>NC_134711.1:266184818-266840532 GCF_049634645.1 Pelodiscus sinensis
TTTTTTCTTCACACAGTGCATGGTTGGCCGGTGGAACTCCTTTCCAGAGGAGGTTGTGAAGACCTTGACTTTAAAAGGGTTTAAGAAAGAACTAAATTCATGGAGGTTAGGTCCATCAATGGCTATTAGCCAGGATAGGTAGGAATGATGTCCCTACCCTCAGTCAGAGGCAGGGAATTGGTGATGGGAGAGGGATTGCTTGAAGATTCTCTGTTCTGTTCACTCCCTCTGGGGCATCTGACATTGGTCACTGTCAGAAGACAAGATACTGGGCTAGATGGCTTTGGTCTGACCTAGTATGGCCGTTCTTATGAGGTCTCGTCCAACCCTCATCTTCTATGATTCTATGATTCCACTATGATTCTACAGTGTAAAAGCTAATTATCAGGTAGTATGTGCCCATTCCTTCCAAATCTAATAAAAAAAACAGTAGGGAGAAAGGGGCCACACATCTGGATGAGCTGACTTACATATTGTAATTCTCAGACCTTTATATAAAAACACCCGCTAATAATTAACAAAAAAATGAAGTACTGAATAAAAAATATGTGTAATATTGAAGGAAAGTATTCTTGTCTTAAAACCTCTTAAGTTGAAGTGGAGCATTGTTTACATTTTATAGTTTCAACAATTTCTCATCCCAAATAAGAGCTGGCAAGAATGCTTGAGAAAGTGTTTAACATGCATTGAAATTTGAAATGGTTCATTGGTTTAACCAGTTTTGAAAGTAAGAAAAATGGTTTGTTTTTTTGTTTTTGTGTTTGTTTTTGTTGTTGTTTTGCATATGCAATTAGAATTGCTTAACTAGGTTTTGCGAAACCTTATTGATAAAAAGCAGACATTTTCTAGTTTTAGATGGGATATTTTAAACTTAATGAAATAAAAATATGACACTAACATTGCACCTTTCTTCCCAAAGAACTTTAAAAAGCACAAGGCAGTATGTAGTTGTCAAGCATACATAAATTTATGCCAGGAAATCTAGACCGAAAGGAATCAGAGATGGAGGAGAGACTACTTACAAGTCCTGAACGAGAGCTGCAGAGAGGTGTTGGTGGTGGAGACCAAATAGTTATATATGCCTGAAATTACTTACCCAGCAATGACATCTAAACTGCCATCCCTACACAGATTATTCAGAGTCCTAGCAGAAATAAAATGTTCTTTTTTCACGAAGAACGGCTCTTGCACAAGAGGAGGTCTTTGCGCAAAAAGGAGCCGTCTACCCAGCTCCTTTTTGCACAAAAGCCTCTTGCACAGAAACGGCTGCTAATTAATTATGCAAATGAAGAGCGGCAATATTCTACTCTGCGCTTTATTTGCATAAGCTTTTGCGGAAGAAGGGTGCAGTATAGACATAGCCCATGAGTGCAATAAAAGAGAGGCTGCAGAACTAGATTGAGCAAATAAAATCTATGCTGTAAAAGTGATCGAAACCACATAGCAATGCTGACCTAAAGAGGTGATAATGTTCTGCATTTAACCATAACATCATCTATATTCTATGACACTTTGTAACTTGTTTAAGATGATACTGGACCAATGAATGAACAGGCTGAAAATTAGGACTCCAAACCTTCTGCTCCGCTGCAGTTTGAGCCATTCATTAAAGAGTCAATGTCAATTTGAAATTTTGTGTTGCTGTAGCTGTGTTGGGTCCAGAATATAAGAGACCAGGTGAGTGAGGTAATATCTTTTATGGGCCAACTTCTTTTGGGAAGTGTCAGGGGTTTCGGCCCCCTCCTACCGGGCCTATACAGTACCCCAAAGTCCCAACGTATAAGTCCAGGCCCCTCTATCAGGGCATATACGGTAACCAAAGTCTCAATGTAAAAGTCCAGGCCCCTCTATCAGGGCATATATGGTACTAGGGACCTAGCTGCTCTGAGAAGCCTCCCCAGGCCCGGGGTTTGCTTATCCAGGGAAGGGAAAATGGGTGGTAGGGGGACCCGGGCCCTCCCTCTCTACTGGGTCCCAGCCCAGGGCCCTTTAGGCAGGGCCTATGGCTCCTGCCCGCTCGGCGGGGGATCTGGCCAATACGCGCCGAGCCAAACTTTATATCCTTTGCCCTGGGCTGCTTCCCACCACGCCCTGGTTCCCCCGGGCCCCTTCGCCTCTGAGTCGGTACCTGCCAGGGTCGTGGGCGTGCTCCTGCCGCCCTGGGTCGGCGGCTGCTTTCTCCGTGTCAGGGTCAGGCGCGGGCGGCGACTCTGGTCCCAGTGGCTGCAGGAACACTGGCCCGGCCTGGTCTCCTTCCTCACCCTGCAGCGTCCCTGACTGCAGGGCTCCTTCTGCCTTTATACCTGGCCGCTGCTGGGAGCATGCCCAGTAGGGTCCGAGGGGCGGGGCTTCCTCCGCCAGCTGGGCCTAGGCTATCCCCTGTTCGTCAGTGCGGGGTCTGTCTGCCCCGTCACAGGAAGGATATGTCTACACTTGCAGTTGATCAACAAAACTGTTGTTCACAGGTGCTTAAACTCCTCCCTCCCCCCCATGAATCACAAAGTTTTCCTGTGGCAAGTGGAAGTGTGAACATTGCTTAAGAGTAGCTTCGTTAAGCCTTGAAGAAACTAAACATCCATGGCACACTCTGCTAGGACTCTAGAGAATAATAGATCATGTGTAGTATGAAAGGAGTGGTACGCAACTAACAGTACATAGCTCTGAGACTATGGGCTTCACTGCAGCCTTCATCTGCAGAGACAATGCAAATGAACTGCTTATTTGTATTTCTCGCACTCTCATATGCATAGTCCCTTCCAATCCGTTTTGCGGAAGAGGTTTTTGCACAAAAAAACCTGCAGCATAGACAGGGCAAAAAACCCTTTTGCGCAAGATCCTGTATATCTGCTTTTTTGAGGAATAAGGGTTCTTGCGCAAAAGGGTTTTTTTGTGCAAAATGGCCTGTCTACACTGCGTTTTTTTGTGCAAAAGCCTCTTTCACAAAACAGATCGGAAGACACTATGCATATGAGAGCGTGAGAAATGCTAATGAGCGCTTCATTTTCATTGTCTCTGCCGACAAAGGCTGCAGTGTAGATGTAGCCTGAATGTCCTTTGGGATTAATTGCTGATTGAAGGACTATATATATAGTTATTATGCTTAGATTTAGAATTTGGTTCATGGAGAGAAACTTTAGTTATCACTTTATTCTCAGTTCCTTCATATACTTCAGTGACTGGAGAAGCATGGGGAGAGGGGTTAAAAATATTTTCTAGGCAATAACACTTTCTGTTTTATGCATTACATTCCAAACATCTTAGCAGTCCCTGCAAATTGCCAAAGTCTAATAAAATACTGCTAGGAAATATGATGCTAATGGTTTTTCTGCATGTCAGAGGATATGCTAGTAATAGTGGCCTATCACATATGTGACCGTTTTCTTATTTTATTCATTTGGCCTTACATTCGTGGAAATACATGGCTTTTTGGATTGTGACAAGTGTACCTGACAGGTTGCTGTATTCACACTATTCACTTTAATGGCAAAAGACAAGTTTTATTTATGTAAATAATGACCAATTGCTATGGCAACTGATTTTATGCCCCTCCTAAACCCACTCCTGAAGATTTTAGTCAGGCAAAAATCCCATGGGCTTTCACAATTGTGCTTTAATGGGCTTTTTGGCTAAGAAAGAACCTAGCTTTTGAAAACTGCCTATTTGTGCTTTTAGCTCAAGAAACAACAGAACTCAGGTTATTAATTTATATGTTATATACATTCACAGTTCGATATTACAGGTTCAATCTCTATGGTCTGGACTTCCACAGTCTGGCACTATCTGTGGTCTGGCATCCCCGTTGGTACTCCCAGCCTCGAGCACTCACAGGGAAAAGCTGGGCCCAATGGTCAGCAACTCCTGCCTCCTCCCACCACGTCTTCCCAGAGCTTCCAGAGCACGACAAATACCTCAGGCTATGTCTACACTGCGTTTGTCTACGAGACAAAGATACACCTTTTTCCGCTTGTTTTTTCAGAAGTGGCTTTTCCGACATTTGGACCATCTACATGGGGCCAAATAAGGGGAAAACCTCCTCTTTCACAAGTTTCCTTATTCCTCATAAAATGAGGAATACAGGGATACTGAAAGAACATGCCCACTTTTTCAGAAACTGTTCCGAAAAAGTGGACATGTTCCCTAGATGTGGCAGAGTTTTTCCCAGGATACCTCTGGTATTCCGGGAAAAACTCTGCAGTCTAGACATACCTTCATTTGAGTGCTCAGTCTCAGAGAAGGAGGGAGGGGGAGAAGTGGGGATGGGGGATGCCCAGGGAAAGATGCCCAGGGAAAGTAAGGTGGTTGTGGAGCCAGGAATGCAGTTCTATAACTGGCGGTGGAGGCTAGGAGCACAGTCTGGCTACCACAGGCCTTGGTATGCTCCCACAGAACTTTATTTAATAATAAATTGAATATAAAAACAAACTACAATGTATTTACTCAAACTGTTCAAGATTACTACTATGATGTATGAGTCTGTAGTAACCCCACATCCACTAATTCTTGTCCAAACTAGAACATTGAATAATATTTTATTCTCTACTATGTATCCCCACATAAAGACATTAAAAATCAGTCTTAAAGTATAATGCTAAGAGGAAAAAATTGTAAAAGCAACTAGATTCTAGTTTACTCATGTACAATCAAAGTGAAATGAGTAAATATAATCTATGTCCTTTATGTATTTTAAATTGTGCAAGTCCATTTGTCTTTATTAATATGTACATAGAAGCAATGCACATTTACAGTGTTGTAGACATAACTAATACTACTACATATTTTACACTCCCCACGTTTCCACTACTTACTTGTGCTTCTAAGGGCTTAACTCAAAATAAGCTACGCAAATTGAGCTACATCATTTACATATCTTATTTCAAAATATCTTATTCAAAATAGAGAGCATCTACGCAGCACTTATTACGAAATAGAGCACTCTTCCTCTGACTTTCCTTATTTCTTGTACAATCAGGGTTACAGGAGTCAGAGTAAGAAGTCCTTCAGCTTGACAATATTTTGACATTATTTCAAAATAACTGCCTGCTGTGTAGACGTGGAGTAAGTTATTTCGGAATATCACTAGTTATTTCAAAATTGCGTTGCAGTGTAGACATACTGTAAGAGTGAAATAATGTATTTTTTCCTTTTGAGATAAGAATTGTTTATCTGTAGAACTACAAAAGGAATGAAATAAAGTAAATTGCTAAGTGCGTCTGTAACAGGAAAAATGCATGAAAATATGCAAATACAAAGCTTCTGACTTGCAAAAGTACATAAGAACAAACCATAAACTAGCATGAAGATTGCAAACTTTTTATACATTTATTTATCTATAACAGTGCATGTCCAACCCCTCCTCCTATTTACTGCTGTCTTTGCAAAATTTCATTAGACTGAAAGAGATGCTAATCTGCTGGTTATTTAGCAACCAACTGTAACAAATTGGTGGTCTTCAACCAGTCCCTGCATGAGGGCAGGGGACTGGACTCAATGACCTCTTGAGGTCCTTTCCAGTTCTATGATTCTATGACAGGTGTCCACCCCAGAAATGGCTCAACCTCTTGTTAGTTTTAGCAGAGATGGTCCATGATTATGTGGAAATCAAGGTGAACTACCTTCTCAACTCTAAAGATGATTCATACAGAAATTCTTGAAGCATTTTGACAAGGAAATCTAAACCTCTCCATCGGGCACTTTGTAGCTTCTTATTCAATAAAGTGTTTACTTCCCAGTGACTGAATTTAATCTCTGCCTTCAGCTCCTTTCCCAATCCTTTCTAAGAGCTGAGCAGAGTCCTGTCAAGGTCATCCTGTAAGAGTTATTTCAAAACTCCTGGCATGCTTTGATTTCTGCAAGCTATTTCTTCCATCTCAGTTCATCAGGAATATTAGCCCCCCCCCCCCCCAATTTCTTTCCTTTGTAACTTGATCCCTCTTTGATAACCAAATGTTGTCCCTTTGCCAACCAGTAGAAGTGTTTGGAGCCCTGAAGATTAGTTTCAAGGAATGTCCTGGTATAATTTATTGAGAGAATGCCCATGAGTCCCATTTAATTGAAAGGAGGGGGATTTCAATGCACATAAGCAATATCCTTTTATAAAAAAAACCCAGCAAAGACACCACTGCCCACTCATCAAGAAGCAGTTCTTGGCATCCTCTAGGACTCAATCTTCTTTTCTGGTTTCAGCTTTTCTCCCAGGAAATTCCTTTATTGCAATACTGTCCATCTAGGATCACATTGTCTGGACATTCTCCTTTTGTGCAGCTTTTCAGCAACACAAAGGAACCTCAGAAAAGTTATGACTCTCTGTCCCAGAAAAGGAGAGTGCTTTTTAAATCTCAGCACAACTTTAATGACAGTCTGGGTTCAATTTTTTTAGGGGGCAACTTTAACTCATTGTATGGAGAGTTTCACCTGGCATGTTTCTACAATTCAGGGATGGGGAACGTCCAGCCCATGCCACTCCATGATGGAAGTTTCCACCCTGGTTCTACATCAGTGACTAATACATGCATAATTTTAGCATCCTTGGCTATTTTTTCTGGTGCTTTATCCCATCTACATTTTAAAATTGCATACAAGGTCTATGTCCTTGGCAGGGCACCCCCTTTATGTAGAGCTCAAGTTCATGGGACCAATTGTCTCATTCCAGCAGTTGCTGTATAATATCAGTCTAATGGCATTACCACTTTACCCTCCAGCCAATGCCCTCTCCCATTTCTTCCCCTTTTAGGGTCCCAGGTGTAGCTAACAAAGCAGTCTACTGTCAGCTTCTCCTCGTAGGTCATGTGCTCCAGCCCCCTATCATTTTGGTTGCCCTCCGCTAGTCCTTCTCCAATGCGTTCACATCCTTTCTATAGTAGAGGGCCCAGTACTGGACACAATACTCCACATGTGGCCTCACCAGTGCCGAATAAAGGGGAACAATCACTTCTCTGGCAATGCTCCTCCTAATGCACCCTAATATTCCATTAGCCTTCTTGGCTACAAGGGCACACTGTTGACTCATGTCCAGCTTCTCATACACTGTTATCCTCGGGTCCTTTTCTGCCAAACTGCTGCTTAGCCTCTCTCTCCCCAGTCTTTAACAGTGCTTGGCATGCTTCTGTCCCAACTGTTCTTCTTGAACCTCATCAGATTTCTTTTTGCCCAATCCTCCAATTTGTCTAGGTCACTCTGGACCTTATCCCTATCCTCCAATGTATCTACCTCTCCCCCTAGCTTAGTGTCATCTACAAACTTGCTGAGGGTGTAATCCATCTCCACATCCAGGTCATTAACAAAGATGTTGAACAAAACTGGCCTTAGAACTGAGCCTTGGGGCACTCCACTTGAAAGCAACCGCCAACCAGACACTGAGCTGTTGATCACTACCTGTTGGGCCCAACAATCTAACCAGCTTTCTATCCACCTTACAGTCCATTTATTCAATCCATACTTCCTTAACTTGCTGGCAAGAATATTGTGGGAGACTGTATCAAAAGCTTTACTAAAGTCAAGGTATATCACATCCACTGACTTCCTCGTGTCCACAGAGCCAGTTACCTCATCATAGAAGCTTATCAGATTGGTCAGGCATGACTTGCCCTTGGTGAATCCATGCTGACTATTCCTGATCATTTTCCCCTCTTCCAAGTACTTCAAAGGGGGAGGAGGGGGACAAAGGGAAGTTCCCGTCAGTGGTCAGAGTTCATGCAAGAGTCCAATAACCAGGAGAGCTAATTGAAAGAGAAAGGACACCAAGACAGAATCAGGCAGAGCAACAAGGAGGATCCAGTTGTGTACAAATAGTAATTAGCAGTTAATATCTTATTGCACAGACCGACACAGGAAAAAGGTACAGAATCAGGAATAAGACCATGCGGCCCTAGAGATTGGTCACCTGAGTTTTTGAATTACAGGCTGATCTAGTGAGTCTATGTGGCATGATGAGTAAGGCTGCATCCTGAAATCCCAGGTGGAGGGTATGTAAGACCAGGCTCCTGACCATACTGAAAAGAATGTACATGTCAACTTTTACTATAATTTCTCAGCTCTCTTCATACTCCCTCTGTGTATTCACAGTCTTTTTATCATCACTATTTTACCATGTGTGACAGAATGAACCCATGTCCACCTGCTACTCTGTTTTAGTAATCTTTGTAGAAACTATGCTTTATAAGGTATCATCTGTATGTGCCCTTATACAATTTCTCTCTGTATTATTTCCCCTATATATTATTAATACACGTTCCAAACTACAGCAGAATTTGGCAAACAGGTCTGTTTCAGACAAAGGAATGCGCACTCTGCATTGCACTTAGAGCCATCAAGGGAAGGGAAACAAAAGAAACTCCAGCAGGTAAGGAAAAGTAGCAGGGAACGTGCTTCCTTATAGACTCTTTGGCTACTAAATCTCAGAAGGAAATGTTTTTCAAGAGGGGGACTGATAGTCTAAAGAGGAGGAACAAACCCCCCAAGACTCCTCCCACCCTGCCCATTGATCAATTGCATCTGACGGAATAAAGGAAGTAGATATTGGATGTGGTGAGGGGTGTCCTGTCCTAACAAGTTTTGTCAGTATGACTACTGAGGGCATGTCTACACTAGCTCATTAATTCGAGCTAGGTAGGCAAATGAGGCTACCGGAGTTGCAAATGAAGCCTGGCATTTAAATATCCTGGGCTTTATTTGCATGTTCCTGTCTGGTCGCCATTTTGAAATTTCACTAGCCTGAACTCACTGCCGCACGGCTACACGCAGCAGTGAAATGTTAATTTGAATTAAGTCCTTAGTTCAAATGAAATGTTACTCCTCATTCCAGGAGAATGGGAACATGCAAAAAAAGCCCAGGATATTTAAATCCCGGGCTTCATTTGCAACTCCGGTTGCCTCATTTGCCTACCTAGCTCGAATTAATGAGCTAGTGTAGACATACCCTGAGAGTATACAGGGAGAAAATGTTCCTTTGAATTTAACATATATTAAGATAGGCACCATTGGCATCTTATCTTTATTTTTCTTCTAGTCATTTATTACTTTTATGTCTCATTACTTCTACTCACTTAAAATCTGTTTACATTAAACAAAACAAGTGAATTAACTATAATCAAGAGTGTTTAAACTGGAGGGTTTGTAAAATGCCATTTGAGTCATAAGATATATACATATTATTCTACTGATGGAAAATGACTGACTTCATATAAACTTGTATTGACTAGGAGAGGACTGGGTAGTATAGGACATACATTTGTAGGGGGAAATCTAGGACTGGCACTGTTTTGGTATCACTCTGCAATATAGCTAAGTGTGACGGTGTAGCCCCTGCCCGCACTCAAGCCCAGGGAAACCACCTGGCGCAGGGGGAGGAGAGGGCCCTACCCACGCAGCCCTACTGGGCATGCTCCCCCGGGCGCCAAGGCATAAAAGGCTGCAGGCCTGCTCAGAAGGGGCAGACCACTGTTGGAACCGGAGCTAGCGCCCAACCTCCCAAGCCGCAGACCCGACCGCTAGGGAGGGAGTCGCCAGGCCCGCTGGACGCGCCGCTGCCAGGCCCAAGCTGGGCTACAGCACCCAACTCGCACCAACGGGTGGGACCACGACGGGCTGGGGGCTGGGGGTAGGAAGCGACCCAGGGCAGGGAGCTGGAGAAGCCCCGGAGGGCTCAGCGCGTTGCAGGGAGGAACCCCTGCGAGCCAGGGGTGGGAGCTGCCCACCGCTGATAGGGCCCTGGGTCGAGGCCCGGTGGTCGGAGCCACCCCTGCCCTGAACCCCGGTGAGTGGGGGCTCAGCTGAAGGCCTCAGAGCCTGTGTACGAAGGCCTAGGCCGGGAGACCGTATTTCCCCTGAGACAGGGGCATTGTACTGTGAGACTAGGCCCAAGAGGTCTAAACTATGTCCTGGACATGGGCAGCACCCCCTGAGGGGGGGGGTGCCCCCTGACATGAAGCATGGTAAGACACACACACATGGATCTAGCAGGGAGTGACTAGAATGCTGGAGGCTGTTTGTGAGCAATCTAGACTTGGGGCTACAGCAACAAAGCCCTCTAAAGGGCACTGTGACAGGGTGCCTGCCCTGCACTGGCCCTTTAAGACCAGGACTCAGGCCCAGAGCCGGGGCTAGAAAGAAAGAGGCCAGCTGGAGCTATTTGCGGCTAGGGAGAGCCCAGCTGGCAAGCAACTAGGGCAGCACGATTGGCTTGTAGACGCCAGCTGTAATCATTAGGGTGAGTGAGAGCCCAGCTGACAAGGATCCAGCGCAGCACTAGTGGCTTGTAGAAGCCAGCTGTAATCATTAGGGTGAGTGTGAGCCCAGCTGGGAGGTATATAGAGAGAAGCACAGTTTGCTTGAAGGGGGAGCCAGTAGAGAGTTGACTGCAGAGGAGCTCGTTGGGGATAGCCAGCAATAGCAGGAAGAGAGCCAGCCAAGATTCCCCTGGCTAGGGGCTGGAGGCAAAGCTCTGGTTTGGAGGTGGACCTTGATACAGCCTAGGTAAGCAGGGCAGTTGAGACAACCCCGATGCCTATGATGAGCAACCCATACAGACTGTAACTTGCCCTGAGAGGGGCTATATGAGGACAGTCAGGGGGCACTGAGGTGCACTGGGGTGTGAACCCCCTGACAGGCACCCCAGGCTAAGGATTGGGGTGACAACTACTTATTAGTCTGAATTATAGGCAAGTATATTATACCATGGAAACTCACATTCATTACAGCCACTGTAACTGATAGTCTTTTAATCATTTAGTACATTCTGTGTCCACTGAATGTTGATTTTCCCCTGATTATTTTTACCTAGATGAATGAATTTGCATTAGTCCCAACTGAGTTTCTTTTTTCCCAAATTCTACTCATGTTTCTAGCCTATCCAGGTATCTGATTCAAAGCCCACTGAAGTCAATGAGGAGTCCTTCCATTCATTGGAGTATGGACCAGAATCTATGTATTTTTTTTATATTATATTATTTTTCTGTCCTTGCTGTTGTCTGCCACAGCAGTACCATCTACAAATTTCATTAAGGGAGAAGAGAAACTAAATATGAAAGAGCGATGGGATGGAGTGAAAAAGAAAACAGTCACAGGAAGATGATGACAGAATCTTAAAAAGAGAAAAGATGGGAGAGGGCCACATTTCGGTCCTGCTTGTGCACGATTGAGCACACCATTACCAATACATTAATTTATGCACATGTTGGAGTTTGCAAACACCCATCTGCGTGCAGAATATATAGAAATGCCAAAAGGGGAGCACACACTTCTGCAATCTTTGTATTGCTGAGAGGAGGATAAATTAAGAAAAAATAAAAATGGGATACAGGAAAAAGTATGGAAAACAAAGAACAGGGAAACAGAAAAGCAAGAAAATGCAAATGTTAAGGTTAGTATTTTTTATTTATCCTGCTAATTTGTTTTCTTATATTTTCCTTGCTCAATGATATATTTTCCATTATATTAATCCAAAAGACAGCTAAATTTGTGTACTTGCAAAATAATTCACCCCAAGACATAACAGATGGAGTATATTTCTATAAGAGGACATAACTAAGACAGCTTATTCAATTAAAAAGTAACATTTAGCCTACATATCATGAAAATAGTTCTCGATGCCTGCATAACTTCCATGCAGCGAGATATATATGAATAAGGCAAGCAGGATTTGAACCAGTGTAATCTATGAAGCTATGTCTACACTGCACGCTTATTTCAAATAGCTCATGTTATTTTGAAATAACAGAGTGCAAGTCTACACAGCAAGCCCATTATTTCAAATTAATTTTGAAATAACGGGCTTCTTATTCCAACTTCTATAACTTTCCTTCGACTTCCTGTGTAGATAGCACCAAAAGCTGAAATACAGGCAGTCCCCGGGTTACGTACAAGATAGGGACTGTAGGTTTGTTCTTAAGTTGAATCTGTATGTAAGTCGGAACTGGCGTCCAGATTCAGACACTGCTGAAACTGACCGCCAGTTCTGACTTACATACAGAATCAACTTAAGAACCCCAGGCGTCCCCAAGTCAGCTGCTGCTGAAACTGATCAGCGGCTGATTCCAGGAAGCCCGGGGCAGAGCAACTCTGCCTGGGGCTTCCTGTAGTCAGCGCTGGTCAGTTTCAGCAGAAGCTGACTTGGGGACGCCTGGGGCAGAGCAGCTGGGGTGCTACTGGACCAACCCGGCAGCACCCCATCTGCTCTGCCCCAGACGTCCTGATTCAGCCGCTGCTGAAACTGACCAGCAGCGGCTGAATCAGGACCTGGGGCAGAGCAGCTGGGGTGCTGCCAGGTTGGTCCAGTAGTGCCCACGGGCGCTGCAGGACAAATCGGCAGCGCCCCAGCTGCTCTGCCCCAGAGTCCAAAACAAAAGCCTGGTCTGCTGGGGGGGGAAAGCACACTAGCTGCGCGCCCCCCCCCCCCAGCAGACCAGGGACACGGGGAGCGCAGCGGCAGCGGGGTGCCGTGCCTCTGAGGCTTTGCTCTGGCAAAGCCTCAGAGGCGAGGGACCCCGCCACGGCTGCGGCTTCAGTCTGGGTGCCTGTGGTCTGCTGGGGACGGTCCCCAGCAGACCACAGGCACCCTGACTGGAGCGGCAGCAGCAGGGGGGTCCCGCGCCTCTGAGGCTTTGCCAGAGCAAAGCCTCAGAGGCGCGGGGAACCGCCGCTGCTGCCCCTTCAGTCAAAGCGGCAGCAGCGGCGGTTCCCCGCGCCTCTGAGGCTTTGCTCTGGCAAAGCCTCAGAGGCGCGGGACCCCCCTGCTGCTGCCGCTCCAGTCAGGGTGCCTGTGGTCTGCTGGGGACCGTCCCCAGCAGACCACAGGCACCGGATCTCAAGGGGCAGCAGCAGCGGTTCCCGCGCTTCTGAGGCTTTGCTCTGGCAAAGCCTCAGAAGCGCGGGAACCCGCCCGGTGCCCCTGGTCTGCTGGAGACGGTCTCCAGCAGACCAGGGGCACCGGAGCAGCTTACGAACGGGGCTTTCTCGCCCCGACTTCCGGGGCGAGAAAGCTCCGTTCGTAAGTGCGGATCCGACATAAGTCAGATCCGCGTAAGTCGGGGACTGCCTGTAAGCTATTTCGACTTCAGCTACGCAATTAACCTAGCTGAAGTTGCGTATCTTAACCTCTACTTTAGCCCTCAGTATAGACATACCCTGAGATGATAGAAAATCTCCCAAGGGGAGGGGGTAGAAACTCCATCACTTGAGAGTAAAATTCAGTTAATATAAACACCAGAAAATATTCTCTGTAGGGAACAATCCTGCACTGGCAACATGATAGACTAGATAACTCACTAAAGCAGGTCTTTTCCATTGCTGACTTATATGTGCCATGAACTATTAAAAATTATTGATTTGTAATAACTGTCACCTAAAGAGCTCTGTGTAGCGCATAAACTTGCCTTGTATCAACAGAAGGTGGCCCAATAAAAGATATTACCTCACCCACCTTGTCACTCCCAATTCATTCAAGTTCCAGAAAAATATTTCCATTATACTTATAAAAACCAAAGTGACTATAAATACAGCAATGACATTTTGCTAGTTATCTCTTATAAAATACACATCCTCCTATAATGCTGAAATGACAGTCTTTTCTAACAAACCCTCAGATTTATTTATAGTATGCTGTTCTAATTGCAAATATGCTTTTTCTGGTACTTTCATATTTCTGCTGTAGAAATAAAAATAAAAAGGTAGGTTAAGATACCTTCACTAGCCTCTGAAACCAGAGACAAATGTTCTCATGGTAATCTAATATCAGAATTTAGATCTGATGTAATAATATTAGCTAACTGCATGGTGCAAGTCCAAATGTTTTTCTAATGCATTACTAAAGTAGACCAAGGATGCTGTTAACTACCAGTGGGGTCAATATGCAGCTCTCCTGAGTATACAGCTAGTAACTGCACATAGAATAATTTAGAGATTTGAAAGCATTACCCTACCCCTCTCTATTCCAAAGCATAAATTTATTTTTCCCCTCATATCCTATTTGCTCAGGATTAAATTTAGTTTAAGATTTTTTTCAGTAATCTCTTTAAGATACTAGGTGAAAAACTCATCCTTAATTTGCCAATAAAAGAAGCATAAGTACATTATTAACTCACTGCAAAATTTGAGAAGATAAAAGGATTAACTTTAAATACAAATCAAAGCTAAGATAAGATGTTTGCTAACATCCTGTGTATCCTCTCATAAATGACACAGTGCATAGCTATCTTTCTACATATTATTTTATGATTTTATAAAGAATGCGGATAGCACTAACGATGTGGAATTGTGTAAGTCACAGGACTTAAACCTTGAAGGCTTTATGAAAACATTACTCCTATGTCTTAGATCTTATGTAAACATTTTTTTTAAGTGCACAGGAACCTCTGTTATTTTACAGACAGAAAATCTGTGTTAATCTACATGGCTTACTCTGTGCATAGCATACTTATTTACAATGTGTGTAGATTTAAGAAAATAGAGTGATATTGGAGGAAAGAGGCAATACTGTTAATAATATAAACACTTATTTACACAGTAAAGGTCAGGATGGACTAAATAGAGATCCCACACTCCAAGAAGAACTGATATACTGGATAAGACGTTACTTTTTTTTTTTACAATAGAATTAAGATGTTCATTTTCTTAATCTTCATCACAATGGCCACAAATAAGAGTGTTGATTTTTCTATCTGGGTTGGTATGTTTTCATAATGCTGTAGCAAGGTTAGCTTAATGTTTAAAAATTCAGTTATTTATAAAATCCAGATTATTTCACATAGTTGTAAATGTAATAAAGTTGCTTTAAATATTTAATGCAATCTATAACACTTTTTCTGCATTGGTGGTGCTTCAGTTCCCAACACCCCAAAGCCTTTTCTCCTTCAACCTTTTCTTGTTGCTTGAAACCTCTTTTCCACTTATTATTTTTTACATCTTTTCCTCCCCTTCCTATCTTCTCCCACACTCACTCATAAAGATAAAGAAACAGATCTCAAAATGGGTAAAGAAAACTTAAGTAACACCATTCTGTCTGGCAAGAAACTGCTTATCAATAGCTGAGGTTGTGGAATCCGCGCTCTATGATTGTCATCACTTTCCTATTGTCTGTGTGATCTCTGTCTGGTTTGTAACTGTTTCTGTCTGCTGTATAATTAATTTTGCTAGGTGTAAATCAATTAAGGTGGTGGCGTATGATTGGTTAGGTAATTCTGTTACAGTATCTTATGATTGGTTAGTAAAATTATACGAAAATAATTGGTTAAAGTATAGCTAAGTAGGACTCTGGTTTCACTATATAAACTCGGGTCCAAGAAGGAGATCAGCAAGAAGAGCATCAGGGAAACAAGAACAGAAAGGAACACCAAAAAGAAGGGGAAAGATCTAGAAGAAGAACTCACCTCCAAGACACAGCCTAAGACCAGAGTTGACAGGATTATCCAGAGAGACTGATCTTGCCTGGCCAACAGGGGTAGTCTGCCTGCCTTGATCACGATTGGTGAGCATGACACTGTGTGCATAGCATGTGTATTCTGGTTGCTTGGGAATTGTCAATAAATAGAGAATAAGAATATTACTGTATGAGGCTCTTTCAGTGGCTAAACATTCTGCAAACCCGCAGGAAATTCCTCCCTGAGGCTTAGGAATTGGGTAAGGGTGGGTGTGTAAATTAACAGGTTTGCACCTTGAGCTCTAGGATCTGGGTAAAGGTGTGTCCCTAAAGTGTGGAAGGGATAGAGAAATTTGTGCGGGTAACACCCCATTATTTGGCACTGGTGAGGCACATCTCAAATATTATGTCCGGTTCTGGGCCCCTTACTATAGAAAGGATGTGCACGCATTGGAGAGGGTCCAGTGGAGGGCAACCAAAATGATTAGGGGGCTGGAGCACATGATCTACAGACACAGAGGGATTTGGGCTTATTTAGTCTGCAGAAAAGAAGAGTAAGGGGTCATTTGATAGCAGCCTTCAACTTTCTGAAGGGAGGTTCCAAAGAGGACGGACAGAAATTGTTCTCAGTAGTGACAGATGGCAGAACAAGGAGCAATGGTTTCATGTTACAGTGGGGGAGGTCTAGGTTGGATATTAGAAAAAACTATTTCACTAGGAGAGTGGTAAAGTACTGGAATGGGTTACCAGGGAGGTGGTGCAATCTCCATCCCTAGAGGTTTTTAAGTCCTGGCTTGACAAAGCACTTGCTGGGATGATTTAATTAGGATTGGTCCTGCTTTGGGTAGGGGGTTGGACTTGATGACCTCCTGAAGTCTCTTCTAGCCCTATGATCTGAATGAGAACAGAACTGAGGTCTCAGTCAGAAACCAGATGTTTCAGCTTCTTCATTACATTTTAAAAAATACAAATTTAAACTAAAAAATTATCATCCATGTTCCTGGGGGGGGGGGGGGTGTGTGTGTGTGTGTGTGTGTAACGGGTAGTCCTGGGAAGATCAACCAGGTTCAAAAATAGACTGAAAGGTGGGGAAGGGAAATGGGTCAGCAAAGGAGATGGAACGCAAAAGCGTGGAACAAAAAAAATTACAAACAGGTTAAAAATATATAGACGGGAGTAAAAGAATAAAGTCTCTGGGAAAAGATAGTGAAGGGATACTAAAGTATAGACTAAATCAGCTATATTCTCCTCATTGAAATAGCACCTCAAAATACATGTTATGGTATTCTTAATCAATGCATGAACAAATGTCTTGGTGGTTAAATGCAGGAGTCTTCATGATGGATTCAGGACCACAGTATCACACCTATTTTTGTTTTTATCTAGTACCCTGACATCACCTGTATAAAATATTATCTTCAAAACTTATCTGAACAGTTGTCCGTAGCAATCATTTACCTTTTAGTAACTTTCTGCATGATCACAAGGGCTAGATGGCTCAGGACTCCAACTTTGGAACAGATTTGATGACCCCATGTAATAGGAAGTCTGCCTCTGGGCTGCCTCCACTTCTAAATTGGTAGAATTTTATCTGGGATGTTATAAGCCATCCAAACAATGGCATTTGCTGGAATGTCTTGTTGCAAGAATGCCACATGCCTAACAAGCATAAATAAAGAATCTGTGGACAATGGCTCCATGAGTAACTGTAGACCAGAGCAACTACAAACATCTATATCGCAGATGTCATTCCACTTTATGCTCAGAATATGACATTGGTATAGTGTGTGGAAAGCCTCTAGTTTTGCCCAGTCTTAGTGGCGTAGTGTCAATGTTTTATGACCATACAGCATTATGGGCAGGATACAACTCTAGTAGGTAATGAACTTGTTTGTTGAGCTGAGATTATGTTGATTCCATATTCATTGTAAACAACACGTGATAGATGCTGTGATGCCAGTCCAATGGAGAATCTCTGAGTTGGAAGAACTGCCCAAATAGCACAAGTTGAAAACTGCTTCAACAGTTTCATTATCACAGATGGGAGTTGTGGGTCGTCTTGGTTCTAGATTATGCAACTTTGTCTTTGATCATGAGACATGGAGGCCAATGTCAACACATTCTGCCTCCGTTTGCTGGAGTGCCTCATGAAACCTGTCAGGGCTCTGTACTAGAAGAGCAATGTCATTGGCAGAATCAAGGTATTCGAGAAAGCGGTCATCAATCATAATGCCTATGGACCTGACAGAATGCTGTATTATGAAATCCATTGCCTGACAAAAAAACGCAGTGGTCAAGATTCAGCCCTGCCTGATACCAGATACTGATTTAAATGGTGCCAACATCCCATTCCATTATGCAGCTCTCTAATCAAATCCAGCAGAGTGCTAGGAACACCTCTGCCCTTTAAGGCCTTCCATAGCATAATACAGTCAGCTGAATCAAATGCAACCTTAAGACAAACATAAACTATGTGCTGGGGTTTCCAGAACTCCTAGTGTATCTCCAACAACAGGTTTAGGGTCACAATGGCATATAATGTAGATGTGTTCCTCATAAAGCCTGACAGTTGTGGGAGATGCTCCAAATATTCCAGTAGAACATGTGTAAATACTTTCTCTGGAATGGACAGCAAGGTGATCAGTCCATAGTTCTGACATTCACTGTGCAGTCCCTTGGCCTTATACTGCAAGATCACAATACCATCTTTCCAGGAGGTTGGCAAGTTTCCAGTTCTGCATACTAGACAAAAGATTGCCAGAAATCATTCCACTATGGGGCAATAGCACAGTTTAACAGTTCTGGGAGGATGCCATCAGTACCAGTTGCACATTCATTTTTCACTTTATAGGTGATCCACTTCACTTCATCCAATATTGGTGCATCAGTACAAGTGTCTGGTTTTAGAACCTCAGTGGCTGCCAGATCCTCCAGCTTTGAGAAAGGAGCAGCTAGAGGGTGGTTCAGGACATTGTGATAATATTCCACGTGGCATGTAAGGATATTGCTAGTTAATCACAAGATCTTGTGACTGCTTGGGCTAATAACAATTAAACCCATGTTACAATGATTGTATAAGGAGTATTCTCCATACTCATGCCTTGTTTTGGTAGACGATTTCTTCAGCAAGTTCAATTGATCTCTGAAACAGCAATTCCATTGCTTTAGCTCTACAGCAAATGCAGTCTGTGGTCTATATACTCTTATCCAAGTATATGTATTGACCCTACCACAATAAAGTATGAAGCAATTAGCTTCCAAATCATCAGCACAGACGGTATCAAGTGAGTCAGGATAAGTGAAATATGAAGAGGCAGTTCTACTTGACACCATTCAGTTAATTTGGCCATTACTAATTAAGGTGTTTTACCAAAATTGCTATCACCAGGTAGGACAGAAGTACAGGGTAACCAGAATTCACTGGTAATATTGCTGTATCTTGGGACCAATGTTGAATAAGGAGAAAAGTTACGTGGATGATTTTCAGTTTGGAAAAAAATGACGCAATGCTTTTTAGCCAAGGAACAGCATCATCTGCCAGCTCACTAGGTTTTACTAGGCAGCTAAAATCACCAAAATGTTATGTCATTAGAAATAACTTGTGATCACAGATAGTGACCACATTAGTTTACATGAAATTTCCATCTCACTTGGCTTTAAAAGGGTTGCATTGGTGCCCTAGTGACAAATATCTGTCACATATCTGTTGATTTTGGGTTGAAGAGGTCAAACAGTTACAGAAGCCAAATTTTCCTGCTTCTCCAAATTCCAAGATTAATTATAGTTTATACTGTCTACAAGAGAATTAAAGGGTCAGTTTTATCCTGTTAATTATCAATGCCAAGAATCTCACACAGACCTAGGAGGAACATTAGGTATTAATCAAAACCTAGCCTTTCCTTGCATAGGTAGGCAAACTTTGGCACTGTTACTAAGATAATAATAAACACTGGGATTATTTCCCTATATATGGCTTACAAGGTAATTCAGTGTTAAGTCTCAACAGGTTTAAGAAAAAATATCATTAAAGACTGTTATATGCAAGGTTTTAGAGACTGCCAAATTTATTTCAGCAAACCGCTCCACTTTAACTCATCTGAGGAAGTGGGTTTTGCCCACGAAAGCTCATGATACCATGTATCTGTATCTATCTCTATTTGCTAGTCTCTAAAGTGCCACAGGACCACTTGTTTATAACAGAGAACAGAATTTTGTCCAGGGTCTTTAGATTTGTACTTTTTCTGCTCCCTATTTATTTTCTGTGAAAGAATGTGTACATGCTTCTCAGAAGAATGCCAAGGTAGAATGCTGACAAGAAACTCTTTAAAACCTGAAAAACCAGTCAGTGAGTTCAGTTTGGTGTGATGCAAATTATTTAGTACTTCTCTGTTGCCTTTCATCTTTAAAGCACTTAACATATGCTAATTTGGTTAATCCTCACAACACTCCTCCAAAGTATTTCTAAATATTTTTATCCTCATTTTACTAATGCAACAGAAAGAAAACTGTGAATTCCCACTGTTTTGCACCTTGTTCTTTCCATTATGCACCTGCATAAATTAATAGAAAATTCTGATCTGATAGCATTTTACATTCACTTCACACAAGTATGGATTGCTTACCAAAGATGCAAGGCAATGCATAATCAGTCCTAAAGACGCTATTTAACCTAAGTCAAAAAAGGAGATGATAGTATCAAAGCCATCTAGAATAGAACCAAAGAATTTCTATTTCTGTCTCCTGCTTAGACTACGAGGCCATGACTTTTCTTAGGAGGGTCAAGTTTGTAAAATGCAGACTTCAATGAAAGTTGAGAATTTTCAGCACCCATCATTATATAGGCCCTAAGAGTCAATGACATTGACCCATTGATTTCAGTGGTGCATGTTAGATGAACTAATCAGAACGCTTAATGTGTTGCATTATAGATTTATTATAGAATTATCCCATGATACTACCCTAACCACTTGATAATTTTTTATTTCTTCTTCAACTTGGGTCACAAAAAGGCCTTTTTGCATCAAATTATATTTTATTTAATACTGTTTTAGTTGGCTTTTACAGTACTTGTCTAGGGTCTTTAAATTCTTTATTGACCAAATGTTCAATACAACATATAACCTTTCCTTTTAATTAATTACAGTAGTTTAGCAGTCTCATAAAAACAAAATTCCTCAATACTTGATGATCCTGCACAGTCATCCAAATGTAAATCCAGTGCCATTCTTCGGTCATCAATATAGCAATGTCTCAAATATCTGCTTCAAAAGAACAATTGATTTGATTTTGACTCTTACAAACCTCTATGCCTGGCCCTGAGAATTCTGATCATTGATTTAAAAATGTACAACTATAAAATAGACTCCTCCTGTAATCCCCCTTCAATCATTTATCAGTATAAAAATAGCCAGCCATAGCCTAGCCAGCAAAAACATATGTAAAGTCTCCTCCAGAGCCTTCTGATTCCTTCACAGATCAGGAAAAAATGGGACTTGTTATATTCCCTGTAGGTCTGTACACCTGGAATATTCTAAACCAAGCAGAGGAACAAGTCCTGAAGCTGAAAGCCTTCACCAAGAATGCCTTGCCAGCTACTTCTTCCTCCTTACTCAAATTGTCATGCAAGGTTCACCACAGCTGTGATAATAAAGCAGAGAAAGACAGGTTTTAGAGGTATCCATATTAGTCTGTTTCAGAAAAACCAGTAAGAAATTTGGTGGCCCCTTAGAACATGTCTACATAGCAGAATTATTTTGGAATAACATCAGTTATTCCAAAATAACATATTGTGTGTCTACACAGAGAGCCCATTATTGGGAAATAAATTCAAAATAACAGGCTTCTTACTCCAACTTCTGTAAACCTAACTGTATGAGGAGTAAGGGAAGTCAGAGGAAGAGTGATCTATTTTGAAATAAGTGCTGTGTAGATGTGCCCAAATTCAAAATGAGTTATTTTGACTTAAACAATGCAATATTATTTCAAAATTAACATAGCTCAAGTTGCATAGCTTATTTTGAGTTTAGCCTTACTGTGTTAGATATACCCTTAAAGACTAACAATAAAATTGTTAGTCTTTAAGGTGCCACCAGGTTCCTTGTTTTTTTTTTTCAGAGAAAGAGAATGTCAGCAAGATCATAGAATACAAACCAATTTGCACTTCACAGAGTAAAACTAACAACTTATTTCTACCCAGAAACTGAATAGAAGTCAGTGAATATAGCAGAGCACTAGTTTTATGTGTTTAAGCAATCGTGTTCTTCAGTAGCTTCAATTTCTAAACTTTGTCATTGAAAAACTAATACGTAGTTCATGAAGCTTTTAAAAAATCTCATGCTGATAAGTCCAAGGATAATGGTTGGAAGGTCCAGATCAGAAAAATATCAGATGCAGATGGAAAAACCCTTTGCCAGAACACTGACAAGATTCCTCACCAAAGGCTCTTAAGTAAAGTAAGTTGTCATGGGATAAGAGGGAAGGTCCTTTCATGGATTGATAACTGGTTAAAAGACAGGAAGCAAAGGATAGGAATAAATGGTAAGATTTCAGAATGGAGAGAGGTGTCCCCCCAAGGCTCTGTCCTGGGACCAATCCTATTCAACTTTTTTATATCTAGAGAAAGGTGGCAAAATGTGAAGACGACACCAATCTGCTCAAGATAGTTAAGACCAAAGCAGATCAAAAAGATCTCACCAAACTAAGTGATTAGGCAACAAAATGGCAAATGAAATTTAATGTTGATAAATGTAAAGTAATGCACATTGGAAAAAATAATCCCAACTATACATACAATATGATGTGGACTAATTTAGCTACAACTACTCAAGAGAGAGATCTTGGAGTCACTGTGGATAGTTCTCTGAAAACATCCACTCAGTGTGCAGCGACAGTCAAAAAAGCAAATAGGATGTAGGGAATCATTTCATAAGAGATAGAGAATAAGACAGAAAATATCTTATTGCCTCTGTATAAAACCATGGCATGCCCACATCTTGAATACTGAGTACAGATGTGGTCTCCTCATCTCAAAAAAGGTATATTGGCATTGGAAAAGGTTCAGAAAAGGGCAACAAAAATGATTAGTGGTTTGGAATGTGTCCCATATGAAGAGAGATTAAAAAGACTGGGATTTTTCATCTTAGAAAAGAAGAGACTAAGGGGGGATATGATAGAGGTCTATAAAATCATAACTGGTGTGGTAAAAGTGAATAAGGAAAAGTTATTTATTTCTTCCCACAATATAAGAAGTAGGGGTTACTAAATGAAATTAATAGGCAGCAGGTTTAAAACAACCAAAAGAAAGTTTTTCTGCACTCAGTGCACAGTCAACTTGTGGAACTCCTTACCAGACGATGTGGTGAAGGCTAGGACTTTAACAGGGTCCAAAAACGAGCTAGATAGATATCCCACAAAAAACCCTCTGCATGCAAGGAACGCGTTTGCTCTTCCGCTTTTTTTTCACGGAAGAGAAACATGCTCTTTCAGGGAGCCATGTATATCTAGTTTCATGAGGCATAAGGGCTCCACTGAAAGAGGAGGCTTTTCTGTCATTTGACCCCATCTAGACTGGGCCAAATGGCAGAAAAGCCTCTTCTGGAAAAGCTATCGGAAAAAGCTACGCACATTGTGGAGCGCAATTTGCGTAGCTTTTTCCGATAAAGCCCCATAGTCTAGACCTAGCCTAAATGTTTGGACATGAAAAATTCAGAAGCCAACATCTTAAGAATTAAACAGTTGTCCACAAAGAGAAAAATCAGTCAGAGTATTTGAATTATAGGGCGTAAAACACAAGGAATAATCCTGAATTTCAACCACTGCTTTTACATGCCTGCCAAACAGAGATTACCTTTTATGTCATTCATCATTTGAGGATCATGTAAAACATCTTTCCATGGTTTCATTTTTCAGTCTATGAAATATTGAAATAATTCATTACATTAAAATATGCTCATATGAATACAACATTCTGTATATACTTTTGTAACTTCACTAGCAGATTATCAGCCTGCAGTGTAATCCATATTGCCATTCCAAACAATGTTCAGCCCAAACTGTAACCTGTTCAAAAGCTGATTATCATTTTACCTCAAGCTTAATATGTGTCCACTCTTTTTTCAATAAATGTATGCTTGCACTCAATCCACATAAATTAAATCCCATTTCCTAATATAGTTTCATCTTTCTTGATTATACCTAGTCATTAATAGCCAGCTTTTCTTTTAAATGTATCCTCCCATTTTAGAGTTAAATTATGACTGTTTATTTTGAGCAAGATGATATTGGGGAAAGGTGCCTTACAGTGGTTCAAGGACTATTTAAGATATTACAATACAGTTTAAGTCTCATTCATATGTTAATGCATTCATGTTTTTTTAATCCAATACCAGTTCCACATTATAATGTTATGGATAACATTTTAATGTGAAACTAGTACTAATTATGCAATCAGATTTCCATATCTATTAAGTGAATGCTTCAGAAAATCCCTTAAAATACAGAAGCAAATTCTGCTTTGACTTATTCTTCATATGGGCCCATTTTCAAAAGGTTGCCAGGGGAATAACTTACTGTATCAGAATATTTTGCAAAATACTGTTGGGAAAGTCTGATATGAGTTAACCCTGATTAAATCCTCCTCACTATTTGCAGTTGAGTTAAATGTTATAAAGATCTACAGAGGCTGTGTGATTGGATGCTGAAAGCCACTGTGTTCATTACTATGTCACCTCTAAGATGACACTATGACTAAGATTCTCCAAATGGGCTAACGGATTTTGATGCTGAGGAATCCAATTTTCTTAGGGAGCTTTGAAAATGTCAGCCTCTAATTCTAAACAAAACCCACACAGTCATTAGTTAAGCCTATGTTTTCTGTAAGTGAAGAAAACTCAACAACAGAATATTACTCAATCTCTAGTGATATGGTAAGTGCCTAACACAGAAAAATAATAAATTAAATTAACCAAAATCCATTGGTGGAGGGCAAGATAGGAAGGAAATAAAGTAAACACAGTAGTAAATCTGATCAAGTAACTCTCCATAGCATAATCTTTTCATCATTGGAACCACAGTTATATCAGAATGTGGGGAAGTAACCTACATTAGAACAATGATGAATTTCAAAATAAAACATATATGGTTATTATAATGCATTTAATGCTCTATAGTCACTCTATTTCACTAACATTTGAAATCATGCTGTGCCATTTACAAAAGTGCACTAAACAAACTATACTATCTCTAGAAGTCATACGTCTTTCTATTGCTTTTTCTTAGTACTCAACTTATTTTTTGTTCTGTATGGAGACGATAAGACTTATTTAATACTGTTTTGTAAGTGTATATTGATGGTGTGAAGAATCCTGGGACTTTTTCTTTGCTTCTGTAAACATGTTAATTTGGAATAAATACACCACTAACCTCAGGCTACATCTAGAATGCAGGCTTTTGCACAAGAAACTTTTGTCGGGAGAGATCTTCCGCAAAAACACCTTTGCAAGAGCACATCCACACACAAAAGCGCATTGAAAAAGCGATGCGCTTTTATGAAAGAGAGCATCCAGACTCATTGGACGCTCTCTCACATGAAAGGCCACCCGGAACCACTTCAACCAGGGCTTTAGGTCACCAGTTGCTTCTGAGGGCTGGTGCCAGAGCCTTACAGAGACATGTGCTTAAAGGGAACCCCCCCCGGACAGCCGTTTCTCTGCTTCTGCTGCCTGCTTGTGGACCTCTTTGAGGGACAGCAATGCACCAGCAGTGCTTGATGTGGATGACTTGTTCTTTTTAGGGATGCCACAGCTTTTTCCTGTGTGTGCCATGGAGCCGAAGCTGCCTCTGGGCAGGTGATGAAGTTCTTGCAGCATTTGTTGCCACCTGCCTTCCTCTTAATAGAGGTCTTGGACCCTGAGCTCCCCCTGGGGACCCTCTCCGTGGCTGCAGCTGCTCCACTCTGGCTGCTGCACCCCACTGTGGAGAGGCATTTTTGGAGGCTGGAGACCAGCTCAGACTGGTAGGACTGGCTGGTCCTGGAGTGGTGAGACGACCAGCAGTGTGTACACAACTTTCAAATGTGCAAGGCCACCTTCCTCAAGCTCTGTGCCTGGCTCACCCCATTCCCTCTTGAGATGTGACACCCACCTACGACCTGCCATGCAGGTCGTAATTACCCTGTGGAAGCTCACCATCTCAGACAGCTACCGGTCAGTGGACAACCAGTTTGGAGTGGGGAAATCCACCATCAGAGCCCTCCTTATGGAGGTAAGGACCTCTCGGGCTGCAGTCCCTGCATGGGAGAGGGAGGAGGAGAGAGTGTTGGAAAAGGGGGACCCTCGGGAGAGTGGGGCGGGGACCGTAGGGGGTGGAATGGGGGTGAGGAGGAAAGCCCTGTTTCCGGGGGGCTTGTGTCATCCTGCCCTCACACAGCCCTACTGCTGGTGCGGGGGAGCGGGCTCATAGGAGGTGGCTCCTGAAAGGTTTTGCAGGGGCACAGGAGGCAAGGGGAACGGACAACTCCCATGAGCTCAGTCACTCCTTCTCTGTTTTGTGTGTTTGTCTACTTCTGCAGGTGGTGAGGGCCATCAGATCTCTGCTGCTGCAGAGAGTCATCTGTCAGGAGGGCCTGGACATTACCATGGCAGGATTTGCTGTCCTGGGGTTCCCCAAAGGCAGGCAAGCTATCAATGGGACGCACATCCCGGTTAGGGCACCAGACCATCAAGTGGCTCAGTTTATAAATAGGAAGGGTTACTTTTCTGTTGTCCTGCAGGCCTTGGAGGTCCACCGGGGCCAATTCATGGATGTTTTTGTGGGGTGGTCAGGCAGGGCACATAATGCCCGAGTGTTTAGGAACTCTAGCCTGTGCACCAAGCTGGAGGTGGGCACCTTTTTCCCATGCCGGGACTTTTGTGTGGGAGACCTGAACATGCGAGTGTGCATAGTAGGAGACACGGCATACTCACTCATGCTCTGGCTACACCGGCCACCTTGATCCCAGTACGGACCTATTCAATGCCCGCCTCAATTGAGCCAAGATGCAAGTAGAGTGTGCCTTCGGGCACCTCAAGGAACACTTCCAGTGATTCCTCACCCACGTGCAGGACGTCGGGGAGCACAACATCCCCAAGGTGGTGACGGCATCCTGTGTGCTCCACAATATTGTGGAGCACAAGGGGGAAGCCTTCCTCCTGGGGTGGGGGGCAGATGCTGGCCACGAGGGCTGTGCATTTGAGCAGCCCTGGACAGCTGCCACCCTCCAGGCCTATCAGCTGCCACCCTCCAGGCCCTGTGTATCCGGGAGGCCCTGAGGGAGAGGTTTTCTCAAGTATCCCAGTATCTCTCCTCAGGGCCTCCCCAACAAGGGCCTCTGCCTTCTTGCTCTATCCCTTTGCCCTCTCAACCCCTCCCCTTGCCCCTTCCCTGGCCTCCCAATAAACACACCCATTTGGTTTCAGAACAAAGTCAGTCTTTTTTTATTGAACATTAAGAGAAGGTGGGCAGGGGGAGGAGAGAATTGTGAACCGGGAGGAGGAATTCTGAACTAGGACAGGGAATCAGGACTAGGAGGAGGAGTAGGGCGGCTTGAGTTGCCTCCTTGGGTGCAGGGACCTCATCGGGGTTGCGTTGCTCTGGGAGCCACAAAGGGGTGAGCAAGAGGGGCAATTAGAGGGGTCAGAGTTGGCAGGGGCCAGGAGAAGGGGCCATAGGGGCATGGGCATTGCTAAGGGAGGGAGCAGAGGAATGGCAGGGTGGGCTGGTGAATGGGCAACGGCCATAGGAGGGGGGCCAGGAGGGTGGAAGGTAGGAGCAGCAGCATCAGGTGGGTGTTCCAACATGCGGGACATGATGCCATATATGGTGTCACAACGTGACATCAATTGGTCCCAGGCACGCTCCTGCCATTCTAGGTCTGCATTGACCCTGTGCGCCAGGGTGTGGTGGATGTCTCAGAGGATGCTGACATGCTGGTGCATCAGGTCCTCCTGCACCCTGGCTCGTCTGCGGGTCCCCTGGACTCTGGAAGGTGGCTGTAGTGGTGTGGCTCAGTCCTCTGTCCTGGCTGATCCAGCTGTGGAGACGGAGAGGTGGTCAGTCATCAGGCCATGAGGCCATGCCCTCCTCTGTGAACAGCGACCGCAACATTCCCCAGCCCGGAGGAGGGGGATGTTCCGGGTGCAAGGCCAAGTGTGGCCTGTATAGCAGGCCCTGTCTCACAGGGGACCCTTCTTCCCACTTTCCCCTCCACAAACATACACACCATGGACAGGCAGGCAAGGGAAATGTCCTGCCACAGTGGCATTCCCTCATGGGCGGCAGAGAAGCTGGGAGCAGCCTAGCCCTCCCTGGGGTCTGCACACATGGCTGCGGCTTGCTGTGCTGTCTGTGGGAGCTGTTGCTGCCTCACACGTGCAGGAATGCCCATGTGCTACACTCCTCGGTGTGCCTTGGGTCATGCCTACACCCTTGTGGCTAGCCTGCTTCCACCCTGGTGCACCCTCCCACCCCGAGACTGGCAGCAAGATCCTGGGCATGTTCAGGGGCTTTCTGCTTTGTCCGCATGCCACACACTCATGCTGCACATGATCGCACATGCACGGACTGCAGCACGATGTGCAGCCCAAGCAACTCTCACCCCCTGTTCCCTGTGCGCCTGCCTCCCCCGCCCTGTGTGTGTTACAACTCACCTGAAGATCCGTCCCAGGCTTCCAAGGAGGTGGTGACCGGCTCAAGGGACAGGGCCTCGGTTCCTGTCTCCTGCTCCTCCTCCATCTGGGTCTGACCCTGGTCCTCCTGCTCGTCCTCTGGGGCAACCTCCGGCCAGATTATGACGGGGGTCTTGACCCCAGAGTCCACCAGAATGGGTAGGGTGGGAAGACAGTCCACCTCAGGATGTGGTGGAGCTCAGCATAGTAGGGACAGGTGTGGGGTCCTGCCCCTGAGCAGGCGTTGCACTCGGTGGCCCTGACATACACCTGATGGAGCTCCTTCACCTAGCTCCGGACCTGCTCCATGGTCCCGGAGGGTGTCCTTGCTCCACCAGGGATGCGGCCATCCGAGAGTGATGCGCCCCACAATTTGAGGAGGGCCTCAATCTCCAGTCCTGACCAGGACGGGGTGCACATTTTGGTTCCCTTGGAGGGGTCCTGGCAATGCCAGTGGAAGAGAGAGCCGCGTGGTGAAGGTACTGCCCTCAGTCTGGCTTCCTGCCACAAGGCTTGTCCAGGGTGCTTGGAGCTTTAAAAGGGGCTAGCAGACAGGAACTATAGAGTTCTGATTACCTTGGACAGAGTGGCCACCAGGGCACCTGTTTTTTTTCCTGGAGGCCATTTCTTGCACAAAGCCCCCTGTTTCCCGTCCACACACACCTTTTTGTTAAAGAACTCTTTCGCAAAAAGGCTTCTTCCTTGTAGAAAGAAGAATACCAACTGCATGAAAAACCCTCTGTTCTTTTGATGTTTTTGAGCAAAAATGCACTTGAGTTGTGGACACTTTGTGAGTTTTGTTGGAAAAATGGCCGTTTTTCCAACAAAACTCTGGAGTGTAGACATACCCTCAGAAACCTTTCCTGGGAGCTTTTATAATTTCACCCCAAGCTTAGTGTTTCTCCACTGGTTTTCAGTAAATGTACAACAAATTAAGTCCTATTTACCTCAGTTTCTAATTTATTTTAATCTTTCTTGATTAAAGAAAGATTATTGAGGCACTTATCATAGTTCAGTAGTTAACTGAGTTAAGTTTTTGCACTTAAATCAAGGATTCAGTTTCTTTGATATGTATGGAAGTGTCTCCCTCCCTTGCAATACAGCACTTATGCTGAGTATAGATGGAATTATCTGAGGATTTACCAGTAAATTCATCAATTTAAAATGGGCTTCATAATAAATTTAGCACCCTGATTTAGAAGTTTTTTGTCCCTAGTGATTTTTGAATAATAGTTAAAATTCACTGGAATCACGTGTGGTGGTTTTATTTGAAGGTTTTTTTTAACTGGTTAATGGTCATTTTTGCTATCATTCTAGATAGCTTTTCGTTCAGCAGATCCTGATGAATAATCTTCAGAGAATTCCATGAAGAACTGCCCTCTTTCAGAATGTCTGCCATTTTTCTTTGTTCTGAATGGAAATCAGATTGAAGACTTCCTGTCAAAAGGATGGCCACTGACTCCATTCAGCCAGTCTTTACAGTGTTCTGCTTCACCTTCTGGGAGCATAAAGAACCACTATCTTTCCTGAAGACCATTTTACTTTTCATTGTTCCCAGTGGCAACGAAGCCATAGCTCTTTTCAAAGAGACAATTCCTCATGGTATTCCCTGAAGATTACACTGACAGTTTCCAGCTTTCTGTCTAGTTAAAATTCATTGAATGTTTGTGGATAAGCTACATTTGAAAATATTAGTTTGTAATGGAGACACTGTGACATCAAAAGTAACTCCACCACTCATCCTTCCCTAAGGCTACGTCTATATTACGATCCTCTTCCGCAAGAGGAAATGCAAATGGAGCACTCATTTGCATATGTCCCACTCTCATTTGCATTTCCTCCTCGGATCCTTTTGTGCAAGAGCTTTTGGCGCAAAAAAGCGCTGTGTAGATGGCTCCTTTTTGCGCAAAACCTTCCTTTGTGCAAGAGCTGTTCTTCCTCAAAAAATGAGGAAGACCAGCTCTTGGGCAAAAGGGAGTTTTTGTGCAAAATGGAGCCATCTACACAGTGCTTTTTTGCGCAAAAACCTCTTGCACAAAACGGATCCGAAAAGAAAATGCAAATGAGCGCTCGACATATGAAAATGAGCATTCCATTTGCATTTCCTCTTGAGGAAGAAGATCGTAGTATAGACATAGCCTAAGCTACATTTCTATTGATTGTAATAAGTCAATAGTATAAGATGGAATGGACACTAGTTAAAGTTCTCATTAGTAGAGTCCAGTTAAAAGTCCTTAGACATTATCTTCAAGGCGCTTAGTAGTGTTGGCTCAAGCTATCTAAAAGAGGGCCTAAAGTTACAGTATGAAGACTTTGCTCCTTTGGAATGATGGAATGCTTTATAATTAGGGTAAAGCTCATCTGTGGCTAGCCTGAAAGTGTAGAATGAATTTCCACAGCAACTAAAGAATCATTACAAACCTCATTTCTTTCTGCAAATAGTGTAGGCATTGGTAAGACTTCCATTGATTTCAAGTAGACTCAAGCTCCTGGAAAAGATTGATTACCACTATCTTACCAATACCTTCACTGTAGGCATTGGTAAGACTTTCATTGATTTCAAGTAGACTCAAGGGCTACGTCTACACTGGCCCCTTTTCCGGAAGGGGCATGTAAATTTCACTAGTCGTCGTAGGGAAATCCGCGGGGGATTTAAATATCCCCCGCGGCATTTAAATAAAAATGTCCGCCGCTTTTTTCCGGCTTTTAAAAAAGCCGGAAAAGAGCGTCTACACTGGCCCCGATCCTCCGGAAAAAGTGCCCTTTTCCGGAGGATCTTATTCCTACTTTGAAGTAGGAATAAGACCCTCCGGAAAAGGGCACTTTTTCCGGAGGATCGGGGCCAGTCTAGACGCTCTTTTCCGGCTTTTTTAAAAGCCGGAAAAAAGCGGCGGACATTTTTATTTAAATGCCGCGGGGGATATTTAAATCCCCCGCGGATTTCCCTACGACGACTAGTGAAATTTACATGCCCCTTCCGGAAAAGGGGCCAGTGTAGACGTAGCCAAGCTCCTGGAAAAGAATGATCAGATTATTAAGGATCTGACCCAGAAATATAGATTTTTTTCCCCTTAAAAATATAGGTTTTCTTTTGGAATTATTTCTAAATAGAGAACCAGATCTCAAAAGGAAAAGAACTGTTTTTATATACAAGCATTTTACATGCATAGGAGAAAAAGTTCAATTGATTTAGAGTTGTGAAAGAGCTCATCTAGGCTGTGGTTAAGAACATAGGAACATAAGAATGGCCAAACTGGGTCAGACCAAAGGTCCATCTAGCCCAGTATCTTGTCTGCTGACAGCGGCCAGTGCCAGGTGCCCCAGGGGGGTGCACCAAAGACAGTGATCAAGCACTTTGTCTCCTGCCATCCTTCTCCAGCCTCTGACAAACAGAGGCCAGGAGCATCATTCCTTACCCCCTAGCTAATAGCCTTTTATGGATCTAACTTCCATTAATTTATCTAGCTCCTTTTTAAACTTTGTTATAGTCCTAGCCTTCATAGCCTCCTCTGGCAAGGAGTTCCACAGGTTGACTACATGCTGTGTGAAGAACTTCCTTTTATTAGTTTTAAACCTGCTACCCATTAATTTCATTTGGTGTCCTCTAGTTCTTATATTATGGGAATAAGTAAATAACTTTTCTTTATTCACCCTCTCCATACCACTCATGATTTTATATACCTCTATCAGTCTATATACCCCTCACTCTCCTCTTTTCTAAACTGAAAAGTCCCAACCTCTTTAGCCTCTCCTCATATGGGACCCGTTCCAAACCCCTAATCATTTTAGTTGCTCTTTTCTGAACCTTTTCTAATGCCAAAGTATATTTTTTGAAGTGAGGAGACCACATCTGTACGCAGTATTCAAGATGTGGGTGTACTATAGTTTTATATAGGAGCAGTAAGATATTCTTCATCTTATTTTCTATCCCTTTTTAATAATTCCTAGCATCCTATTTGCTTTTTTGACTGTCGCTGCACACTGTGTGGACGTTTTCTGAGAACTATCCACGATAACTCCTAGATCTCTTTCCTGATTAGTTGTAGCTAAATTAGCCCCCATCATATTGTACGTATAGTTGGGGTCATTTTTTCCAATGTGCATTACTTTACACTTAGCCACATTAAATTTCATTTGCCATTTTGTTGCCCAATCACTCAGTTTGGTGAGTTCTTCTTGAAGTTCTTCACCGTCTGCTTTGGTTTTGACTATCTTGAACGCCCACAAACTTTGTCACCTTACTGCTTACCCCTTTCTCTAGATTGTTTATGAATAAGTTGAATAGGATTGGTCCTAGGACTGACCCTTGGGGAACACCACTAGTTATACCTCTCCATTCTGAAAATTTACCATTTATTCCTACCCTTCGTTTCCTGTCTTTTATCCAGTTCTCAGTCCATGAAAGGATCTTCCCTCTTATCCCATGACAACCTAATTTACACAAGAGCCTTTGGTGAGGGACCTTGTCAAAGGCTTTCTGGAAATCTAAGTATACTATATCTACTGGATCCCCCTTGTCCACATGTTTGTTAACCCCTTCAAAGAACTATAATAGATTAGTAAGACATGATTTCCCTTTACAGAAACCATGTTGACTTTTGCCCAACAAATTATGTTCTTCTATGTGTCTGACAATTTTATTCTTTACTATTGTTTCAACTAATTTACCCGGTACTAATGTTAGATTTACTGGTCTGTAATTACCAGGGTCGTCTCTAGAGCCCTTTTTAAATATTGGCATTATGTTAGCTGTCTTCCAGTTCTTGGGTAAAGAAGCTGATTTAAAGGATAGGTTACAAACCACAGTGAATAGTTGTGCAATTTCTTATTTGAATTCTTTCAGAACCCTTGAGTGAATGCCATCCGGTCCCAGTGATTTGTTACTGTTAAGTTTTTCTATTTGTTCCAAATCCTCCTCTAATGACACATCAATCCGGGACAGCTTCTCAGAGTCATCACCCACAGAGGGTAGTACAGGTTTGGGAATTTCCCTAACATCCTCAGCTTTGAAAACTGAAGCAAAGAAATCATTTAGTCTCTCCGCAATGGCTTTATCGTCCTTGATTTTTCCTTTGGTATCTCGATCATCCAGGGACCCCACTGGTTTTCACATATAGAGCCATTCCGCCACTCCTGAAAATCTATATTTTAGGATCAGATCCTTAATAATCTTATTGTAAATGTAAATGTAATCTGAAGTTAAATAGTTTCCAGAAAGTTCACTTAAAGCAAATGTTTTCTCAAGCTTTATAAACATTTCTATAAGCTTCCATTCAACTAAACACCACTGTGTGCAAATTAATTGGATAATCTGGTGAAGAAGCTATGATGCAAGAGTGTATTATACCTGGGCTAATAGTGTGTTAATGAATCTTGCAATAAAGGTATATTTTTCCAAGGGGCTCACTTAAGTGTCTTTTTTGTAAGGCAAAAATTCAAAATCCAATGTAAGCCTTACAAAACTTAGTTAGAGGTAAAGTTACAAAAAAAAATAAATCTAAATCTGAGATTTAACAGTTTTGGGTCTATTCCCTGATAGTTTGACAGGCCTGCAAACAGATTATGATCTCATTTACACAAATGTAAATTCCAACCATCTTCACTATCTTAAAATTATTGCAGATTTACATGTAACTAAAATCACAATCCAACCCTCTGTTGAGAAAACAGGTACAGCAGGGATAGTGTTAGTTAAGTTTCCCCACCATGTCCTGCTAATGTTCTAGAAAGGGGATTACTGAATCTGATCCTGCACTCCCAACTCATGTAAAACTTCTCCTGATTGTCCCTTTTCACTTAAATGGAACTTCTTTCTGGCAATTCAGCAGCTGAATTGGGTTTTACAGTAGGAAAAGCAACTAAAGATAGGTGTAAGATAAAGTATCACTTCCCCACAAATACATTAACTTGCACTTACACCATCCCCAATATCTCCAGGGCCAATTAATCCCTTTTATAAATATGTTCAACTTCTATTGACTTTAGTGGGAGATTCATTCATTTATGACACACCTGAATTTTGTCCTAGCATAATATAACATTGCTGTGAATGACATTTTTGTTTTGCACAGTAAATGCATGATAAATTGGTGCTAGTTACATTCCTTCTTTTACCCCTCCATCTATATGACAGCTAAACTGACCTTAATTTTCAACCTGCCAATCACCCTACCCTATCCTATCCCACCCTTTCTATATTTTCAGGAACAGGATCTGGGATTTTCCCTGGCTCATAGATGTCAATCTGCTATTAAAAAAAGGTGAAAAGTCATCAGGAAATCCCTTTAACAAATGGTTTCTTTATGAAGCAAAGCCATAAGGAAATGAAAAGCTATGACAGGGTGTATCATTCTCACAGTCAGCAAAAATAGGGTTAAGCCTAGGGTTAAGCAGCAAATGTTCTACAGCTATTTCCTTACCTTCCATGCAGATATTGCCAAGGAGTCCAGACATAAGGGTGAAATGTGTGTGGTGATCAGGAGCAAGTTACCGTAATGAACTCCAAAGGGAAATATAAGAAAAAGTGTGCTTCAAAGAGCCTAGCAACCCCACATGACTTGTCCTAAGGGTGAAAGCCCTGACTGAAGCAAGTTTATCCTGAGAGTTTCTGGAAGTGAGTAACTGAAACAAAATACAGGACTATGTAGCACTTTAAAGACTAACAAGATGGTTTATTAGATGATGAGCTTTTGTGGGCCAGACCCACTTCCTCAGATCAAATAGTGGAAGAAAATAGTCACAACCATATATACCAAAGGATACAATTACAAAAAATGAACACATATGAAAAGGACAAATCACATTTCGGAACAGAAGGGGGATGTGGGGGGGGGGGAAGGAAGATGAATGTCTGTGAGTTAATATTAGAGGTGGGGAAAGATAGATGTCTGTGAGCTAATGGTATTAGAGGTGATAATTGGGGAAGCTATCTTTGTAATGGGTAAGGTAGTTGGGGTCTTTGTTCAACCCCCCCGCGGAGAGTGTCGAATTTTAGCATGAATGCCAGTTCAGAGGATTCCCTTTCAAGTGCAGATTTGAAAGTCTTCTTGAGTAGGATGCATGTGGTTAAGTCATTGAGACAGTGTCCTTTCTGGCTGAAATGGCAAGAAACTGTTTTTTCTTTGTGATCTTGTCTAATGTCTGTTTTGTGGGCATTGATTCTTTGGCGAAGTGTCTGAGATGTTTGTCCAATGTACATAGCAGATGGACACTTTCGGCACATGACAGCATAAATTATATTTCTGGATGCGCAGGAATATGTGTTCTTGATCTTATAACTCACTTGGTTAGGCCCAATAATGGTGTCAGCAGAGTGAATATGTGGAGAAAGCTGGCAACGGGGTTTGTTGCAAGGGAAAGTACCAGGGTTGGTATTAGTGTGGTATGGAAGTGAGTAATTTTTGTTTGCACATGGTTTTCCCTTTCAGTTTATTTAGAAACCAGGGCTGGAAGAAGCCTATTCAGAGTTCTTTAACTCTTGGGCTACGTCTAGACTGGCATGATTTTCCGCAAATGCTTTGAACGGAAAAGCTTTTCCGTTAAAAGCATTTGCGGAAAAGAGTGTCTAGATTGGCATGGATGCTTTTGCGCAAAAGCATCCGTGGCCAATCTAGACGCGCTTTTGCGCAAAAAAGCCCCGATCGCCATTTTCGCGATCGGGGCTTTTTTGCACAAAACAAATCTGAGCTGTCTACACTGGCCCTTTTGCGCAAAAGGACTTTTGCCCGAATGGTAACAGCATAGTATTTCCGCAAGAAGCACTGATTTCTTACATGAAATCATCAGTGTTCTTGCAGAAATTCAAGCGGCTGGTATAGACAGCTGGCAAGTTTTTCCGCAAAAGCAGTTGCTTTTGTGGAAAAACTTGCCAGTCTAGACACAGCCTTGGACTGTACAAAGACACTTTGGATTTCATTTAAATAATACTGAGTGTGAGAAGTCCTGCCCCGCTGAATTAGTAACGGTGTTGTAAAAGCAGGCTCTTTTCTGGCCAGGCCTCGTGCACATAGCCTTCCTAGCCCAAGATTACCTTCCCCTCAAACCAAAAGTCCTGCACTATGTGACTTAAAATCAGTAAAAACCAGGAGTAAAACACCAGGTAGGGAAGGGCCATGCAAAGTTCGCGCCTCTCAAGGGCCATCTCACCCTTTCCCCTTCCCCCTCACCCTGTCACTAGGCAGACGGAATCTGTCAAGCCTATCACAACTAAGCGCGGGAAAGCTCTTGCTCTTTCTATAAAGCAGCTACCCCTCCTGCATCCAGCTGAGGGTTCCCGAACATTTGGAAGGCAGAACACGAGCCAGGTTCTGAGGGCTGATCACCCAAAGGCCCCCTCCCGCTCACCAAATCTACTGAATCTTCCGCAGAGCGTAACGAATTAACGAATATGCTGTTGTCTCTTTTGTCCCTTGTATGTCTGATAAGTGTGAGTATTGCTGTGTAAAGTTAGTTAAAGGGTTGATAAATAATAGTGTTAAGAGTAAGTTAGTTAGAAGTTTGTTAAATAGTATAGTTAAGAGTTTAGATAGATGTCAGACCTTATGAGTGAAATTAATGTAAATATAACTGATAAAAATCCCTGGGGTGTTATTGATAATTACTGGGACTTGGAAAAACCTCAAGGTATTTTCCTCTATTGTATTGCAGTTTGTTTATTGTTACTGTTAATAGTTATCTGGCGCCCACGCCTGTAAAAAGCTGATAAATAAAAAGTTATAGTTAAAAGCATTTTAATAAAAGTTAAAAGATATTTAGTACAAGGCTGCCTGTTTCTGCACCTCTCTGGGGCTGGCCACATTCTCGAACCTTCCATTTTACCTCAACAGGTGTGCTCCAGAATAGCGTTCTATATGATTATGACCCACTGGATTTGTGCAATGGACCTATCAGATGGAAGATTTCTCTCCTGGACTCAAATATTGGTTGGGGGAGAAAAGAGGAAGCTATATTCAGCTGAAAGGCACTCCCACAGAATGGTTTGGGGTTGGATAATTGGCACGGAACTAAAGTTTTGCCTCTTTCTAGGACTAGCAAGGGGATATTACGCTGCTTTTAGAAGTTTCCATCAGCTGAATGGCCTCAGCAAGAGATGGGGAGGCAGAAGACATGGCATTCTCTGCTACCTGAGCATCTTCACAACTCCCAGCTGCTGAGTATCGGGAATTTTTTATCTCTTTAACTGAACATACAAGGGCCATAAAACATCTATGGTGACTTGGACACCTCAAGAGGTTATATATTGATTGGAAAGGGCCTTATAAAGCTGTCATAGCATTATATTCTGGTAATAAAGTTCTCTCCCACAATAGCTTATTCAAAGTGACAACCTCAAATGTCTAGTGTAACAAAACTGAATCTTCCAACTCAACAATCTCTCCACACAGTTTTCAGATTTAAGAAAAATGTCAAATATAGTAACTATAACCTTTTTCTGACATTTTTTCTTATTGTCACTTTCCGCCAATTCCACCAGGAGAGGTTCATCACTAAGGATCTGTCTTCACGGCGAAGTTAATTCAAATTATAACTCAACTGTTTCCCCTAATTTAAGTTCCAGGCACACACAAAATCACCTAACAAGTACAGTGCTGCTTTTGACTCAAGTTCACTGGCACATCAGGGGGTATAGACTTAAAAGGAGTTAGCAGAACTCATCAGCCGCTAGCATGACTGCAAGCTAGCTCAGCTCCAGTGCTGCTAGTCCACCCAGGCTTTTAATACATTTCATGTGCCCAGGAGGGACAGACAAGTTTTACCACAATTCATGAGGGAAGAATTCACAGAGCAGCTTATTGAAGTGCAAAGAACTCTGGATTATGCCCCCAAAAGCCTTACGGCACACACAAATGAGTGGAGTGTCAATCTGGGAACAGCAGCAGAAGCGTTATATTGCAGGGTGGCTGCTTTCACTACTCTCAAGTTAGCCTACTTCAAGTTAACTGTGCAGTGAAAATACACTCTTAATAACTCAGGGTATGTCTACACTACCACCCTAGTTCAAACTAGGGTGGTTAATGTAGGCAACTGGAGTTGCAAATGAAGCCCGGGATTTGAATTTCCCGGGCTTCATTTGCATATTGTAGGGCGCCGCCATTTTTTAATGTCCGCTAGTTCGGACTCCGTGCCCGCGGCTACACGCGGCACGGACTAGGTAGTTCGGATTAGGCTTCCTATCCTGAGTACCGGTAGTTCGGAATAGAGTGGGCCTGGGTCCTCCTAAGGGGGCTGTTGCCTCCAACTTATTGACTCTGGCCATGAAGCCACTCTGACCTGAGTTACTTTTTCTGACTCTGGTCATTAGACTGTGATGCCCTGACCTAAGGGTTACCCTATTAATGATAGCCATTAGGCATACTACCCTAGACCAAGGGTTGCTGATGACCTGACAACTGAATAGGTGGTGTTTACACCCTGGCTACTCGCACCCAAAAGGATGGGACGTGCATATGCTGTGACAGGTCTGTTTGATTCCATGGAAGATTCAATCTTGAATCTTACAGCTAAACTCAATTCTATATAGCAGAAAGCAGAGATGGAGGAAGCAAACAATATAGTTAATTTATATTTTTTCCTGTAAAGCTAACTTAAAAGCTAGATGATGTACTAGGTCTAGTACGATATACCTAAAAGGAAGCCCTGTGATTTTCCTCATCACTAGGCCAGTTCACTAATTTGTTTTCTTTTCAGAACTGTACTGATCTTGTAAAATGGGACACATTGGTGAGGATTAAATTTCAAAAGTGCCTAAAATTAAATTTTCACTGATGCATTGGAGTTAATCTAGTCTGCATAGGTGGCGAATCCATAATGCCTGTCAATGTCTCCTGTAAGTTGTATGCTTGTGTGGCCCCTCAGGAGGGATTCAAATGCTACCCAGTTGATTAACAGAGATCTAACAGGTAGGTTTTGTGTTTCTACTGGTGGTGCACATCCACGCATGCCTCAGTGCACAAAAAATGTTTATTCCAAACATGGATGGAAAAGATTAGTGGAAACATTGGTGCCAGTGCTACACCAGTATTCAGGAATCTGTGCCTGGCTCCACTGATATTTGGGCTGATGTTTTCAAAGGTGCTCTGTTCATAAGACAGACCAGGGCAACTGCCCTGGGCCCTGCACTTTGGGGGCCACCATGCTTCGGGGGATGTGGGGTCCAGGGTGGCCTTGGGTGGGCTAGTGGGGATCCTGGCACTGGCAGCAGCAAGAGACCCAGCCCCAGTCCACCCTGCTCCGCACCGCCCTACCAGATCCCAGTATTGCTCACGGGAGGGGATGGAATCCAGAGAGTTGGGGTGGAGATAGGAAGATACAGGGTGGAGTAGGAGGCTGGGGTGGGTTGCTCACTGCTGCCAGTGCCAGGGCCCCTGCTAATCCTCAGGTTTCCCTGGATCCTGTATCCCCCTAAAATGTGGGGAGCCCATAATGCAGGACCCATTCTGGGCAACATCAAAAATTATATAAACCTGGCACCCATATATTTTCTGATTAATTTTAATAAAATTTGCTGATGTCTTTCATTGTCTAGTAGTTTCTTGATATATTACAGGCCTCTTCCATAGTCTCTTTTCTCTTTTACTTAAGCTCATTTTACTGTTGGGTGAATTGGCTTTTAATTCATTTTCTTGCAAGACATGTTTTCAAGGTTTCTAATATAAGTAATTTTCTCACACATTAAATTGATTAGCACTGACAGTGTGTTCAGTGCTATTCACACAAATAAAACACATTCCTTTCCCTAACATTTTCAGAATCTAGTACAGAAACAAAACACCTCTCACATCAGGTGCCATTTTGAGTTTGATGATGTAATTTTACAAGTGTCATTTTTTATACTCTTTGTGGAAGAGTTCTGGCACAGAAGAGGGTGACTCACTGTTTCAAGCATGATGCTGTGTGGAAGAACATACAGAAAACTGAAAAAACACTGAATATGACCTGCCAAAGGCCCCTAGACAGTTTGCTTTTTTGTTTGTTTGTAACTTTTGATAGTTCAGGAAGAGCAAAGTCTTCAGGGACCCATCTGGATGGTTAAATATACTGGCCCTTGTGGAGTGTTGCTGAATGCCTGGAGACTGATGACTAAAGTCTGGGTGAGTATAGGCATAGGTGCTGACTTTTTTTTTTCTTTTTCCTGATGTTGCTCTACCTCCACTCTACCCCAAGGTCTTTCCCCCCACTACATCTGCTCCCATGGACTAACAATTCTGAGAGCTTGGGGCAATTAGGTTTTGGGGTGATGCCAAAAGTGAGAGGCTCTGAATGCAGGCGGGGACTGCTGGCTGACCCAGGAGAGTGGGTGCTGAAGGGTTGAGGGAGCATGCTTGTGGCAGTTCCCCTTTATTGGTTGGAGGAGCAGGTGGCCCAGGCTGCTCTGCACTTGCAGCTGAGGACTTGGAGCCTGCAGGTGGGCACAGCACAGGGACACAGCCACAGCTGACACAGCTTCCTCTGGTGCTCATGATGGTATGAGTCAGTCTAGCTGCCTCTCCTGGTACCAGGCAGGGTCTTTTCTCTCCCCCCCCCCCCTTTGGTGGGGCCTTCTCCCCCATCCAGTAGGACTTTTTCCCTTCCCCTTGCTTCCTCCTCTCCCTCCCCCAGCTCTGGCACTAGGCCATGGGCTGGGGAGGAAGGATGAGGGACAAGGAGGCCACTTACTCAGTCCAGTAGTTAGCAAGATGGCAAGCCCCAGCCAGCCATTCTTTTGGTGGTGTGGCTGTCCCTAGTGGCCACTCAGCAGTATAGCATTCCTTCAAACAACCCCCTACCTTTCCATGTTAAATTAACGGAGATTGCCTATCTCCTAGAACTGGAAGGGACCTTGAATGGTCATCGAGTCCAGTCCCCTGCCTTCACAACAAGACCAAGTACTATCCCTGACAAATTTTTGCTCCAAATCCCTAAATGGGCCTCTGCAAGGATTGAACTCACAACCCTGGGTTTAGCAGGCCAATGCTCAAACCACTGAGCTATCCCTCCCCCCTTATATTTGTTATGGAAAACAATCCCATTCCAGGCACTTCCTATTTTTCTGGCCCAACCAAATCCTGATTTTGCTTTAAGTTAGGAGAAGAGGAAGCTTCACACCAAATTTAGTGGTCCTACCTGTTACCATTTAGGAGGAATTCTTGAGCAAGCCAACTCAGATGCACATTTCTAAAGTATATAGATAAAGCAGATGAATTCTTTAAATATCTTCTGGTAAGTCATTTTCCCTAGCCCTCACATCATTTCTGTGGATGTCTTCTATACCATCTCTAATTTTCTAACATCTCTGGTAAAAAAAAAATATGAATATTAGAACTGATGCAATATTCCAACGTCAGTTTCACTGTCATGTACAAAAGAAAAATGACCCATGTATAGAAAAAAATAAAATCACTCTCTGGCTGCTTGTAATGATTACTCCATTGTTTATATATTCAAGGATCACATGCACCATTTTGTCATAATGTGAACTCATTGTTATAAGCTTTGTGAAACCTTGCTATGGGTCAAGCTAAGTCATATTTAAACTGCTGTATGAATGAGTCCCCCATTTTAAGTCAGTTGTAAGAGGCCACACCTAAAGTAAAGCCTAATAGTCTCCCCAGAAACTTCTATAAGATGGGAAAGGGTTCAGCTGGATATTGTGACCATGAGAAGAGTGGGTAGGGGTCATGGAAATTGAAAACAGACTGTGTAAAAAAGAGAATCTGACAGAGTTGCTGAAAGCATGTAGCTGACCCTGGAAGAAACCTAATAAAAGTTTGTTTTTGTTTTTTTTTATGTGGGGAGCAGGCTGAATAGAGTGCCTTTGTCGCTGTGACCAAAAGAAGCTGTTTCTTGCTATTTGATTTCTTCTGCATCCAGAGATACAAGACGTTGTACCTTTTTTTTTAAATAAATAAACAAAAGTGCATCAAAGACATACCCATCACCAATTTCTGCTTCCAAGGGAAACATACATAGGGCTCTAAACTTAGATTAGCTGTTTGGGTCAAAGAGGCAACAACATTGAGTTGTTTTAATATAGTAATTTCTCGCTTAACACGTGCCCACTGAACACGTTTTCGTGATAGCACAATTTTTTTTGGGGGGCGACCATTTTTTGAACAACATGACCCGTCCCCTCAATAACACAATTTTCCCTACCAGCTGGCTGGTCACTGGCAGCTGTGCAGGGCTTCTCCTGCCTCCCTGCAAAGCAGCAGAGGCTCGCCATGCCATTCCCCAGCAACTCCCCCTGTGGATGCTTTGCTCCCTCTCCTCCGCCCCCCCCACCCGTTTACAGCTGGGGGCTGCGTTTCCCCAGCTGGCCGGTCGTCTGCAGCTGCGAGGGGCTTCCCCTGCCTCCTTACGAAGAGGCGGAGGTTCGCCGCTTGCTGTGCCATTCCCCGGCGACCCCCTCCTCACCAGACACGAGGCATCCGGCCAGAGGGGGTCACCGGGGAACAGCAGGGCGAGCGGTGAACCTCTGCTGCTTTGCAGGGAGACAGGGGAAGCCCCGCGCAGGTGCCAGCGACTGGCCAGCTGGGGAAACGCAGCTGCCAGCTGCAAGCCTCCTCACTGGCTTTCCGTTCCCTTCTCCAGAGCCAAACACCTCCCCTCCCCGCTATAACCCAGTCCCCTTTCTCCCCAACCTTATGTCCCAGTCCCAGCTGCTAACAAGTGCAGGCTGGAGCTGCGAGCGCACGTGTGCTTAAAACGTAACCCCCACCTTTTCCATTATTTTCAATGGGAAAATTAACCCTGCATAACACGTTTTCACTTAGCCCGATTATTTTCTGAATCATATCTACCGTGTTAAATGAGGAATTACTGTATTATGATCCCTAAATGCTTTTCAAGAGAGTCCTCAATTTTGTCAACAGGACTTTTATTCCTAGATGTATAACTTTGTATCTGGCTGAATTAAAACTCATTGGCTGTGTCTAGACTGACCAGTTTTTCTGGAAAATCAGCCGCTTTTCCGGAAAAACTTGCCAGCTGTCTACACTGGCTGCTTGAATTTCCACAAAAGCACTGACTTCCTACTGTAAGAAATCAGTGCTTTTTGCGGCAATAATATGCTGCTCCTGTTCGGGAAAAAGTCCCTTGTGTGCAAAAGTTAGCGCAAAAGGGCCAGTGTAGACAGCTGAGATTTGTTTTCCACAAAAATGGCGATCGGGGCTTTTTTTGCAGAAAAGCGCGTCTAGATTGGCCACAGACGCTTTTCCGCAAAAAGTGCTTTTGCGGAAAAGCGTCCGTGCCAATCTAGACGCTCTTTTCCAAAAATGCTTTTAACGGAAAACTTTTCCATTAAAAGCATTTCCGGAAAATCATGCCAGTCTAGACGTAGCCATTTTGTTTGGGCCCAACTTACCTCATACTCCAGATCACCCTGCATGACAGCCCTGTCCTCATTGACCACTCCACCAGTCTGTGTCACAAGCAATGATTTTTGTATTTACTTCCAGATAACATGAGGCCTAGTACCAAGCCCTGTAGAATCTCCATTTGATTATGGCTCCCTGGGAGATAATTACTTTTTGTGATCTGTCAGTTGGCCAGTTTTAATCTAACATACATCACTTATTTGTATGCTGCTAATTTTTAAAAATCAGAATATTATGTGGTATTAAGTTAAACTTCTCACAATAGTTATACTAATAGTTATACTATATTAAGTCTACACCTATTATACTTAAGCAGTTACCAAACTTTTCAACAATGCTTGTAATTTTAAAGAATGAAATCAGACTCGTTTGACGAACTGTTTTTCATAAAAGCATGTTGATTGTCACGAACTGTACTTCTGTTCTCTTATTCTTTATCAGTTGAATTCTGGATGAGATTTCCTGTTTTTCACAGGATAGATAGGAGAGTGACTGTCTATAGTTACTCAGGTTATCCCGCTTGCATGTATAAGTTGTACCTCCAAAATCTGGCACTCTCTTGTCCAGCAACACTCCTACTCTGGCAGGACCATGGATGTTCCTGGAGCCTAAGGGCTGGGCATCAGGGTCAGCAGCCTGGCTGGTGGCAGCACCGGATGGGGCTGAAGCCCCACAGCAGCCTCCAGCAGTTGCTGAGAGTATGGAGCTGAGGCCCAAACCCCCTGGCAGCAGGGGCTCGGAGTCCTGGCAGCAACCCCCAGGAGCACAGGGCTGGGGTCAAAGCCCCACAGCTCCCCCTGGCTGCATGGTGCTGGGGCTGTGCAGGGCCAGGGTAAGAGCTCCAGCCCTGCGGCTGCTCCCGGTTGTATGGGGCTAGAGCCCTGCTGCAGGAGCTGGAGCCTATGCCATGCTACTCAGGGAACTAGCAGTAGCTGGGCAAGTAACCCAGCAAGGTTGTAGGGAGAGCGAGGCAGGGCTGCTTGCCGGGGCAGTCTGCCAGCAGCATGTAATGGGCTTGGGGGCTGGTGGCAGTATACTTCTCCTGGTCCAGCATACTCTCTCATTTGGAACCAGTCAGGTCCCAACAATGCTGGATCAGGGAGGTCCAACCTGTATTTAAAGATTTATTTAAAAAATAATTAACAGCAGGGGCCATGAGATCACTTCAGCCAACTATTCTTCAATTTCTGAGTACAAGTTATCTAGGCCTGCTGATTTCAAAATACTTACCCTTAGTAAATGTTAATAACCTCCTTAGTTATTGGAATTGGGAAGTACTTCATTATTTTCATCGCTTACAGGTATATTCCCTTGCTTCTTTCCAAATACATACAGAAGAACGCTACATACTATGAACACTTCTGTTTATTATTATTATTATTATTAACACTTATACCATCTCCACCTAGGGACAGGCCTGCACTACTCTTAGATTTTATTTTACTCATATACTTTAAAAAAGTGCCTCCTGATCCTTAGCTCTGCCAACATTGGACATTTCCCTGTTTTTATTTTCTCCTATCTAGCTGCTATCATTCATAACTTCTAAATTATATTGATGGCTCTCTCTTTCCCCGTTTCCCTATTTGACATTTGTTACTTCTTTATTTCTAATTATTTCTTTCAGTTTTTCACTGAACCAGATGTATTTTCAGTGCAAGTTGCTCTCTTTCTTGATTGTAGAGTTGTGGATTTTTGGCTTAAGAGGCAAATACATTCTTTTTTAGGAACTCCCAATTCTCATTCACTATTTTTTGTCTAAACTTTTCTTCCCAGTCAATTTTTTCCTAATTTTCCTCCGTTTTGAGAAATTTGCCCTTTTAAAACACTGTATATTACTAATTGGAACTGTACAATTTGCCCAGATTGAATTTGGTCGGGTAACGATTGCTTGTCCCTAGGAAACCATCAACTTCCAGCTTAGTAATTAGTTCATCTTTATCAATCATAATGTGACAAAAATAGTTACTCATATTGGGTGCATGTCTTTTGACTTACAACAGAATCTTCTTAAAATTACATGTTAATTATTCACTTATGGTGCCATGAGATCTCTGGCATGCCTCTCAAACTGAATTCCTCCATAACAACATTAATTTTCTTTCCACACATCAAACAAATGCTTAAGGAGAAACTTAAATTGTTCCTGAAATGTTCTCTGGTTAATTGAAAGGTCTGTAAAAGCCTCTATTCGGTATTCTCACCTGTATTTTGTGCGTTAGCACATTGATACATATGAACTCTATGGTTCTTTGTTACTGATAACTCTAAAATATGGAATAGCATCTTTAATGTAGAGTGCTTTCTCTGACTTTTACCAACTCTGTTCTTCCTAAACAAGTTATGACCAATGAGTATCATTCCAATTCTGCAAAACATCTCACTAGGTTTCAATAATGCCAATTATTTCAAATTTCTTCTCATCAGTGAGAATTTCCAGTCCTAATTGCTTGTAATCCAGAACCCAACCATTGGTATATAATCAAGTGAAAAAGTTTATTTTCTTCACATTGTTTGTCACAGTAGTTCAATTTATTCAAGTCATGTGAGTTTGAGTATGCACTACTTGCCTCTTAAGCACTCACCTTTTGCAGACACACTTCCAAATGAGAAAATTAGCCCCTGCCTCTTTCATCTCTGGTATTTTCTACCTTATCTCACTCAAAGGACAGGAAAGGTCCCCAAAAATATTATTTGGAATTACTTTAGCTAGTTCCACGATCTCTGAAGTTTTTGATAGGCTTGCCATGTAATTGCCCTTTGCACTTTTTCACAATTTTTGTACACAAGATATTTCTATTTTTGAAAATAAATATTTTTCACTTCACAATATACGTTGCAGAATGCTGACTGCTACCCAAAGCAACAACTGGCATGGTCACTAATGAAAGACGAGGCAAAGGGGGTAGTTGCACTGTGGCCTGGGGTTCCAAGCTGCTGGGACCAGAGCCCTGGGCCTTTTAAATTGCCTTTAGAGCCTGAGGCAGCACTGAGGGCTGGCTGGAGGAGGTGTGGTGCTATCTAGGCAGTGCTGAGAGTTGGCTGCTCCTATCCCTGCCCCTTCTGCCTGAGGCCTTGCCCTTTCCAGGGGTCTCAGAACCGAGCCCACATTGCACAGGGCCCAGCGAAGTATGGCGCCAGCCTTGCCCACTGTTTGTATTTGCAAAGGATCACAGAACTCATGTTAAATGAAACAGAATAATAATTTATAAACTCACTGCATAATTCATAAATTCAGTTAGAGACAGTGTAATATTCATATATATATACACAACACCACTCCCAATAGCATCCAAAATTTAAGGGCCATTAGGACCACAGTCCTCTATACCACATTAATGCAAGTGCTCTTTCAAGATCCTCCTCAGCCACATAGCTCCATCTTGAGCTCTTCTAATAGACCATGTGTCATCAGATGGATGCTTCACTTCCACCTTGATACCAACTTTCCCCCCTTTGCCTCAGAAATATTATGAAGGCCAGAAAGATAGAAATAACCACTGAAAGCTCACTATAGCTCACTGAAGTCCAATCTTGTGAGTATAAACTGTCAGCGTCCCTTTAGGCTACCAAAAGAATATTCAGCTATCATTCTGCACATGCTAAGGCAATAGTTGAATCACTCCTTCGTACTGTCACACTGACCAGTGTATGTTTCATGGACTAAAGAAAAAGATGCGGTAGGTCATGTAGGTTCACTGTTGGCATTTCAATACAGGCAGTCCCCGGGTTACATACAAGATAGGGACTGTAGGTTTGTTCTTAAGTTGAATCTGTATGTAAGTCAGAACTGGCGTCAGCCGCTGCTGAAACTGATCAGTTTGAACCGCGGCTGAATCTGGATTCCAGTTCTGACTTACATACAGATTCAACTTAAGAAACCCAGGGGTCCCCAAGTCAGCTGCTGCTGAAACTGATCAGCGGCTGATTCCAGGAAGCCTGGGGCAGAGCAACTCTGCCTCGGGCTTCCTGTAGTCAGCCGCTGGTCAGTTTCAGCAGCGGCTGACTTCGGGACGCCTGGGGCAGAGCAGCTGGGGTGCTGCTGGGTTGCTCCAGTAGCGCGGCCAGGGAGATGGAGAGCAAAGCTGCTGAGCACGCCCGCAGTGGGACAGCCTGGGCGCGCTTGGGCTGTCCCCCTGCGGGCGTGCTCCGCGGCTTTGCTCCTGTCCCCCTGGTCTGCTGAGGGGGTCCAGCAAAGCCGCTGGACCCCCCCCAGCAGACCAGGGACACCAGAGCAAAACCGCCGCCTGGGCGGCTTTGCTCGTTTGCCCGGGAGCAAAGCCGCCCAGGTGGCGGCTTTGCTCGGGTGTCCCTGGTCTGCTGGGGGGGTGTCCAGTGGCTTTGCTGGACCCCCCCCCCCAGCAGACCAGGGGGACAGGAGCAAAGCCGCCCAGGCAGTGGGATTCCCGCTGCCTGGGCAGCTTTTCTCGGGGCAAACGAGCAAAGCCGCCCAGGCGGCGGGAGTCCCGCCGCCTGGGCGGCTTTGCACGGGTGTCCCTGGTCTGCTGGGGGGGTCCAGCAGCTTTGCTGGACCCCCCCAGCAGACCAGGGAGACCGGGAGAAGCTTTTCTCGCCCCGGAGGACACAGGTGGCGACCCACCGCCTGTGAGCTCCGGGGCGAGAAAAGCCCCGTTCGTAAGTACAGATCCGACATAAGTCGGATCCGCGTAAGTCGGCGACTGCCTGTATAACCAATGGCAATTCACCTGTCAGGAAAAAAATATCTGTTCTTGCAGCTTTCTGGTTCTTAAAGCTGTGAGTTTCATCCAACTTCCCTGACCAGTCCATGTCCATGTCAGTGAAGTGTTCCTGGTGATCCATGAACACTTGCATAACAGTCAATAAAATATCTCCTTTGGTTGATGTACTCTGAGGCAAGTTGGGCTGGTACCAGAACAGATATGTGGATGGCCATCTCTCTGCCCACTGCAATTCAGGAATCACATTGAGGCAGATCTATCTATTATGTCCTGCACGTTGTTGAGTCACAGTCCTGTGCAGCGGGAGATGATTCAGTTCTACACAAGTACATGGCAATGGCCTCCAGTGTGGACTCTACAACTAGGAAATAATTTTCCACTGACTCGTAGCAAAGCTTCCTTTTCAACTGTCAGTGCGGCTTCCATCCTGATGTTTTTGTACCAGAGAGCTGGGGCAAACTTGGCTCACAGATCCATGGGTGTAGCCTTTCCACTTCTCATTGTCCAAAACCTGTAATACAATGTGATCTTCAGTAAGTGCTTGTTTTTTAGGCCTCAAAGCAGTGTTTATCATCTACAAAAGGTCTGTGATTACCACCACCAACTTTTATTAGGATTTTGCTATGTTCCTTAGCAATCTTTTCTCAAATAATCCACCATATCCCTCAGCGTTTCAGTTATTTCTGTGGATCTTCAAGTACCAGGGGATTGTGCAGCCTCCATTTGCAACATTCTTGACAATAGTGCAGGGCTCTGTAGAGCTCAATGCTTCTGTCATAGACAGTGAAAAGTGTTGCAGGGGCTTCTGAGATGGTTTTTTAAGTTACAAAAACAATGGGGATGGATGGCATTATGGGATGGAAAAATTTGTGTGATGGGAGCTTGGTTCTTTGTTCCAAATGACCCATGCATAACCCATTTCTGCCATATACAGGCAGTCCCTGACTTATGTCGGATCCGCACTTACGAACGGGGCTTTTCTCGCCCCGGAGCTCGCGGGCGGCGGGACCGCCCAGAGCGCAGCGGTCCCGCCACCGTGTCCTCCGGGGCGAGAAAAGCTGCTCCGGGTCTCCCTGGTGTGCTGGGAGGGACTCTCCAGCACAGTAGGGAGACAGGAGCAAAGCCGTAGAGGCGGCGGGACCTCTGCGCCTCCGCGGCTTTGCTCGGGGCTCCCTGGTCTGCTGGGGGGGGGGAGGGGGCTCAGCTAGTCCGCCCCCCTCCCAGCAGACCAGGCTTTTGTTGCGGGACGCCTGGGGTAGAGCAGCTGGGGTGCTGCCGGGTTGGTCCTGCGGGGACCTACCTGGCAGTGCCCCAGCTGTTCTGAACCAGGAGTCCAGATTCAGCCGCTGTTGAAACTGATCAGCGGCTGATTCCAGGAAGCCGGGGGCAGAGCAACTCTGCCTAGGGCTTCCTGTAGTCAGCCGCTGATCAGTTTCAGCAGCGGCTGAATCTGGAGCCAGTTCGGACTTACATACAAATTCAACTTAAGAACAAACCTATAGTCCCTATTTTGTACGTAACCTGGGGACTGCCTGTAATGCATTTTCCAAAAGACAGTGTGCTAGATAGTGGAGTGTGGCATACTGGATGCATACCTGAGATGCATTGCACTGTGCATCAAAACAGGCACTCTTGGTGAGTATGCACAAGGGGAAGGACTTACAAACTCGATAGGTGAAAGTATCCAAAGTTTTTCTGAGGGAAGCAATCAGCCAAATATGCCCATGCATGAGCTATATATTAATTGCAGTAGCTTTACAATGAATAATGTAACTTGCTACAACCAAAGTATGTTGTGTAGAAGTGGCCTTAGAGCAGTGGTTTCCAAACTTTTCGGCATCAGGCCCCTTTTTGATTTTTGAAAAACCCTCAAGCCCCCACTCCAAAAAATAGCAGCAAAACTTGTTGAGGGGGAAAAAAAAAAGAAACTTTGACCAGGGCTGGAAAACTTGATTGGAGGGGGTTGGGGGAGGAGGGACTGCCTTGCCTCATGTCCCCCCTGGAATTTCTTCATGCCCCCCAGTTTGGGAACCCATGCCTTAGAGTTTTAACTTTTTGGGAGAAGGAACATGCCTTTATCTATGGTTATAAAATGCTATCCGAATTAATGAGGCATTATAAAGGGTATCAAGGGTATGGAAACTTTTTCCTACCAGTCTACTGTTAACTACTGACCCCTCAGAAAAAAAAGGCATGGGCCACACAGCCTCACAGGGTGAGGGGGGCACAGAGGCTTTGTTTTTTTCCTATGCTTTGGGATTGTTGTAAATTGCAATGGCATCCAATCTATCAAGTCAGGAAAGCTGAAAACCGAAAAATGAAGGGTTCAGGGTGCTGGAGGGGGGGATCCAGGATATGGTAGAGGGTTGTAGTGTAGTATGCATACTCCCAGGGGGTACGAGAAGCTTGTCAAGGGGGTCCAGGGAATATTTGGTAAATAACTAATTGAAATATTCCAAAAGTAGTAGTGTTAGTGAAAAAAGTTGTGGATTCTAGAGTCTAAAATTTATTTCCTTTCATATTGAATAGGGGGTACGGGAAGGTTTAATAAAAGCCAAGGGGGTACGGGGACCAAAAAAGGTTGGGAACCCCTGCTCTAGGGTAAAGCTTTGGATGAGGCATTTGGGGTGCAGGAGAGGGCTTAGGATGGGGCAGGGTGGAGAAGTCTATATGTAGTTAACTATACGATTAACCGATAAGCCAAGGCAGGGGGGAGGGGCAAGGGAGGCTGCCATGAAGCAGCCTCTGCCATGGGAGCTCGGACACCCATGAACAGAAGATGCTGCCAACCCACGCTGCTGCTTCTAGATCTGATCTAGAGGCAGCAGTGCAGGGCGGCAGACAGCTGCTTTGCATGGGGAGCTGGTTTTTAAACAGGCTCCCTTCACAGACCAGCTCCTGCCTGGCACCCCATGCTACTGCCTCTGATAAAAAGGCTGTAGCCCATGATGGCAGGGAACTCCCAGGAGTGGGACCAGAGCACACTGGCTGCTGCCTCCCACCCAGTGACTACAGAGTAGTCAAGTAACGGATAAGAATTCATGTGGTTACTCGACTATTCAATTACCTGATATCTAACATCCCTAGTACAGGGTCTGGGAGCGAGTCAGGGTGCTAGAGGAGGTCAGGACTGGGGTAGGAGATTAGGGTTCAGGAGGGAGTGTGGGGTGCTTATCTACAGCAGGTCCCAGATTCGGAAGTGGCCGGCACATGTCCCCATGGTCACAGGCTGTGGGGAGAAGTGACTCAGTGTGTTGCCCTTGCCTGCAGAGAATGCCCCTGCAGAGAATGCCCATGGTTCCTGGTCAATGGGAGCTGTGGGGATGGTGCCAGCAAAAAAATTAGAGCTTCCTGCAGAGCTTCCTGGATTGCACTCACAGACTATGTTTACACTAAAGAGTTTTTCCGGGATACTGATAGTATCCCGGAAAAACTCTGCTGCATCCAGGGAACGTCTGCTCTTTTGAAATTTCTTTTGGAAGAGCAGACACGCTTTTTCGGCATCCCTGTAAACATCATTTTACAAGGAAGAAGGATGTCAGTGTAGACAGGCCAAATGTTGGAAAAACCTCTTCCGAAAAAAAGGAGTGGAAAAAGCTACGCAAATTGCGAGGCTGAGGGCTTCCAGCCCATGGCACAGAGATTTGCTGCAGGCTTGATGAAATTATGCAAGGGGCAGGGTCTGGGCCACATGCCAGAGGTTCCCCACTCCTCCTTATCATCAACAACCATGGGCTCAGAGCCCATTGGTGTCCAGTGCCTCCCTCACTATTTCCTTCCATCTTTCCCTGTCCAGTGCGGAGTGGCTTAGTGTCTGTGGACTACCTCCGCATCAATCTACTATGTCATCTTCCCATTCTCTGTGGGGTACACCTTTCCTATTCAGACCATCCATTATGCTGAATGGGTCTTAACTTTTTGCTCATCTTTCATTCTGCAGATATGCCCAAATAGCTGTAACTTCCATTGTATAACCTTCTGCAGTAGATTCTCTTTCAGCTGTATCTTCCTATATAATTCCTCATCGGTAACCTTCTGCATCCATCCTATTCTCAGGATCTTTCTATAACAATTCCTCTCCAATGCCAATATCCTTCTCTTCAAATCTTTTGTTATCACTAATGTCACACACATGTACAACATGCTACTAAATACGCACATTTTCAAGACGCTCAGCATCTGGATTATATTAATAATATACCTAAACATTTTTAGAAGTATTTTTCTCCCATTTGCTACAAGGAGGAGGGAGAAAAAATGTTCTCCTTAACCTCTGACGATAGAACAAGAAGCAATGGGCTTAAACTGCAGCAAGGGAGGTTTAGGTTGGACATTAGGAAAAGCTGTGTGTCAGGGTGATTAAGCGTGGGAATAAACTGCCTAAGGAGGCTATGGAATCTCATTGGAGATATTTAAGAGCTGGTTAGATAAACAGCGGTTAGGAAAGTTCTAGATGATTCTAGGTCCTGCCATGACTGCCAGGGACTGGACTTGATGACCCCAGGAGATTTCTTCCAGTTTTAGGATTGTATAAAATCTGATATTGTTTGTTTGGCTCCTTTATCCAGATAGGTATTATTTGCTGGGAAAGCTGGAAACAAAAAGGCCGCAGCAGGCAGGCTTTAGTAGTAAAGGAAGATAAAAATAAATAAACCAGGCTCCTTGGTGCAGCAAAAATAGAAATTCCATCGCAGAAATGATGAATTTTGGGCTTAGAAAACTTTGACAGTTGTCTCTTCTCACATGCATTGTGTCCTACTCAGCAAACTCCCATTGGATTAGGCTCACCTTAGATTATTTCTGCACCTATAAATGTAGTTGTAGTAAAACAAAAGCTGAGACCCCGTATCCAGGACTAAATTCTGCGACGGTAACAATCACTGCAGACATAAAGCTCTGACCACTGTGTTGCCAATCCTTGTATCAATTCGTGTTTCTCCTGAAGACCCAACTGCTAAAATTGGCCACACCACGCCTTGCATAATTCACAAAGTGCCTACCAGCCCTGAGCTCTGAGACATTAGTGTGATGCGTGTGAAGGCAGCCGGGGGAGCGCTTGTATGGTGCAGACATGCACGCACCGGGTCGCGGGAGGGCTGAGTAAGCCGCAGCCGCCTCCCCGCTATCCGCCGCTCGGCGCTGCAGCCTGGGTACCGGAGCCGGGGCGCTCTGGCGCAGCAGGTGCCAACGCGCGGAGGGGCGGCTGAGACTGACAGGCTCGCGCGCTCCCGGATTTCCCGGGGAGGGCGCTGCCGCGCCTGCGCACTCGCGCCGTGTGTGTGTGTGTCTGACACTCGGAGGGGGGTGGGGCCGAGGTGGCTGCGCGGAGGGCGGCGGCGGCTGGGAGACACTCCGAGGGGGGAGGAGGGGACGCGGCGCCGGCCTCGCCCCCTGCTGCAGCGGGAGGAGGAAGCGAGCGGCGCGGGGCCCGCGGGACGCCAGCGGATACACGCGCTCGCCCCCCGCTCCTCGGCGCGGCCCTTCCGGGACCGGCCTCCGCCGGCTGCGCGGCCCGAGGCCCAGGTGTCACCGCGCCCGGCCCGGGCGGATGAGCAGCGCCCGGCTTGGCGTTGCCGTTTGTGGCCTCCCCATGGCCGGGCCCCGCCGGTGAGGGCAGCGGGAGCCGCCTGTGACCGTGTCTCGCCGCGGGAGGCAGCTCAGCCGCCAGGGGGCGGGGAGGGGGATGTGCGCGGCCGCCGCAGGAGCCGCCGCCGGTGCCACCGAGACAGGGGCCGAGGGCGGCTGCTGCTTCTCCTCTTCCAGCGGCTCCTGCCTGGCCGGGGCCGTGGGGCCCGAGGAGAGCTCAGCCATGGGGCTGGGCGCGCTGCCAGGGGCGGCGGGGCCGCCACCGCCGGGCTGCCGGGACCGCTACCAGCTGCTGCTCTCGGGCCGGGCCCTGGCAGACACCTACCGGAAGATTTACACGGCGGCGCTGAGCGACAGGGATCCGGGAAGCCACCCGAGCAGGTAACGCACCCCCAGGCCGCGTCCTCCCGCGCCAGGCGGGCCGCCCTCCCTGCAGCCATTAGCCAGCTATCTGGCGTGTCATACAGGCTTCACTTGAGTTGCCAGCGAGGTCCTAGGACAGAGGACGAATGTATCAGGGTGCATCCCTTCCCGTTGCTACCTAGAGCATCCGCGCAGGTAATCCCTGGTTTCCCAACTATGCAGATAATGCACCCACTCGCCATGTGCCCGTCCTGAGTCAAAGGGCAGGTACCGCCCCTTCCCCCAGGACCCAGAGTTATACAATGAGCGAGCTAGGTGTTAACCCCAACCCCCTGGGGGCTGTGGGGTAGGCAAATCGCCCCCCATTAGAACTACCATGTGGATAATATTCTTACACTCCTCCCCAGGGTGCGCCCCGGGAACAGAGCTCAATTCTTTCTTTTTTTTCTTCAATTCTGGAGTCCCTCTTTAACAAATTGCCTGGCCCAGTAACTATTAATGACAGGGTGATTCTGATAGGCAGCATCCAGTTTGCTGTCTATTACTGGGTGGGTAATGCACTTCCTCTGCAACTGTAATCCCTGCCAGCCGGCTCATTGGGTGCTTAATGGGTGCGCCTGTCCAGTTCTCTAGAGCAGTCAAAGTGCTTGCCCCAACTGGATCTGCCGTGGCATGTTTTACACTTATTGTTTAACACCCAGAGAGGTTACACAGCTGGTGTCTTAGATTCCTGGGCAGGTGTGAGACCCACCATCTAAGTTTTAGGTTATGATGACTACACTTGCAATTGATTGACAAAACTTTTGTTGTTCATGAGTGCTTAAATCTCCTCTCTCTGGACTACCAAAGTTTTGTTGCGGCAAGTGCAAGTGTCAGCACTGCTTTGTTGGCAGGTGTGCTTTCCTGCCGACAAAGCGAAAGCTGCTTGCAGGGAGCTTAGAAGTATTTTGTTGGCAAAAGTGTCAACACAGCCTTGTTGCTAAAAGCTGCATAGTCTCAATCTTGTTATGGACAGTCATGTACTGCGCCCATTTTCTAGTTACTGTTCCCTCACCAGGACAAGTTCCTTGCCCTGGTACTTTGACTTAAGGCAAGATGGCTTCTCTCTGAAAACCTATGGCCCTTTTAAGTCTGCTTCCCCTTCAGCCCTTGGCCAGGTACACTGTCTTCATGCAGAATACCTTGCCAAAGGCTCCCGGGGAAGCCCCACTCCCCAAACCCTTATCCCTGTCTTGAGGCCATCCTGCAACCCTTTTCTGTCATCCTAGACAGGTACCCTTCCCCATGGTTTGTAATGCACAGGCTGGGGGGAAGTGGGAGGGATGCAGGATCAGAGATGGAAGTTATCACACCAGATTGCTTTCTTGCCCAGCAGTAGCACTGGGAGCGTGTGAAGTGGTAGGAAAATGAGATGGGGCACAGGCACACTACAAGTCATCCTACTCCGCAGCAACAGCTCTCAAAGTTTTTATGGGACAATCTGCAGCAGTGGTGGGAAAAGGGGAGGCTGGATGTGGGTTCCATGTGGAGTCAGTTAAGTGGAATCCTGTGGGGTTGTTGGGGTGAGAAGGGGGGGGGGAAGGTAGCTGGCACAAATTGGGTTCTGATACTGCAAGCTCTAACTGCTGGGGTTGAGGGTCATCATGAAGTGGCAGCAGCTGCTGTTGCAGATGAAGCTGGGTATTGAGATGCTCTTGAGATAGTATGGACTGGGGTACTGCCCAGAACTGGGAGCAGGACAGAATGAGGCTTCGTCCAACTAAAATGCTTACAGCTCCATTTGAGATTATAGCAACCTTAGCCCTATATGTGGCTGTTTCTTGCTGAGAGCAGCAGTTTAGAGATGTGCAAATGTTGCATCTTGTGTATGGAAGCGGAAGCTGCAGAGCCTGATTGTCCCATTCAGCACTGAAGGGGACAGACATGAATGCACATATTGACAGCTTAGACCCTGCCAGCTACATGACAGCTGCAGAGTCTGTGTTGAATAAGCAGTGAGTTCCTGGGAAGCCTGGTGTTGGAGCCACCACATGAAAGGGCAGGAGTGAGTAGGGTGCTTGCCTCTCCCTAGCCTGTTAGGCTGGTGGCTGCTTCGTTTGTGATGTGGGAGAATATTGTGATCACATGCTTTGGTTTCATCTTCCAGGTGAGTGGGATCTGTGTGCATCCTTCATTCTTTTCTGGGGAGATTGCTGAGGAGTTCAGTGACATGTTTTCTTGTCTCCATTTGGAGAACCACTTAAGTACAGGAGCTGGAAGGATGGTGTCTTTATTCTCAAGTTGAATTAAGTTGTGACAGGCTGAGCAGAGTCTAGTCGCAAAGGAAATACTAGCTTCGTGAATCAGCCTTGATTGGTAAATGTCAGTGAAACATTTTTATAGTTTGAATTTGCTTTTTCTAATTATTTCCCCCTTTCAAAAGAACGGGAGGTCCAGTAATTAATTGTAGCCATTGTGTCTACAAGAGAAAAGTAATTTTGCAAACCACAAGAATAATGCAACCTTCTGATTTATCTGATGGCCACTAGATGGCTCTGGGCCCTTGATCTTAGTGGAGGTTTTTGTACACCACCTGATTCTATCTAAGCTGTATAACTAAGAAACTGTAATATTTCAGACAGCACCTGTAAATCTTACTGTTCTTGTTATGTCTATTCTGTGATTCCATATTTTTCTGTTTTAATGTTTTCATATCACGAGCCTTAAACATTGATTTAACTTGTTCTGGGACTACAAACATTCAATTTAGGGGATTCAAGTTCACCCTTAACTATGTAGTTATTGCAAGGTGTCATGAGAGAGTAGAATTAATATTGTTCTGGTGTCTAAACTTTGTTTTCATACCTTTAACAAATTTGGATTTCTTCTAAATGTAACACTGTCTATATTTGGGGTTATAATGGTTGGTTTTGGAATTATTAATGCTTTTGTTCTGTTTTTTACTATGAAATCCCAGATACATTGTGTCTATTGAAACTCTGGTTTAACATAGTTATTTTTAAATGAGGTTCATGTTAGACATTTTTAAAAGACAAAACAAACTTAAATATGATAGTTAATGGTTTTGCTGTGTTAAAGATGTGTAGTATATTAGTCTTAAGCTATTTTGAAATTGTAAACTAAGGCCAGATTCGCTGGTATATTTTGGCTTCTTTGAATCACTTTGAAGCACCACAAAGAAGCCAGAATATATTAGCCATGTCAGTAAGGTTTATAGCTGCTTTATGTCATTAGAGCTGTACAAGCAACTACAGAGCACTTGTGAATTTGATCCTAATTTGCTAGTGTCATCCATGGAACTTTTTAAAAGCAGTGACAGTTATTGTCACTGCACTGGAAACAGCTAAGCAATCTCCTAATCAGAACTCTTTACCAAGAACAACAAAATAAAAAATCCCCAAAACCCTGATATGTGTCTCACTGGCAAAGAATTGTGGCATGCAGTTTCTCTGTTGAACAGGGCTACTCAACATTGGAAGTCCCGGGGGCCACAGTGATACGGCACATGCCAAGGGCTGCAACTTAAGTGTGATTTCATATACATGCAGATATATATGCAAATATCTTATTTCACACTGATGGGCATGAATACAAAGATTAAGGCAAGACTACACAAGATACAGGTTCCATTTGTCAGTTCTGCTGATATTAATAAAATGCAATATTTACCCAATTTACACCCATATGACAGCACTTTTAGTGAGCAATGAAAGTCCAGGAATTTAACTACTAAAACTCATATCAACAGAAGGCCATTATATTGACTACTTTTTTGTTTTGGTTCCCGCCTATTGACCGTGTTTTGAGCCCCACATAAATTCAAACTGTGCTGCGGGCCTCAAACAAACTGGCAGCAGGACGCTTATGGCCTGCAGGACATGTGTTGAGTAGCCCTGCTGTAGAAGAATGGTGGTAGTCTGTGCTACCTCTGTCACAATAGTAAGTATATCCCAAATTATTAACCTCCCTCTGTCTGTAGTCATAAGTAGAGCTAGATTTTTGAATGTTTTTTATTAAAAACAAGGCGGATCTTTCTTTAAAATATTTGCTAAAAGTATCCTTTTTCATTCAACTTTAGCCATAACTAGATGCATTAGTTGAGTGATTTTTTTCAAACTTTTTTTTCTCATGACCCAGTTGAAGAAAATTGTTGGTGCCACTGACCCAACATAATTTGACTAGAATGGGGTCTCTGGGGTGGGATTGACAAGGAGAGCTTTGGGGTGTAGGAGGAAACTGCCTTCAGGGAGGTGAATCAGGACTGGGGTAGGAGGGGCTTACCTTGAGCGCTCCCAGTCAGTGGTGCAGTCGGGGGCGAGAGGGGGAAGGCGCTGGTACTTAAGGCAGGCTTCCTGCCTCTCTTGGCAACACAGACCATCCTGCACCCCAGAAGCAGCTAGCAGCAGGTTCCCAGCCGATGGGAGGACACATCTAGTGCTCAGGGCAGGGGCATTGCACGGAGCCCTATGTGCTCTCCTCCCTCTCCCCCGCCAAGGAAATAGGTCTGCTTCTGGCCACTTTTGGGGCACAGCACAGTCTGCAGTGCCAGAACAGGCAGGTAGCCTGCCTTAGCACTCCTGTTGGTCATCTGATCACCTTGCAGCAATGAGATCTAGTGCCTGACATGCCATGACCCATTACTGGGTTGTGACCCATAATTTGAAAACCACTGCATTAGTTAATAACTTTGACGATATTAGGTTTTAATTAAACTGACTGCATGTAAGGTTTTAACTGTAAAGCTTGCTGCTCTATTATTAAAATAAGTTAGGTAATTTCTTAAAGGACCCATTTCAAATATTTGAACTGTGACCAAATATAGAAGTTGACTTGTAAAGTCTCAGAAATTTCATTCTGTATTCAGATAGTACTGTAGTTTGGGGCACAATATGCTAATCTTGCATAATGAAGATACAGAAATTTTTTTAGTGCATACTGAAACTCTGTTTTAACAATGAAGCTGCAAATAATGTCTCTGATGAGCAAAATTTTGTCAAAAATAAGACTTTTACTTTGTTTTGGCAAATTGGAAATCAAAGCAATAGTAGATTGACCAAGCACTGCCAATGCAAAATTAAATATAGATTATTCAATAATCTTGTACTGAATTTATGAATAAACATGCACCTGTTATTTGTACTAGTTGTCATAGGAGTGATGTGCCATATGATGAAAAAATTCAGCAGTAAGTTTTGAAGCAGAGGTAAAGATGTTTCATATTTCTTATGTGAGGTTAGTTATTAAAATCTGTAAAAATACAGATAGTATGAATTCTGCTAATGGCACATTAAGTACATTTTTAGAAGAACTCAACATAGCTCTATGACTAATATCAAATTTCTTGATAATTAAGGTTCGTTAAGACAAATTAACTTTGGTAAATCTAAGTTTACCCTCTTTTTATGATTATTGCAATATTAGGAAACAGTGCTATTGTGGCTTGAAACCTTTCTAAGTACACTAATTTAGATGTATTATTGAAAATTGTAATTTTTTAAAAATGCAGTCAAGTTTTTACTCCAGTGCTATATAGTATATTCATTTAACATTAATTAGTAGCTGCTTTTCTCTTAATTTAGGACAACCTTTGTTTGTTCCTCCATGCTACACTGCCTTATGAAAAGAATCTGGCTTCTTGGTTTTGAATCAATTTTTTGGATTGGTTGCCAGAAGATACTGTTAGTTAGACCAGCACACAACCCTTTTAATGGATATCTCCACATCCTCTGTAGCAAATTGATGGATATCTGCACATCCTCTGTAGTAAATTGTCCCCGCTAACACAACATTTTGTTTGTTTGTTTTTCATCAGAAGTCTGACTTAAAGTCTCTCTCTCCGATGAACAGCGCACCACTGGGCTGACTGGAGTATTTTGTGGTAATGTCATACGGAATATTAGTGGAGGAAGGGACATGCACTGTCCCTCTTCCTCCTACCCCACTCTGCACAGTTTGATGAATGTCTACAAAGTTGCTTACTGTGTTCAGACTTGGAAAACTTCTGCTTGTTTTGCACACTAATAACATTACCTGTCATTGTTGAAAACATTAGGCTGCTTATTACCTTGAGATTCAGAAATGTTTTAGTTTCATTGCTTCAGTGAACTGCTAACAGTGCTATAATTCAGTTTTTCATATTTAGCCAGAAACAATACAGGCAGTCCCCGGGTTACGTACAAGATAGGGACTGTAGGTTTGTTCTTAAGTTGAATTTGTATGTAAGTCGGAACTGGTACCTATTGTAGGGGAAACTCTAGCCAAACATTTTTTTTTAGTTTTGGATAGCATAGGGAAAGGTTAACTCCCCTCTAATGTTTGTTTTGCTGTCTGTTCCCCTGTTCAGAAGATTTCACATCTATTTCTGTCCCTGTGACAAACTCAGGACTAAAGGAGTAACTCATCAAATACCAAACAGCTCTGCACCATGCTTTGAGCTAATAGCTTTATTTCCACACACCACCCAGGGTTCTAGGAGGAGGGTCCTTTTTTTGCTAACACAATGAGGCCAGCACTTTGTTTGTTTTGGTGGAGTCTTTGTTTGCCCAGGGAGCCCAGCATGTATAGGGGGAGGAGGGGCGGAGAGGCTGCTTTTGTCTGCTGTTCGGCAGCCTGTTGCTCAGGGGAGGGGGCAGCCTGTTGCTGGCAGGGGGGTGGGCAGCGGGCGTGGGGAGGCACTTTTCCTCTGCCCGGCAGCTCTGCGGGACCCCAGTCGGAGCCGGCCCGAGGAGGAGGAGGATCCTAGGACCCAGGTGAGCGAGCCCCGGGAATGCTGCTGCGCATGTGCGGGAGTTGTCTCACCCCGTTCGTATCTAGGGATCCGACGTAAGTCGGATCCACGTAAGTCGGGGACTGCCTGTAGACTGAATTATAGATTACATAACAGTACTACTAATAGTGAGCTACTGGTGTTTCTTGTGAAAAATTCATGCATTGTATGACCACATTTTCCTTCCTTTTTGTAAAATAAGATTTGCTAGCCTGTTAAGAGTTGATTTTTCTGGTTTAAAACGCCAATTTATATTACATTATACATTGATCATTTATATTATTGGAAAACTGACAAAAGCTGTTGAATGCAGTATTGTTGCAACTGTATTGATCCCAAGATAATGGAGACAAGGTGGGTGAGATGATGCATTTACTCGACCAAATTCTGGCGAGAGATATGAGGCTTCTAACAAATTATGCATTTTTTCAATACTTGAAAATATTCAAGAATTTGAGAATAGTAGCAGACTCTTCAATTGTGACTTTTATACATCAAGTTTTACTCTTTTCTAGGGATGAGAGTACTTGACAAGCCTAAGCTTATCTGGTAGTCGAGTGAAGTACTTGACTACTAGCTCCTACCCCTTGCTGCCCCTATCTGAGGAGCAGTGGGGGGGGGGGAGCCATCTTAAGCTAGTTCCCTCTAGCACCATCTCCATAGTGTCACCTGCCCCTCCCCTGCCCCTCCCCTGCTGCCTATCAGGGATGGTGGAGGCTGCTCTGGCAATAACCCCTGTATGCGGGGTTCCAGAGGTCAGCTGGGGCTCCCCGTGGATGCGCTGCTGCTGCAGCAGCCCCTGCTCGTGGCCAGTCCAGGCTGCTGCAAATGGGCTTTTGAACCCAGTGTGAGCCAGGACCGAGCAGTACCAGCTCGTGCCAGTCTGGGACTGCTGTGCCGCGAGCCTCCCCTTATTGATTGATCATGTAGTCAGTACAAATTGTATCGACTACCTGATTAGCAAAATACCTGTTCCTTAACATTCTTACACTTCATATTATTGTGATGTTAATCTTCACCAGTAGCTGAATGAATTTATTTCTAGTTCCGTATCTTGTGCACACGGTGTAAAACTATTGTATTACACAGGGATTGGTACTGTACTTTAAAAGGGTGTCAGTGGTAGAAATTCTGAGAAGGTTTAAGAGATTAAATGTTGACACACTCTTAATGTATTACACATTCTTTAATTACTAAAATAGTGGAGGAATCAAGTACAGTGATTCATTATAAAATTGTTAGTAAATGTTGGAAAGGGGCTTTTATGGAAGAAGATATAGAAAATCATAATTAGAATAACTACTTCTGAAGTTGATGCAGTTTAAAGTGATACACTGAGTGATGAGGGATTTAAAATGGAAAGAGTTATTGAGTAATTTTAAAAGTCATATGACTTGAATTGTGGGGTTTACAGTGAGAGCATAGCGATTATATATGCAGCTTTAGGAATAAGAATAATCTTGTTTTGGCAAATGAAGAGGTGAAACCAGCCTGACTAGAAACCTAAAAATGCTAAAGGGCATTTTGTGTGTTTTTGTAGTCTTGCTTCCTAATGTTTTCTTTTAAACATTTTAATGTTTAGACAAGGAACATATATTTTGGAGGGGATTATCTAATTTGCTGGCATTATGCAGGGACTTGGGGCAATTCTCCAATTTCATTGTGGCAATGCTCATACGCACAAGCCCCCGCAGCCAGCCCGGGGGGAAAAGCAGGCAGGGAGCCTGGCCAGAGCTCCCTATGGGCCATTGGCCAGATCTGGAGGCTTAGCAGGCTGGATTTTGGTGTATGATGTAAATTATAATAGAACCTGAAAGATATTACACTCCACAATCTTGTGAAGCGATAAGTATTGTGGGAAGCACACTGTGATACGACCAGTTTTCCTCTTTATAGACGATGTTGTGTTAGTATATAGTGCTGTTGTGTTAGTATATGATTGCTAGGTGGTGCTGTAGTGATATGCAGGAGGTCACACTAGTTAAGATGGGGTAGTAAGCCAGAGGCGATTCAGTAGGGTTAGCCTTTGGCAGGTCGCCAGCGATTTACTGCAGCTTGCAGTTCTCATTGGCCACAGATAGCCATTCCCACCTAAAGTAAGTGGTGTGGACCAGCACACCTCTACTCAAAGCTCCCATTGGCCAGGAATAGTGATCAGTGATCTGCAAGTGGTGGTACCTGTGACTGCAAAGATAAATAAATCGCTGGTGACCTGCCAGAGGCTAACCTTAGTGAATTGACTCTGGTCCAGGATGCTTATTGTCCGCCCCTGCACTAAATGATATGGCTACTCTTTTTGACTCTAAACTGTTACTTTTTTGTGTCAGTGTTTCTTTTTTAAAAAAAAATCAGTATAGAAGGTGTAATGGACTGGAGAAGTGCTGACCAGCACCCGGTGACTAAAGGATTATGCTCAGGTAGCTACAAAGGTGATGGCCAAGGAGAGAACCAATTGAGATGGAGGGTTGAGATTTGAATTGGATATAGGTTCCCTGCTGGCTTCCTTTGTATGGGAGAGAGAAACCAGGAGTTGAGAGACACAATGATTTAAACCCAGGCAGGACTACTATGTCTCCAAGGAATTCAGAGCATGGGAGTGGACTGAACAAAGAGAAAATTGGAAATAAGTAAAGGGAAAAGTGAATCCAGTCACCTTCTGGGTAATTTTCCTTTATTTTGTGGTTTGGTTTGAACTGCTTTGTGAGATTCTATGCCTCCCTTCCCCATTTACTACCATCTAAGCATTCTGCTGAAACTCTTCTCTGTGTTTTAATTTGTTTTCCTTAGTTGCTCTATAACATCTAGCAACCAAGTATTCTTTCTCAAGTTTATCTTTTGTTTTGTATTAAAAATCACTTTAAGGCGATGATTTGATCCTTGTGTCCTGGAAGGTCTGTCTGTGTGTACAGTATCTGCATGACTCTGACTGAGGAGTCAGCTACCAGAGTCTGCAGCTTATTTTTCTCTTTTCTTTTTTACAAGCTCTTTTAGGGCAAAAAAGCTTGGGGTGTACCCCTAGGGGTGATTTCAAGTACTCACTCCTGGTTATTAGGGATCAAAAAGCATTTGATGGTGGCAGCGATTCCCCAAAATCTATGTTTTCTGATTTTGGGGGGGAAGTTTTTTTGTAACCTGTAGAGGCAAGATTTTGAAGCTCTCTTGTGGGCCCTCACCTTCTGTACTTGGAGTGCCAAAGTGGGGAACAGCCCTGACAGAAGGGAAATAAAGACCAACTTCAGTATATGAAGAGGTAAGAAACCATAGCGCAGCTGTTTGCAGGATACTCTGCTTTTGGCTGTCCAGTTCTTTTCACATTCTTTTAGTGGATTCTCTCCCTTCTTCCTTCCTGACAATTGGTTTCAGATGTTTTGCTTTTTGAAGACGTGCAATATTAATTTTTGTATTCTCTAATTAGGGATGTAAAAGCTTATCTGGTAAGTATTAGGCTTACCGCATGGTTCCTGGGTAACTGGTTGGATGGCCAACTGTACCAGATTGGAGCAGGCCTAGAGGCCAACTGGCTGGATCCCAGATGTGTCAGGGTGGCAAGCAGGTCCATATCTATGTCGGGCAGGTGGAACCCTAGCAATGTGGAAGCAGCCTGGGGATGGGGTGGTGAAGGTTGGTGGGATCCCAGCCCAGGCTGCCATCTGCTGGCTTGCCAGTGGTTAACTGGTATAATTTTAATAGTTTAACCAGCTAACTATTTTAATGGCTCTTTACATCGCTAGATGTAATAGAAACATTTAACCCACTCATACTTTTATGTATAGACACTATAGAAGCTCAGTACCTCTTCTGACATTCTTTGACAAGGAAACAAGCATTTGAAGTGTCTGTTTTATGTACTTTCCTGTCTCACCCAAAAACTGAGGAAAGCAGGAGCATGTCAATTTAAGCAGTGTCTTGGTTAAGAACATAAGAACGGCCATAATGGGTCAAACTAAAAGTCCGTCAAGCTCAGTATCCTATCTGCCGACAGTGGCCAATACCAGATGCCCCAGAGGGAGGGAACACAACAGGTAATCATCATGTGATTCCTCTCCTGTCATCCATTTCCAGATAAACAGAGGCTAGGGACACCAGTCCTACCCAGAGTAGCCATTGATGGACCTAACTTCCATGAATCTATCTAGCTCTTTTTTTGAGCCCTAGTAAAGTCCTAGTCTTCGCAGCATCCTATGGCAAGTTGTGCTGAGTGAAGAAAAACTTCCTTTTGTTTGCTTTAAACCTGATGCCTATTAATTTCATTTGTTCTTATATTGTTCTAGTTCTTATGTATCGTGGGAATAAATAAATAACTTTTCCTTATTCACTTTTTCTACACCAGTTATGATTTTATAGACCTGTCATATCTCCCCTTATTCTCCTCTTTTCTAAGCTGAAAAGTCCAAGTCTTTTTAATCTCTCTTCATATGGGGCCCATTCCAAACCCCTAATCAGAAAAGGGCAACAAAAATGAACCTTTTTTCATGCCAATTTATCTTTTTTGAGATGAGGCGACCACCTATGTACACAGTATTCAAAATGTGGGCACACCATGGTTTTATATGGATATTCTCTGTCGTATTCTCTATCCCTATTTAAATGATTCCGAACATTCTATTTGCTTTTTTGACTGCCACTGCACACTGCATGGATGTTTTCACAGTACTGTCCACAATGATTCCAAGATCTCGCTTGAGTAGTTGTAGCTAAATTAGTCCCCATCGCATTGTATGTATAGTTGGGATTATTTTGAAGCTCTTTACAGTCTGCTTTGATCTTAACTATCTTGAGCCATTTGGTATCATCTGCAAATTTTGCACCTCACTGTTTACCCCTTTAACATTAAGTAATTTGTCCACTTTATCAAAAACAGGTTTATTTAGCTACAGGGACAAATCTGAAATGTGCATCCCCTTCTAACGTGTGTTAAAGACTTTTCACTTCCGGTGCTTTTAAAAAATGTGGTAAATGACCCTGCCCCTTTTGAGAAACCATATCCTGCAGCCCTCTATAATCTTGAGGTATTGTGTTGTGATAATGCCATCTGAAATTCTGGTGATCCTATTGAGCCTGACTGTTATCTTTTGTCAAGTAATCTGCAGTGAAAACTACTCTCTTATCCTAGTCTAGTTAGGTTTTGGAAGATATTAATTTTGTAATTAATGGACTGTGATGGTTAAGACCAGCTGCTGCAGACTCCCAGAAAGGGATTTCATTTTTTTCTTTACAGTTAAGAGCATGTGTAATTTATCCAAACATAAGAGATAGTTACAGTTATTTCTTTTAATAAGGGATCTCACTTAAGGCTTGTCCCTGGTGTCTACCCATATAACATCAGACCAGGTGACACTACTTCATGAATTAGGAGTCAGATTAAATATTTCATGTTCAAGTGAACCATAGAATACTTACTTGCCCAGTATCCTTGTCCTATCAGGTTATTTTTTTTCTTTTAGGATGAAAGTTTGTAGTTTAAGGTCCTTTTGCATGACGCTGTGCTCCTTCGTTATGGGTTGGGTGATTTTGTTGGAAAATCTCTGGCTTCTCATCTCCACATTTTTGGTTTAAGCAGAATGTGAAACAGAGGCAAGTTCATTATATATACAAGCTCTTGGATCAGTTTTCTGTTTTTCCGAAGAACTGTTATCTGAGGAATACTTTCGATATCTAGGTATGAAAAATGCCTTATTTTTATGTTCTCTATTCCTGGAATGCTCCACTTAATTCCATTTGCCACTTTCCTTCCTTTGATCCATTCTTAAACTCCTCTATTCTACATTGGCGTCTTACTTAAAAAATATATGAGAGAACTTGGAGGCTCCATGCATATGTCTTCCTAAGTGACTCTTACCCCATAGTTATCTCCTGTCGTCTTTGTCCCTGTGTTTTCATCTCCTTCTGTCTCAATTTTAGTTTACATCATAATTTCTGGTGTAGAAAATCCAGTCTTAATCAGTTTTCACAAAGTGTTATGTACATCTGTGGTCCTATAGGCACTGTATACAAAACACTTCATTCGTTTTAATATTAAAATTTACAAAAGTCAGGAAATGCCAGAAATAAATTGTCCATGCACCTTCAGTTCTGCCTCCATGTACATGCGGTGTTCGGACGCAATCTTTAGTGACGCGGTCACTTACCTTTTTTGTCCACAGAGTCTTGCCCTCTTTGGAACACTGGTTGCTTTGTACTTATTGAATGAGACAACTGTTGAATATTTCTCTTCTTTGTCATTCAGGTTTTAGGTCTGTGATTTATTAACTCCACACCATCAAAATATGCACTGAATAAGACTTTTTAATGATCTCAGAGGCATTTCCATTGCAGTCGTTAAACATACTATCTTAGTATTATGGAGTTATTAATGAATTTATATCTCAGCTCTTTGAAATAAGGAAATAGTGATTTTCCTTTTATAGATTGTCCAAATGTTCAAAAGAATCCTCTGATTTTTATCTTGGTGATTGAATGCTTATTATGAGATATTACTTCTGAAAAATCAGGCATAACAAGCATTTGCTATTCTCGTTGACTTCCATTGAAGTTGAGAGCTTATACTTAGTTAGGTCACCTGTGAGTGACAAGATGAGCACCAGAAAATGAGAACCATACACTAACTCCTAGTCTACACTAGGGCTACGTCTACACTTTTCCGTTAAAAGCATTTTTGGAAAAGCATGTCTAGATTGCTGGATACTTTTGCGGAAAAGCATCCATGGCCAATCTAGATGCGGTTTTCCGCAAAAAAGCCCCAATCACCTTTTTCGCGATCGGGGCTTTTTTTGCGGAAAACAGAACTATGCTGTCTACACTGGCCGTTTTTCACAAAAGTCTTTTGGAAAAAGACTTGCCCAAACGGGAGCAGCATAGTTTTTCTGGAAAAGCACTGATGATTTTACGTGAGATTGTCAGTGCTTTTGCGGAAATTCAAGCGGCCAGTGTAGACAGCTGGCAAGTTTTTTCCGGAAAAGTGGCTGATTTTTCGAAAAACTTGCCAGTCTAGACACAGCCTAGGAGTTTAGATTGAATTTAGCTATATAATTTTGATTTTCCTAAACAATGAGTCCACATGATCAAGCCCATTCCGTCGACTGTAAGGGCTATGAAAATTGATTTTGTTACTTCCGCTTTTCATGAGGGTAACTACTGTATTTGACCTCATGTGGTTATCTTGAGGATAGTGTAGACCCGTGGTCACCAACCAGTAGATCGCGATCTACTGGTAGATCTCAGGGGCTCCAAGAGTAGCTCTTGAGCCCTCTCTGAACTGCGCACCTGCGCAGTACATTTACATTAGATTTCCTCATGTAATGTAGGCGGGGCTTCAAGGAAGGGGTGGGGCAGTAGATCTTCGCCTGTTCTGAGACTTAAAAAGTGATCTTGGGTGTAAAAAGGTTGGAGACCACTGGTGTAGACTCAGTGTTGCAAAAGTCCATGTTCTTGGCCTCTGGAAATCATCCCACAGTGCCCTGCAGCGGCCTCTCTTCCCAGGACTTGTGATTCAGTTGTTCTCCAGCTGAACAGGAAAAGCCCAGGGAAACTTTGGATTTCATTTCCTGTGGTGGGCTTATCTTAGAGCAAGCAACACACCCGAGTAGCACTGCTGGCCATGAGTTCAAGTTCTGTGAGCTCCAGTTCCCTGGGGCACAGACGAGTACCAGCATGGAGTGTGAAGGAGATCTTGGACCTCATTGGTGTGTGGGGAGAGGAATCCCTTCTCACGGTGCTCCAAACCAGCAATATTTATGCAAAGATCGCAAAGTCCATGTTGGAGAAAGGATACACCAGGGATGCCCAGCTGAAGTAGTTATACCAAAAGACAAAGGAGGCAAACAGACTGTCTGTTTACGCAACAGGGGCGCTACAACTCCGCATCGCGAACCAGCAGGCGATGCTAAGTAGGTATGCTTTTAACACCTGGCAGGCCGTCAAAAAGTTCCGAGACAGACTCCCAGTGGAGGACCGTCAGGAGTTCGCGGCCGTTGCGTCAGAGGGTAAAGTCATCGCGCGAACTGCTCTCCAGGCGTCTCTGGACACTGTGGATTCAGCAGCCCGCACGATGGCGACTGGTCGTTACGCGTCGGGGGGACATGGCTCCACATCTCGGGAATTCCCCTGGATGTGCAGCATACGATACAGACTTGCCTTTTGAGGGCAAAACTCTATTCTCTGAGCACACCGATTCTAGGCTCCATACCCTAAAGGACATAAGGTCCACCTTGAAGTCCTTGGGCATCCACACGCTGTCCCCGCAGCAGCGGCAGCTGCCCTATAGGCAGCAGGGGAGGACGCAGCCCCAGGTCCCCCGTGGGGATTACTGGAGGCGCCGCTCCCAGTCCTCCGGTGGAGGTTCCGGGGCGGCTGCGCACCCTCAGGGGGCTAGGGGTCGACATCGTTGCCCCAGGATCGATACCCAGCGGGGAGGTCCTCACGGTCCTTCCCATCAGGGCAAGCCCCAATTTTGACGCCCTGTTTGAGAGTCCCGTACCAATCTCCCGCCCTGACCCCCCGTTTGGGGCCAGGCTATCCCTTTTTGCCCATGCATGGGCTCTAATAACATCGGATGCCTGGGTTCTGAACATAGTAAATGGAGGCTATTCTATCCCATTCTTAGGCCCACTGCCATCAAAACCCCTTTATCCGTCCTTAGTAAGGGACACCCCTCATGAACACATCCTGTGCTACGAGGTGTCTGCGCTCCTCGAAAAAGGAGCAATAGAGGAGGTTCCTCCGCACCTGCGAGGAAGGGGTTTTTACTCCCGTTATTTTGTTGTCCCCAAACCAAAGGGAGGGGTCCGCCCCATCTTGGACCGCCGAGATTTAAACAAGGCGGTCATAAAACACAGGTTCAGAATGGTGACCTTGGCATCGGTCATCCCAGTGCTACAATTAGGAGACTGGTACGCGATTCTCGACCTCAAGGACGCGTACTTCCACGTGGCGATCACACCCAGCCACAGGAGGTTCCTCAGGTTTATGGTGGGTCAATACCATTTTCAGTTTACGGTGCTCCCTTTTGGTTTATGTACGGCACCGAGGGTATTCACGAAATGCATGGTAGTGGTTGCCGCATATCTCCGCAAACAAGGGGTGCACGTGTTCCGTACCTCAACGATTGGCTGATCCGAGGTCGCTCGTATGGGCAGGTAGAAGCTCACGTGGCAGTCACAAGAGCCCTTTTCCTAAGGTTAGGACTCATGATAAATGTTGAGAAGTCATCCCTGACTCCCTCCCAGCAGATCGAATCGAGGAGGGCTCCCACGAATTCTAGGGTGGCAAGGGTGTTCCTGCCCAAGAGCAGGTTCCTCTCCATAGTGGAGTTGATCTCGGGGTTAACCCAATCCCCTATCACGACTCCTCGGGTTTGCTCCAGGCTCCTGGGCCATATGGCGGCGTGTACGTACATGGTCCGCCATGCCAGAATGAGGATGAGACCCCTGCAGGCGTGGTTGGCGAGGGCCTTCAGCCAATCCAGGGGTCTTTGGGACTCGATAATTACGGTGCCCTCAGAAATTCTGGACTCCCTCCTATGGTGGACCCAGGAAACTGTGGTACGCAGTGGGGTTCTTTTCAATGCCCCTTCCCCGTCCCTGACGCTGGTCACTGATGCGTCCGACCTGGGCTGGGGAGCACACGTGGGGCGGCACAGGACTCAAGGCCTTTGGTCCCCCTCCGAACAAACCCTGCACATAAACGTCCGGGAATTGTAGGCGGTGAGGAGAGCCTGCGAAGCCTTCTTGCCAAGGCTCGCCCACCGCTCGATCCTGCTTCGTATGGACAACACAGCGGCGGTCTTTTACCTCAACAAGCAGGGTGGAGCGTGATCGCCTCCCCTCTGCAGAAGCCCTGCAACTTTGGCATTTGTGCGTCACCCGCGATATCACACCTCAGGCGGAATACCTCCCGGGGTGCAAAAACCTGCTAGCGGACATGCTGAGCAGATCCTTTGGAGCCCACGAGTGGACGCTCAAGGACTCTGCTCTCCGCCAGGTTTTCCGCAGGTGGGGTTATCCCCGCCTAGACCTGTTCGCCTCGGCACGAAATGCCAAGTGCAGGAACTACTGTTCCCTGCTGGGGCTGGGGAAATTTCCCTGGGGGATGCCCTGACGACCGTGTGGCCAGAGGGCATTCTCTATGCTTTTCCCCCATTTCCCCTAATTTCCAGGGTATTGACCAGAGCGAGGACCTTTTGGTCCTCGATCATTCTCATAGCCCCCAGGTGGCCCAGACAGTTCTGGTTCCCCATCCTAGTGGACATGCTTATCCAAGACCCAATAGCACTCCCTCCAATCCGGGACCTGCTAGCTCAACCTGGGGCAAGGGGATCATGGTCCACCCGGATCTCCGGTCTCTCCACCTAACGGCATGGTTTATCCGTGGTTGAGCCAACCAGAAAGGGAATGTTCCCAAGAGGTTCAGATGGTCCTCCTCAGTAGCAGGAAACCCTCTACTAGACGGTCGTACGCTGCCAAGTAGCGGCGCTTCTCGTCTTGGGCGTCCCGAAGAAGAGTACACCCGTCCTCGGCTCCTATTCCAACTGTTCTTGACTATCTTTTCCAGCTTCGGTCTAGTGGACTATCTTTTTCTTCTATTAAAGTCCATGTGACATCTCTCTCCGCCTTCCATGTTGGTATGGCAGGAGTCTCTCTTTTTTCTAACTCGGTGATTAAAAGGTTTCTTACTGGCTTGGAAAAGTTGTATCCCTCAGTGAGGGCCCCGCTTCCCGCCTGGGACCTTAAAGTGGTCCTCCACAGGCTTATGCTACCCCCCTTTGAACCACTGGCCACGTGTTCCCTGCAGCACCTTTCATTGAAGGTTGCTTTCATCGTGGCCATTACATCGGCTCGAAGGGTGTCGGAACTAAGGGCGCTAACTGTAGACCCGCCCTACCTTGTTTTTTCTCATAACAATGTAAGGCTACGGCCTCATCCAGCCTTCCTCCCGAAGGTGGTATCACCATTCCACCTGTCCCAGGAGATTTATCTCCCGGTTTTTTTCCCAGAACCTCACGCCTCCTCTAAGGAGCGGGTGCTTCACTCCCTGGACGCCAAGCGGGCACTGGCGTTCTATATTGACAGAACCAAGCTGTTCCATAAATCACAACAATTGTTTGTTGCGTTTGGGGACAGGGTGAAAGGGTCGCCTATTTCGACACAAAGGCTATCAAGATGGGTGGCGCAGTGCATCATGGAATGTTATCAACTGGCTGGTAAAACCCCACCCAGGGTGAAGGCACACTCTACCAGGGCGCAGGCGTCCTCGGTGGCCTTTGGTGCCCAGGTACCAATCACAGAAATTTGCAGGGCGGCCACATGGTCTTCCCTTCACATGTTTACAGCGCACTATGGGCTACCACAGTAGGCCAGGGAGGATGCAGGGTTGGGCTCTGCAGTCCTCGAATCTGTGATGTAAATATGTAAATATATCCTGTTGTCATTGTTCTTAATATATGCCTTATCAGTGTTGGATGGTTCAAATAAATCCGTTTATTGTTCACCTTCCTTCATGACTCTGGTGGTATGACTGCTCCGACCCCTCCTCCGTGGGGTTAGCTTGGTAGTCACCTACTTCGAATGGACATGAGCAACCACTCGAAGAAGAAAAGAACGGTTACTTACCTGTAACTGTTGTTCTTCGAGATGTGTTGCTCATGTCCATTCAACTCCCACCCTACCTCCCCTTCGTCGGAGTGTCCGGCAAGAAGGAACTGAGGTGGGGCAGCGCCGGCAGGGGTACTTATGCCCTGCCATGGCGGCGCCACTCCAGGGGGTGCCCTGCTGGCGCTACGGGTACCGCTAGGGAAAACGCTCCGGAAGACGCGGTGCGCACACCTACTTCGAATGGACATGAGCAACACATCTCGAAGAACAACAGTTACAGGTAAGTGACCGTTCTTTTTGCATTTCCACCACTGAAGAGGGAGTTCCTAAAGATGCACACAGCGTGCACCTTTTCCAGCATTGATGTTGGTGAAACAGCCCTTTTGATCCTCCAGTACCTGCTGCACCCATCAAGAAGTACCCCTGGTGTTTATGTGCTTCTTGGCAAGGTGGTTGGGTGCCAAGATGGGATATGAGTTCTGTCTGTCGTCTTACCACAGTTATGGAATCCCATTGCGGCAAAGCCGTCCACTGTGTCATCCACATTTCCCAGATTCACAACCCTCCATAGCAGAATGGTATTGATGGCTTTGGCTTCTTGTAAAACAGCAGCCCTCAGTGTAGATTTCCTCACTCGAAATTGATTCTCAACTTACCAGTAGCTTTCCAGTTTTGCAAGCTTCCACAGGGCAATTACCACACGCTTCTCCACTGTCAATGGGTCTCAGTCGTGTGTCTCTGCACTTTGCCGCGGGGGAAAGCAATTCACAAAGTTCTATGAAAGTGGCCTTGCACGTTTGGAAGTTTTGTAGTACTGCTGATTGTCTCATACCTGCAGTACTATGCAGTCCTACCAATCTGTGCTTGTGTGATGGCACCAGAGCCAATTCTATTAACTCAAAGGCTCGCATGAACATTGTGTTCACGGCATCCTGTGATTCATCCTTTTGCAGGAGTGCCATGCGTACGCTCTTGATATACTCCATTAGGTGCAGCAAGTTAAAAATTATCACAATGATTTGATGTACAACAGGATCCACGGGGGAGTTCATGCCCATACTTCGATGGAGTCTGCATAGGTAACCAGGGCCAAAAAGGGCATTAAAAAAACTTGTTGATTTCAAGCAAGGGGGGTGGGAGTAGATGAATGCATTATGGAATGCTGATGATATGAACCCACAGCTACCTGCTGCACTGTTATACTCCCTGTGCATGCTGGGACCAAAACCCAGAATGCAAAGTGGTACAGGCATAGTGGGATCGCTTACGGCAGTCTCCTTGCTAGGCCTAACTTTAAACTAAGTTGAGTTTTGCCCACAGTGGTGGATACGGGCCTTCAACTTTACAAAATTGGGCAGTAAGAAATCAACCTTAACAAATTCAACTTTACTAAGGTCATGTTTATATTACGAGATAATCTCATTTTAGAACCAGATTTTCTGGTCTTCACAATTCATATAAGTTAAGACTAGAAGGGTTTTTAGATGTATACCAGGGGTTCTCATTGCCTTGCAGTCCCCTTCTGATCTTCCCCCTCTAAAAAACTATACACCACCAGGTGGGAGGGGAAACTAAAGCTTGACCCCAAACAACCCCTGCTGGTGAGGCTTGGAGATGGGACAAAGCCCAAGCCCCACTGATTGGAGGGAGTTAAAGTCCAAGTGTATCAGCCCAAAGTGGGAGGGCCTTTATTTTCAGCCCTCTCATTTGGGCTTTGCCTTGGGTGATGGGCCCCAGGTCCCAGCAATCCTAAGCCCTAGTGATTCTATTAAACTTATGTCAACACCTACACAGGCATGCACCAACAGTTCCTGCCCACTTCCTTAGCAGATCAGTGCAGTGGTTGCTAAGCTGTTCCATCCCAGGAGCAGCTGGGCAGCCACCATATGGAGCTGGAGCTGCGGCCAGAGTGGGCTGCGTGGCAGCTGCTGGAGCCTGGGATGTGGTTCTAAAAATGGCTACGACTCCAGCCCCGGCAAGTGGGGCAGTTGCCAGTTACATGGCCGCACCCCATATGCCAAGGCTGGAACTGGAGCTGCAGTGCTATTTTTAGTACCATGGTTTTGGCACCAGCAGCTGCCACGCAGCCCTTGGCCCCAGCTGCTCCTGGGCTGGGGCCAGGTATTCAAAATAGCATTGCGGCCCCAGCTTCAGCCTCGGCACGCGGGGCAGCCACCCGCCCTGCTGCTCAGTCCTGGTACTAGGGGGCTAGAGGGGGTTGAGGGGTGCAGGTCTCAGGAAGGCAGAAGGTGAGGGAAGGGGTAGGGGGAGAACTAAAGGGAATGGGGGGTGAGGAGAGGAAGGGGCTTATACTGAGGGGAAAGGAGAGGGCCAGGGCAAGAGAAGAAAGGGGAAGGCACCGAGGGGCAGGATGGAAGAGACACAATTGCCAGGGGGCCAAGAAGAGACACTGAGGAAAAGGGGAAGGTGTCACTAGAGGTGGGTTAAGGGACGGGGCAGGGTGATGCTGGAAGTTGAGAGGGGAAAGGCAGTGGGGGCAAGAGGAAGGAAGAGGAGTGGGGAGGGGTGGTGCCTGGAGAAGAGGGGTTGAAAGGAGGGGTAGTCATGAGGAAGGCAGGGGATGGAGCAAGTTATGTGATGGTGTAGAGGGGCATGAGGAGAACTGGGGCATAGGGTCGTGAGGGGGTGGACACCAGGGAGAAAGAGGGCAAGGAAGGCTGGTGTTGGGAGGGCAAGGACAGTGAGGGAAGGGGGAAGCACCAGGAGAGTGCAGGGGGTAAGAGAAGGTGCAGGTGCCAGAGGGATTGTGGGGGTGAAGTAGAACGGAAGCCACAGGGAGGGGAGTGGAGGGATGGGCACCAGAGGGCAGAGGAGAGAGGCAGTGCAAGTGGGTAGAAGGAGGTGTTAGGAGAGGGGCAGCTACAGATGATCAGAATGAGGCTAGAGGAGTGGTGGGCAGTGGAGGGAAAGGTTGGGTGCAGTGGTCAGAGAGGGTGGGGAGGGAGACAGGTCCCGGGGGCTGAGGAGAGTGAGAAGGGCAGAAGCCAGGACAGCAGAGCAGGGTGGGGGGCCAGTAGCGGGCAGCAACAGGCACCAGGGGAGCAGATGGGGCAAGGGGAGGGTGAGAGACATGGCAGCAGAGGAGAAAAGGGAGAGGTTTATAAGATATTTGTTAATAACTTGGGTGCCACGGTGGTACACATCCGAACAAGCGCACATGACCTCAATAGTGGTGCACAAGACAACTCACCCAACTCATGGATAGAAAAACTTAGAGGGAACACTGCTCAGCACCCCTTACTCACGCCAGTTTGAGACGTGACACTGCCATTGTCATTGACCCCAGCGCCTCCTGGACTAACACAGGCACTTAATGCCAAAAGCTCCAACTTTGATATTGACTTCCACTCTGGTACCAATGGGGGCATGATGTATGCCAGGCATGTCAAACTCGAGGCCTACTGAGGGCCACACAAACAAAAACCGATAGCTTTCAGGGCCCCAATGTACTTCTATTGGAAAGTCATAATTATTATTATAGATTGTTTTAGGTATATTGTATAATAATTTTTCAGGTCTTGTTTGAATATAATAATTTAATATGTACAATTATTTGCTTATACTTTTTAAATATAAATTTAATGTGCTTTTTAATTATTTTTATATGATACATAACTTGTTTTATTGAAATAAAAACAAGTATAGACCAAAACAATAAAGGGAGAGACTCATATTTTAGAATAATTGCTTCAGCCTGGCAAACAATAGCCTTAGAATTTTATTTAAAGAAACACAGTGTAAACCAGGTACATGCTGATCCTTTTCTTTTGCCTTGGAATTTAAATTTGACATCTGTGTTGGCTGCCTTATTCTGCATCCATACCCTCTTCCCCTGCCTGTTCTAAGTGTCTATTTGTCCCCAGAAGGATTACCAAAACAAATCAAGTGGCTTGCAAAGCTGACCTTTATGCTATCCTTAGGATTTCTTAAACTTTGCACTTTCAAAGGTACGTGTATTATTCTTACAGAGATAATCCATGCAACACTAACAAGTTAATTGCCCTTTGACTGATGTACAAGCGCATATTTATTAGCAATAGCGGTATGCCCCAGTTACCCTTGACTGGCTGGTACTACTTAGATATAATACTAGATCATTTCCTTTTCCTTTTTTATTTTTAAAGCAGATGTTTTTTGAGCCAAATGGGTATCTTCTCCTGTATGAACCTGTCTGGGGATTGAGGTCAGCTGGGGAGGCTTTGCTTCGTGTTCCCCTACTTGTGGAGATAAGATTAACATCTGCGCGGAACAGAGCATTCTCAGCTTTTGCTCCCAGGCTGTGGAATTCTCATCCTTGGGATATTTGCTTGGCACCAACACTAGCATTGTTTTGGCATCAGGCTAAAGCCACCCTTTTTATTTGTGCTTTTATTAATGTTTGAGTTTCCTCCTCTTTATATGTTATCTGGTTAGGTCCCTCTGAGGTCTCATATTTTAAATATGTTTGTATTGTATATATTTTTTCGTAAGCCACCTCGAATATTTTAAATAGAAAGGTGGGGTAAAAATATTAAATAAATAAATAAAATAAATTGGAAACCCATCCCAAGTTAAGTCTATAGAGCAGAAAATGAAATGAGAGGTAAAATGTAAGATAGATATCAGGTGTGCAAAGTGGGAATTGATGAGCAAATAGCCAAAACATGACAAAAAATTGATAAAAGGAAACTTTTTTTTACCCAATTCATCTGTGGAACTCACTGCCATTAAATAGCAGTGAGGTCAAAAGTTTGTAAGATTTTTAAAAGGATGAAGGCTTATTGATAATGGAAACATCTAAAATACCATAGGTAGGATAAAAAACAGATTAAAACCCACTCATGTTTCAGGTCATAAGCCAGCCACAAACTGATGGGAGTAAAGAAGAAACTTTCCCTATCCAGATATAACTGTCCACTGTAGCTTCTTGTGGACATGTGCAAGCACACTCACACCCCATCCTATGACACATCTTGTATTGGCCACTTTTGTAGCTACAATATTGGACTAGACTAGAGGGTCCCATTGGCTGATTTGGCAATGCCTACATTCCAAGGAAATCATGATACACATATTAACACAGTACAGTTAGGTACTTAAAACTCAGGACATATTAAAATTAAACTGGGAACCACAAATCAGCCGTGTGTGTGTGTGTGTGTGTGTGTGTGTGTGTGTATTATTGTACTCTTGATTCCATTCCATTCGGTGGAAAAAAACTGTGTGCTATCATATTATTTGAGAAACAGTATATGACACCGTGCAATTAACACTGACTTGTGTGCTAGTACAAGGGGAAGAGCTAAAGGGCTGTGGTTCAATGCCTTCCCCACCCCCTCCAGAGCCAGGCACCCCCACGCCTCCATAACCTAATTCCTCACTCCTCCCCCCAGAGCCAGGCACCACCAACTTAATGCCTCCCCCAGAGCCAGGCACTTCCAGTCCCCAACAAGCTAATACCTCCCCCAAAGCCAGGCACCCCCAATCTAATGCCTTCCTCCTCCCCCAGAGCCAGGCACTCCTCAGGCACCCCCAACCTAATGCCTCCCCCAGAGCCAGGCACTCCCATCCCCCCAGCCTAATGCTTGGGTCCCGTTGCCGCCACCACACTTCTTTCTCAGGCATTGGGGTAGCGTGAATACAGTGGCCAGCTGTGAGCAGGCGCTGGGCGCCGTGCGCAGAGCAGCCCTACTGGCCGTGAGCATATGCTGGGTGCCGTGCGCAGAGCAGTCCAGCTGTGAGCAGTCACTGCGGCACAGAGTGGCCTGGCTGGCTGTGATCTGTACTCCGAGTGGCCAGCGGGCTGCACTTTATTCTTTTATAAAATGTAGTGGCAGGCCACAAAAAACTTAGATTGGGCTGCACGCGGCCCTCAAGATGCGTGTTTGACATACCTGTTGTTCTTTGAGATGTGGTGTTCATGTCCTTTCTGATGATACTCACCTTCCTACCCCAATGTCAGAGTAGCCAGCAGGAAGGGTTGTCAAGGCTCTATATTGAAGACTTTTCCAATGCCATCCAGGGGGTGCCCAAGCCAACCCTATGACTAGTTGCTAGAGAAAAAATCTCCGAGCTAACGTCTCTAAGTGCACATAGACACCTATTTGGAATGGACATGAACAACACATTTTGAAGAACAACAGTTACGAGAAGGTACATAAACATTTTTTCTTCCGACAGCTTTTTTGTACTGTGACCCCTCAGAAAATGCTGTATTTACGACAGGGATGTTTTATAGGTAGGTCAGTGAGTTAGATGATCTACTTAAATCGTAGGCCCATACATATCAATCACACTGCTGTCTTGACACCTATTGATGGTTTGTGATATGGACATGCTCAGGTTTTGCCTTATGGACAAAAATAAAGTTATGGACTGGAAATTTAGATAACATCTCTGATTTTTATTTGATGTGTCCCATGTTTTCTTTAGTCTTACCATATGCTTTGAAAATAGTATAAAACCTCAAAGCTATAAACATCTTGGGAATGGAGTCCTTTTGTCACTCTGAACAAAAACAATGAAGAGTCCTGTGGGACCTTAGAGACTAACAGATTTATTAGGGCATAAATTTCTAGGGTAAAATCCACTTCATCAGATGAATTGGAGTGGAAGTTACTGAGGAGGGGTTTATATATTGTATTAATAAGACTAATAAAGTCAGGATGGAAGGGTTTTATTCACAGCATTTGGTGTGCAGCTGTGACTATCATGAGGGGAAATTGCTTTTGTAATGTCTTAACCAGTTGAGATCTTTATGCAGTCATAAATTGATTGTATTGAATTTGTAAATGAACTCACGTTCAGCTGTCTCCCTTTGTAATCAGGTTTTGAAATACTTTGAAGAAGGATGGCTGTTTTTCAAAACCATTACTGTGAATGTCCAGGGAGGTTAAAGTGTTCCCCTACAGATTTATGTATGTTACTATTCTTTATGTCTGATGTGTGTTCATTTATCCTTTGGCGTAGAGAGTATCTGGTTTGGCCAGGCTACATGGCAGAAGAGCATTGCTGGCACTTTGACATATCACGTTAGTGGATGTGAAGGTGTGGCTTATGTGGTTAGGTCCTTTGATGGTGGTGTTTGTATAAATATGTGAACAGAGTTGGCAACAGGGTTTGTTGCAGGAATAAGTTCCTGGGTAAGTGTTTCTGTGTTGTGTTGGCTGAACAAAATGTTACCGTTCCTTCAGATGTTCACATCTAAACATTGACTTACCACAGCTTTGAAACTTTGCTGTGCAGAAGAAAAAGGTGCTTTTAACAATATTAATTTAAATGAAACAAGGACAGAATTACAAATAGTTTCTTTACCTAGACAAATATTTTTTAGTAGTTTGCCTTCAAGACAGTACTGTAATGTATTTACATTTCTTTTGTCTCTCCTGCTTCTGGTTGCATACTTCTAGTTTTGAATGAGGTAGTAACTGAATAGTCAGCTCAGAAAACTAAGGTTCTGTTGGACTAGCCTTTTAGTATAGTGCAAGTTTTATAGGAAAGACCAACATCGCCTATGGTCCCTGGAACATTTTCTCAGATATACTGTAGATTTAACCATTTAATGTGGAAACAAAAACAATTGAATGTTGAGACTAAAAATTCTGAATTTGCTTACTATTCGCTAATTATTTACTTGTGGATTGCCCTTATCTTTGTAGATTATAATGACTGCTCAGTTTTACAGTTAGGAAGTCCACCATCTTTAACTCCATGAGAGATTCTACTTCTGTGAAATTCCACTGTGCTTTGTTCCTGTTCTACGTCCATTGTTTTTACTTAAGAAAGCTTTTGGGAAGGGATGAATGGCACATAAATAAATATTTTTGTCTTACTGTTTTTGAGGGCTCAGGTTATAAGGCTCTTTGCCTGGGACTGAAGCACTTGGGATGGGCTTGGTTCCTCTGCACCCAGGGCAGTGGGGCCTGGGCTTTGCCCCTTCCTCCCCCAGGGTGGTGAGGATTGGGCAGGCTGAGGGTGTTGAGTACTATTTGCTGTTTGAAAGGGGTCTTCCATAAATTGTATTTTCTGCAACTTGTCTTAACTTCATTCCTCATGGAAAGAATTCTGCAGGGTCTGGAGAGGAGTTGTCCTTTTAAGACTTGGAAGTTCCCTTTCTACGTTGATAATGGGAGTCCCATACATTCAGAATTCTTCCATGCACAAATCAGAAGAGAGGCTGTTGGTTGGTTTGATAGCCATTTAAAATAGCTTTACTTGCATGATTTAAATATACATTTGAATGAGCCTTATCCAATTTTAATATCTGTGTCATGAACTGAAATAAGGGAAATAATGCAGTAGGGATGGGATTAGGGATGTTAGTTGTTTAAACGATTAATTGATACATTTGGTATTATCACTTAATAATAGGTAGGCGGTAGGAGCCAGTGCTCATAGGGAACCAACTTTAAGATGGCTCTCTGCGTGTGCCAGCTCCGGAAAATCACCTGCCGCCCCCCTTGCTGCCTCCCACAGAGGCAGCGAGGAAAGGGGGTAGGCGGGAACTGGAACCGGTGCTCAGGCAGAGGTGGCTTAAAAGCTGGCTCCCGCCTGTTCCTGCCCCCATGAGTAAAGGTGAAACCACTAAAATTTCAATTGGTTACATGTTTACAAAAAACACAATATTTAACATCCCTAGTAGGGATGTTCAGCAAGCTCTTTGTTTTTCTTTAATTGCATCCATTGTAGGTGACATTCTAATTGTGTGAACAATGTCTCTAAGCCTTATGTATCCATTTTTAAGAGAGAGTAATTTCTTATGTGACTAGCTTTGCAATTTATGGTACAATCTGGGTGTTATCAAAACCAGTGGGAAAACTGTCAGCTTCAATGTGAACAGGCATGTGTCATTACCTGAAGCGCTGGATGCAACAATGGAGCCAATTTTAATGAGATCTAGATTTGTATGTTGAGTTTGGATGAAAAGCTGATGGAAGAGTTAATTATGATTGTATTTGGAATTAGCAAATATATTCAGAAGCAGTAACTATTATTGTGTTTAAGGCTTAAACAAATTCACCAGACACATAAGACTAGCCTGAGCATATCTGGGGTCACTGCCAGCAGGAACCATTGAAATACCTTAGTAAGGTGTTCATCTTCTCATTATAGCATCAAACAGTGCAGGTGAAGGGAGGCAGGAGTCAGCACCCCACAAACACTGGTTCCACTTGCTCCGCAATCCCCCGTATCACAGGCAGCGGCACGGGAGGAGGAGGGGAAGGACAGGGCAAGTGGCTCTGCAGGAGCCAGAGCTCATGGGGAGCCATCTTAAAAACTAATACAGAGGCAGTAGGGGCAGGGCTGTGTGTAACCGAGTGGGTTAACCGATGAGATCAGGCTCATCGGTTAATCGTGTACTCGGTTACACGTTCACAACCCTAATCTTAATTAAAATATTTTTCCAGTAAAAATACTCAATTTTATTCTCATAAATGTTTCACTTTTTCAGGAGTAAGAAAATCTTAAGCAAGAAAAAACTGAAAAGGAAACAGAAGACCAAATCGAAAGTGAAAACACGAAACAAGGTAAATGATGTGGATCCATATGTTCATTTTCAAATAGACTACATATCTTTGCATAAACCAAAATAATTTCATGTGAGGTACTGATAAAAGAATGTTACCAAACATAGTAATATCTGATGTCTTTTTTAAGAAATAAAAACAGCAGTTTTTGCATCAGTCCCAATTCTCCATTTTGCCTAGTGCCTTGATTTTTAACAAATTTCTTTCTGACAATTGATGGTCCAGAGCGGAAAATACAAGTATCTCTGTATGAGAGAATATTGTGAGGTGAGACAGGTTGCTGTCAGCTATATGCATATAACCTGAAAAATTGATGTATCTATCAGAGGCGCAGTAGTTGGGGAGGACTGTCGGGCGCACATATGCCTGGAGGCTGGCTCTGCAGAGTCTCTTGCCCACTCCTGCACTGCCTCCCACAGATACAGTGATACAGAGGCAGCACTGCAGAGTGTCAGGGGGCTCCAGGAGTGCATTGGCTGCTGGCCCTGCTCCTGGGGACTATCAAATAATTGTGTAACCAATTAGATTTTGTGCGGTTATGTGATTATTCAGTTAAACAATATTGAACAGCCCTACTAGAATTACTTCTAGAGACTGTAGAGGACATATCTGACCATAGCAGAGTTAAGTGTTTTAGTCAATGTGCAGAAAAAGGACTGGGGATTTCATCCCATTCCAGACTTGAGGAATCTGAAAAAATATATTGAGAAGTTTGTTTCCTATGTTAACGTTGGCCTCCATTGTTGCTGAGTTTTCAGTCATGGCTTGGTTTGTGACTCATTATAAAATATATTCATCTTATAAATAATCAATTGAACAGCCATCAAAAGTATTTGAGGAAGCAGGGTATTTTCATTTACCCTAATTTGACGCCTGGTTATTTAAGGCTTCTGAGTATGACAGTCTATTAAACCACATTGTTTTTACAACCACCCTTTTCTTGCATCTGGCAGGCCTGGGTTCACCACGGACAAAGGCTGCTCCGTTGGAGGCAGCTCAGCCTTTCTCTGTGGGGAACTTGGGGCCACCTCAGAGAGAGGCTGTTTTGTGGCAGCCTCCCCTGCCCCTGCTGCCATGCTGCTGCTTCTGATAGCGTCAGCAATGTTGGTAAGGGGGTCAGGTGGCACTGCAGAGCTAGTTGTGGGGAGAGCTGGTTTTTAAGTCGGCTCTCAACAGTATTGGCTCCTGAGCAGATGCCCAAACACACATTTTGCAGGGAACAATGCCTGTAACCAAGATGATTCTTGGCATTTCTTTCTGGACACTAGATGGCTTAAAATTATATTGTTGAATGTTATACATTAATAGAAATGTCTGTACCTATAACCGTATGGTTGCATTCTACTATAGTAGTGGTGTCCAACATGCTAGCCATTAGCCACATGTGGCTATTGGGCTAGTTGTGTGTGGCTAGTTGGCTATAGCAATAGCCACTATCATGGCTACTGCTTCAGAACTGGTCAAGACATCATGGCACTTTAGCGGGGTGGGTAATAATTTTTGACCAGGGATCACTTCAGAATTTTGAAGTAGCCCCAGGTTGACCATATGGGGTGGGGCTTCAAGTAGAAGGGTAGGCCAGGACACTTCCATGCTTCTCCACCCACAGACCCTGATTGGCCTGGTGATGGGGGAACACGCAAAGTCTGTCTCCTCCCCTGCCCTCCCCCCCCCCCCCCCCCCCACACCGAAGACAGATGGCGGTTCCCTCTAGGTCAGTGGTCTCCAAAATTTTTACAGCTAAAATCACTTTTTAAATGTCAGGGCAAGCCAAGGTCTTCCCCAAGACCCTACCCCTTCCTTGAGGCCCTTCCTTCTCCATTACCTCCTCTCCATCGCTTGCTGTCCCGTCCTTACTCACTCTCACTGTGTTGAGACAGGAGGTATGGGCTCTGGGGTGGGAATGAGGAATTTGGGTGTAGGAAGGGGTGAAAGGTGCAAGCTCTGGGAGGGAATTTACGTGAAGAAGGAGGTGGAGAAGGGGATGCTGGCTTGGGGAGAGGGCTCCAGGCTGGAGAGTGTTTGGGTCAGGTGGAGGGTTGGGGTGCTGAGCAAGCCACAGGCTTGTGAATGTGGGGGGTGCAGGAGTTTAGGTTGGGGTATATGAGGGGCTCAGGGCAGGGGATTTGGGTATATGATGGGCTCAGGGCACAGGTTTACATTGTGTGGGTGGTGCGGGAGTGTTGAGGCACAAGACTGGAGATGTGAGAGTGCAGGAGTTTGGGGATGTGAAGGGCTCAGGGCAGGGGGTTCAGGTGTATGATGGGCTTTGGGTTGAGGTGGGTGGAGGGGTGCAGGAGTTTTATGATGCTACAGCCAGATGAGGGCTTTGCCGCAATTGGGGGCTTGTTGGCCAGGCTTAATTTTTAAATAAAACTTTGTCCAACACAAAACCTTGTCTTTCTTTATGGGAGGGGAGGGGAACCTGTTTTGAGTCAGTGACTCCTGACCCACATAAAAATCAGCCAGGGACCACACAAATAAGAAGCAAAACAACAATCCCTCCAAAGCCCCCTAAGCCTCACTGATATAGTCCCAACTGAGAATCCTCACTTCCCTGGCACTCTAGCCCTGATCGGGGGCGGGGAAGGTAGGCTAGGTAGGACTGAAGTTCAAGGTCTCAGGCCAGATTATCTCTTCTAGGGTTCCAGGGTTAGTGGATTTTGTGAGGCCCCCTAGACTCTGAGGTGGGGCCAAAAATGAGTTCAGTGTGTAGGGCAGAACTGACAATGAGTGGGTTAGGGATGGGGTGCAGAATCTGGGTGGGAAGTAGGGTACAGGAGCAAGCTGGTGGTAGGTGTCTGGCCAGGAGAGAGGGGGCAGGAGCAGGGTGCTGGTGGGTGTCTGGCCAGAGGACAAAGGCGGGGTGCTGGTCTGTGTTTAGCCAGGGGACTGGGTGAAAGTTTGGCCAGGGGGCAGGAGCAGGGTACTGGTGGAGGTCGGGCCAGGGGCAGCTTGGCCAGTACCTGGGATTGTCTCCAGGGACGAGGCTCTCAGGCAAGATCTGCAGGCAGTGCTGGAAGAAGCACTTGCCGCTCCTTTAAGAAATCCAGCACTCTGGATCCTCTGCTGTCATGTTAACTCCCCCCCACTGCCTCTCTGGAGCATGGGGAAGGGAGGGAAGAAAAGAAAGTGTGCGTGCTGCTGTGAAGAGGGAGGAGCAGTGCACGTGCTTCCAGAAAAGCCGGCTCTCACACAGAGCTTCATGATTTCCCTCCATATGCCTCAAACGAGGGGTGGGAGGTTGTAGTGCCAGTGCAGTCTCCTTGTTGCACGTACGGGAAACAAGAGGGAGCTTGGATCACTACCTTGGGATCGACTGGCAGTGCCCCTATGATCAGGGTGGGTTGGTGACCATTGCTCTAGGTGCCTGTGCCCTGACAGTGGGAGAAGACTTCACATGTTCCTTTGCCCCGCCCCCAGGTTAATCTGAGCCTGGAGGATGGGGAGCTTGCGAAGTCTCATGCCCTGCCGCCGCCCTGCAATGGAGCACCACACTTAAAGTCATCTGCCAGCTGAGCGGCAGTTGACTTTTAAGTGCAAAGCTCCTTGCAGGGCGGGAGGAGATTTTGCATGCTCTCCCTGCCCCCAAGTCCTGATTGACCTTGGGGCAGGGGGAGCAGGTGAAGTCTTCCCCTGCCCTGCCAGGAGTGCACGGTGCTTAGAGTCAACTGCAAGGGTTGACTCCAAGCGCCACGTGCTCCCCGTCCCTACGCCTTGATTGGCCTGGGAGTGGCAGGGCCTCTGCAGGCTGGATCAACCCACTTGGTAGGCTGGATCTGGCCTGCGGAGGCCCTTTTGCTCACCTCTACACTATAGCTATGTCAGCTTCTGTTAAGCATGTTCCAGTTACTTAAATTTACAGGGCTCTGAACTGCACTTCTGTACTCGAACGAACTCGGCAGTGGGGGCTGACGGTAGATTTGGTAACTGTGTGCTTCAGTCTCTGCTTCACTCTGTTCTATCCTCTTGGTTATTTTCAGCACTGCTTATCCAACTGTCCCATGAGTGGGATACAGAGTCACATGCAGAAATGAAGGTTGGTTATTTGTAAACAGAGTTCCTCAGTATGACTCTGCATAGTCACATTTCCACCTGTCTTCTGCTTTGTCTGAGTTCTTTGTCTGAGTTGGGTTGGCAGTGGAGGGACTGAGAGAGGTCTAGGGGAGAGGGCATGCTCTCAAAGACGTATGAGTGCTTGCTCATGTCAGTTCCATCCAAGGTGTACATGTGCCCACATGTGTGGCCACTGGAGATTTTTGCCTTAGTGGTATCTGTAGGGCAAGCTGTGGTGCCCTCTTAAATGCCACGCACATGCTGTGGTATATCAGGTTCTGCTGGTCAATGCCCTCTCAGTTCCTTCTTCCTGATCATGGTGGTCAATCGAGCCCCTCTTTGTTTGACAAGAGCTAGCAGTTTTCTTCCCTTGGACTTTGTGCCTTTGTCCCTTTTTTTTGTACGTTGTTGTTAAGGGTCCCAGCTAGGACTTTGTCCCTGGCAGGGCATGACTTTGGATTCTAGGTTTAAGCCCTCCTCAGACTGCAGCAGGCCTATGTCTGTGAATAATCCTCAAAGCAGCTGCCTTAAGTGGTTGGGAGAGTCACAAATCAAGGAGCATTGACAAATCTGTAGGAGCTTTAGGCTCCACATCCAAAAAGAGAGAGAGAGAGAGATCTCAGAGCTCTTCTGGTGGAGTCCACCCTGTGCCTGACTTGTGAGCCTTTCTAGAGCCCTCACTGAGCACATCAGCCTGTGTGCACTGTGTACCACTGGCATCTGGTGCTTCCTGGCACTGTTCATTATCGCCTGCACTGAAGAGGATTTTAATTTCACTTCTGAATTTTTATGCTGTTTAACTACCTGATTCTATAGAAATTAAATTTTTGTTTTGAGGCTGCACCTTGTTTTATTTTGAATGAGACATGGACATCTGGGCAGAACAGTTATATAATGCTAGTGGTAGTGTATTCTCATGCTCGATGCTCCATGCGTCTGCATTAAATTGGGAATGCTAGCTGGTAAAATGATGATGGCTTTAACTTCTAGGTTGGCAGTCACAAACTGGGATCTCAGAGTCAATCTGTACTTTAGGATTTGTTGGAAGTTTGTTAACATTCTGTTTAGTGTGTGACTCAGGGAAAAAAATCGGACTTTGCTGTTTGTATTTGCTCTCTAGTCCTAATGAGTGAGAGGTAGTAAAAATGAACTTTTGTCAGGAAAAAAATTTTTTTTTTCGAATGCATACATAGGGACCTCATCTATTTAACATGAACATGCTTTTTCTGCAGTAAACGTAATCACATTTTAATATTAAATTTTTTCTTCTGTGCCAGTGTTTTGCTAAATATTTCTCCAGAATCCCGTTTGTTGTCATTTCATGTCCTTTGGATAAAACTAGCTGCAGACTAAACTATTGTTTGCAGTGTTTTGGGGACACTGGTAGTAATGGAAGAGGTATGGATTCCCAGGCCTATATCAGTGTAGTATGAATTACCTTTAAATATAAAAATTGAAGTCTCAGTTGATTCTGAAATCCTAGTCTTATGGTTTTCTAAGAGTGGTAGCTGTGTTAATATGTAATTTTAAAAACAACAAGCAGTCCTATGGCACCTTAGAGACTAATACATTTATTAGGTCATAAATTTTTTAGTAAAAACTGATTCATCAGATTAATTGGAGTGGAAATTACCGAATCCAGGGTATAAATGGCAGCAGAAGAAGTTACCTGTCAATTGTAGAACCAGAATTAATAAAGCTAGTGTGGCTATATATATAGTGTGGCTACATCTCATTCATAGCATTTGATGTGGACATGCGAATATCAAAGGTGGGGATATTGCCTTTGTAGTGTGTTAACCCGTTAAGATCAGTATTCAAGCCTAAATTGATAATATTGAACCTGTAAATAAACTCCAGTTCAGTTGTCTCCCTCTGTAATTGGGTGATAAAAGAAGGACTACTTTAAAATTCATTATATAATGTCTAGGGAGGCTAAAATGTTTCCCTACAACAAGGCTTTTCAACTTTGGAAACCCTGGGGGCCACAATGATACTCACAGCACATGCCAAGGGCCACAACTTAAGTGTGGTTGCATATACATGCAAATACCTTCTTTCACACTGATGGGCAAGACTACACAACACACAGGCCCCATTTAAGTCAGTTCTGCTGATATTAATAAAATGCAATATTTACCCTATTTCTACCCATATGACAGCACTTTTAATGAGCAGTGACAGTCCAGGAATTGAACTACAGGCAGTCCCTGAGTTATGCGGATCCGACTTATGTCGGATCCGCAGTTACGAACGGGGCTTTTCTTGCCCCGGAGGACGTGAGCGGCGGGACGCCCAGATGCGCCATGGTCCCACCGCCCGCGTCCTCCGGGGCGAGAAAAACTGCTCCGCGTCTCCCTGGTCTGCTGGGGGGGAGAGCCCCCCCACAGCAGACCAGGGAGACGCGGAGCAAAGCCGCGGAGGATGTGGGTGGGACTGCGGCGCGTCTCTGCACTCCCACCACCCACGTCTCCCTGGTCTGCTGGGGGGGGGCACAGCTAGTGCGCTCCCCCCCCGTTAGCAGACCAGGCTTTTCTCGTCGACGACTCCTGGGGTATGGCAGCTGGGGCGCTGCCGGGTTGGTCCTCAGGGGTGAGAAAAGCTGCTCCGCGTCTCCCTGGTCTGCTGGGGGGGAGTCGTCTCCCCCCCCCTCCCCCCCAGCAGACCAGGGAGATGCAGAGCAAAGCCGCGGAGCATGCGGGCAGCGGGACAGCCCAGACTCGCCGTGGCTGTCCCACTGCCGGCGTCCTCGGAGGCTTTGCTCCCCATCTCCCTGGTCTGCGAGACGCGGAGCAAAGCCGCGGAGCATGCTCCACCCTCCTTCAGACCAGGGAGACGTGGAGCACGCGGGCAGGGGGACAGCCCAGACGCGCCGCGGCTGTCCCGCGGCCAGCGTCCTCCGAGGCTTTGCTCCCCGTCTCCCTGGTCTGCTGGGGGGAGCCCCCCCCCAGCAGATCAGGGAGACGCGGAGCAAAGCCGTGGAGGATGTGGGTGGGACTGCGGCGCGTCTCTGCGGTCCCGCCACCCGCGTCTCCCTGGTCTTGTGGGGGGAGGGCGCAGCTAGTGCACCTCCCCCCCCCCAGCAGACCAGGCTTTTCTCGCCGACAACGCCTTGGGTAGAGCAGCTGTCCGGCAGCACCACTCCTCGGCGCTACTGGACCAACCCGGCAACACCCTAGCTGCTCTGCCACAGGCGTCCCCTAGTCAGCCGCTGCTGAAACTGACCAGCGGCTGACTACAGGAAGCCCGAGGCAAAGTTGCTCTGCCCCAGGCTTCCTGGAATCAGCCGCTGATCAGTTTCAGCAGCGGTTGACTTGGGGACACCTGGGGTAGAGCAGCTGGGGTGCTGCCGGTTGGTCCCCGCAGTGCTGAGGTGCGGCGCTGCGGGGACCTACCCGGCAGCGCCCCAGCTGCTCTGTCCCAGGTGTCCAAATTCAGCTGCTGTTGAAAATGATCAGCGGCTGATTCCAGGAAGCCCAGGGCAGAGTAACTCTGCCTCGGGCTTCCTGTAGTCAGCTGCTAGTCAGTTTCAGCAGCGGCTGAATCTGGATGCCAGTTCCGACTTACATACAAATTCAACTTGAGAACAAACCTACAGTCCCTATCTTGTACGTAACCCGGGGACTGCCTGTACTAAAATGCATATCAACAGAAAACCGTTATATTGACTCGTCATTGTGGAACGTGTTTCCAGTGAAAGCCATGTTCAAAGGATCCCACCTGCGGGACTTGTGTTGAGCTTCCACGTAAACCCAAACTCCATCTTGGGAACGCAAACGAACGGGCCATGTGTTGAGTAGTGCTGCCCCACAGGTTCATGTGTGTTACCATTCCTGCTGTCTGATTTGTGTGCATTTATCGTTTGGTACAGAGACTATTTTGACCAATATATATGGCCAAATACCAAAGCACTGCTCATTGTTTTTATGGTTTTCTTGTTATTGCTAGGTAATGCAGCATATGGTGTAGTGTGAAATTTCTTTATTTGAAGACTTGTGGTTTATTTAGGTTTATGATAAAGAAAAATACACATGCAGGTAAAAATTGCTAATCACTATACATTACAAATAAAATGCTGCTTTTCTCTGCTACATGGAGTTGTAATCATTCAGACTTGAGAAAATAATATTTTTATCACTGGTTAAAGGGATAATGAGACTTTGATTTTGCTCTTTAGTGAAATTTGAAAAGTTTTAAATAAAGTTTTAATTGACTTTATACATAGAAGAATTAATGTTCAACCAAAATTAACATATTACTGTTTTTCAGACAGAAAATTTGGAGAATACAATAACAATACCAGATATCAAATTACACAGCAACCCATCAGCTTTTAATGTTTACTGCAATGTTCGCCATTGTGTTTTGGAGTGGCAAAAAAAAGAAACATCCTTAACTTTGGCTTCAAAGAACACTGTGCAAAGCGGAGATTCAGATAGTGATGAAGAGGAGGAGTCAAAAGAGCCACCCCTCAAGCTTCCAAAGGCAAGTAATCCTGGATAGTTTTTCATGTGTAACTTTATAGTCTACATGGCACATCTTTGACAATTGTATTGATTAACATGAATTTAACCTTTTCTCAGTTGGATCCTGTTACTTTATGACAAGTTGTTGGGAACATGTAATTATCATGCAAGAGCAGAAGAGTATCCATCTAGGCCAGTACCTTCTCTGACAGTGGTAGCTACTAGATGCTTCAGTGGACTAAAAGAAACCCAGAGGTGGTCATGTAAGAAATAATTCATAGGAGAAGTTTCTTTTTTATTCTCTGAGTTTGAGGGTTTATATTACTTCCAAACATTTAAGTTTATAATCCTATCTAATGTAGTTGTGAATATTTTCATCCTCCATATAAATATTTAGTCTTTTCTTGAAATCTTGCTTAGCTCTTGGCTGCATTGTTTTGTGGCATTGATTTCCACAAGTTTTTCTGTTTACTGAGGTTTGGAAAAATATTTCAGTAATAGCTTTTAGAATGTAATGACTTCAGACATATTGCTATTAGTGTATAAGAGGACAGTGTTCAATAATGGAATATTGGAAAGAAAAGCTGATGGGAATGGATAATCTGCTTTATTTTTCTTACCTGCATATTCAGTTTGTTCATAGTTGCATTTAGCTATTGAGTATGCCTTTTGTGAATTGTATTTTTCCCACCAGTTACTATTCAATTAATATGTAATCTGTTAATCTTGTTTTCTGCTATCTTTCATTGCTGAGGGTTCAGAGGGGCTTGGGCAAAGCAGTTTTCCATAGTTTGTTTTATGCTATTTATCATGAGAAGATTGAATTACCGTATATACTCGAGTATAAGCCGAGTTTTTCAGCACAGTTTTTGTGCTGAAAAATGCCCCCCTCGGCTTATACTCGAGTCAGCCTCCTGCTCGCGGGCGGGCTCAGCGCGTCTCTGCCGCCGGCCGGGTCTAGATGCGTGAGCCCGGAGCTCCGGCCCCCCAGCCCCTGCCCTCCTGGACCTTCCGGCCCCTGCCCTCCTGACCCTCTCAGCCCCCCTGTCCCCTTGTCCCCCCCAGCCTCTGTCTCCTCGTCCCCCCCCAGCCCCTGCCTCCTCGTCCCCCCCCAGCCCCTGCCCTCCTGGTCCTCCCGGCCCCCCTGTCCCCTTGTCCCCCCCCAGCCCCTGCCCTCCTGGCCCACCCAGTCCCTGCCCCCTCGGCCCCCCAGCCCCTGCCCTCCTGGCTCTCCTGGCCCCCCAGCCCCTGCCTGCCCGGCACCATGGGCCCTTGCCGCGTGGGAGGAAGGGCGTTTGGAGCCGTTCGCCATGACGCTCGGGTGCAGCGCTGAGCTCGGGAACAGCTGGGCCAGGAGCCGACTCTGCACCGTGGGCGTCTGTTCTGGAAGCGCCCGGGAGCCCTGATCACGAGCTTGGGCCCGATTCTGGGGCAGGTGCACAAGGACCAGCCGCTGCTCCCTGCTCCCCCTCCCCTCCCGTGGTAAAATCCAGCCAGCACCGGCACCCGCTCCCCCCGCTGGCTCACTGGCCCATCGATGCCCGGCCCGGGTCTCGCACAGCCTCCCCCCCCCCCGCTGGCTCATTGGCCCATCGACGCCTGGCCCGGGTCTCGCACAGCCTCCCCCCCCCCCCCCCCCCCCCCCGCTGGCTCATTCGCCCATCGATGCCCGGCTCTGGTCTCTCACAGCCCCCCCCCCCCCCCCCCCGCTGGCTCGTTTAGAGGGGGCTCGGCAGGCAAGGGGGCCGGAACGTGGGGGCTGCGGGGCGGGGGCGGCGGGGGCTGAGCTGTGGCCGTGCCTGCAGAACCATATTGTTTTTGTTGACCCCCTTTTCCCCTTACAGAGCTAGGTTATTGTTTTTCTTTGAAATAAATATTCATGTAATTTTATTGGTATCTATCTTCATTTTTTACATTTACCAGTTGCTGCCTCATTTCCTACCCTAGGCTTATACTCGAGTCAATATTTTTTCCCAGTTCTTTGGGGTAAAATTAGGTGCCTCGGCTTATATTCGGGTCGGCTTATACTCGAGTATATACGGTAAATACTTCTAAAACTGCCTTTTTTATATTGGTTTTATTTCCTGGAAAACAGTAAACTTGCAATTGTGTGAGTTTACAAATGTTTAGTCATGAAAGGTTAGGTTGCAAGCTCTGAGAGAAGTCCAGAGAACTTTAATGGGACTTAACCAAACTAGATAACTGGGCATCATGGCAGACAAAATTCAATGTCAATAAATCAAGTACTGCATGTTGAAGAGGAAGGATTGGTGTTAGTAATGCACTTTACAGGGCTCTAAATTAACTGTATTATCTCATTGAAAGTTTGCTCAGGGTGTAGCATAAGTCAACAAAGTAAACAAAATTTAAGATGCATAAAGAGTGGAATGAAGAGATATGGGAAACAGCGTAATTATGTAAGTCACTAGTATGGCTCTATCTAAATTACTATGTGAGTACTGCTGTCCCTGGCTCCGAAAGAATATTTGAGAATTAGAGTGGTTCAGAGATGGACAAAAATGAGTAAGAGTAAAAAAAAAAAAGAGTTAAATTATGAAGAGAGCAAAAATAATCTTGTTAGTCTCATTTCTAATAAGAGAAAATATGAGAAGAGTACAAAATGAATGGTATTCAGAAGAAAGGTTGTGAGCTTCCATTCTTCCTGTTTCAAAACACAAGCACCAAGGGGATAGACATTCAACTAAATATAAAATTGGTTCATTTTAAAACTGATAAAATGAATACTACATAGCAGTTATGTTCTTATGTTTTTAATTACATTATTGAAAATTTGGAACAGGTTAGTTTTTAGCCCGGTAGCTCAGTATGGCTCAAAGGGATTGGATTCTTCTGTGTGTGGTTTGTAGTAATCAGTGCTTAATGAAGGACAGGAGGAAATCATAAATTCTTATTTCAGGTTGTAAAACTGTCTCTAATTACTTCCAGGAAGTGGGATGATCTCACATATACCTAGTGTGGCTATTTTTTTTGTACATTTCTTTGAGGTATGTGGTGGGTCTGGAGACAGGATACAGAGCTAGATGGATCCAAAAGTTTTCTTTGCCCACGAAAGCTTATGCTGCAATAAATCTGTTAGTCTATAAGGTGCCACAGGACTCCTCGTCGCTGATCCAATATGGCAATTCCTAATTAAGGGTGTAGAGCCTGTTCTCCTTGTAAATTTGGTTAATAGCTTCTGAAGGAGGAGATGTAAATGTTGCCTCCCTGATTTGTTTACTAGGGAGGGAAGGGATTTGTGATTTTTGTTTTTTGGTAGCTAATATTCCAACATGTTTATTGACTTTGTCATTTAATGAAAATGGAACGAGTGGCAATTTATGTGAATGTAAAAAAACAAGCCGTTTTAAATATATTGGGTGCTCTACACAGCAAGGCTTAACTCAAAATAAGCTTAGCAAATAGAGTTACGTCACTTGCGTAGCTTATTTCAAAATAGCTTATTGCACAATTGGGAGCATATACACAGCACTTATTTTGAAATAGAGCACTCTTCCTCCAACTTCCCTTATTCCTTGTACAATGAGGGTTACAGGATTCAGAGTAAGAAGTCCTCCAGCTTGACAATATTTTGACATTTTTTGAAATAAGTGCCTGCTGTGTAGACATGGACTAAGTTATTTTGAAATAACACTAGTTATTCCAATCTTGCTGTGTAGATGTACCCATTTACTACTTGGCCTTTCTAGAAATACTTTCACAGTACGGCAGTATAAGAACAGCATGGATAAAATTTTCAGAAGTGACCTAAGCATCAGATTTTCAAAGTTATTTTGGTACCTAAAGATGCTGTCAGACATCTAATGGGGCTTTAAAAAACCCTCCTTCAAATAATAGATAATTAATATTCATTGTAATAATTTGGAAGTAGGCATTTAAATTGCTTATGTGCACATCTGCATCATTAAAGTGCTTTTGAATATCTGCATCAGAGTGCTTTTGAAAATTGGACCTTTTAGAGCCTCACAGCTTGTCTACAGTGCACCAATTGCTGTGCATTACTTGTGTCGTGGACTGTGTTACGGTGCAGTGGAAATCCAGGAGTAATGTCTTTATGGTGAGTAATGTAGTAATGTCTTTATGGTGAGTTACTGTTCATCAAGATGGTATGCTGTAGCTTCACACTTTAGCTTGCTGCACAGTATCTCTGTGTAGTAAAGCTCTACACAAGCTTGTTTTGTTGAAAGTCAATATGATTTAAGACCTTAAGTGACTAAATTATTTTTGAAAAATGGAACCTTGACTCCTAAGTCCTTAAGTGCTTTTGAGAATGTTACCTTCATCAGTAGGTGATTTAGGATATGATATTTCTTATGCACAAATATATATTAGTGATTTTGGCATAGGCTACTTAGTAGGGATGTTAGAAATAATTTCTTTTAGTAATCGTGTAGCCTCCTGGTCCCACTCCCGGGGAGCCCCATGCTGCTGCCTCTGTATCAGAGTGGCAGGTGGGAACTAGTTTGAAAATTGGCTTCCACCTGCTACCCTGTGCTGCTGCCTCTGATATAGAGGCAGCAGTGTGGGATGGCAGCAGTTCCTGTTTGCACAGGGGCCCGAGCTCCCTTTGGATGGAGGGTGCTCCAGCATCCCACAGTGCAGCCTTGGTTCATGAGGAGCTCGGGCGTCCCGCGGACAAGGGCTGCTGCCGCCCCACGCTGCTGCCTCTGATACTGAGGCAGCAACATGGGGTTGCAGGCAGGAGCCAGTTTTTAAACCGGCTCCCTGCACAGACCAGCTAACTCCTGCTGCCTCATGCTGTTTCCTCTATATCAGAGACAGCAGCATGGGGTGGTAGGCAGCTCCCCTGTATGCTCTTCCTTTCAAACTTGGACTGGTGGGCTAGGATTGAGACAGTCTGCCAGTCCAAGTTGTAAATACAGAGTAGGGCTGTTAAATATTGGTTAATTGAATAGTTGATTAACCTCATGAATTCTTATTGGTTACTTGACTATTCTATAGTCCCCAGGTGTGGGGCCGGCAGCCAGTACGCTTTGACCCCACTTGCGAGGAGCCCCCTGCCACTCTGGAATGCTCTGTATCTGCCAAGGAGCCAGTTTAAAAACCATCTCCCTTTGTAGACCGGCTGATACAGAGTCAGCAGCACAGGGTGGCAGCATCCCCTGTCTGCCATGGGCTGAGGTCCCGGACCCAGTGCAATCCTGAACTGAACCGAATTGCCTGCCTCCTAATACACTTGAAATGCAGAGCCACAGCGGAGGTAGGTCCTGGCCAGCCTGCTAAAAAAAATTTCCTGGTGGGAGGGAAATGCATGTAGTCTATAATATTAACCGATAAGTTTCTGCTTGTCGGTTAATCGACTATATTATTACATCCCTGATACAGAGCACACGGAGGCAGGGGCAGAGGGTGGGGGGGAGGTGGCGGGACTTACAGTTAACCAGAACTGTTCACAGTTAAGCAATAGCTCATTGATTAAACAGTTAGCCAGCTAGCTGCTAACATTCCTCCTACTGAGCTCATTTTGCTTAAATTAATATAAATGGGGAGAGCTGCTGCAGTTGTTTTCAAATCTCATTTGAATAATTACTAGACTTATTTTCTTTGACTATGATACTGGGCTAAACAGAAAATATTGCTAAAGATCTTTTGTTATAATCAGATGAAAATGGAAGTTAAAAGAAAAACCTATACCTAACTTTTTCTACTTTCATAGCTCCTCCAGTGCTAAACTTGTTGAGACTGAGGCCTGGTTTATAGCAGAAAATTTGGTCACCGTAATTCAGTTGCTCATGAATGAGACATATTCACACCCTTGAGTGGTGTAGTCAAGTTTACTGAAGTCCCAATGTAGAAAGCAGCAGTTAGAGCAAGAATTCTTCTGTCAACCTAGCTAGTGCCGCTCAGGGAGGTGGATTACTTGCAGTGATGAGATGTAGATGTAGATGGTGTCTTACTGAAGGGCTGTGTCGCGTTACATGTTAAGGGTAGGTAAGCCCCTGGAATGCTTATTTTTAATCCATTTCCAGAATGCTTTTCCAATTAACAGTAAAGCTGGTAGTTGAAAACAAGCTGAAATAATTTATTTTACTTTTACATAAGATACACTAACAAATAAACCTCAGTGAAATGTCTAGTTTGGTGTTCTGAAATCTGATAGGCCAACAAGCAGACCAAATTGTTTTGTAAAAGTGTTTTTTTTAAATAGAGATCTGAATAAAAAATTATTTGAAAATTCCTGTAAACTGATGTTGAAGCAAAATTTGCTATTTTCCTAAACTGTGATGTGCCTTTGTTAGTCTTGATGCAAGGATTTTGTATTCTTTCTACGATGCAAGTATCAGAACAGTTTCAGAATTGAATTGGTGACATGACCTTTTTGTACTGAAAGTAATGTTTGTACTTGCCTGATCTTGTACTCATTGAAGAGATTGAAATTTTTGCTATTGACTTGAATAGGGAAAGATAAGTCCCTAACTGATTTTGATTTAACTTGCAATTAACTGTTACAGGAGAACTAATCCTTTCCTGCAGGAATTATTTTAGCTGGTGGGAAACTCAGCGCAGAGATGTAGATGCTCAGCTATCTGCTCCATAGAAGTCTAATACTGAAGGAGCACAAATGTTAGAGTAAGACTGAGAGCTTTGTAGAATCTTCTCAAGTAATTGGTTAAACGTTCTCTATCCTGATTGAGAAGTTTATTTTTTCATTACAAATAGTTTAATTACTTGACCTCAGCAAAAAACAAAAGTCCCCTTGAACATAAACACAAAATAAAAGCAGACTTTTAGATATAGTGGAGAAATCAGTTTTTCTTTCTTTGAGAGTTGTGGTAGGCTTTTAAAAATAAATATCATATGCCCTAAAGGCTAGCAATTGGATGTTAATTTGCATGAATGCCAGGAGTATATCCAGTGATGCAGTAAAAGGGAAAATACACAGAAAATGAGTTTCTTCCAGGAGCCTTTTTTTCCCCCTAGTATGGGTAGTTATGAAACAGCCAGTGGCGCTGGGGCTGAGGGTGCAGTAGACGGGCTGATGGCTGCAGAGTAGGTGTGCTCTGGATGCCAGAGTGAGAGGAGGGGCAGAAAGAGATGGGAGGGGTGTCCTGCAACAAGGTTGGGCTAGCCTCCCCCAATGGTACATCGATCTGCTGCCCCAGTGGTGCAACTGGAGCCAGTAGTGGAAACTAACTCATCACCAAATGAAATGTTGGTATGGCTACTACTAGTTCTCACTCTGAGGACACTTTACAGTTTGGCAATTTTGTAGATAAAATAGCCATGACTTTGAAGCTTCCATCTGTAATATTGGAAGAACACCCCCATTCTGCATTTGATATTTTGAATGCTCTGGCAAGGTGACGTCTTTCTTCCATTGTAGATGTGCTGTTGCAGCCTGCAGAAGCAATGTAGTATATCTCTTCAACCCAACCCGCCCCCCAGCTAAAAAGTTTATATAGCTTTTATTTGCTATATAAACTATACTTTTTTTTGTTCACACCGAAATGCCTAGTTGCTATTAGAGACAGCAGTAATTAGAGCTAGAGGAAAAGATTCACATTTTACACCTTCCAAAAAGATGGGGAAAAAGATACATGTAATTGGTAGAAAAGTGTTCTATTATTTGCTTTGAAGAAATAGTGGCTAATTACTAGGCAATTATGTTATGATATCAGTACCAGATATGGAAAAGTTTTCTGTCTAATGCAGGCAGAAAAGAGAAATAGGAGAAAAAGATACCTTTAGATTTTCATGGGGACACATCAAGGAATACTTGACCACGCTGGGAAAGATACTTAAAGGAACAGAGGCTAATGTGATGTTTGTTTGGGATTGGGCCTGCGCAAAGGTAGCCAAGATTATGATAACCAATAGATGGCTCAGGCAGTGCTACTCTAAGGGCAGCTTTGGGATACTTGTTCACTGGAAGACATTCACAGAGAGAGGAGCATTTTCATGGGATGTATTCAACTTCATAGGGAAGTAAATAGACATCTGGGATGGAGGTTGACCCAACTGATTTAGAAGATCTTTAAATGAGCAATTCATAGGAGATGGTTGGGAGATGCACTTGTAATATCCATGCCTAATTCCAATACTGAGTGGGAGAAAAATCAAGAATAGAGGATATAGGGATGGAAGGAGGAACAACAAGGAGGAACAACAAGGGATAGGAGAATTGGTATCATGAGGACAAATACTGTCTGTGTTATTGACTCTTAACAGTCAGGTAGGTGATGCTGGTGGTAGAGTGACTGCACTTAGTTGGGCGAGGAATCTGGGTGAAATCAAGCAGAAACAAGTAAGATATCTATAAAACCATGTAAGGAGCATAGGTAACAAAATGGATGAACACCACCTGATTCAGGAAGTGAAATTAGATATTATAGGGATAACAGCAATATTGTTGAATAATAGTCTTAACTAAAATATAGATATTGAAGGGTATGTTCTGTTGAGAATAGACAGAAATACAGGTAATGATGTTGGAGTAGCAATGTATATTAATGATAAAGTATGTGATTTAGAAATTAGAATGTATTGAATGAATAAAATGGGGAATCTGGATCAAAATCACGTAGGCAAAGAAAGATGTTGAAGAGACTTCACTGGGCTGATACTTGGAGTATCCTAAAGACCCCTCTCCCCACCCCCATGACCTGATTTTATTTGCCAGATATTGGTTGGAGGACAAGGGCTGCTAATAATGGTTGGGTCCAGAGATTACTGGATCTGATACCAACAGATTTTTTTTCCACCAGGTACTCACTGAACCAAGAAGAGGTAATGTTATTTTAGGCTTAATATTGATAGGTAGCAAGGAACTCCTAAAAGAACTGGTTCTGGAGAACAATCTTGGTTCAAGTGATCCTGAGGTAATTCAGTTGAAACTAAATGGAAGGATACAAAAAAAATCTGCATCTAGGATACTTGATTTCAGAAGAGCATACTTTAAAAAATCGAGGGAAGTTGTGAGGAAAGTGAACTGGACTGAAGAACTCAAGCAGCTGAACATGGAGGTTCCAAAGACGATGGGGAGAGGCTGTTCTTCGTAGTGATGGATGGTAGAACAAGGAGTAATGGCCTCAAGTTATAGTAGGACAGTTCTAGGTTGGATATTAGGAAAACAAATGATAAAGTCTATATAAATTAAGAGTCAAGAAAGAACTCTTTATGGTCATCATAAGTAGTTTTCAGAAAATATCTGCTTAGCGTGTGGTGATAGTAAAAAAAGCTAGCATAGTTAGGAACCATGTGCGTACTATAATGGACACTGCAGTGAGGTGTTTGCAACCTTTGGGCTCCAACAACAGCCTTCACTCATCTGGTTGTAAGTTCACCTTCATTTTTTTCATTTACCTGCATACTGCTTCAAAGACATTTTAACACCAGACTTGAAAGAGAAACCTCCAAACTGTCATTCATGCTTAAATTTGACACTTTACGCCGGGGTCTTAACAAAGACGCTAATTATCTTACCCATTACAAAGATAGCTTCCCCAATTATCACCTCTAATGTCATTAGCTCACAGACCTTTACCTTCTCCCCCCTCTCACCCCCCTCTGTTCTGAAATTTGATTTGTCCTTTTTATATGTGTTCACTTTTTTTTTTTATTGTATCCCTTTGGTATATATGGTCATGCCTATTTTCTTCCACAATTTGATCTGAGGAAGTGGGTCTGGCCCACGAAAGCTCATCACCTAATAAACCATCTTGTTAGTCTTTAAAGTGCTACATAGTCCTGTTTTTTGTTTCATTTTCTGTGTTATAGTAAACTTCTGCTGTCACAGACTCCCAAATAGAATTTGTTACTGGTGCTAAAACCAAACTGGGCTTGTACCATTTATATGATTGGTACCCAGGGGGGTCTGAAGCCCAGACAACCAGTCTTAAGTGTGGTAGGATTGCATGTCCCTGCTTAGAGTTAAATTCAGAAAGCCATGCCAGTCATCCAGAGGATGCATTTAAAGAGGTCCAAGGTACAATTTGTCCTGTCGCCATGATACTGCCTAAAATTGAAAACAGTTATCTTTATTCAGAGGCTTTAAATATTAAATATCTAGTTATGTAGGTATACATTTATAGTGGAATAATTATACGTCTGTTCATATTCAAAATTATACTTGCTTGAGAATTTTAATTTCTGTTTGTGGATTGCCGTGATCTTCTATAGTTCCATGTTAACATTTTTCTGTTTAAACTAAAGTTAAATTCATACCATTATGTAAATATTTATATAAGTGAATTGATTAAAGCATCCTAGTAATGGGTCTCCTTTAAAACAGTGTTTTGTGCTTTTTTTTAGATAATTGAAGTTGGACTATGTGAAGTTTTTGAATTGATCAAGGAGACAAGATTTTCTCATCCATCACTGTGTCTCAGGAGTCTGCAAGCTCTGCTTAATGTACTCCAGGGCCAGCAGCCAGAAGGCCTTCAATCAGAACCTCCTGAAGTTCTAGGTAATAGTTCATATTTTTCCTTGAACTTATGTTTGGGTCCGCCCCCCCCCCCCCCCCCCAAAAAAAAAGGGTCGTTAGCGGGCAGTGATAAAGAGGATGGTGTGTTTTTCAAATCTTTCAGAAGATTTGCACAATGGATTTGCACTTCGGTTCTCTGTTACAAGCTGATACATTTAATTATGAGGCCTCAAGGGAATTGGACACTCACCCTTTATCTAGATTAAAGCAGTTTCTTTGTAGAGGGGATATCATCTCTGCTTTTATGACTTTCACTCCATTGGTTATTGGTACAATATATTCAGACAGAAATCAGAAAGTCCAGCTAGTTGATGGTTTTGGATTATACTAATCTTCTGAGATACTAGTCTAAAAAAAACCAAGACAATACTATGGAAAGCCACTATTCTATTCTTCTACTGCATGCTAAAATTTGAATATTTGCTTATTGTATAAAAGTTGAATAATACACAGAGAAAAGTTGTTTTGTTTTGTCACTCTTGAAGAATGGTATTCATATTAACTAATGAATGAAATGTTGGTATTTTGATACTTTCATTTTGGTGATACTGAAAATGTTGATCTACCTCATAACAGCGCTGCATATGAAAAGTAACAAAATAAGTGCATGTGGTGGAGTTAATTTCACTGTGGAAGGTGAATATAGAAACCATTGCAATAGAGTAAAAAAATTCAGGATGTCTTTGCTTATACTTAAGACATTTACTGTTCTGAAAATTATTTTGACTCTTTGGCTATTGATACCACTATACATTCCCAGGTTAGAACAGTGGTGCTCAATCTTTTTTCATTCGGGATCTCCAGAGCTGGGGGCAAAAGAAAAAGAAGCCGGGAACATTTTTGTTGAACCAAAACAAAACCTGGAAGCATTTTGTTGCAGCCCCTTTAATTTAAAATGCTGGTCTGCTCCCCTGCTACTCCCTGGCCGCTGAGCTTCTGTGACCCACAGGTTGCACACCACTGGATTAGAGGACAAGCTTAGGTATTCACTTGCAGGGATAACCAATACATATGTTTGCATGAAACTTCTAATTATGGTAAGGTGTACTGCATGGAAAAATGCTAAAAGGCAATTCGATATACAATAGGATGTTAGTGTGTAGCCAAATAACCATTTGATGCTTATCAGTTAATGGTACCGGTTACACTCCGTGGTGAGGCAGCTTCGTTGTGACAGGGCATCAAAGCCTTCTTCCTGGGAGCTGGGTGGGCAAGAGTTGCCCACTGTGGTCCTGGGGAAGAGGCTTTATTGCGGTAGGCTTCATCTCTGGGAGCTGAGCAGGAAAAGATGCAGCCTTCCCTGAAGCAAGGAAGCTACCTCCCTGTGAGTGAAGATAGCAGGGGCTGGCAGCCCTGCTCTTGGGGAGGCTTCACTGCAGGCTCTGCAATTTAAAGCTTATTTAAGTATTTAAATAAGTGTTATACTGCAGAGCCCACAGCGTATAACCCCTGAGATTTTCAGCAGATACATGGTTATCTATTTAACTGAATTTTAACAGCTCTAATATACAGTTGATGTACATTACTGCTTTGTAATACTGCAGCTAACACAAAAAGGTAAATGCTAAAATAAAGAGGAAGATTTTTATCTCTGTGTTGATCAGTGTATAGATGTTCAACAACTAAGCAGGAAAAAGTAATGCATGTGATCTCAAGTATTTATTTTCAAGAGGTAGTTTACTCAAAAATAGGTAATCTTTGAGGCTCATCATGTCTTTTCAGAAACATTTAAAAGGTGGGAAGTTAAATCTAATATCTGTTCGGGCCCTACATATCAGCTCAGGATAGCGTAGATTGAGGGCCCTGTGGCATGGGTTCTTGGTTAGTCCATGTTCCACTACTTGATTTAAAAAAAGCAATTCAGAATTCCAGAGAGAGAGTGTTTTCTCAGCTGAACAATACAAAGACCCACGTTTTCTTCTTTAGAGACAAATCTAGTAGAAAATCTATTACTGAATTATAATCGTGCCTAATTGGTCTTCTGTGTGCCTTTGCTTCTTTTTGCCTGCCCTCCTGAAAACCAAGGCCAGTAAGTCAAGAAAGGAATTGCTAATATCAGAGACTAATCCCTCCTGTAGTAGAATGCAGGATTTAATCCTATTAGAATTACTTTTTTATCTTCCTTTTCATCTGTGCACATGGAGACATCTGTAATTTCAAAGTCCCCTAATATATCTTTATATGGTAACCTTGTGTTTTGTATGTTGAATGGTGAGAACTGTGCAGGAAAGTCTCTTCAAAAAGTGATTGCAACATTCAGTTCTTCAACAGTGTCATCTGCTACCTCAGACTTTTCCAGGGTTTGGAATAAATTAACTGAGGGTGCCACTCCAGAGGAATTGATTTAGCGTCAGTCAAGGATTACTCGGATTATTGATTTACTTGTAAATCAAGGGTTTTACTCAACTTTTAAAGCAAGTCTACTTCACAAACATATTTTTGTAATTTCATCTGTTACAAGATGAATAAACGCACTAGTTCTCAGAAAATTAAACACATTAGACATTTGAAATGCAATTTTGTATTGAATATTCGTACTAAGGCATCTTTTAATAGCAAGTAAGTTGAAAATAAACAAAAGGAAATATTTCTTCTTACAGTCCATGGTCAACTTGGGGAGCTCCCTCTTCCAGAGGATGTTGTGAAGGCCAGACTTTAATGGGGTTCAAAAAAGAGCTAGATTAATTCACGGAAGATAGGTCCATCAGTGGTTATTAGCCAGAATAGGTAGGGACAATGCTCCTAGCTGCCTCTTTGTCAGGGCTGGTAATGGGTGATGGGATGGATCATTTGCTGATTACCTGTTCTGTTCATTTCCTCTGAGGCAGCTAGTATAGGTCACTGTCGGAAGACGGGATACTGTATTAAATGGACTTTTGGTCTGACCCCAGTATGGCTGTTTTTATGTTCTTTGAACCTCTGTCAGCCTGCAGGGTTTGAAGTGAGAGCCTTGTCTACGGAGTTTAAATACTTCAGCTTTTACTTTGATAAACTGGTATTTTGCTTAGTTCAAGTATTTATCCATACACAACTAGTTTCCCATGAGGAGAAACAACATTCCACACACGTTTTTTCACCTGAGAGAAAAAACAATGGCATGTGTTGGATGTCTGATGAATTGGAAATTATTTCATAGATAAAATCATTTGGAAGAGCCATATCTCTGTTAAATGTATATGTTAACAGAAGTTGGACAAATAATTATTAGAAGCCTATAAAAGTAAACTTTAATCCTATAGGGTAAATCCGTACCCCTCAGATGAACTGAACTGAAAAACCCAGAAATTCTGTTGTGGGTACATGGTCATCTGCATCAGATTTTCAAGATTCTGTAAAGAAGATGTACAGACCTTTTTATAGACATGTGCTTTATATTGTGGAGTTTCAGAAATCTTACAGAAGTCAGACCTGTGTATGGAAGAGACTGGTAAAGGTGGTGGATTTCATGGCAAATGGCCAATGTTCTTGAAGTGGGTCCTATGCTTTTCTTTGGTGCAGTGGGTCATGGTACTGTCCCTGTTCTTGGGTTCTACAACTGCACTGGAGGAGTAGAGAAGGAATCCAGGGACGGGACCTCTACTCTGGTCCTAGGGCCTTTGTCTTTACGGGCTTCTTTCCCATTGGACAAAGTTTCTTTCAGTCCTCTATAATGGTGGAGTTCCTCTATCGTGCTTGGGCAAGGTCTCTCTTCCCTTGGTAATCTAATACTCTGGTCAACACCAGTTCGCCTCGAAACTATGGTCAGCTCTCCTTGCCGATTGAGGCAGTGTCTTTTAATTAGGTTTTGGGTTGAATCTTGTATAGCTCCAGATGTTCCAGTTATCCTCTAGTAACCTTTCCGTATTCCCTAGGGAATAAGGCATACATAGCTCCCACCTACCATTCTCCTGCTGCTCTTTGGCCCTGTTGTAGCACAGTATTTTCCTGTGCATGAATGTCATTGGATCTAGGATTCTGTTTATCAACTTTGTGCCTTTGACTACAAGATATTTTTACTTTTTTTGAAAGTGTTATGAGTACATTAGTGAAGCTCAAGATGTTTTTGGCTTCAGTAAAGGCTTGTGTTGGTTTCTGGCTCCTTTATTTTTCAAACCCTGATTCTTTAATCTCATTCCTTCTGACTAGCCTGGTTGGTGATTCAGTCTATATAAGGTTATTATAAATATTTCTATTAAGAAATAGAAAATATAGGACTTAATGTGCAGGCATTGTACAAACACAGAAAAGAGGCTTTTTTTGCTCTCAAGGGATTACATTTGAATGACACCAATGGAAGAAGGATGGAGAATGTGGATACAACATACAAGCACATAATTATTGTGAAGAATTGGCACAGATTTTTAAGATTTCTCCGAGTTACGAATGAGTTATGGACCAAACACTTGGCCATAACTCGAGCTGTTCGTAACTTGGACCCCATTGAGTTACACGTGACCGCGCTGTTCATAAGTGCGGGTCGCGTTTGTAACTCGGGGACCGCCTTTACGACCACTCCATGGGAGCTTTGGTCGTAAGTGCGACGGTCGTAATTCGACCGTTCGCAACTTGGGGAGCGGCTGTATGTTTTTAAAAACTGGGGTTATAGGAGGGCAGGAAGAGAAAAAGAAAAAGACAGAGGAGGAAGATCCACAGCTTGTATCCTGTCTGGCTCTGATCTTCAGGCTGGGATTTATGATGTCAATGTAATTGTTATATTTTGTCCACAGAGTCTCTTTTCCAGCTTCTTTTGGAAATAACTGTTCGCAGCACTGGAGTGAATGACAGTACTGGGCAATCTTTGACAGCACTTTCCTGCGCTTGCCTATTCAGTTTGGTTGCTGCCTGGGGAGAAACAGGAAGAACACTGCAGGCAGTCTCTGCTATTCTCACCAATAATGGCAGTCATGCTTGTCAGACTATTCAGGTGTTGTACTAAACCTATTTTACGTCTAGAATTTTGGTTAGGGCATTTGCATGAATTCTAGAATTCTAATAAAGAAATACATTCAAATTTACAGGCTTCATTCACTCTTGAAATCCATTTTGAGGTAGAGGAGATCCATTTTGGATTGCCATGAATATTATAGAGTCACTTGGAGTTTGTAGGAAGTAAATCGTGTATTTCTCATTAGTAAGAATGAAAACATAAATTAAGGCTTACATTTCAGTAAAACATCCTTTTCAGATATTACAAAGATAAAGTGGGGGTGAAAGTACTTTTTATTGGATCAATTTGTATTTCTCACCAACTGAAGTAGTTCCAATAAAATACATTACTTCACCGACTTTGTATGTCTAACTCTTTCACAGCCAGGATTAGTGGCTAAAGCTTTATGTTCACCTCTCTGTATAATTTAAATTGTAACGTTTTGTACCATCTCATGGGGTTTTCTTTGCCATTTAGGTGCCAACCATATTAAACTCTCTTCAGCGGAGTGTACAGGCAGTTTTGGTGGGCAAAATCCAAATCCAGGACTGGTTCAGTAATGGGATAAAGAAAGCAGCTTTGATGCACAAATGGCCATTGAAGGAAATTTCTGTAGATGAAGATGACCATTGTTTACTTCAGAGTGATGGTTTCTTTCTGTACCTTCTATGCAAAGATGGACTTTACAAAATTGGCTCTGGCTACAGTGGGACAGTGAGGGTAATGTAACTACTGAAAACTCATGAAAACAATTGAAAATTTAATCTATATGACATTTTATGATGTCTTGCTTGACTTTTAGATTGTCTTGTAATACCAATACTTATTTTTAAATATATTGATTTAAAAATTCTTGGGGTCTTTATTCATCTGCTTTTCATTTCTTGTTTTGTTCATTTCTCACTTCTCATCACTGTAGAAGATAATGTTTTTAGATGATAAAAGATTAACTATAAAACTGTCATTCTAACAATTGTCAAACTAACTTTTTTGTTACCTTACAGGGTCATATATACAATTCTACATCCCGCATCAAAAACAGAAAAGAAAGAAAGTCTTGGTTAGGGTATGCTCAGGTAGGAGAATTCATAAAGCAAACAAACAAACAAAAAACCTATATAATTCAAATGGAGCACAGTTAAGACAGGTTCCTTTCTCTCTGTAAAACAGTCAAGCCAGCCCAGTGTAGTTAAAGATTCTATTGTAGATGGGGGAGGGACCTTTAGGATTTTTTTGATGCTGGCAGATAATGCAGTGTCTGCCTTTAGTCAAATTTCATTGCAGTATTATCTCTAAAATTTGAACATCTTGCACTGTTTTGTTTCTAAATTTTGTAATAATAAATTTTATATTTCCCTTTTAGCAAGTAAACCCAACAAATATTAAAAACTTAGCTTTGCAGTTATAAAGCAGGTCAATGCTGTTTTAGACTATTGTCCAAAATAATTATGAATGGCATATTTAGTTACCAGTAGGTTTTCTTTCAGTACTGTTTTACTTCTTTATTTTTGAGCTATTTTCTTAGCAAGATTTTTACATCATTTTGATCCCAAATAATCCAGTGATTTTCTTACCACATTATGTAATTGCTGATTGGCTCTTTGACGATAAACTGTAGTATTAAATTTATTCAATTTGTACAGTACATTGTCTTTTGTTTAACATACATAACTATGTATTAACACAAAATATCAACAAGGAAATATGTTTTCTGTCTGTAGAATTTTTCTGGCTATTGTAGAGGAATGTGGTCAGCACAAATTCACTATTTCTAAACTTCTTTTCTGTAGTTAGTCTTGTCTGTATTTCATTTTTGTGCTACTCAAACCTCCAAGCTTGGTAACTGAAGAAACTTACGATCCAGCCTGGGAGAATACATATGTATACAAGGTGGTCCTTGGGAACTCTGCAGTGATACTCTATACTTAGGCTGCTACTATGTACAGGGCTTCTTAAGGAGGTGAACAGATGTTTTTTATTGGGGAAGCCACCGGGGGGTGAAATCTATAGCCCAGAAACATCTCCCTCACACAGCCTGCACAAGGTGAGAGGAGAAGAAGAATGTTATTGCAAACTGTTGGGTATAGCTATGTGTGTTGGAGTTGCTGTCATCAGAATTACTAGTTCTGTTGGAGATATTATCACTGTAACACTTGGGAACAAAAGAAGTACATACTGGATTGTGCTTTTTGTAAAAGTGGTTTCTACCTAGTAGGTGACACTGATATAAATAGGAGTATGTAACAGTAAACACTCAAAATTCCATTAACCTTCTAATACATTGATCTATGTTCATGTCTCTAATACACAGATTTAAACAGTTGTGATTGCATCTTATTCTTATAAAGAGAATACTAGAGAGGGAGCATGTGGCTTCCAGAGCAGTGTATGAGCACAATGTCACCATGCTGGTGCACAAGGAATAGGAATTCCAGAGTGTGTTCAACTTTCAGTTCGTATTAGAATTAGCATAGAGAATAAGGTGTAAAACTGAAGATGAGAAAAATTTGATTTTGAAAACAGCTAAAGAGAGAAAGTAAATGATTTTTCAGTCTGACAGTATCCCTTTAAAAGTGTTCATGAAGGTTATACTTTCATTCTAATATGCATTTTGTTTTTTTAATTTACCAGAGTTATTTGTTATATAGAGACGTGAACAATCACAGTATGACAGCCATAAGAATAAATCCTGAAACCTTGGAACAAGATGGTACAGTCACTTTGCCAGGTAAGAATTCTAAATATTACCAAGAGTGGTGTAAATACTTTTAAAGAGAGTTTTCACAACAAACCCTGAAGATGAAGATAAGGGCTCTGACAGAGAAGTAATTCATGCATTTTAAGGTTAGAAAGGATCAGTCTCCAAGACGGATCTCTGGATAACGTTGGCTATAATGTTTCACCCAGACTTTTCTACATCTATTCCACCAGTTTGGAGCACAAGTCATAAGCTGTAGTGAGCCTTCTAGAGCACAAGTCTAAGTCCATGTACACACTTTAGCTTATGTTGGCATAAATGATGTTGCTCAGAGATGTGAATAAGCCACTTCTGTGAGTGCCGTAAGTTACACTGAGTTAACTGCCTGGTCAGTCAGTGATATAACTCTCTTTCCCTCCACGTGGCTGGAGTACCAGTGCTGCTTTGTGCCCCGCAGGGAGGGGGCTGAGTCCTGAGTCTCACGGTCTGGACCAAGGAAAGCCAGGTCTTAGGTAGCATTGGAAGTTTCTGCCTCTGTCAGGATCTTCTTATTTTCCATTGCCTGACCCACCACTGATGTACTATATATTTGAGATTTTTTTGTCTGCTTGTTCAACAACTCCTCCTAAACAGTAAGAGCTAGGACTACCAACTTTGGTGTACAGCTTCCTCTTATCATAACTTAAAGCAATGTAAGGGATTGATTGTGCCAGGAAAATGGTATGTACCTGGAATGGGATTACTTCTCTTAAAACCACACAGAAAAGAGACAGAATCACCAGGTAGGTGAAAGGGGCTGACTGTCCCCACTCTAATCCAGGACTACCCCAGCCCTGAGCCTCCCTCCTCCAAGTCTCCATTTAGGAAAGATGGAGAGGCTGAAGCTTCTCTGTGGAATCCATGGTACTCTGCTTGGTCATAGAAGTCGCATCATCTTTGTGTGTGGAAGTGGCCATTGAGCTGCCATAGGTCCAAATACTGGTGAACCTTCCCTTTGTGTAATCTGTGGAGTGCTCCTGTTCAGGTCTATTAGTCCTGTAGCAGGATCCGGCTCTGGCACAGTAAACCACTTCATCTTTGTCTCTGGATGATTCAGTGATACTTGGTTCTTCCTCCCTTTTGATACTGGATGATTTCAAGACCAGGATCTTTTGTAATGCTGAGCTGCTTTCCTGGGTATTCAAGCTGAGTTCTTGCCCAAGAACACCTACAAGTTAGTGGATATCTTGTGGCCATCTGTGCTTGGAAGAGTCACTCTTTTTATTAACGATGTACTTGAGCGTGCTAAGGTCCTCTGGAGAATGCTTGCTTTCGTACTGCTTGCTGAAACAAAAAGCAGAGAAATACTTTGCAATTCAGGGATTTGAGGGATTTTAGTCCATCTGACCTCAGATTCTCTAATCATAATTTTAGTGAATGATAGACCCTGGCAGGATTCTAAATGCATGGCTGGGTGTTCAGGTAGATTGATTTCTTATCTTCCTTGCAGATGTGAACTGTTAACCAGAGGCACTGTTGGTTAAACACAACTTTGTGAACTGGACAGTTATGTCCCAGTTTGCAATCTAGCTGCCTGAAGTGTTGAGAGGAATTTTGGGTATTTGTAACCCACACTGCCTCCCTAACTTCAGAGAGTCCCATATCCTGTGATGGCTGTCTGGTTGCTCCTAGGGTGGACAGGACTTAAACCCACCACTTTGCACTCCCCAGGCTAACACCCTATCCCCTAGGCCATTCCAGCACCTGGTTCAGTTGAGTTGCCATTGGCCTGCTTGTTGTCATGTAAGAGATGTATAATACAGACTGTTTGGTGGACAGCCAAAGTGTTGTAGGGCCTCGTGGTTGATGGAGTCAAATGCTTTGACAGAATCAGATGATTCACCGGCATTGAATCAGTCTGTAATTTCAGCTTTCCCCTACAGTTCAGTTGTGCTTTCAGGCTGCATATCTGCTTGAATGCAAGTGGTCCAGTTTGCAAGATTATGCCTTTTCTTCCTCCAAATGTGGCTCAGGGTGATTTACCATCTGATCCTTCACACCGCCCCTCCCTCCCCCCCCAACCAAGGACATGTTGTGGTCTGTCTTCTTCTGCTGTTCCTGGACTCCTTGCTGTGGAGGATACTTCCAGAGAACATTTGCCAAAGTGTTCCCTTTGTCTGGCCCCTAGCAACTAGATTCTCAGACTCCCTCTTGATTGGCTGGGGTCTTGTAGTCACTGAAATTTTGAAGTGTGATTTGAGCAAGAGTCCTCTCTGCATATCAACATGCTGGAGCTTTAGGCCATCTTCAATGTGTGTCTCACCTTACTGGACTTCATAAGGGTCTCAGTGGTTCACGTGCATTCAATTTCACCACAGTATTGTGACCAAGGAATGGGAAGCATACTCCTGGATGGTCTGCCAAGAGGCAGTCATTTTGTCACAGTTGTGCATTGAGGACAGCTCCATTAGCCAGGCTTTTTGCTCAGAGCCCGGAATCATCTCACAGACCATGTAAGCAGGACTTTTCCCCTGAGTCACAAGTGGTTTCTGAAGATGGGTTTTCTCTGGGTCATCTTTGGGCATCACACATTTGACTTGTTTGCTGTGAGGCAGAGCAAGGAAATGTCATCGATTCTGTTCTTTAAGGGTTCTCAGTTCAGGCTCCCTGTCAGATGCTTTCCATTTCAGCTGGCACTCAGTTCTCTATGGTTTTGCCATGATCTGTATTATCCCACAGGTAACCCTCAAGCTGCTGGTGGGTTGAGCCATGTTCTTTCTCATTGATCTGCTAAGATTGAGGTGTGCTGGTTCCCCTGACTTGCTTTCAGTATCACTTTAACCTCCGCCACTGCTTCCTCTCTGTTCCAACCTAGTTAGTGTTACAGCCATACCTTGGATTCTATCCTCAGCTCCCTGCATCTCATGGCATGGATGCTTCATGGCTAAATGAGTAAGAAGAGCAGCGCTTAATGGCTGTTCAGCAAGTCCTACTCAACAATAAAAAGACCTCTACCAGAATGTCCTATTCAGCAAAATGGATATTATTTTTCAGTGTCATTGGCCTTTGAAGTTCAGTTGATGCTGGCTTCTAACTAGAACATCTTTGAGTACTTGCTATAATTGTAGTTGTTGGGACTTGTGTTTGGCTCACTCTGAGTGCGCATCTCTCCGTGATCTGTGTGTTTCAACTCCCATTTAGGGAAGATGAGTATTCTTTGATATCATAGTAGCAAGATTCTTAAAAGTGCTACTTCATCTTCATTCTCTGGGCCAAGAGTCGGTTCCTTCTGTGCAATCTTACCACAATCCTAGCAACTTTAATGGATCAAACCACTGGAATCCTAGCCCTTTCTGGTTTTGTGTCAAAAAACTGCATACCTATAAGGAGTATGTGTGACTTGCAGCCTAAGATGCCTCCTTATGTACAGTTCTCCAAGAGCAAGGTGACTTTGTGACCACAGCCTGAGGCAAACACTTGGCATAAAAAAATTCAGCTTAAATGAGTTAAGATTGGGCAAAACATAGGCCAATAAAAATAGGGTATAACAATGGGAAGTGTCAGGCCTTCTCAGCCTTTACCCCAGGGCTATGGAATTCTCTCCCCCAGGACATTCGCCTGGCGCCAGCGTTGGCATTGTTTCAGTGCCAGGCCAGGCCACCCTTTTTACTTGTGCTTTTATTGGTGTTTAGGAATGTGTCCCTCCTCTTGCGGTGTTTTAGCAGGTTTTATGTTCTCCCCACTTTGGAGTCTTGTATTTTACTTTATATACATTTATTTATTGTATTTTTAAAAAACTTTTTAGACACTTTGAATATTTTAAATAGAGGGGCAGGGTAAAAGCATTCTAAATAGAACAGTTATTAATTAATCAGTTTATTAGCAATACTGAATAAAAATAATCTAGTTGGGTGGCCTTCTCCTTAAAGCTGCTGGCTCCAATAAAAAGTCTTTAACTTAAAATAGCAAGATTATATCCCTAAGGGTATGTCTACACTACAAAGTTAGTTCGAACTAACTTTCATAGGCACTGCACTAGCTCTCCGTTAGTTCGAATTTAATTCGAACTAACGGAGCGCTTAGTTCGAACTAGGTAATCCTCATTCCACGAGGATTAAGCCTAGTTCGAACTTACTAGTTCGAATAAAGGGCTGTGTAGCCACTTAATTCGAACTAGTGGGGGGCTAGCCCTCCCCAGGTTTCCCTGGTGGCCACTCTGGCCCACACCAGGGAAACTCATCTGCCCCCCTCCCGGTCCCGGACTCCTTAAAGGGGCACGGGCTGGCTACGGTGCCCGTGCCAGGTGCAAGCCTGCCAGCACCCAGCCAGCAGACCCTGCACCTGGCACGGATCAAGCCACCCACCCGATGCCCCCCCAGCCCTCCCCCTCTTCCCGGGACCAGGCTGGTGGCTCCCGGGAGCTTGCCCTGGACCGCAAGAGGCGGGCACCCGCCTGGGCTAGTGCGGACATCGTGGACCTCGTCCACGATCTCTGCACTAGGCACAGGAACGTGGCTGTCTAGGGCAGGAGAGCTGCCAGCCTGGCCACCCAGGAGCAGGAGTGCATGAAAACCAAGGTGGTCCACTGAGCCCCCCGACCCTGAGCTTACAGTGGCCATCCTGGGTCAGACCAAAGGTCCATCTAGCCCAGTAGCCTGTCTGCCGACAGCGGCCAACCCTAGGGACTCTGGAGGGGATGGACTGAAGACAGTGACCAAGCCATTTGTCTCGTGCCATCCCTCTCCAGCCCTTCCACAAACCTTGGGCAGGGACACCACTCCTACCCCCTGGCTAATACCACTCCATGGACCCAACCTCCATGACTTGATCTCACTTCCCTTTAAACTCTGTTCTAGTTGTAGCCTTCACAGCCTCCTGCAGCAAGGAGTTCCACAGGTTGACTCTTTGCTTTGTGAAGAACAACTTTCTGTTACTAGTTTGAAGCCTGTTACCCATTCCTTTCCTTTGGTGTCCTCTAGTCCTTCTTTATGGGAACTAATGAAGAACTTTTCTGTATGCACCCTCTCCACCCCACTCATACTTTTAGAGACCTCTATCCTGTCCCCCCTCCGTCTCCTCTTTTCTAAGCTGAAAAGTCCCAGTCTCTTTAGCTTCTCTTCATATGGGACCTGTTCCCAACACCTGATCATTTTAGTTGCCCTCCCCTCTCCCAGGCTCTCTCTTCCCCTCTCCCACCTCCTTTTCCCAGTCTCCCCCAGTTTTGTTCAATAAAGACAGATTCCATTTTTGAACACAATTGTCCTTTATTTTGTACATCAAGAAGAGGGGCTAGGGAAGGGTAAGTGGAAGGAGGTGAGGGAGGAATGGGGTACGCGCCCCCGCTGGGGAGGACTGGGCTGGCTCTGCGGGCTTCGGGGGGTGGAAGCTCTCCTGCAGCCCCCCAATTGCCCCCTCTCCCCAGATGGCAGCCTGCGGCAAGTGCAGCCGGTCTGATGGCCGAGTGCTGTGATGTGCCCAGTGTTGGTACTCCGGGCAATCCAAGCCAGGACTGCTTTACAAGCGGGGCACCCCTGAGAACTGTCTGTCCGGGGTGGGGGTCGGGACCCTTTAAGCACAGCCCTTGGCTAGCCTGAGACAGCATCTCCACGCTCTAAGTCCTCCTCTGATGCCCTGCTGGCACTGCTTCTGGCCATCCTTAAGCCTGGTTCAGGGTCCACTTAATGTGGACATGCTAGTTCGAATTAGCAAAACGCTAATTCGAACTAGTTTTTTAGTCTGGATCCGTTAGTTCGAATTAGCTTAGTTCGAATTAACTAATTCGAACTAAGTTAGTTCGAATTAACGTTGTAGTGTAGACGTACCCTAACAGACATGTTAGATTTTAAGCTTGTTCATAACTATTGTGCTAAACATTTAGTATTGTGGAAACTCTCTTTGCTCTAGATACGGTGCAATTTAATAATTATAAAAGGAGATAAACTTGTATTATTTGAAGTTTTGGTACACATTATTAGACTGTGAAAAGAAAATCTGTTGGAAAGAAAAATCTTAATACAGAAGAATATGTAAAAACTCTAGTTTGTATGCTACCAAAATGGACTTCTTGAGCAGTCTTCTTGTGTGTGAAACTCTTAACACCAATGATAGTGCTTTGGCAGAATAAAATGCCTTTTATTCCTGTGAATTATTGCAGAATACTTAATTTTTTCCTTCCTACACAGATTGCCATGCAGAAGGACAGAACATCCTTTTCACTGATGGAGAGTACATTAATCAGATAGCAGCTTCTAGAGATGTAAGTATTCCTTGTATGAAGTAGACATTTGTATTTTTTTTTCATCCAACAAAAAAGTCACTGAACTAAGTGAATATATCATCCAGATAAAAAGACTGATGTTTTTTGGTTAACCTAGATAAAAGCTAAAACATGTACCTAGAGAAAATGAAAATCTGTCAAGAACTTAGCTTTCATACTATTTCATCTTCTGTTATGGCAAAACATCCTTTTCAATATGGTAGCTCTGCTTGTGTAATGGTTGTTTATTCGTATGAACTTTTCTGTACATACCTGTTAGTTTTTATAGTAGTTTTCATTTGTTTAGTGTGTAGTTAAAGTTTAATATCTCCAGAAAGGACTTACCCTCATGATTGGGCATGCCTTGCTCCTCAGGGTTTAAGAACTGCCAGAAGGCTATACTGATTAATGATCTACATACCAATTGCCTTTACTGTCTGCGTAAGGCCCATATTAATGACAAGTGTTATATTGGCAAAAGCTTTAAGCCACGCACCAAGAAAGAGTGGGCCATTATGCTTAAAGCCTTGTTGATGATGATATTGCTGGTCCTGGAATTGGAATGGTCATGATCAGGCTTGGCGCACAGCCCCATCACTTTGATGCAGAGCATTCGTCTGGACCTATCTTCAGAGCTGCAGAGGTTGACTTCCCCAGCATTGGCTCCTTAAAAGAGAAGCCCAGCAGAGGATGTTCTCCGCCCTCCCATAAGAACAAAGACGGTACTGGAGTAAGGATGTTAAATATCAATTAATTTACTAGTCAAGTAGTCGATGGAATTTCCCTCAACTACTTGACTAGTTGATAGGCACTTCTTCATTCTCCAGCGGGGGTTCTTGTGCATTTCAAAGTTGGAACTCCATATGCAGCCTGGGGCCAGTGGGAAGTCCCGTTGACTCCAGGTTCCACGCAGCGCTGCCACGGCAGCATTTCAAAAGGGCAACGCCACACAGAGCCCGGGATCAGCTGTGCGTCAGTGCCTCTTTGAAATGCTGTCATGGTGTTTCAAAGTGGCAGCGCCGCATGGAGCCCGTACCCCAGACTCTGTGTGCTATGCTGCCACTTTGAAGTACCCCCTCTCGCTTGGGGAAGCGACTAGTCCACTCGAGTATCCGATAAGCATTTGTTTATCGGGTAATCGACTAGTCCTTGACATCCTTATACTGGAGATGAAGCCTGGATCCAAGAAGGGTGGCTCTTCTTCTCCAAGTGGGAGCACAACGAGCCCAGTTTCTGGCAAGTGGGCCAGCCCTCCTAGAGGTACACTAGCAGCTCGGGAAGGTGGCATTGGGGCCCAGCCCCTGGAAATGCCATAAACCTTGGACACCCCACAAGCCACACAGGATATTTTGTCCCTGCTGGTGCCACCACACCGGTATTAGCAGCTCCCAGGACAAAGGGGGAGCCTGCTATTAGACCTCTTCCATGATCCCTGTCTGTGCGGCTTTGCTTGCCTGTTCCGGGAGTGTCACGCCAGTGCTTACCTGTGCATTGCCACTGTGCCATGGATGTAGTGCTGCCTGGGCCTCAAAGCCCTTGGTGCCGTACTCTGGACACCAGTCTTTCTGCTTGAAGTTTGCATCACGCACAAGATGATGCAGGCCAGAAGCACGTACCACCCTGTGATGTCAGTACAGGGAACATCGCAGCATCTCGTCCTCTGTTCTGAGTCACGGTTATGATGACCATTGATGCAAGTAAGGGTACCAGTCTCCTGTGTACAGACCAAGAATTTTGCCTCAGCACTAGTGCTCTTCATTCCCGTACTGCTCAGGTCCTTTTTTCAGTTGTGCCACTGATTGTCAAGTGTTTGGTATAGATTACTGTGTTTTGGAAATGGATCTGCTGAATATTGCCACCACCACTGTTCACCAGGATCCCTGCCATACAGATTCTCGGGAATCCTTGGTGATGATCGCAGCAGGGCTTGGAATGCTTAGTCCATTTAGGGGTGGTCCTAGTTGCCTGAATATGGGTCCCTTCTGACCAGGATGCTTTGCAGGCTCATCAGACACCTCTATATTTGGCATTGCCTGTCTCAACAGTGCCACCAACCTTTCCCTGGTCATGGAGCCAATCATAGAGCTGGAAAATACCTCAGAAGGTCATCAAATCTAGCCCCCTGCTCTAGGCAGGACCAATCCCAATTAAATCAACCCAACCAGGGCTTTGTCAAGCCGAGACTTAAACACCTCTAGGGATGGAGACTCCACTACTTTCCTAGGTAACCCATTCCAGTGCTTCACCACTCTCCTAGTGAAATAGTTTTTCCTAATATCCAACCTGGACCTCTCCCACCGCAACTTGTGACCATTGCTCCTTGTTCTGCCATCTGTCACTACTGAGAACAGCCTCTCTCCTCTTTGGAACCTCCCTTCAGGAAGTTGAAGGCTGCTTTCAAATCCCCCCTCACTCTTTGCTTCTGCAGACCCAGCTCCCTCAGCCTCTCCTCATAGGTCATATGCTCCAGCCCCCTAATCGTTGTGGTTGCCCTCCGCTGGACTCTTTCCAATGCGTCCACATCCTTTTTGTAGTGGGGGGCTCAGAACTGGACACAATACCCCAGACGTGGCCTCACCAGAGCAGAATAAAGAGGAATAATGACATTTTCTGGATCTGCTGGCAATGCTCCTCTTAATGCAACCTAATATGCCATTAGCCTTCTTGGCTACAAGGGCACACTGTTGACTTATATCCAGCTTCTCATCCTCTGTAACCCCCAGGTCCTTTTCTGCAGAACTACTACTTAGCTGATTGGTCCCCATCCTGTAACTATGCTTGGGATTCTTCCGTCCCAAGTGCAGGACTCTGCACTTGTCCTTGTTGAACCTCATCAGATTTCTTGTGGCCATATGCTCCAGTTTGTCTGTGTCACTCTGGACCCTATCTCTGCCCTCAACCGTATCTACCTCTCCCTCTAGCTTAGTGCCATCTGCAAACTTGCTGAGGGTGCACTCCATCCCCTCATCCAGGTCATTAATAAAGATATTGAACAAAACCGGTCCTAGAACCAAACCTTGGGGTACTCCACTAGAAACCGACCGCCATCCTAACTTCGAGCCGTTGATCACAATGACTGGTACCATGGCTTCCCTGTACCCCGTGGCTTCTCGCAGCAGATGTAAGAAGGAGAAAAGACACCCATGAGGCTGGAAAAGCCTTTAGTAACAGTCTCCTGTCCAGAGGAGCTGGAGTATCCTGTCCTGTCTCCTCAACCCACTGAACAGTCTTCTGATGGCCTACCTAGGAGACGAGTGCTTAGCAGAGCCAGCTCCTGCAGTACAGGTATCCTCATCTTACAATGCTATTGTGGGACTGCTTCCAGGAGTCCCCTCAGGATGATGCCAGAGCTCATCAGGAGGTGTTAGAGAGTTGCCTGAAACCTGAGGTTGTCAACAGAGGAGTTGGAGGAATCCTTGGATGCTCTTTTTAACATCCTGAGTGCAGTGGCCCCAACTAGAACTCAGCTGCCAGTACATGATAGGGTGACGAAAATCATCAAAGTCCTCTGACCAACCCCATTATCATTCCATCTGATATCCAAGAGGACAGTGTCCACCAGTGGGTATAGGTATTTTTATATCTATCCTGCCCTGAAATTCTTGGTGGTGTCTATAGTCAATGAGCAGGAAAGGGCAGGGACAACTGTGGCAAATAGAGGCAAAAGAAACTGGACCTTTTTGGAGACTTGGATGCAGTGGAATCTGCTGCTTAGACCATGACCCCTGCCATCTGCATGAGGCAAGTGGCGTGGCTTCAGTCTTTGAGCTTCTCCAACTGAGATCCACTAGTCTGTAAAGAGAGACATTCCAGGATATAGAATACCCTTGGACAACAGTTAGAAAAGTACCTCAAAAAGTTGCATTACAGTTTCCATGTTAGTTTAAAAGTACGTGTCTTGTTATCGGACCTTGTTGAATTATTTGTAGCAAGAGAAGTACTAGATTCTGGTCATTTTGTTGGCTTTGCTAAGAACACTTACTGCATAGCTGTTATGAAAAGAACCAGAAAATGTTTTCTTAAACCAGAGGTGGTCAACCAGTTACAGCCTAAGAACCGAAATAGCTGTGGATAGTAGTGCAAAGAGCCATGTATTATATATTTATTTGCATATGTCTGTAACCCTAAGGCACCCCCATCCACCCTGCTCTAACCCAATGCCTTCCCTTTCCCCCAGAGCCAGGCATCCACAGTCCCTCTGCTCTAACCCAATGCACCAACCCCTAGCCCAGAGCCAGGCAGCCCCAGATTCTTTAACACCCTGGATCTCACTGGACCTGCCGTTGCAGCCCCGCGCTTTTCCTCCAGGCTCTGGGAAATGTGTTCAGAGCGGCCATGAACTGTCCAGGCACACAACTCTGAAAGACAATCGAACTTTCCCTTGAAGGCAGGTGCTTCCGCCCCCTCCCTGAATCCCGGACGTTGTTTGTGTTTTAAAAAAGCCGTCCAGCTGGCAATTTAACATGGGCAAATGATGACATGTCTGGGGAAAAAATGGACGTATGGTAACCCTAAAGAGCTGCATTTCTATGAGCAAAGAGCTGCATGCAGCTTGAGAGCCACGTGTTGGCCACCCCCAACTTAAACGCTTTTAGTAAACATATACTATGAAAGTGCCAATAAAATTGTTCAATGTGACTTTTATCTGATGCAAAAAATAAAAATTCCATATCCTATTATAAAATTTCCAATAATCATATCACTAAGTGAATAAACATCAAAACAAAGTGTCACAGTTTTCTGAGTTACAATAGTTTGTGTGTCTTCATTTTGTTTATAATACATTTGACGCAGAAGCAGTCATGTTTGAAAAAGTATGGTTTTTATGCTTAGCACTTCAGGTTTGTTTGCCTCTGAAATATTGTAGTTTTTTTTTTTTAATATCCTTTCACCAGTTATTAGTCCTCTCTCTACCTTTAAAAAACCCTCATTTTTTTCAGTGTTACTTATGTATTTCTTTTAAAGGATGACGTGAGATGCACAGCATGCCCTTTTCAGGGTGAGATTAAACCAGACTGACTTGTGCCAGAGAAACTAATGAAAGTATTTGTTTAATGGTTTAAAAGGCTCTTTTATTTGTTACAGGATGGCTTTGTAGTTCGGATATTTGCAACAAGTACGGAGCCAGTACTGCAACAAGAACTGCAGCTTAAACTTGCTCGGAAGTGCTTACATGCCTGTGGTATCTCCTTATTTGATCTGGAGAAAGACTTGCACATTATCAGTAAGGCTTCATTTTGTTATGTCCTCTTTTCCGACATTGTACTATAAACCACTAGTAAACTTGATGCTAGAATTCAAACAATAAATAAATAAAACTGAACAAGGGGAGCAGCAGTGGTCTTTCCAGACTGATGGCTCCATTGAGGAGTCATGGAAGCTTCCTAAAAGTGGGGGAGCCACTGGTGCCTGAACTGCCCCTCATGTCATCCATTCTCCCCAAGACTCCACTCCATCCTGACCCTTCTTCCCACAATCCTGCTCCTGCATTGCCTCTTTGCCCAAAGTCCCCACCATGAGCTTGAGCCTTTCCACCCAGCCTATTAAAAAAGTGATGGGGCCATGGCCCCCGGACCTTCCTGTTTGGGTATCTCTGGTGTCCCAGGTATTCTGATGACTACAAACATGGACTTTCATAGTTCTTAAATCCAAATCCATATTAGTTTATAACAGTCAACTTTATTCTGTGTAGAAAAGGATAATGGTTTAAAATAACATCTATCCAGTTCTCTACACTTGGAATCCATTAGGATTTAACGTGAAACATAGTTGTCCTCTTAGGATTGGTTTAAAATGATTATTAAATTATATTCAGATATATTTTGTGAAAATGTTAATGGAAAATATTCTTTATCGTAGCTCTGATTTTTTTTTTTACAATTAGAGGCATAATTGTAAACTTGAAATTTTGTATCTCTTGGATTACTTCACAGGGAAAGAAGGAGTTTTTCCTGAAATACTTCTTTCTGTCATATTCTGATCATACTGTTGCTGAACTCAATGACAAAATCTGCTTCTGCTTCAGCAGTGGAAGAGAAGATACTCAAGGAAAAAATTTATCTTTAAAACCACCTATAATTTGCATTCCTAATTTACATCTTGTGTCTTAGGTACAGGGTTTGATGAGGAATCAGCTGTTCTTGGTGCAGGAAGAGAATTTGCGCTAATGAAAACTGCTAGTGGAAAGGTATTAGAAATATTTCATTATTGATATTAAATTGCATAAATAGTATGCTACTAGATCTTGTAATAGAAATTAGGTTTGTTATATTGGCTTATAAAAAAAAAAATTCTGCTTCTAATAATGTTATGCTATTGTACTTTGGCAACTCACTATGGTTTTTATGTATTTGCTTTTACAATGAGAGAGCAAAGACAAGGCAATAAAATTAAGTAGTGTTAATATAGCAGTTCAATTTTTATAACTGTCTCCTAAATAAATTATAACAAATATTACTGGATTATTCTTTTATTCACTAAATGTCTCTCATCCAAATTTTTTTAGTCTTATCAAAATTAATTACTAAATTACAAATAAAGCCCATATATTTCTTACTCAGTACAGCCGCTCCCTGAGTTGTGAATGGTCGAGTTACGACCGTTTGCACTTACAATCAAAGCTCCCATAGAGTGGTTGTAAAGGCGGTCCCCGAGTTATGAAAGCGACCTGCGCTTACGAACAGCGCGGTCGCGTGTAACTCATTGGGGTCCGAGGTATGAACAGATCGAGTTACGGCCAACTGTTTGGTCCGTAACTCGTTCGTAACTTGGAGAGAGGCTATATGTCTGAGTAAATGCATAGTGATGCCACTGTAAGGAGCAGTTATCAGTGAGGATTTTTTGTTTGGAATACTAGCTTTTAAAGAGGCTGATATTTTTAAATGGAAGTCCTGAGGAACTTGTGAGATCAGTTTAGATCTACAATTTGAACTAAAATCAGCCTTAACAGACTTGCTTTAAAATGTATTCAATAACTTTTCCATCTCTTTGATGTTAGTATTGTTAAAGCAGCTTTTGGCTTCTCTAAATGAGTTTTGAGGGTGCTCTTTAGCTGGAATTCAAAGGAAGTTCTACAGTTATTGTTATATTACAGAGGGAAGGGCCACAAAATGAAGTGTAGGTGCTTTTACTAGGAGTAGCACTGTTAGTTATACTGTTGTGTAGTACAGGTTGGACCTCACTGATCCAGCACCCTCAGGACCTGACTGATCCTGAATGAGGGGATTTTCCGGACCAGGAAAAATCCTCCTCCTCCTGACTATGCTGACTCCACCAGTGGGTTGTCAGTGCCCCCTAACACACTCCTGCCCTGCTGCCAGACCTCTCTGTTCCTGGGCTTTTGTGGTCCAGGAACATCCGTGATCCATGCTGGACCACAGATGTTGCCAGACCAGAGAGTCTTGGTTAAGGGAGGCACAATCTAATAATTGTAAATCGATTTTTTAAATGCTTGAATGTAAGTTTAAAGGATTTATAAAAATCACACATGGTTAAAGGGAAAGTTAGAGAGGTTATTCAGTGCTAATATTTACAAAATAATCATCCAGTGTCTAACTTTCCTTTTCTAATGTAAGTAGAGATGCCACTCTGGGGTTCAGCATCAGCAACAGTGTCATCTTCTGCCATTCTCCCTAAAGTACCCCAGAAAAAGAGAGGGGTCTCACAAAGTGAATCATTCAGGTCCGGGATTTAGTCAGACCACATTCTCCTCAGTCATTTGCTCATTGGCCATTTTGATTGCTTGGTGCAGAACACTGTTCTTGTTGTTACTCTGCCCTCTCCATTTCCCTGCCCCTTTGGGGACAGATGCTCAGTACATCTGACAGATGGGTTCTAGATGCTGGGTTAGGGCTACACTATCCGGTTCCTCTTCATGTGCCTCTGTCCTCCCCATTCTTCTTCAGGGACCTGTCTCATGAAAAACTGCTTCTTGAGCAGTTCAGTTTTCTGCTGATGTTGAGAGTGGTGGAGGAAATTCTGATAGAACACTGGGGCCACTCTTCTTCTTCAAGTGATGTCCCAGTGGGTGCTCTGCTGTATATGTGGGTCATCCTGGCATCACAGATCAGAGATTTTTCCAGTAGTAGTTGTTTGGGTTGTGGCGCACTGTAGGCATCTCTAGATATTTGTGCCTTAGCAACTCACGTGCACGGCCCAGCCCTCGCTTCAGTTTCTTATCTACCATGCTTGGCTGAAGACAGAGCTCCACATCATCCTCTCTTCGCATTTCTATTGAAATAAACATTTATAATTGTAGTCGGTTAATATTCAATTCTTTATTTTTGTTTCCCTTTCAAAATTGAAAAACTTTTTTTTCCTCTCAGCCCTTACCTTCAGCTTGGCCTAGTTAGTCTTGGTTAGTTCCTGTATATTGTTATTACTGTTGTTCATTGAAAAACTTTTCTGAGGAAGAAAAGGAAGTCAGGCAATAAAGAAAAAAGCATCAAAATCAAGTTACGCATCAGCCACCCATTACAGTGCCAGACTTTCTGGGTTTTTAAAAACTGTGACACTTGTCCCGCCCATGTCTGATGGATACTCTGTCTGTGTTCGCTGTGTGGGGGACTCTCATTCCCGCTAAGTGTCTGCATTGTATCAGTCTTACAATGAGAGCCATGTGTGACCCAGAACTTCATTTAAAAATGATCCTACTAGAGAAGTCCCTTCAAACATCCTAGTGACCCCAGCAGGAGCCCTCACAGTGCTCTGCAAACAATAAAGCCTAGACTTCCAAATCTTCTAGGAAGTAGGCCAGTACTCCTCCAGCTAAGGACTCTCACGAGAAGAGTTTCACTCATAAAATCTTTACGTTGGTGCTGACGACTAGGATAAGCAAAAGGGATAAGCTGGACACTGCCAAAATGACCCTCCATCAGCATCAACTCGAAGTCCTGCCAACATGCTTCTTCCTTGCCCACTGACCAACTTGGCATGCATGTCAGCACCGGGCCTGAAGCTGCTACCACTAGCTTTTGCCGTCAGACCAGGCACCAGACTAAGTAGGCCACAACACCGAAGGCAGATCGCAGCATCACCCCAGTTCTATCCAAACCAATGCCATGTCACTCCTTTAATCAGGGAAGTATAGCAGTACTTTCAGCACCATGTTCCCCACCTTTCACAATCTGACCGCACCCTCCACTGTCTTCACTAGGGTTAGGATTATTAACACTCAGCCTTTCTACCTATAAAAGGTGGCTCACTACCTTTTATATTAACCAGATGGTTAACCTATCAATTTTTTACCCAAAATCTCATGCAAACCAATATGAAGCTGCCCTACACACCTTAGACATATAATGCATGGTAGCTTTCTATCTAGACAGAACTAGGTCTTTTCGTAAGTTGCATCAATTTTGTGTATCAATAGCTGAACGTTCAAAGGGAATGGCAGTTTCCACATAAAGGATCTCAAACTAGATCTCTACCTGTTATACTCTGAGATTAAGCCCCTTCCTATGAACCTAAGGACTCATTCCACTTGAGCCATTGCAACCTCAACGGCTTCCTTATAAGGTATCCCACTGCAGATATCTGGACATTAGAGCACACTTGCAAAAAAAACTTATGCTATTATCTCAGTTAGGGTCTTATAGCTCTGTAGGAGTCATGACTGAATCCCACCGTACTTCAACAAGCACTGCTTTGTAGTCCTCTACAGTGGAGCACCTACAGGGGCCATCACTCGAAGTAGTAGTTACTTACGTTGTGCGGTAATGATGGTTCTTCAAGATGTGTGCCCCCATGAGTGCTCCACTACTCTTGGAGTACATACAATATATTTAGTAACAGAGAAGAAACTGTGGGAGGTGGATTTGGCTATGCATGCAAGATGCTAAGGCACAAACACCTTGATGCCTGCAGCGTGTGCGCAGCCCAATCAACTACAGGTGGAGAAGTCTCTGATCTGCAGTGCTGGGATGACCTGCTACCCACAGGGTGAATCTTAAACCATTATTACTGCACAAAGTGAATAACTTCTTTCTACTACTGATACTTCCTGAAACCAAAACCAAAGGGCCAAGATCAGACACATTCTTGACCTTTGCAACCTCAGAATATTCATTAAATATGTGAAGTTCATCATGGTCACCCTAGTGACACTCTTCCCTGTGCTATCTCAGAAGAATTGGTTAGCTGCTCTTGGCCTCAGGATGTTTTCTTTCAAATGACAGTTTTACTGAGCCCTAGGAAATGTCTTCATTTTGTAGTAAGAGAACATTCAGCCTTCCTTCTGCTTTTCACCAACTCCCTTCAGCTTCCCAACTGACTTTTCACCAACTGCATGACTATGATCATAGTATATCTCAGGACGTAATTCATATCTTCCTCTACCGTGACAATTGCTTACTGACGCATGACTCCAGAGAGGCGATTCTCATACATGCCACCATTTTGTTGTGTGTGCTTCACCAAGTGATGCTCATTTTAAATGATGGAAAGTCATCATTGGTTCCCACTCAAAAAATGGAGTTCCTTGGGCCCTGTAAGATTTCCTGAGGTTGAGAGCATTCCCCCAAACAACTGCTTCCAGGAATTTGAACTGCTCTGCCTCAGTCTGCAATTTCAGCCCCTCTGCGAGATTGTGTGGAGGGCTGAGATTGCAGATTGTGGCAGAGCCGTTGGATGTATCTGAGCCTGTTGGGAAGAATCTCCTTGTATCCTGGTGATATGGTTTGCCAGACTGTGCCTTCTCCCTCTTCATATGTGGGTCAGGATGGTCGCCTGCCATTTCGCAGATTCTCTGGATAAATGGATTTGTCTTCCTCCTCTAGTCCTAGACTACTTGCACTGTTGGGCATTCCCACATGATGTGTACTGAGTAGTCCCCTTCACTCAGCCTTTTCCAACCAAGTCATTGGTTACTGATGCTTCCCTTTGCTTTGGGGTAGGAGTCCGTGTGCATCTGGACTCAATGTGTGCAGTCCTAACATGGGTATAAAACTTAGAAGTCCAGTATACCTATAGACAGATCTCTAAATGCCTTTCAAAGCAAAATGCCTCAATTATTAGTTTAATAAATGGAATGAGTTCATAACATGCCAAGATTCATCAGAGCCCAGCAAAACACTTATACCAAAGATATCTAGAAGAGAAGATGGAAATGTTTGGACATGTCAAGAATAAAGCCCAGAATATCTGCCATGGGAGCATGTGTGTTGAGCAGCGGAGTAACATGGAAAAAGGGGTGGATTGAAATAATTTCGCTACTGAGTACTGCTCAGAGAGAAAACTTATGGGACTGAACAATGCAGAGGATATACAGATTGGCCCAGGACAGACATCATATGTGACACCTAATTACATGGGAATGATTCAGATATGGATAAGAGTACATTGCATATGTTTTTAATAAACTTCTGTGTCTTTGTGGCATAAGCCAATAATTGAGTTCATGAAGTTGAAGAAGAAACTTCCTTTACAGGCAGGTTATTTCATAATTGTACATTGTATGATCTCTTGTAACTTGGTACTGATTATTGCTACAGTCAAACTTCTGGAATCAGATGCAGCAGGAGTCTGTCTTTGCTTTAAAAAGAAAGATATCTTGTAAATGAAAAGAGGAGAGATTTTGGTGTTGGATGATGTTTGTTGTAAAAAATTATGAATTTATTGTTCAGACTGACACTTTTTAATTTAACTCGGTGTACCAATGTTTTAGCACATGCCAAAAGTACCAACAGTATAATGTGTTCTGACATATCACATAATTTGATGAGTTGTTGAAGGTGTTTTATTTTGGTTTTCCTTGGTATTGTTGCTTTGTAATTATGTTTTCTGTTCATCTGCTCCTGTAATCAAATTAATTATGCACTCCCACTTTACATGAGAATTCATGATGAAAAGTTCTTTGAGTAAACCAAGGAAGAGAACTATGTCACAGAGTATCAGGGTGGGGGGGAGACATATTTCTTTTGTACACCATTTCACTTTGCAGAAGTGATAGTCAGAAAGATGTCCAGTTTGGTTTTCATTTACAATAAACTTTTCTAAGGTTATTTACCATTAAAAGTATCAAATGGGGTAAAATCCTTGAACCCTTTATTTTGAAGTTTGCTTTTATTATATAGTTACTGTTTCATTTTTGTGGATTATGGCATGATAGAACTATATAGCTTTTTCTTCCAGATTTATTATACTGGCAAATATCAGAGCCTTGGAATCAAACAAGGTGGTCCTTCAGCAGGAAAATGGGTTGAGCTGCCAATCACAAAATCTCCCAAGATTATCCAGTTCTCAGTTGGACACGATGGTTCACATGCCTTACTTGTTGCAGAGGATGGAAGTATATTCTTTACTGGTTCTGCTAGTAAAGGAGAAGATGGTGAATCAAGTAGGTTTTACTGTTCTATTATCAATGGTTTAATATAGAATTGGTACTTTTAGAAAAATACCAGTAAAATTAATATTAGCCAGTCTTTAAGGTGAGGGGGGGAAAATGCATAGGCTACCAGAGCACTGCATGAGCATATCCTCAACATGTTTGTGTGCATTATATGCATTAAAAACAGTAGTGTAACTAGAATAGCATGGGTAGCAGTGAGTTGTGGCATGAGCTAGTGTGGTGACTCTGTATACTGTGCTCATGAGAGTTTATGGCTGCACTACCTCTTGACGCTTCCTGAGTGACCCTGGCTACACTATTTCTAACGTACTATCTCAGTGATCTAGTTTGAATATGTCTACTTGAACTGGGAATCATATCCCCTGCTCCAAGTATAGCTATCCTCACAGAGAAATCCCAGACCTTAACCCTCTACTAATTTTTGCAAAACAGTAGCAAATGGTCCAGGGATCATTGGTGCTAGACAGAGCGCAGTGAAGGTCCACTGGACTATGAGTCAGAGAAGATGGCAAGTTTGATTAGGAGAGGCATTAGGATGCTGTTAGATTCTTGCATTACATTGATACTCACATTGGACTAGTAAGGTTGTTTGATCATTTTGTGTGGGAAGAGTTATCCTAACTCTGCATTTCTTAATTTTTCAACCTTTATAATTTCTTATAATGCTACTGTTTAAGGGTTGTACAGGCGACCCCTGACTGATGACCGCTCGACCTGTGACCCCCTGCATTTCTGGCCGCCCCGCTCCAGGGGCCGCGGGGCTGCCTACCGCTGGGCACAGCCCCCGGCTGGCTCAGGGCACTGTTTGTGCTGCCTGTGGAGCTGCCTGGCACAGCCCCTGGCCGGTTCTGGGTGCTGTTTGTGCTGCTGCATCCAGGAGACTACAACTCCCAGAAGGCAAAACGGGCCAGGAAATGAACCCCCATTCATAACATTGCCTCTGTGGGCAGTAAGGGTTCGACTTATGACAGCCTGACTTACGATGGTTCTCCAGGAACAAATTAGGTTGTAAGTGCGGGGGTCGCCTATAGTAGGATGCCTTACCTCTGTGGTACAGCTGAGTAATAATGTTACTGTAGTTGAGGTTAAGAGCAGCTTTTCTGCTTTTTAGACCTTCACTAGTTTTAAGTGCTCTAGAATTTGTATAATTAATCATGTTTTCTTGATATGTGCCATGCCTTGGGCTACAGTCAGTGGTCCAAAATTGGAACCTTTTGACTAAGTTATTCACAAGATCCAGCTTCTGGGTGGGGGAAACAGATTTTCTTAAAGTTGATGGATTCTGAAGGACAGAAATCTGAAGTAAGGTAGCAGAAATACTGCTCCTATTAATCTCTATCGAAGAGTGCATTTTTTTTAAATTTGAGGAAATGTAATCAGTGTACGGAAGAATATTCAGAAGACTGTTTTCTTAAAAGAAAATGGACTGCCCAACAAAAGCTTTCCCGGAGGGGAAGGTGATTAGGGACGGAAAAATTGGCAGAAATAGGGGGAATAGTTATTGGTATCGTGATGAGGGGGAGGAGAGGGGTACTACTAGGTGGAGTGGAGGGGAACACTAGAAGGGAGATTATGCGGATAAGGTGACAAGTGAACTGGGAGATAATGGGGTAGCAGTGCCTGTTAGCCCTATATTCAACTCCTGTGTCTGTGGCATGGTCTGGAGGTCTTCAGCCCATCTGGAGGGATTTAATCTGCTTATCCCTTTCTGTTTCTCCCGCTCATGTGATCCACATTCTGAAAGGGAATTGTTTATCTGGAGTGCTCCGAGCCCCTCTCCCTTCCCCCTCCTGAGTTGGTTTCTGGAAGATATATGTTCCCCCTTTTGGTTTAAACCCTGCCCCCAAGAGTGTACCAATATCTGGGGATCCTGCCCATCTAGGGGTCTTTCTTCCACCCTTGACTCCTCCTGTGAACAAAGTTCAGGGGAGCTTGCCTTTCTTGGGTGGATGTATCTACCTCTCTCCCTAGCTCTTCCATCTTAGAATACCAGAAGTGGAAGGATCCTCAAGAGCCAAAATTTGGGGAATTTCTGTATCTCGGGGTGGGGAATTTAAATAGGCACTCTTGGTAAAATATTGCTAGAATTAGCACAACTATTAGGGAAACTAATGTTGTGGCTTCTGTTGAATCTTAAAGAGACTTAAATGGGAACCTGATCAGGTCTTGATGTGTTAGATTACTGGAGCATTTAAAAACTTTTAAACCAAGATTTTTAAATAGTAAGAATCCAGTCATCAGACTTGAAGTAGTACAGATAATTTCAGCTTTTGCTTATGCATCTTTGCAGTGTCAGGCAAGCATTTAAGAGCAAATATTGCTTTTTTAGGATCAGTATTGTTGGGGCCCTACCAAATTCATGGCCATGAAAAATGTCATGTACTGATAAATCTGGTCCCCCCTCAGTGAATTTTTCTCTTTTGTGTGCGTTTACTCTGTGCTATACGAATTTCATGGGGGTGGGCAACAAGCATTTCTCAAATTTTGGTTTCTGGCCTAAGAGAATTGCAGAGGAGGGGGCGCAAGGTTATTTTAAAAGGTTTGTGATATTGCCACCCTTATTTCTGTGCTGCCTCTATAGCTGGGTGACCAGAGAATGGTGGCTGTTAGCCAGATACCCAGTTCTGAAGGCAGCATCACCAGTAGCAGTGAAGAAGTAATGGTGGCAATAACATGATGGCATACTATGACATCCTTCTGCACTGTTCCCTCTAAGATATGTGGCAGCACAGCTTCATAGGTGGCTAATCAGCTCCGCCCAGTCAGAGGTTCAAGGCTTCATGCATGGAGCTGACTGACTAGGTGGGGTTGATTAATCTCACCTGTGAAGCTGTGCTGCCGCACCGCTTAGAGGGAACACTGTTCTGCACTGCTGCTGCTGGCTTCCTTTCTGCCTTCAGAGCTGAGCTCCTGGTCAGCAGCTGCTATCCATCTGCTCAGCACTGAAGGTAGTGTGTCTGCCAGTAGCAGTGCAGCAGTCAGGGTAACAGTACCACAACACCCTCTACAATAATCTTGGCCCCTAAACCCCTTTTTTAGTTAGGACCTCTATTCTTACAATTATATTCAATATAAAAGAACCAGTTGAAGAAACCTTGCAGAGTTATCATGAAAATATGGCCGCTGAGGCACAAATTCTGCTTGTCTGTCATTCCACTAATGATGAAAAGATTAATGATATTTTACAAAACCAACCAAAATATTATTTTCAGTGGGAGAATTGATAAGCAGATTTTTGCAAAGATAATCTAAGGAAGCATTGCATTATGAAACAAATGTTTTGGTTTACCTAGTGAAAATATTATTTTCTTCTCACCTTCACTTTTTTCTTCTAAAGCTAAAAGCAGACGGCAGTCAAAACCCTATAAGCCTAAAAAGATCATTAAAATGGAAGGAAAGATTGTGGTGTATACAGCATGTAATAATGGGAGCAGTTCTGTCATTTCAAAAGATGGAGAACTTTATATGTTTGGAAAAGATGCCATTTACTCTGACAGCACAAGTAAGTTGATATTTGGGAGACATTTAAAGACAAAAATGCTAGTTAAGTACAGAGGAAGGGGGACATGTCTTTAAAATGTTTGGCTATATTGATTCAGCATTAAAACATAACAGCTGAAATGAAGCATTAGAAAAATTTTTCTTCCAATTTGATTGTTTCTGTATGAAATCACTTTTTAAATAAAGTTGTACATTTATTTGGTTTGCTGGGTAGTTTAGTTGTTGGTTTTTTTCCCCTTCATTTCCCCCCCCCCCCACTACCTGTGTCCTAATATATACTACAGCTACAGCACTGCATATTTAAAGCTTAAAACTGTAGACACTGATAGTTTCTCCCCCCCCCCCCCCATAGCTGCTATTAAACCATTGGAATGTGTTAACTAGATTAACAGAAGAATTCTTCCAGTGACCTAGTGAATATCTGTAATCAGGCTTAGATCAGTTTAACTACATCTCTCAGATATGAATTTTTCATACCCCTGAGCAACAAAGCTAGGTCAACCTAAGCTTTAAGTGTAGACATGTATGTGTTTTACTAACTTTAGTATTCAATCATTCTCACTCTATCTCTGCACCTGATTAAAAAATTAAAAGTGTATTAGTGTACTAGAAATTATAGTGAATGTCTGATCTAGAAAAAGAAAATGCTGTTCATCACCCAAATGTTTTGTGTATCACAGGTTTAGTAACAGATTTGAAAGGCCATTTTGTGACGCAAGTAGCTATGGGCAAAGCTCATACATGTGTCTTAATGAAGAATGGAAAAGTTTGGACATTCGGTGTAAATAATAAAGGACAGTGTGGACGAGACACAGGCTCCATGAGCCAGGGAGGAAAAGGTGAGCTGCATGTTTTTAGAAAATAACAAGAATAAAAACTAAGCTAAATTTTCTCTTCCACATGGTTAGAAACAATATATTCTTCAAGTGATGGTCCCTAATGTATTCCACTGGTAGTAAGGCCCCTATGACTGTTCCTACCCATGAAGCAATGAAACAAAAACATGTGCATAAGCATGGCAGTATGTCTCCTTCCAAGTCTAAGAAGGGCATGACACCGATGGTGAGTTTCATACATGAAGGAGCTACAGTTTCCAAGTCTTACAAGACCAAGTAATAAACATACCAATTGCTGGATCCACTGGTGCTGATCACAGATCCTGCAACTCTACTAGTTGTGTGTCTGCTCGCATCCTAGGAGCCGTTGATCTTCAGACAGATACAATTCCTGGTACTGGCTTCTTCAGTGGAATGGTAACCTCAAACCCCAAGATGTGGAAGCACTCTAGATGTTCTTTCTATTTTTGTTGACTCATGTGCGGAATAAATTGTATTACATGACAGAGACCTGTGTGGATGTGCACCACTGGTAGGAAGACATGTTGCCGGCTGTGGGTGTTCTGCTAATCAGCCTGGGCAGCATTTAAATTTCTCCTAGGCCAGTGCCCAAATGCTCAGCTTATAGGGAATACTGATTCCCTTGTGAAGTTTGCACTGAGGGACTATGGTGTCCATGGACCCACATCCAGTCATCAAGTTGAAGGAGACCCTTTCCCTGCAATATTCATGCTGACTTCGGTTATTATTACATTGCCATTTGTCAGGATTTCTGACACTTCTGATTCAGACAGTATAGATGTATGACGTGGTGTTCTGCTCCCATGCCAGAAGTGTAACAGTTGAAAGATTCTGATGGCACTGTGGCAGCTCCACACCTGGCCTGACCCAAAGAATGCACTGTAGTCACTAGCTGCACAACAGCAGGTTCAGCTGGGTTGGCTATACTGCATCTCATGGCCCCAATATTCACCACCTGAACAATCACACTTGGTTTGGGAGAACTCCTTCATTGAGCAACTGCAACACTTACCAGGTATGCATGCCAGCATAGCACCAGATGATACACTGATTAGTCCAATTCTGATGGTACCAATGGATCAGGAGAGATATCCCTCATCTTCTCCGGATACAAGCAGCTCTTCAATTTCCTTCTCTCCACCGGCTGACTGTTGTCAGTTCTAAGAATTGCTGTAGAGAATAGCCATTAGAGGAAGTACAGGACAATCAATGTCAGCTGCTTGACATCTTATACTCTTTGGTACCAGCAAGGCTGGCCCTACTAATAAATGAGGCCATTCTCCAACCCATGCCATGTGTGCACCTTCCCTGAAAGGGGCTCAAAAGAGGCTTTATTTCCCCACCAAACGGTCAGAGTTCCTGTTCTCTCATTCTCCCCTGAACTCATTGGTCATCCAGTTGGCATCCAAGCATTGCAAGTAACAATAGCCATGCACCACACCACTTGCTAGAGTAGCCAGCTAGACCTCATGAGCAGAAAAGTTGGCTTCTCAGCAGGACTCCAATTTCATATTTAAAATTACTTCGCTCTGATGGCAAATTATGATTTTATTAACTGTGGGTGTGGTTGAGTTCATAGACAAGCTACCTTTACAAGATTGGAACCAATTCCAGGCAATTCTGCAGCAGGGCAAGCTACTTGTGAGAGGATTCTGCCGAGATAGCTTGCTGTGTCTTTGTAGTGGGAATTGACATGAGAAGGGAATCCTGGTTACACTTCTCTGGCTTCCTCAGGGAGGTGCAGAACACTATAGAAGGACCTCCCTTTTGACATCAGGTCTTCCGATTTGAAGATAGATGAGTCCTTACACTCCCTAAATCACAGTAGAGCCACTCTCCTCTTGGGTACTGATGTATAGATACCCAAAGATCTGAAATTGTACTGCTAGTCATCTACCCAGTTCACCCAGTCTTCACGTAAGCATTATTTCTGAGTGTCCTTAGAGATTTCAGCCAGTCCATATGCAAATGTCCATTCTGTCTACCACCTTCAGGGGCCATCTCAAACTCTTTTGGATGGCATCGGAAGCAGTAGCAGTGGACAAGTGGTCCTAGATATTATCCAGGATGGCCACAGTATAGTGATCCTCCTCTATGATCCATGTACACGAAATGCCCATGTGACAATCTCTTCGAACTGGAGGTGCACTTTCTCTTACAAAGGGGAGCTGTGGATTTAGTACCCAACCCTTTTCAAGAAACAGGATTCAACCTATTTTTTCGTCCCCAAAAAGAATGGAAGGTAGAGGCAAATACTGGAATTTAGATACCGATTTCTAAATGGTGTCCTCCTGGTCATACTTAAAAGAGTGCCATAGAAAAAAGGCATGTGGTGTGAGAAGTCATTCTTCCGCTTTACTCTGTGTTGATTCGGCCTCAGTTGGAGTATTGTGTCCAGTTCTGGGCACCACATTTCAAGAAAGATGTGGAAAAATTTGAGAAGGTCCAGAGAACAACAACAAGAATGATTAAAGGTCTAGGGAACATGACCTATGAGGGAAGACTGAAAGAATTGGGCTTGTTTAGTTCGGAAAGGAGAAGATTGAGGAGGGACATGATAGCAGCTTTCAGGTATCTAAAAGGGTGTTTCAGGGAGGAGCGGGAATAATTGTTCTCTTTGGCCTCTGATGATAGGACAAGAAGCAATGGGCTTAAAACTGCAGCAAGGGAGGTTTAGGTTAGACATAAGGAAAAAGTTCCTAACTTTCAGGGTGGGTGAACACTGGAATAAATTGCCTAGGAAGGTTGTGGAATCTCCATCTCTGGAGATATTTAAGAGCAGGTTAGATAGACATCTATCAGGGATGGTCTAGACAGTACTGGGTCTTGCCATGAGGGCAGGGGACTGGACTTGATGACCTCGCGAGGTCCCTTCCAGTTCTAGTATTCTATGATTCTATGTGCAAAAAATGGCCAAATTAAGTACTTATGGGCATTTTCAATTGACAGTTTTTATATGTGGCTGAGTTGCATACTTATTTTACCAAAGTTATATATGCAAAATTGAGTCTTTGAAAGTCTGGCCCTAACTTTGTAAACTCTGTTAATTGCATGTATCAAAAGGTCCAATTGAATCGCATCTGCCATTATTTTAATATATTCCTTATAGCCCTATGCGTCTTAATATAATTTGTGACTTTTTGAAGTGTTTCAATATCTTTTTAAGTAGGCTTTGGAGTTGAGAACATGGCCACAGCAATGGATGAGGACTTAGAAGAAGAATTGGATGAAAAAGATGAGAAGTCCATGATGTGTCCTCCAGGCATGCATAAATGGAAGCTGGAGCAGTGCATGGTTTGCACTGTGTGTGGGGACTGTACAGGCTATGGAGCCAGCTGTGTTAGTAGTGGTCGTCCAGACAGGGTACCTGGAGGGTAAGTGAATATGTTCATGCAAATATGTTTCATACATTATGCTGACTACGTAAAGTATGTACAGAATATAATAAAATTAGAAGTTACTTCAGATTTCAGTCTTAATAGCACCATATTTAAAGAAAATATTGGTTATCTGTTTTGAAAATCAAGAGTATTTTTAGCTTTTGTGATTTTGTTTTTAATAAAGATTTTAATGCATGTTGAACCTTTCTAGTCTGGCACCCTCAGGACCTGACTAGTGCTGAACCATGAGATGTCAGTATTGTCTAGCAGCATTACTAACACGTCTACTGCTCACTGGGCTCTTAGCAAATATTTAGGAGTAAATTAGAACTAAATAACAGCACAGTATGCTGAGAGCCAGGGCTGGTGGCATAAACTAATTTGATGCGAGGACAGGAAACTTGGCCACCTCCATGATAAGTGGACATCCGGCTAACTAAATCGTGCCAAACCATGGATGTTGCTAGACTCGAGGTTCAACCTCTAATGGTAATACATGGCTTAAATATTTCTTATGTTCAAAATAAAAAGGAGAAAATTGTGTTGAGTATAAATAAACTGTGATTTAGTATTTGTAATAACATTAAATGCTGATATCTAAGGTATGGGATTCCTGGCTTTAGATATAACCTTAAAAAAATAAAATGAAAGATGAATGTTTATTGTAAAATCATACACATTTGGGGTTGGAAAGACCCCTGTCGGGTCATTAGCTCTAGTCCTCTGCATGGAGGCAGTACCAAATAAACCTAGACTATCTTGACAGGTGTTAGTCCAGTCTGTTCTAATATATGTGTAGTTCAGATACATTGTTATCAAATATTGCTTGTCTTGGTAGATTATAGATAAAATTTCTTTGTATTCTGTAGAATCTGTGGCTGTGGCTCTGGTGAGTCCGGCTGTGCTGCATGTGGTTGTTGCAAGGCCTGTGCTAGAGAGCTGGATGGTCAAGAGGCAAGGCAAAGAGGAATTCTTGATGCTGTGAAAGAGATGATTCCTTTAGATCTCCTACTAGGTAAGTGAAATGAAACTGGTCAATAGACATTTGCCAGTTGTATAACTGTTAGTCACACAATATAACCAACTTCCCTTGAGAATAAATTTTGGGCTTTCCTTGTAATCAGTCCCCATACATACAAGTGTATCTAGCAGAAAAGTAGTAGTTAGTTAAGAAATGGGCACAATTCTGTCACTTTTTTATGCCTTCTGATTTTCTGATTGTATAATTTTGAATCTTCACTCTATAGAACTTCATTCTTTCCTTTGCAGTAATACTCTTTCATGACCATTTTAGTGCAGTAGTCTTTTAACAATGAATAAATTGTTTAGACTTTTCCTTGGTATTGTGGTAAAGGAGGTGACCAGACCTAACATTTGAAGCTTGTTTCACCACTACAGGTTGGACCTCCCTGGTCCAGCACCCTTAAGACTTGAGCTGTCCCGGACCAGGGAGTTTACTGGACCAGGGGAAGTCAGTGCTCTCCTGTTCCCAAGCTCCTCTCCTTGGGGCTCCATGCCCTACTGCTGGCCCCCCTAGCACTGGCCCAGCACAGTTTCCCACCTTGCTGCCCACCTGCTGCCCCGTGGTCTCCTGGGGTTCTTGGTGGGAACTACTTGGTTGCTGTCAGCCCCACTGCTGCAGGGTGTTCTCTAGCTACCTTGCCCTGCTGCTAGGGCCAGACCTGCTGCCATTAGAGATTCCTGCCTCCGCCAGCCCCACTTCAGCCGGGGGGGTTCCCCAGAAGAGGCTGCTGTGTCACTCTGCCCTCGTTGCCACCAGGGGTTTGCTGGGATTCCTGTCCAGGGCCACTCGGCTGCAAGTCAGCCCAGCTGCAGACAGGGATTCCCCAGTTGGGGCCAGACTCCCCAGTCACCTGGTCCTGCTAACAATGGAGGTTCCGCCAGCTGGGATGAGAGCTCCGTGGCTGCTGCCTGACCCAGCTGAGGTTCCCCAGCCCCTGCGTTGCTCCTGCTTCCTCCGAGGCTCTTTGGTCCAGCAACACCCGTGGCCTTGCCGGACCACAGATATTGCTGGACCAGAGAGTCCCGAATTTGGGGGGGTTCAATTGTACTAGTTTCTTTAGAATCAGAAATCAGTGTTAAAATATATTGTCAGATTTTTAAAAATATAAAATGTTTCAGATGTTTCTCCTCCTGCCTTAGTTGAGCAGGAAAGATAGACACCATGAAATTTGGTGTCAGGTGCATTTGTGATGCCCTAATAGCATAACAGGGCACTAGTGCTGTGGCACTGCAGTTATTTTCTGCCTGTTTCTGAATGAGAGAGTCTCCTCCTGTTGAAGGGCAGATTTTCTAGTCTGGACTACTGTCAGCATTAAAAAGATGGGACACGTACGGATCATTTAGTCTGTTCTGAAATTTGAGTCTATAGAATTCCATTTTTGTGCTGATTTATGAATTTTAATCTGTTTAATTTACAATAAAGAATATACTTTTTTCTAATTGGCAGTCCTAAAAATTGATATATGGTCTGAATCTCAAGAGTAGTTGTTTTTCTTATTTTACATAGTTTTGATAATGAAGTTTTTGCAAACCTGAGGTAAGATATTAGGATACTCCGAACATTTCTGTAGATACACAAGGAAGACTAGGATTCCATCACACTTGGCTTTATTGTCTCTGTTCCTAATAGGAATAAAAACTGCAAAACACTTGTGCTTTTTTGAATGATGGTTCCTATTTAATTCCAAATGTGGGCACGCATGTGCACCATGTGCCAGAGACACGTTTCTTTAGAATCCTAGCAGCATCCATTGATTTGTATGTGTCATACATTGCAGCTGTGTGTATAATAGACTGTGTGGGTTGATACCTCTCTGCTTTCCTCTTACCATGGCCTTAATTGGAACCCCATTTCTTTGTAATTTTAGCCTACCCAAGAGAGGTGACTTTTTTTCATCCATTCTTATACATAATTAGAGCTAGATACTTGTTTTATCCTTATTCTATTTGAGGTAGTTTTTTCCCATTTGAGAACTTCTCACCTTTTCCACCAGGAACTGTGCTGTGCATTTCCAGCGTTAAGAACAGTGCATCTTACCCACACTCATTCTCCATGAGCAGTAAGCACCTGCATTGCAATCCACAGTGCTATATACGAGTCCTTAATGTCCTGAACATAGAACGCTTGAGAACTTCAGCTCTAGAAGTTGTTGTAATGGAAATAGTGATACAAACTTAACTGTGAGCATAGAGAAACAGAGAGAAACTAATATAATATATTCTGGTTTCTCTCTGTTACACACCCTATGCTTGCAGTTAAGTTTGTGTATGTCTACTGTGTATTTGAGAGAGTTTGTCTGTCTTTCTCCGTGTCCTTCCATCTGAGAATCTGTTTGTTCAAGAATGCCTCCTAAACGGTATGGTCTAGGACCACCGAACTTGGTATTCAGCTTTCTCTTATCGTAATTTAAAGGTGAGGTAATGGTTGTGTTTTAAAAATGGGATGTGCTTGGAATGTGATTTTCTCATAAAACACTAATGGAAGGGTCTGCTAGCAGGCACAATTCTGTAGAATGATCACAGGGAGCCGGACACACTTGTAAGACGGTGACTGGCTACAGGAGGGATTCTGGATGTTGTTGGTCACCATCCATGGCTAAGGTTCCCAAGCTGGTGCTGAGCATCCTCTCCCCCCTGTGCTGGCCCCTATACCCCGCAACCAAAGCCCAAACCACTCCACTCTCTCCCCCACCCCTCAGCCACAGCACTGGACACAGGAGGAAGGGAGGAGCCAAGCTGGCAGTGCAATCCTAGATGCCTCTGCTGGCCCTGGAGAGCTGCCACCAGCTGGGCTGCATGGTCCCCCACCATTGTGGGCAGTTCTGGAGAATCACTGCCAGTGTCCAGCGCAGCCCTGTGCAGCTCACCCACACCTCTCAGCCCCCTGCATTGAGCCCCCCATAACCCTGAGCCACCTGCCCTGATGCCTGTGCCCTCCACCTCCTGCCCTGAGCTGCCACTTCCTGTCCTGTGCCCCCCCACAAAACAGATGATACATTTTCTAGTGTTATGTCTACTGCAAATTTGGGGGAGAAATATAAACCAAAATGTTCTAACAAATTTTAGAAACCTGTTTTTCTATTAGTTAGTAAATACAGAAAATCCTATTAAATGTTGAAAGTGTGGCAGACTTAGGAAAATAAAGATATCCAAAGGCTGAGAGTCCACTTTTAAATCATTATACAGATTGAATCTCTCTAAACAGGTACTCTCTTGTCAGGCAACATCGGATGTTGCAGCACCAGAGTGTCCCGGTGGACCGCTGGTGGCTATGGGCCCTGCGGGCTGCTGGTGTGCCCCTGCAGGACTGATCGACGGGGCCCAGAGCCCGACACAGCCCAGCAGAGCTGTTGAGCAGTAGGGCTGCCCGGTGGAGCTGGGAACCTTGGTGGAGCCTGGAGCACTTAAGTGGGACTGCCTGGTAGGCCACAGCAGGGTTGTGCTGTGTGCCCCAGCTGGCTGCTAGGCGTGGCAGGCAAGGGAGGGTGGGGGACAACTGGGCCTGAGGCAGGTCCAGGGCTCTGGGGAGGGGAGGGGATGACAGTCATGGGGTAGGGGCAGGTATGACCTCCCCTGGTCTGGCAAAATTCATCATTGGGCACCCGTCAGGTCCCAAGGGTGCCAAACCTAGGAGGTCCAACCTGTATTGCCTCCTTCCCTTATTCCTAAATATCTCAGCAGAAGTATTTAAAGGAAAAAATATAAAGCCTTGGCTTTCATCTTCTTGGCTGATACTAGGTTTTGTCATATTCATAATATTTAAACATAGATTTTGTGTTTTTTATTAAATGATGTAGCTGTCCCTGTTCCTGGTGTTAATATCGAAGATCACCTTCAACTACGGCAAGAGGAAAAGCGGCAGCGTGTAAACAGAAGGCATAGATCGGAGGAAGGGAGAGGTAAGAGACTATTTGTTATGTAGTTGAAGCTAAAATAGGGATAAATGTACACCTTTTCTTAAAATAGACTGTGCTTTGTGAAACAAACCTTTTCTATTTATAACTGCCAAATGTGACGCATAAAGCAAACTAGGCTAGTCCTGGGTATTAAACAGACGTGTGATAAATTATGAAAAATATATCAAAGGCAAAATATTTAACTTAAAAGGTAATCTTAAATATCCTCTTGAGGCATTCAATTTTTATCTTTTTGTAGTCTCCCATTTGAAAAAGCTTTGTAATATGGATGTTAAGGAGTGCCCAATGTAATAAATGAGGAGAAGAAGCAGAAACAACCAGAAGCAGGCCTAATCCCCTTGTTCCCTATCAATGTGTTTTTGCATTTTTGGAGTCAGTTGATGCAGTAAAAAGTTATATGGGGTTTCCTTTTTTCTTCACTGCACTTGACTTCTCTACCCTTCAATACACTAATATGTTTTTAAAAATTGCAATGCAGTTTATAAAAATATTAGAAGACAATGAGTTATATATTATATACATCAAGAATTATTGCATCTTCTCCTTTGTCAATTTTTCATTATGTATTACTAAAACACTTAGGCTAGGTCTACATTGCGCATTCTTGCTCAAGAAGATATGCAAATGAGGCACGTGATGAATATCGCCACATTTGCACACCTAATGAGTCGCCATATTTGTGCTAGGGGCTTTTGTGCAAGAAGGAGCAATCTACAGTGCTCCTTCTTGCGCTAAACCTCCCTTTTGTGCAAGAGCCGTTCTGCTGCTTACTTCAAGCAGAACAGCTCTTGCACAAGAGGGGAGTTTTGCGCAAGAGGGAGCAGTATAGACTGCTCCTTCTTGTGCAAAAGTCCCTAGCGCAAACGTGGCGGCTTATTAGGGATGCAAATAATAATGCCACACCTAATTTGCATATATTGCGCAAGAATGCACAATGTAGACGTAGCCTTAGAGCCGTGGTCCCCAACACGGTGTCCGCGGGCGCCATGGTGCCCGCGGATGCATTTCAATGTGCCCGCCAGGTGCTCGGGGCTGGCCTGGCCCCGGGCACATGGCGCACGGGCGCTTGCGGGGGGAGCGTGCTTGGCAGGGGGAGCACCGGGCGCGCGGCACTCGGCGGGGGGGAGCGCCGGCCCCGGGCGCGCGGCGGGGGGGAGCGCCGGCCCCGGGCGCGCGGCACTCGGCAGGAGGGGGGGAGCGCCGGCCCCGGGCGCGTGGCACTCGGCAGGAGGGGGGGAGCGCCGGCCCCGGGCGCGCAAGTGTCCCCGCCCCCGGCACCCGGCGGGCAAACGGCCACGCCCCCTGGCGCCTGACAACCTCAAAAGATTGGGGACCATTGCCTTAGAGCATACTGTGACAAGTGATTTAATTGAAAATGAGGTTTTTTTAAACTGATAGAACTCAGCATTCAGTTGCAAAGTGTCAACATAGTTGATAATCTGATCATTTTAGAAGGAAGAATTTAGCTTAAACTTCTGCTGTTCGGAGTAGGAATGTTAAATTTCGATTTATCAGCTAATCGACCAGTCGATGGAATTTCCATTGACTAGTTCATAAGGGAGGGAGACACAGCGGGGCTTCAGTCCCCAGTCGTGCCGGTTTCCGACTGCTGCGTCTCTGCCTTTTAAATGTAATAAGAGCCAGGCGGATCTTAGTACATGTAAGAGGCAAAGGTGCAGCAGGGAACCCGGTGCAAGCGGAGACTGCTGCAGCTCGTACATTTAGTAAGACTTCCTGGCTCTTACTACAATTTAAGCTCCGCCCAGCACCAACTCCTGCTCCCGACTGCTTTCTGCCTCTGAAATAGAGGTCAGGAGTCCAGCATGCCATAGCTGGGTGCCAGGTGTGGTCAGGAGACTGGTGCACAGGGTGCTGGGCTGCTTGGCTTAGCAGGGAGGCAGGGGTGGACTGGCAGGGCAGTGGGGCTAGCAGGAAGAGAAGGGGTGGTGGCTGATCCAGGGCTTGGGAGCCTGGTAGCAGGGGCATCTGAAATGACCTTCCCTAGTCTGGAAAAATCTCTGATCTGGGACCGGTAGTAGACTATTCTTTTACAACTCTGGTTTGGAGTGAATATCATTATGGTACTTTTTCAGATATAAATGTATCTGTTTTGAGACACAAACTTTATATTATGTTAATGCTTAGAATGTGCCAACATTTTCCAGCCTGAAAGCCAATCAATGCTTGGAAAGATTTTTTTTTATGTCTGTTTTACTTGCATATACTTAGGAAATCACTCGCTTTCTTCCCTTCTTATAGTTTTAAAGTTAGTGGGTACAGTAGACTTCTGATAATCCGGAACCTATGGGACCTAGGTGGTGCCGGATTATCAGATATGCCGGACTATCAGGAGGTACTATAAGTTGGTTATATATATACTGTATACATTATATACTGTATATAAAGTGTTCTTAACCCTTTTTATTGTACATACTGTATACAGTATACTGTAATGTTTTAGTTTTGTTAAGCCTTTTTTACCCTTTTTGCTCAGTTCAGCTGCTGCCACTGTTACCTTGTGACTCAGTTTTTGCCGAAGCTCACTCACTAGGCTCTTGCTATTTTGATGCCGGACTATCAGGAGTGCTGGATTATTGGATGCCGGACTATTGGAGTTTTACTGTATTTGTAATAGCTTCCTATCCCAAGAAAAGATTTTTTTTTTCTTTCCATGAATGTGAATATTTCTCTTTTATTTGGGGAGGAGGAGAAGGGACTTCTTTGAATAGTGTATCTTGCTTTTGGAGGTCTCTTATCATGAGCCAAGCGGTGGATAAGTGGCACAGCTGTCTCATTTTTGGGGGTTTATATAGTTTCTATACCATAGAAGTACTCTGACTTAGCAAATATGATTTTAAAAAAAACCCACTGAATTGAATTGGTACAAACTAAAGTAGACACATTTTCACTGGTTTATGTATTGCTTACATGATTTTAATTCAAATTAGTATGATTGATGCAAGCCAAACTGATTAAAGAAAGGATTGAATGATAGTATATCTTCAGTATGGGTTTCCACTAACTGAGTTTGATAGATTTTTTTTTAAATATACCAGTGAAATTTCATAATAAAGAAAAGATTGGCAAGGATTTAATAGAATTGGGTTTGTTTTGTCTGCAAAAGAAAGGACTGAGAAGGGGAAGTAATAGCTTTCAAGCACCTAAAAGGATGTTACATGGAGGAAGGAGAAAAATTATTCTCCTTAACTTATGATGGTAGCACAAGAAGCAGTGGGCTTAAATTGCATTAAGGAAGGTTTAGATTGGACATTTGGAAAAACTTCCTTATTGTCAGGGTGGTTAAACAAGAAATAAATTGTCTAAGGAGGTTTTGGAATCTCCATGATTGGAGATTATTAAGAGCAGGGTAAGCAAACACCTGTCAGGGCTAGAGTAGATGGTGCTTAGTCTTCCCATGAGTTCATGGGTCTGGATTTGATGATCTCTCCTGGTTCCTTCTAGTCCTGGTATCTGTGATTCTGTGGATAGTTGTATAAGTGTAATGCCTGTTAGAGACTTGTATATTGACATCAGCAGCATGGATTGGTGGTTTTGGAGGATTAATTGGTCCCATAGTCCAGGTTGCAATTCAATAGTGATAGGCAGTGGTCCAGAGGTCCATGCTAATCTGCTTAGATCTTGGTGGTAGGGGTGGTAGTAACTTTCTCAGCTTCATTTCTCCTGGCTTGCCTTGGTTGGCTATGATATAGAGGGGCTTCATCCTTCTCTAGATACTCAGTAGTCCCAGGCAGAGCCAGTCTTAAGTTCTTATCCTGCTCTCTGTGGGGATGATGTTTTTTGGGTGGTAAGTAGGCAATGAAGCAGTCAGATATATAGCCCCAGGTCTAATGGTGCAGCAGTTTATTCCAGTGCTTAACCATCTTGACAGGAAGCTTTTTTCTAATGTTTGATCTCATGCTTTGAGCAATTTAACCCATTGCTTCTTTTGTTATCATCAGAAGTTAAGGAGATCAATCCCCCCCCCCCCCCCCGCCCTTTCTGTGTACAGGCAGTCCCCGAGTTACGCGGATCCGACTTATGTCGGATCCGCAGTTACGAATGGGGCTTTTCTCGCCCCGGAGGACGGGAGCGGCGGGACTCCCAGATGTGCCGTGGTCTGCCGCCCCCGTCCTCCGGGGCGAGAAAAGCTGCTCCCCGTCTCCCTGGTCTGCAGGGAGACGGGGAGCAAAGCCTTGGAGCACGCCCACAGCGGGACAGCTCAAGCGTGCCCGGGCTGTACCGCTGTGGGTGTGCTCCAAGGCTTTGCTCCCTGTCTCCCTGCAGACCAGCAGACCAGGGAGATGGGGAGCAAAGCCTCGGAGCACGCCAGCAGTGGGACAGCCGCGGCGTGCCTGGACTGTCCTGCTGCCCGCGTGCTCTGCGGCTTTGCTCCGCGTCTCCCAGGTCAGTAGACCAGGGAGACGGAGCAAAGCTGTGGAGGACTTGGGCGGTCCCGCCACCCCCGTCTCCCTGGTCTGCTGGGGGGGGGGGTTGCAGCTAGTGCTCCCCTCACCCCCAGCAGACCAGGCTTTTCTTGCCTACCCCTGGGGTAGAGCAGCTGGGGGCTGCCGGGTTGGTCCCGCAGCGCCGCTCCGGACCAGCCCGGCAGCACCCCAGCTGCTCTGCCCCAGGCGTCCCCAAGTCAGCCACTGCTGAAACTGATCTGCTGCTGACGACAGGAAGCCCGAGGCAGAGTTGCTCTGCCCCAGGCTTCCTGGAATCAGCCGCTGATCAGTTTCAGCAGCAGCTGACTTGGTGACGCCTGGGTTTCTTAAGTTGAATCTGTATGTAAGTCAGAACTGGCGTCCAGATTCAGCCGCGGTTGAAACTGATCAGTTTCAGCAGCGGCTGATGCCAGTTCCGACTTACATACAGATTTAACTTAAGAACAAACCTACAGTCCCTATCTTGTACGTAACCCGGGGACTGCCTGTACTTGAAAACTATTATCATGTCCCCTCTCAGTCTTCTCTTTTCCAGGTTAAACTAATTTTTAAAAATCTTGATTGGTCCTTTTTTTTTGTTGGCCTTCTCTGGGCTGTCTACAATTTATCCACCTTTTACCTGAAACGTAGCATCTAGAACTGGACACAATTCTCCAGTTGAGGCCTAATCAGTGCTGAGTAGAGTGAAAGAATTGCTACTTGTGTCTTGCTTACAACATTCCTGCTAATGGGTTCCAGAATCATGTCTCCCCCCCTCCTTTTTTTTTTTGATAACAGTGTTACACTGTTAACTAATGTTTAGCCTGTGATCCACCATGAACCCCCAGATCCTTTTCTACAGTACTTCTTCAGGCAGTCCTTTTCCATTTTGTATGTGTGCCACTTTGCATTTGTTCTTACTGCATTTCTTCCTGTTTATCTCAGGCCATTTCTTCAGTTTGTCCAGCTCATGTTGCATTATAATCCTAACCTCCAAAGAACTTGCAATCCTGCCAAACTTTGTATCGTTCACTAACAGGGGTATTTTCTGTGCCTTTATCTAAATTATTGATGAAGATACTGAACAGAACTGGATATAGAATTGATCCCTGGATATTCACACTTGATATGCCCTTCCAATGAACCTCTGATAACTATTTTCTAGAATAATTTTCCAAAGAGTTCTGCTACTTATAGTAGCTCCATCTAGGTTGTATTTCCCTGGTTTGTTCGTCATGCAAGATGGTATCAAAAGCCTTACTAAAGTCATGCTATGTGACATATACCACTTTCCCCCATGTACAAAGCTTGTTACCCTGTCAAGGAATGCTATTAGGTTGGTTTGATGTGATATATTCTTGAAGAATTCATGGAGTGGGTTATTTTGACCTTATTATCTTCTAGGTATCTTAAAATTGGTTGCTTAATTATTTATTTGCTCCATTATCTTTCCTGGTATTGAAGTAAATCTGGCTTATCTGCAATTGCCTGGATTGTGCTTATTTTCCTGTTTCTGGATGGGCATTATATTTGTAGCTGGCCTGTAATGACCTCTTCCTCCCCACCCCCAGCCCATTACAGTCTAACTGCCTGGCCACACACCCCTGCTTCCCCCTTTCCCTTGATTCTGGCTCTTTCAGCTACAATTTAAGTTAGGCTTTTGTTATGTTAACCCATACAAGCAATACAATTTATGTTAGGATGTCAAAGCCAGTAAGGCCAGACAGTTGCTTAGAAACCATATTGCTGACTTAATGTATGGTTATGGAATGAGCTGCTTGAGTTCACCCTTTGTTTGATTATTCCTTAGCTGAGTCTGAGGACAGTAACAACATTTACCTTTTCTAGTTCCCTGGAATCTCTTCCATCTTCTACAACTTTAAAATATCAGAGGGGTAGCCGTGTTAGTCTGAATCTGCAAAAGCAACGAGGAGTCCTGTGGCACCTTATAGACTAACTGAAGTGTAGGAGCATAAGCTTTCGTGGGCAAAGACCCACTTCGTCAGATGCAAGACCCACTTCGTCTGACATGCATCTGACGAAGTGGGTCTTTGCCCACGAAAGCTTATGCTCCTACACTTCAGTTAGTCTATAAGGTGCCACAGGACTCCTCGTAACTTTAAAATAATTGCATATGGCTGAGATACCTCCTCGGTCAGCTCCTTATTCTAGGATGTATTTTGTAAGGCCTTTGTGCCTTGAAGACATCAAACTTGTCTAAATAATTTTAGCTTGTTCCTTCCATATTGTAGCATCTAATCCTACATAATTTTCAGTGGCATTCTTTATATTATCTGTCCTATTGCTACTAACTATTTTGAGCTCTCCCCTTCCCCCGTGGGATTTTCTGCAGTGCTCATCATTATTATTTGATTGCTTCTCAAATATCAGTTTATTTAATTTCACAACACTTCAGTTTTGCAAGGGGCTATTATTAATCCTCATTTATACATGAGGAACTGAAGCACAGAGATGAAGGTGAAAGGTATCCACTAATTATGGATGCTCAGGTTGAGGAAACAGTATCTGATCTTTTTTAGTGTACTTATATAGCACTTTATATGTTCAAAGCACAGCTGCAGTTGATGTCATTTTGTAGTTGTTAATGCTCAGTGGAGCTGTTAATGCTCAGTACATAGATTTGCAAAAGATGAGGCAGGGACCCTCCAGATAAGTGCCCTTCTATATAACTCTGATTTGTCTCAGAGCAGGTCCAGGAGAGAATAAGGCAGCAGTCCTGTTGAGGAACTGATAACCATGTAATTAAATGCATGTATGATCATGCATAGGCACAAGTTAAAGGATCCAAATTAAAGTTGCCAAGGCAACCTTAATGGTGGCATTTCCTAACTTTTCAGTGCTTGACTTTTCAGTCCTAATGTTCTTCTAATAATTTTAGTGTGTGTAATTTCATAGGTTTTTAAAAAAGGAAACAGGAAAAATATCCAGAAATTCCATCATATTGCCATAATTCATCGGCAGTGTTGAACCTGAAAATCTCATATTACAGGTCTTTGGCAATTGGCTAAGGGAATAACTGATAGCAGTAGTGGGGTTTTCATGTTTGTGTACCCAAACACTAGAGTGGGATGAGATACCCATTTTGAGAGTGAATTTTTAAGATATTTGCTGACAGCAGAGGAATTCTGAGATTCTGTACTATTGATTAAATTCTAGGCTGTGAATGGAAGTGTGCTCTAGTACTCGCAGACCTTTCTGCTTGTTCCCTTCTGTCTCCACTCCTTCCAGTTTGTCCCAGAACTGTCCCTTTGCCACCCATCTCTTTGTCTCATTTTCCTCACCAAACAAATCTAAGTCTTCATCTTTAAGTTTTCTCTTCACACTGCCAATCTTTTTGCCCAGTTAATTTGTCACTTAGCTCTTGGACTCCGTTTCCCAGTTATTGCCTTTCCCCCGTTCCCTTGGCCTGCAAGTCCTAATTCTCCCCTCTTAGCACTTCAGCTGACTATTTATTTTCCATCCTCCCCCATTTCTCCCCCCCCCCCTTTCTAATCTGTTTGCCCTGCTAAAGTTCTTTTGGCCACTCTCCTCCTCTCATGTTCCCTTTCCCAGTTTCCTCATTCCTGGCTTCTATTCCATCTGGACTCTTAGTCCTAGTCTACACTGGCATGTTTTGTCTCTAAAAACTGCCTTTTGTTGACAAAATAGTGAGAGTGTACACACTACAATGTAACTTTTTCCCAACAAAACACCCAGTTATGGCAACAGAAAACTTCCTCTCCTGTGAGAGATGTTCGTCTTTTTCTCTCCCTTTATTATTGACACAGAACCAGTATGGATTCTGTTTGTTTTGTTGAGGGAACTGGCTTCTGCCGGTATCCCACAATGCCTTCCCTGATGCCTGTGCTCAGTTTTATGATCTCTTCTGCTCTGCGGCCTTGTGCCCCTCTGCTTTCAAAGCTCCAGGAAGTATCTGACAGCTAAGTGAGCAGCTCCATTTGAGGAACAACAAAAAGAGCAAATAATTGGAATGCTCCCGTTGTGCCCTGCTAAAAACACTACCTGTTGCAGGGCAAAGGCTGGAGAGATTGCTGTGCTGCTTTGACATTTCTCAGCATGGAGAACTCAGAGCTACTTGGGATGCTTCTCCCAGTAGCTTAAAATGCTGTGAAGAGAATTCCAAGAAGCACAGGGATTTTTCCTTCCCACTGCACTGCACTGCACTGTGGGATGCTTACTCACATTGCTAGTGCCTGTGTCAACAGAGAGAGCAAAGCAATGTGGCCATGAAATGTGGACAGTGGGAGGTAGAAAGAAGTTTGACTGGATTTCCCTATTGCTGGCTTTGCATGTCCCCACACCTTCCCAATGTAGACGTAACCTTGGTGATGATGTAGTGAAGATAAAACTCGACAGATGTAAAGATGACAACTGTGTGACAAAAAAGGGTGAAAAGTGAAAAATATTACCAGAAGTGAGATTCAGGACAGAGAGGATTTTAGAAGATGCGAAAGAGATTTGGAACCAGAAAGAGTTTAGTTTTTTATATGTTGAGTTTGAGTATAGTCAAGACACCCTGGATATAGACAATAGGAGGCTGAACAAAAAAGAAATGGTCCAGTAGAGAATAATATCTGAGTCACTGGTATAGAAATGTTGAAGCTATGACCATGGGTATGCTTTTTCATGATAGGAGAGGCAGATCATTAGAGCCCTGCAAATTCATGGATAGCTACTTTATATCTGTGGGCATCTGCATCTGTGGATCATTTTTGAGGATACAGCTGTGGATGCAGATACAAATTTTGTATCTAATATCCTGCATATTTGTGGATATCCACTTTATATTTGTGGGTATCCACATCTGCAGATGTGTATGCGGATATCTGCCAATGATTTTTGCAGATATGGATACCAGTTTTGGTAGGGCTCTACAGAGCTCTCCAGTTCACCAACAGATTGTGGTGGATGATTTATGATGATCATAAAGAACAAGTAAAGAGTGACAAAATGAAGAGGTTGGAGAAATAGCAGGAGTTCAGGGGCTCTGAAATTTGAGGAAAGAACTGATACAAAAAGGTACACATGACACAGATTAGACAGATGGTGAACGGAAGCCTAGAGATTACCAGGATGAGCTGATTAGTAATCTTGATGGGGAGGAAGGAAAATTCAGTTATACATAGTGAAACTTACAAATATTTGCACATGAAAGAGCCAATGAAATAAGATTCAGGGGAAAGAGATGAGGCTCCATTCAAAAAGCTCATAAGTTGGAAGGGATATTGTCAATGGACTATAAACACAGATTCTGACTTCTCTTTTGAGCTCAGTGATAGCCCATTGACTTCAGTGGGAGAAGAATGAGGCCCTTCATTTGAATGTCTCTGGTTACAAAGAATACATGGTGAAAAATAAAGCACATGATATACAAGCAAAACATTTTCATACAGAATTATTTTTAAAAGTTTTACATAAAGCATCTACAAGGCATTTTTATTGTAACATATTTTTGTAGAGAGTACTTAGACACAAAATGTAATCCTGGGACCTTTTAAATAAATAAATTGAATAGTATAGTCAAGAGCAAGTATGTTCTCGAATGTGTGTCCTTTAAAAGAAACATTCATAAAATAATTTGTAAGATTTGAAGTATTCCATTGTAAATATGTCGCTATAATAAACCATCAAAGCACATACTTCTAAATAACAGCTTCTCCAGAAGAAATGACTATAGATATTGATAATTTTATAGACATTATTTATGAATTACACATTTAGAAAATGTGACAAACCATATAATTTTCTGTTTTAGCTTTGACATGGTGATATTTAAATATTGTGTGTCAAATGAATAATACTTTGTAGCATAATACAAGTTGCACTTCTATAAACTGGAACTCTTTGGAGGGAGGCAGGAATTTTGGTTGGGTGGCAGGATAGTGGGGAGCAGTCAGCTGGGGGTGGGGGGGCAGAAATGACCTCCCCTGATCTGGCAAAATCCTTCATCTGGGACCACTCAGTTCCTTAGGGTGCAGGACCAGGGAGGTACAACCTGTAGAATAGCCTGCAATGCATGGTATGTAAAAGTTCTTGTGCAACTGTTTAGGGCTTAAGTCTTAACCAGCTTTCAAGTTGTATAGTCTCATAGTCTGTAAGGTTCCATATTTATAAATTAAGGCAAAATCTGTGTCGTCTTTGAGAGAATTACTGCATCTTTAAATAATATTTTGATCTTGTCTTCAAGAAGTATCAAATTAACTTATTTTTCACCATGTAAAGTGCAAGAACCAATGTAGAATTAGAATCATTTTTCACCTTTTTAATTTGAATTATTTTTTGTTTGAACACACTGTTTCCATTTTGTGAGCTTTCCTATGCATGTGAAAAATGTTTCTCCTCAGGCCCCCTTGTATTTCCTGGTCCTAGTTTTATGAATCATCGAGAGCAGGCTCTAGCCAGAATCAGACCCCATCCAGCACAGCTAAAGCATAAGCGGGACAAGCACAAAGGTATTTGGTCTTCCTTATTGACTAGGAGGGACATATGCCCATCCTCCCAGTCATTTCTTCCGTCCATTAAATCTTTGTTCTCAGAATCTTTGCACAAAAATTATTATGTTCTTTCCTTGTTAGTCTTCTGTAACCTGAGGAGAAAGAAAACACTCTTTATATGCTTAATTACTTTAAAAGTATAAGTGTTTGACATCCTACATCATCTTGTTTTTTTCTTTGATAAAATGTTATTTTTGGTTTTTTACTCATTTGTTTAAATAAAACAACTTTCTAACTTTTTCATTGGTACAGGTAATTTGAGTATGGCATATGCATTGTTTTCATTTTATTGTCTTAATTTTATGATCTTGCATAACACGTAGCTGTTTCAGTTGCTAAAACATTGATTATATTAGACTCATTAATTCAGAGTTCCTGTTTGATTTTCTTTAGATTTGTCTTCTATATGTAAGCTTTTTTTGATACTTCTGGTTTACAAATGTTAATTACTCAGTAAAAAAAAAAATTTAGGTAGCAGAAGACATATCAAAAGTACTGACACATTGTGTGCTTTCAAAGCTTGCAGCAAGTAGTTGGCTTCCATCAACTTTTGGGAATAAAGCAGTGGTCATTGTAATCATAAAATGAATAGGGTAATTTCCTCACTCACTTTGTGAATTTTCTCTTGTTTTTTCTGTCCAAGTTCCTGTCCCGTGTGTGTGTGTGTGTGTGTGTGTTTTAAGGTGATCATGACATAACAGTAGTTGTTTACTGACCTTTTGTTAGCAGCAACAGGATGCTCTGGTGCTCTTGTGGCTATCAGCAGTAGCAAGACCAGCAAATTAAAGGACAGTAATTATACTTACTCTTTCCATGGAGTTTTTATGACCAGCTCTCTTTACCTCACCAGCTCTGTTTAATGATGAGGGGCTTGCTCCGTGTTCCTTTGTGTTGCTAGCTTCCTGCATGTATTTATGCAAGCTCCCTTGCTTATTTCCATGTGCAAATATAACTTCATTGCCAATCTGTTTCATAGTATCCAAAAGTGATACCCTAGTTTGTAGAAAAGATATTTTAGATCACTTTCAGAAGTTTACCGAGAGAACCTACTTTGTTATCTCTAACTCTGTACCTGGTACCTAGTAGCAAATTGTAGCAAACATTGACGTGGAAAAATTGTTGTGGTATTTAAACTAAAACAAAACAAAACAAACCCCACAGTCCAAACCACTAAAATAGATTCTGAAACGTGTATCTTGAACAAATTCTAATGTGTTTGGTGACAAAGGGTTTACTAGCACTTGTTTGGAATGAACTACATTTATGATTTTGTAAAACAGAGGTAACATGGCCAGCTCAAGCTCATGCAAAATCTCTCACCCACGTACACACCATTGTGATTGTATAATAAGGGGCAGATGAAGGAATGGTTATTTTATTTGTAAATTGATAGCACTATATATGTAACTGTTTTCCTAAAGAAGTGTAGGTGCAATAAATTTTCATGCAACAATTTTATTTATTTCACACAAATGCATTATATTCCTGTTTTGCTGAGTTAAATTAACTTCTTCATTCTGAAGAAGTTATTAACTAGGTTCAGATCTTTACATAATAGCAGATTCTGTTTGCAAATAGAATTTCAATGCATCATGGCTCAAAATCTGCTTTATTACCAATATATTTATTTTGACTTCTGTAATCTGCTGTACTATGGGTTGTTTTTGCTGTTACTTTGTTCAATGTTTTCTTTTCTCACCCTGCACATTGTTCCTTAGTCTTAAATTTGACTCTTAAAAAGAATAAGGATATAACTGTAATTATATTTGTAGACGGAAGTGGAGAAAGGGGTGAGAAGGATGCCAGCAAAATCACAACTTATCCTCCAGGGGCTGTCCATTTTGACTGTGAACTCCGGGCAGTGCAAGTCAGTTGTGGATTTCACCATTCAGGTAGAAAACTACAGCTTTTATGTAATGCATGTATTGAAAAATTTTTTTGATCAGATATCCTTCCATTCATATAACTGCCATAAACTGTGTGTTCTAAGGAAATGTGTGTTAATTCTTACCCAAGTAAGCCTAAAATCATTGATGTTTTGGGGTTACAGTAGAACTTCAGATTTATGAACACTTTAGGAGTGGAGGTTGTTCATAACTCTAAACAAAGCATTATGGTTCTTTCAGACGTTTACAACTAAATTGACTAATACAGATTTGAAATTTTACTGTGCAGAAGAAAAATGCTGCTTTCCCTATTTTTTTTATTTGTTGTTTTTTTAAAGTAATTGATATTTAATACAGTAAAGGTTGAACCTTTCTAGTCCAGCACCCTCAGAACCTAACTGGGCTGAACCAGAGCATTCGTTGAACCACTGGAGGTCAATGTTGTCTAGCAGCTTTACCAACACTTCTATTGCTTACTAGCTCTTAGCAGACATTGGGGTAAATTAGAGCTAAATAATAGCACAGAACATTGAGAACCAGGATTGGTGGCTATAAACAAACATTATGGGATTGCAGGAAGCTTGGTCAAACCCATGGGTGGATATATGGCTAACTGAAATCATGCTGGACCACACATGTTGCTGGACCAGAAAAGTTCAACCTGTACTGTACTCTGTTTGCAGGTGGTTTTTTAATTATTATTATTATTTATTATTATTTGCTGCTGCCTGACTTTGTATTTGTGTTCAAATGAGGTGTGTGTGGTTGATTGGTCAATTCTTAACTCTAGTGTTCATGACTGAGTTTCTGTTTTAATTCCAGTATTCAGCATTCTACTCTGTTGGGGTGCGACGGACTGATTAGCTTAACATCTGGAGCCAACTTTATTCCTTTTCTTAACCCTCCTTTAGTGGTAGAACCATATAGTGGTTAAGAATCCACCTTCTAATCTACTTCACTCATCCTGTCAGTTTCCATTCTAATTCTGAACTGTTCAGGGGATGGGTACCATGTGGCCTGCATAAATTCTTAACTCCTGCGTATGGTAGAACTGCATCTGCTATGCTTCCATGGGCCCTTAGTTCCCAAAGTAGGATACAGTTTAACAACAAAGCAAATATTTATTATAATAATTTTAGTGGGCTTTTCTTCTTAAGTGCAATATGGAGTATCTTTAAAGTAAATTATAATGAGCATAGATTAAAGCCTCCCAAATCATTCCTTGAATAGAAAAATATTTTAAAATGCAGTTATGATTGCAAAATATTATCCTTTTTTATTCAAGAAAATGATTTCATGGTGTCAATATGCCTGAGTTGCAGGTTCTATGTTGTGTTTTGAACAATACTAAAGAACTTTAAGTGAAGAAATTTAAACACAATTCAGACGTATTGGGAAGTATGGAAATTAATCGAAATTAGTGAATTGTAGTATAGTGTAGATACAGTAACATATTTTAAGCCCTCTAATAAAAGTCTTGAAAGTGTTTTTTAATGGTGGGATAATATTTTTCCCCATAAAGATGAAAATCAGTCTGTCCCAGTTCTTAATAGGCAACCAAATGTAATAGATGCTTATGGCAGTAAGTTAACCAGTAATATAATCCAGCAGTTTCTCTAATTTTGCTCTGATTGCTACTTCGTTACTTTCAAATGAAAATCTGATGATTTTTGTAATTGAAGTGTTACGCAAAACATATTTGAACTAGCTAGTTCTGTATGCATGTTTAACAGATGAAAAATGTAATATTAAGTTAGCATTAAGCATTACAGTAGCTTTTCTCTTACCAGGGAATAGGTTCAATTTGGGAAGGGATAGCTCAGTGGTTTGAGCATTAGCCTATTAAACCCAGGGGTCTAGAGCAAATCTGTCAAGGATGGTACTTGGTCCTGCCATGAGGGCAAAGGACTGGACTCAATGACCTGTTACGGTCCCTTCCAGCTCAATGAGATGGGTAATATCTCCATATTACATTACATTACATTACATTACATATGTTATTACAGTACATATGTTGGGCTACTGTCAGGCACAAGCTAATTTTATGAAAGTCTTTTCAGGATCAACAGCTTTATAAGTTTAAAAACAAAGTGAGTAAATTACACACAAAGCCAGGAATGTGTGAAGTCTTCCAGATTGTCAGGGGAAAAAAATCTGAAAAAACCCCCAACATTTTATTTTTAGTGGTATTGATGGAGAATGGTGATGTTTACACATTTGGATATGGGCAGCATGGACAACTGGGACATGGAGATGTTAATTCCAGGTATGTTGTAAACAGATTAAAGGACATATTTGTACTATTGAATTTCTTTCTGTTTCTATGAATGAAATTATATATAATGGATATATTCTCCCTGCTTAGATGATGCAAGGAGAAATATTCATGAGTTACATAAGTAGAGGAGGACTTCCGTAAATTCTTATAAAAATCTTAGAAAATATCTCCTGGAGTGTGCTCAAAACCATTTTCAGCTGTTTCCAACTTTATTTTCCTATAATAAGTTAAAAGCATTTAGTCTTCAAATAACCGTTGATCTCAAGGATTAAATATTGTGTTGCTGTGTCTTGAAGCAAAATAAATTAGTTACAGGAATTTACTCTGAAGAAAAGTGCTTCCCTCTATTAAGAGTTCCTAAACAAAAAAGAAAGAAATATCAGGAAGGGACTTTGCTCAGATGTTTTAAGAACAAACTATCTCCCTTCTAGCAGATAGCAGCCAGGAAAAATTTCAGTCCCAAAAGTATTTCAGCAACTGTAGTTTATGGAAACTATCATACAATTCAAAGTGCGTAACTTTTTCTTTGGTTTTAAAATTTCTGTGCACTGTCTGAGCCCAAAGATTAAATGTTTTATGAGAGTTATTGCAGACTCCCTTCATGTATTGCAGTTTCTAGACATATTAGGACTGCAATGCATAAAGACTGTAGTGCCAAAAAGTCTACAAAGTTTTAAGATCCATAAGGCAATAGTATATGTACTGTTATTCTTATGCACTGAAGAACTTCTGTAAAGACACCTCTGAAGCATATTATGTTTCTTACAATAATGCTTAAAGACTAACCCAGAATGAGGTCTCATTGTGCTAGGCACTGTACAAATAAAGATGGTCCTTGCCCCGAAGAGTGTACTGTTGCGATAGACACAGTGTGGGAAAAGGGATAAAACACACAAGTAAGGCAAACTGTGTGATGGTAGCAAATGTCATGTTTTATGGTTGGTGAGTATTTGGATGGGCTTATGCAATAAGCTAAATGAAAATGCACGCTGAAGGGAAACCAGAAGAGGGGGACCTCGAGCTCATCTAGTTCAGTCCCCTGAACTTATGACAGGACTACTAAGTATTCTCTAGGCCTTTCCTGGCAGGTGTTTGTCTAATCTGCTCATAAAAATCTCCAAGGATGGAGATTCCACAACTTCCCAGGGAAATTCATTTCAATTTAACTGCTCTGACATGAAGTATTTCCTGATGTCCAACCTAAACCTCCCTTACTGCAGTGTAAGCCCTTTGCTTCTTGTCCTGTCCTCAGAGGTTAAGAACAACAGTTCTTCCTCCTACTACTACTCATAATCTTTTATGAATTTGAAAATAGTTTTTTCCCCTCTGTCCTCTCTTTTTCGAATTAAACAAATTGATTTTTTTCAATCTTGCCTCATGAGTCATGCATTCCTCACTTTTAATCATTTATGATGATCTTTTCTGGCCTGTCTGCAGTTCATCCACTTCTTTCCTCAAGTGTGGCATCCTGTTGAGGCCTAATCAGACCAGAGTAGAACAGAAGAATTAGTACTTTTGTCTTGCTTGCAACACACCTGCTAATACATTCCAGGATGATGTGTGCTTGTTATTCTTTTTCAACAGTGTTACGCTATTGACTCATATTTAACTTGTGGTGCACTGTGACTCCTAGATCACTTGTTGCATTATTCCTAGGCACTCATTTCCTATTTTGTGTGTGCAACTGATAGTCCCTTATTAATTGGAGTTCTTTGCCATTGACCATATTGAATATCATCCTATTTACTCTCCAGTTTGTCCAGATTAATTTGAATATTAATCCTATCCTCCGAAGTGCTTGCAACTTTTCCTGTTCGGTATCATCCACAGACTATACAAGGGTACTCTCTATGCCAGTGTTCCTTAAACTTTTTAAGACCGAGGAACACCAAACAATTTATTTTTCTGAGGAACACCAAGGATTTTTTAAGCCAAAAAAAAAAAAAAAAAAGATGGGGGGATTACATAAGAACGGCCGTACTGGGTCAGACCAAAGGTCCATCTAGCCCAATAGCCTGTCTGCCAACAGTGGCCAGCACCAAGTGCCCCAGAGGGAGTGCACTGAAGACAATGATCAAGCGATTTGTCTCCTGCCATCCTTCTTCAGCCTCTGACAAACAGAGGCCAGGGACACCATTTATAGCCCATGGCTAATAGCCTTTTATGGACCTAACCTCCATGAAATTATCTAGCTTCTCTTTAAACTCTGTTATAGTCCTAGCCTTCACAGCCTCCTCTGGCAAGGAGTTCCACAGGTTAACTACACGCTGTGTGCAGAAGAACTTTCTTTTATTAGTTTTAAACCTGCTACCCATTAATTTCATTTGGTGTCCTCTAGTTCTTCTATTATGGGAACTAATAAATAACTTTTCTTTATCCGCTCTCTCCACACCACTCTTGATTTTATATACCTCTATCATATCCCCCCTCAGTCTCCTCTTTCCTAAACTGGAAAGTCCCAGTCGCTTTAACCTCTCTACATATGGGACCCGTTCCAAACCCCTAATCATTTTAGTTGCCCTTTTCTGAACCCTTTCCAAGGCCAAAGTAACTTTTTTGAGGTGAGAAGACCACATCTGTACACAGTATTCAAGATATGGGCATACCATAGTTTATACATGGGCAGTAAGATATTCTGTGTCTTATTTTCTATCCCTTTCTTAATAATTCATAGCATCCTATTTGCCTTTTTGACTGCCGCTGCACACTCTGTGGAAGTTTTCAGAGAACTGTCCACGATAACTCAAAGATCTCTTTCCTAATTTGTCGTAGCCAAATTAGCCCCCATCATACTGTACATATAGTTGGGGTTGTTTTTCCCAATGTGCATTACTTTACACTTATCCATGTTAAATTTCATTTGCCCAATTACTCAGTTTAGTGAGATCTTTTTGGAGTCCCTCACAGTCTGCTTCTGTCTTGACTATCCTAAACAGTTTGTATCATCTGCAGACTTTACCACCTCACTGCTTACCCCTTTCTCCAGATCGTTTATGAATAAGTTGAAAAGGATTGGTCCCAGGACTGACCCTTGGGGGACACCACTGGTTACCCCTCTCCATTCTGGAAATTTACCATTTATTCCTACCCTTTGTTTTCTGTCTTTTAACCAGTTCTCAGTCCAAGAAAGGACCTTCCCTCTTATCCCATGGCCATGTAATTTACACAAGAGCCTTTGGTGAGGGACTTTGTCAAAGGCTTTCTGAAAATCTAAGTATACTATATCTACTGGATCCCCCTCATCTGCATGTTTGTTAACCCCTTCAAAGAACTCTAAGGGTATGTCTACACTACCAGCCTAGTTCGAACTAGGGTGGTTAATGTAGTCATACGAACTTGCAAATGAAGCCTGGGATTTGAATTTCCCAGGCTTCATTTGCATGTTGCTGGGCGCCGCCATTTTTAAATGTCCGCTAGTGCGGACTCCGTGCCCGTGGCTACACGCGGCACGAACTAGGTAGTTCGGACTAGGCTTCCTATTCTGAAATATCTGTACAGTCTCCATCCAATTTACGTGCATCTCCGCACCAGTCAGCTTTTCCCCATCTCTTAGTTTATTGAGGGGGGGAAAAAAGAGTTGAGGGAAAGTTGTTGAGCAAAAAAGGTCGCCTGCCTCTTTAAGAGTGGCCATTTTGAATTCTGTTGTTCTCCAAGGCACATCTCTGACTGCCTCACGGCACACCGGTGTGCCACGGAACATAGTTTAAGAAACACTGCTCTATACCATTATCTGAATAATTGAAGGTATTGAACAGAACTGATCCCTTTGGGATTCCATCCATTATGTCCTGTGAGGCACTCTTTAGAAATAGTTCTCCAACTATCGTCTTATAGTTTTATGCATCCACCTTACAGTGGCACCATGTAGGTTGTATTTTCCTAGGCTGTTTGAGAATATAGTACAAAAATCCTTACTAATGTGAAGATATATCACCACTTCCTCCCATTCAGAAGGCTTGTTACCCTATCAAAGAAAGCTATCAGTTTGGTTTGACATGATTTGTTCTTTAAAAAGCGATTCTGTTACTTACTACCAAGATATTCACAAATTGTTTTCTTAATTATTTGCTCCATTATCTTTTTGAATACTGAAGTTAAACTGACTGGTCTATAATTCCCCAGGTTTCCCTTACTCCTCTTTTTATAGAGTAGCAGTGTTTCCCCTTTTCCAGTCCTCTGGCATCTCTGCTGTCTTCCATGATTTTATGAAGATGATCACTAATGGCTCAGATATTTCCTCAGTCAGCTACTTGAGTATTCTGGGATGCATTTCATCAGGCCATGATGCCTTGAAGTTATCTAACTTGTCTAAGTAGGTTTTAACTTGGTTTTCCCCCCTATTTTATCCTCTGATCATCTCTCATATTTATTGGTTATGTTAGATGTCCAGTCAAAACAAAAATCATTAATCTCATCTGCCATTTCCAATTTTTCTGCTATTTTCCCCCTCATCAGTGGTCCTACTCTGTCCTTCATGTTCCTCTTACTTCTAATGTATTTATAGAATATTATCTTGTCTCCCACTAGTTTGATCTCTTTCTGTGCTTTGGCCTTTCTAATTTCTTCTCTACATACTTGTGATATTTGTTTCTATTCATTCTTTGTAATTTGACGTAGTTTCCACTCTTTGTAGGATTTTTTTTATTTTTATTTTTAGGTTGCTGAAGATCTTCTGGTTAAGCCAGGAGGAGAGTAAGAAGAGTATGTATGGATTATTTAAACATATTTAAAACAGGAAATAACTTGGGCCATGTCAACATTGTAGGAATGCTTTCCCAGTATATTTTACCAGAAGAGTTCTCCTAGTGTTGATCCTATATTTCAGGGGTGGAAACCTCAGGTTTGAGGGCCAGATGCTGCCCCTGGTTTGCCTTAGCATTGGGGAGCCTGTACTGGCTTTCCAGTTCCCGTCACCCACTCTCAGGGCTGAAGTTCACAAAATCTACTAGCCTGGACCCCCCCAGGCTCTCATGTGGAAGGAAAATGTGTCCTTCTCAGTCGGGCTTCTCACTTTGCTTCTCACTTGTGTATGGCCCCCGACTGACTTTTTTGTGGGTCACTGGCCCCAACCCAAAAAGGTTCCTCACCCCTGCTATATTGGAAAAACTAGACTTTTGCTGGCATAACTTACTTCACTTAGGGGGACTGGAATAAGATAAGTGGTTAAAAAATGCAGTAACTGAAAGATAGGATTTTGAACAAAGTTCTGGAAAGAAAGTCAAAAGGCTCGTCTACATTTATATGCTGCAACACCCATTCACAGTTCTTCTCAGTGTGAACCCAGTTATACCAACATAAGGGCATTTATACAAGTATACTTTATACCAGTTCCAGAACTGGAATAAGCTTTACCAGTATAAGGTACTGTGATGGGTTCCCTCCCAGGTTGCAACCTGGAACTGGTATACTGCTGAGCCCTGTGATCCACTAGAGGTTCCGGCCTTACTCTTCCACTAGCATACACACAGATGCAGTTATATACAGGCTTTCTGTCCAGCCACTACATGAACCATCAGTAAAAATATTATAGCTAACTCAACTCTTAGCTCCCCCGGCTTGCATGTCCTCTGGAGTATAAACCAGAATGATATCATCTTGTGCTGCATGGGGAATTGTACAGCATAAATGCATAGAGTTCTCCCTCATCCTCCTCAATGTGGAGAAGAATATGCAACAGCCTTTGCCCCTTGAACTAAGATTTTCAGGCACTTAATGTCAAATTCACTGGTTTAGATTAAAACAAAAACAATCTCATTAATTACAGATAATAGAATTTAAGCGATTATAAGAGCATAAAGATCAAAACACATTACGTAGGAAATAAACAAAATGCAAACTAAGATCAGTAGACTGAGGTAGGGAACCTTTTTTGGTTCAGGGGCTGCTGACCTACAGAGAAATCAGTCAGGAGCTATTCAAAAGTGAGAAGAAAAAAAATCCCCCAAAATTCCTCACTGATGTGGCCCCCAATTGCGAAAACACCCGTCACATTTCCCTTGGACAACAGAGCCTCGTGTGGCCCAGGCTAGTAGATTTTGTTTGTTCCACCCTTGTAGGGGGATGGAGTGCCAGCACGGGCTCCCCAATACTGAGAGGAGGATGAGCCCTGAGTTGAGAGGCCAGATCCAGGCTCCTTAGGTTCCCCACTCCGGGGCTAGCTAGATTGGATATGGATTAGCAGATTCTCACCCTAACTGATGGTACAGGGCAACTTGTAGATTCTTAATGCCCAAGATGTATTAGCTTTACAGTTTGTGTCTCTTGAGTCTTTCGTGCACTGGTTAGAAATTCTCTAGGGCTGGGTCGAGCTCTTCCTCCAGTTTTGTCTTGGTTTTTCTGGCGTTTCCAGAAGTCATCTTGTACAGGGAGTGAAGAACAACAGCTGTCACTTTCTGCCTTATATAGCTTTAACTTATTTTGGAAACCCTTGTTTCAAACCTTAGTCCCTAGACCAGGTTGTTGAAAAATACTAACATCCCAAAATGGAATCCAGAGAGATGTGGTCTGGTACTTGTCCTTGTTAGAGTTAAAGAAGTCATTGCTTACAGGGTGGCCAAATCTCTCATAGGAAGGTTGACCTATTTCATAGTCTTCTGTCTTTGCTGATGGGCCATCAACCTGGCTGGCTTCTTCATTGTTGTACCTGAAAAGCTGGCTATGGGTATTTTCCAGAGTAAGCCCATTTGAATTGATGCAGTTGCAAAAAAAGCATCAATGTGTGATGCTGTTGCAAAAAAAGCAAATATGATTCTAGGCTGTATCAACAGGTGTGTTGTAAGCAAAACTCGTGAAGTCATTCTGCTGCTCTACTCTGTACTAGTTAGGCCTCAGCTGGAGTACTATGTCCAGTTCTGGGCGCCACATTTCAAGAAAGATGTGGAGAAATTGGAAAGGGTACAGAGAAGAGCGACAAGAATGATTAAAGGCCTAGAGAACATGACCTATGAAGCCAGGCTTCATGAACTGGGCTTGTTTAGTTTGGAAAAAAGAAGATTAAGGGGGGGACATGATAGCGGTTTTCAAATATCTAAAAGGGTGTCACAAGGAGAAAGGAGAAAATTTGTTCCTCTTGGTTTCTGAGGACAGGACAAGGAATAACTGGCTTAAAGTGCAGCAGGGGAGGTTTAGATTGGACATTAGGAAAAAATTCCTAACTGTCAGGGTGGTCAAATATTGGAATAAATTGCCAAGGGAGGTGGTGGAATCTCCCTCTCTGGAGATATTTAAGAACAGGTTAGATAGACATCTGTCAGGGATGGTGTAGACGGAGCTTGATCCTGCCTTGAGGGCGGGGGGCTGGACTCGATGACCTCTCGAGGTCCCTTCCAGTCCTATTATTCTATGATTCTATGAATTACAGATCCCTAGTCAGTATTCATAACTTCAGATACAAAAAAAAGTAGGGTAATCATATTCATCAGTAACTTCTGATGAGTCCTCACATGACCTATCTTGCATAAAATATACCACAATTATGCTATAATCATGCCATATGAAGAATATGGGTGCAGTGTCATGTGTATTCCACGAGTATAGCTTAGCCTAACCTAGGGCTCAGCAAACAAGTCCTATCTCTAAGTGACTTAAATTAGTAAATTTTTAAGTGTAAACTAGCCCAAAGATGTCATATCAATGCCAAATCTTCTATATTGCCCATGTAGTATATATAAGTGTATATGTTATTCCTGCTTTAATAGTTAAATGCTTTGTCCTGAAAGATGTAGAGCACCCCATGATCAAGCCCTAAAGGTGTAATTTAATATATTTACTGTTTATTTCATTATATGTATTCCATAAAATATACAGGATTTTGCCGTTAGAGATGATGGTCCTATGAGCTCCTAGCTTCATTTCCCTTGTTTTCAGTATTTTAAAATTATAGCCTTAACATTATATTGCCGTTAGAGATGATGGTCCTATAAGCTCCTAACTTCATTTCCCTTGTTTTCAGTATTTTAAAATTATAGCCTTAACATTATATTAACTCACTTAATGCTTTGTAATTATATAATACAGTAAAACATTTGCCTAGTATTCCAGATAGTGTCTGACAAATGACAGTAACAATACTATTTCTGTGCTGCAGTATCTTATTTTATTAAATTAACCTTTAGTCTGTTAGGTTAACTATTCTTTATATTCACTGAACTGAATGATTTCAACAGTCCCCCCCCCCCCCAAGTACTTCTCAAATTCATTTTCCTTATGGTGATACAAAGCATGGCTCTCTGTGTTCATGTAGTATATGAACATATTTGTTATCAAGTACACAGTTACTAACATCAGTCTTGCATGTGATAAATGTTTCATAAAGATGCACTGATACTGGTATGGTTTTATTTTGATATAGGGGATGTCCCACTCTGGTGCAGGCACTACCAGGTCCTAGTACACAAGTTACTGCGGGAAGCAACCATACAGCCATTCTCTTAATGGATGGACAGGTCTTCACATTTGGAAGCTTCTCTGTAAGGAAGCATATCTTTTTACATTTGGAAATAAAGTTTTTTTTAATCACTATATTGTACACTTTGTTATAGTAAATATTTTCTAGACAGGCTTTCCCCAGTTGCATACATTTGCCTAGACCAAACTTATGCCAGTGAACATTAAGTCTTTGTGTGTCTTCATTTTAAATCTGGGTTGACAAGTATGACTGTGAAAATCTCCTATTCCTTATTTGTCAGTGTTCCCCATATCAAGTAAGGAGCACTGTTTTTTTTTTTCCCTAAATGGCATTAATGTCAAAACTGTCTGCAAACTAGTGTGGGATTTCATGACACCTGCAGAATATTTCTGCATGAGAATATGATGTAGATAAAAAATGGCAACTATTCAGATTACTCCTGGCTCACATTAGAACTTCTGTTTGGGCTGCATGGGAAATTGTGGGGGCAGCTATAGAAGAAGTGCCTTCTGTTTCCTCACACTAGTGATTGGGCTGATTCAAATACTTCAGATTAAAAATGATAGGATATGGCTTAAATTCGTAACTTTGCTACAAATCATCAACTAAACAGAGGCACTGGATTTAAGGTTTATTACAACAATCTGTAGCCCACTAACCACACCATCCCAACTGTTTCCTCCCCTTTTCCTTCCCTCCTTATGACTTGAATGGTGTGGATAAGCCACTTCACCTTGAATGATCCCTTGAAATATGTGTTAACTACTTACGTTTACCAACCTATTTAGCAGTCCTCCTTTGAGTTAATTTCGCAGACCTGAAGAAGAGCTCTCTGTAAACTCGAATATGTGCATCTCTCACCAGCTAATTTTGGTCTAATAAAAGATAATACCTTACCCTCCGGAGTTGTGGAAGCTCCCTAAAAGCATGCAGGGAGGACAGTGGTGCTGAACTGTGGCCCCCTTTGTACATTACTCTTTCCTCCGAGGCAACACGCTACAGTGTAATGTCATGAAGCAAACTTTTAATGGGTCATCTTTCTTCCAGTTTTCCTTTCTGTATACAGGCAGTCCCCGGGTTACGTACAAGATAGGGACTGTAGGTTTGTTCTTAAGTTGAATTTGTATGTAAGTCGGAACGGGTACATATTGTAGGGGAAACTCTAGCCAAACATTTCTCCAGAGCTCAGTTTTATTCTCCCACACCTCACTTCCCTCAGTCCTTTATTCTCAAGCTGAGGTGTCTGCTGAGAAAAGCCGCTCCGCGTCTTCCTGGTCTGCTGGGGGGGGGGCGCTAGCTTTGCGTCTCCCTGGTCTGCTGGGGGGAAGCAGCTAGTGCGGGGTTGCTTCACCCCGTTTGTAAGTAGGGATCCGATGTAAGTCGGATCCATGTAACCCGGGGACTGCCTGTATTGAAACTGTGCTATTTTATTTATCTGAAACCATTTTTAATAGTATTTACTAATTACTGAATCCTTGCTTTAGAAGGGACAACTTGGAAGACCAATTTTGGATATGCCATACTGGAATGCAAAGCCAGCATCTATGCCTAATATTGGATCTAAATATGGACGCAAAGCTACTTGGATTGGAGCAAGTGGAGATCAGACTTTTCTTCGGATTGATGAAGCTCTCATTAACTCTCATGTGCTAGCAACTTCAGAGATCTTTGCAAGCAGGCATATAATAGGTTAGAGCTCTGCAAGACTATTGTAAATTAGTTAATTCAACATACATTTAGTGAAGGGACTTGAAACATTACAAGTACAAGCTGTGAAAATAATAAGCAAAAGATGTAAATTGAGAAAACTATTTGTGCCACTGCTTTTTATTTACTAACTGCTTCAGTTAGTCTATAAGGTGCCACAGGACTCCTCGTCGCTTTTGCTTTTTATTTTGAGGGTATTTAAATTGCAAATGGTATTGCTAATTGATTTACAAATATAATTCTATTATTAAGAAGAATGTTTGAAGTTTACATTTAGAGTCCTCCAGTCTATTCTTAAATTATTACTGTTCCATTGATGTTTAAAAACATCTCGTCTCACTTATTGTACTATTAGTGTATTCTTCCTTATGGTATCATAGTTAGTGCAGAGATGGAGGACAGCATTTAATAGATGGACTGTCTGTTTTTTTTCTAGGTTTGGTCCCTGCTTCTATATCAGAACCACCACCATTTAAATGTCTGCTGATAAATAAAGTAGATGGGAGTTGCAAGACATTTAACGATTCTGAACAGGAGGATCTTCAAGGTTTTGGAGTATGTCTGGATCCTGTTTATGATGTTATTTGGAGGTAAATGTGGTTTGCAGTCACAGAAAAGTGGCATTAGTATAGAAATAAGCTTGTATTTTTTTTTAGAACAGTTTTACGTAGCATCACTTGGTCACATAGGTTCAATTATTATTTCTCTTACCACTTGTAAGTCTAATTTGTATCTCTCAGGGCTATTGGTTCTCCGTGGCTCAAAAGCATGTGCTGCTGCTTCCAGTCTTTTTTCAAGGATATTTATTTCTTTAACCAGAGGTTATAAAAAAAATAGACTGAGTCTTAACTCAGTCCTTGGCCTTAGGGTCACTCTTCCCATGGATCTCTGGTACTCCTGCTCCTATCAGCTTCTCAGCCTTATCTCTGCTCCCATCCTAGAACAGCAGCCATAGTGTTTCCCTGACCCTCTTGTCCCCTTACTTTAGGGACCCACCATAGAAGCTGACTGTACCTTCAGTGTGTCTGTAGCATCCCAGAGTTAGCGTTTTTGTCCGTTTAAGCTCAACATGGTCTAAACAGAGCTCCTTCTTTTTCCTCTTGAATTCTCTTCACTTCAGTTGGTTTCAACAGCTGCTCTAGGCTCAAAATGTTCAGTAATCTTAAATTCTTCTCTCTATTTTCCTTTCATTGTTCCCAAGCTGTATTCATATTTTACTGTTTCTCCCTCCACAGTATATTATTTATTTGAATCTTTTTGTCTAGCCCAACAGTTAAACTGCTTGTTCATGTCTTAATCTCTCAGTTCAGTTACTGCACGATCTTCCTCAGTAGGCTCACTGATCAGAGCTTGATTGATGGGAAGGGAAAGGAGTGATACTCTTCTGAGTTCTGCCCGCTTGAGACATCAAAATAAGAGGACATTCACAATGTATTTTAGTTCTTCCTTAAAGTGTCCTTTCCATATTCCCCCTTATAGAATGCTTCAACCAGTGCATCCTGAATGATATGGAGCCCTCTGCATTTCCCTTTCTTCCCCCCTCTCCTGAACTCTGGATGTTTTAGGCCAAGGGTTTAAAAGTTGCATAGAGTTCCACCACCTCAGTCCCTACATTTGTGAACAGCTGGAGGGTTACATTGATGCTGTGTAATCCTTAGGGATTGTAGATAGTTTGTATTGGTTGGTTGTTAAATAACTGCATAGTGTTACAGTGCACAGAACTACTTGTTTTTGCAGATACAGACTAACACGTCTGCCCCTCTGATAGTGTTATATATTGTTACTTAGTTCTAGGTAGCTAAAGAATAATGTGTTGGGTCAGAAGATTAAGATTCAAAATATATTTCTTGTAACTAGAAATATTTCCAGCATCAGATGCACATAACAGATGCTTGGCATGTTCTCTGTCTGAATATCCAGTCTACTTAATGTTTATCACAGGGGCTAGAAGTGAGAGAGAAATGAAATAGATTCAAGTCAATTTTATTTCAGGAGGAACTGGCAGTAGCAGCAGATTCCCAGATAGTGGTTCTAGCTCCAGGCAATTTAGCTGAAAAGCAAAAAAATTCAGCTTCTGTACCCAATGCAGAATCCTTCAGGATCATCGATAAGCTCTATTTCAATAGCTTTCCCATTTCAGAAAGCATCCGTTGCAGTCAAAGAAAACTGTGCCATCCTCATTGGTGTCAACCTTAATACAAAGATCTTGTCTGAGAGAAGGATTTACAGGGACAGGATCTTCTTATGGAGCCAAAGTCTGGCTTAAGATTTCAGCTCAGTGTTGGGAGTTGTCCATTTGTCACATCAGAAGGAATCTATCCTTGTGGTGAGATCTGCTAATCCAATTAACGTAACTGATGAGAGTTTGATACCTAGCAAAACATTGTCAGAGTGGTAGTTCATCATATGAATTGATCTGTGGCTCCATTGACAATTGAGCCTGGTACTGTTTCTTAGGATACATCACTTGTGTTGCCGCAAGAAATCAAGCAGACTGCTTTCGTGTTTCAGGAAAGTATCAGGAGTGTGGTGCTTCTTCATTCTATCTATTAAGACCTTTTCATGATCTCTGGTGAAGAACTACTCTCTGTTTTCTAGTTCAGTGAAGTTTTCCTTGGTTCCCTTCTGAGCCACAAATGATTTAGAGCCAAAGAGGAATACAAATCACAGATCAGAACCAGGAAATATTATTATAATCAGTTCAGTGCAGCCTGCTGGATCAGCAGGCACAGAGATGTTTCCAGCTGGGGCCATTCAGTGAGCTTTTGGTCTGAGGGGCAAATACCTCCTTGAGTAAGGTGGTCTTGCTGGTCATTTTGGGCATCTTATAGGAAGGTGTGAGGAGAGATCTTCAGACAGATAATAATCGAAGACTTCTTCCTCAGAAGAAGTCACCAATGAGAAATGGGAGGAGCAACGGGAGCTGGTATATTCTGATTCAAAATTAAGGGACACGTCTTTTCCAAATAAAAATGTGGAGGATGTCTCAATATCATCACCACCACAAGATGCTCTAGCCTTTAATAAGTTAGCATCACATATGTCAGTGATGCTAGATATTATTTCTGTTTTGACAGAATCATCCCATACTTTCTGATATTTTGGGATCAGTGGTAGATAATGAATTACATTTTTCTTGTTATAGGGAGTGCTTTCATTAGCAAAAGCAAACTGGAATATTCGGCCAATCACTCAGCTTCTCCAGAGACTGATATCTCAGTTCCCTCAAGAAGGACTTGCCACGTTTCATATTTACCCACTTGCTAATTCATTGGTGGTTGAAGTGGCACTTCACAGATCAGAGTGCCCAAGGTCACTTTGCTCTACAAGTTGGACTTCCCTGATCCAGCACCCTTGGGACCTGAGCTTTCCCAAACCAGGGAGTTTGCTGGACTAGGGGAGGTCAATGCTCCCGTTGGCTGCCCACTCCCGGGATCCTCTTCCTGGGGCTCCCTGCCCTGTGCTGGCCCCTCTAATGTGGGCCCAGCAGGGGCTTCTCATGCTGCTGCCCATAGGCTGCCTCAGCATCCCCTGCAACTTCCAGCTGGGACCGCTTGGCCACAGGGTGTTCCCCAGAAGAAGCTGCCCAGCTACCTTGCTCCTCTGCTGGGACTGGCCCTCTGTGGTCAGCGAGTCCCTGGGGTTCTCCAGTGGGGCTACCTGCCTCTTCCTGCCCCGATTCGGCTGGGGCGTTCTCAGCCGGTGTTGTCCCGTTACCGTGAATCCGCTGCCACAGGGGTTTTCCAGGGTTACTGCAGGGGCTGCCTGGTTGCCACCGGCCCTGCTGCTGATGGAGGTTCCCTGGCTGCACCTCCCACTGCTGGCAGCCGCTCTACACCCGGGGGTACCTCATCTGGGGCCAGGACTCACCAGCTGCCTGGCCCAGCTGATGCTGAGGAATCCTTTGTCGGGGCGGGGGCTCCCCAGCCAGGCCTGGCCCATTGATGTTGGAGGTTCACCAGCTGCTGTCTGGAAAAGCCTCTGCTGGTCCAGCATGAGCTCCCCAGCTCCCATGTTGTCTCCTACTGATGCCTTTGGTGCTCGTTGGTCAAGCAACATCTGGATTTGGGAGGTTCAACCTGTATTGGATAAAGAAGGGAAGAGACTGAATGTATTATTCTTCAGATAAAATCAGCTTGCATATCCAGCTATGAAACTCCCGTGGTGAAGTACTAATATTATTTCTGGAGTCTTTTTCTTAATGTGCTTCTAGAGCAGCTGCATGTGGTCCATCAGGGTAATCTGACTGCAGGCCGAGAGACATTTTGCTGATATTGACCAACTGGAGAAACCACTCTGCACAGCTCCCTGTTCTCTGTTCTCTGTTCCTGGCCAAACTGACTTGTGAGAAGTAATGCCTGCAGGTGAAGGAGCTGCAGAGATGTGATGGCCACTGCTTCACACTACTCCCATTGGCTGGAAAGAGAGAACTGCAGCCACTGGAGGCTGCAGAGGACAGTGCCTGCAAGATGGTCCACGTGAGCAAAATGTCTCGCAGTCCACAGTTAGAGTACCCTGATGCTCACCATTGCTCTAGAGGAAACCAAAAGTAATTAAAGGCTGTTTTGATTGCAGAACTGAATGTTGCTAAGCAACAGTTGACAGTGGGTTTGAATCCTCAGATATTTTAGCAAGATCAGATTTAGCTTTGGCTGTCTCACTAAAGAAACATGGCTAAGGGTGGCGGGACTCCCTCATGAGACAGTAATGAGGCTCAAGGACCTTCCATTGAAGGAGAAGTTCTGTTTGGTGTTTAGATTGAAGAGTTACTGGAGGAGATTTAAAAAATGTAAGATCTGCTAGATCTTTAGGTTTCTTTAACATAAGGAAAGAATCTTATTCAACTCTATCAAACAAGTATCAAAGTCAGTATCCATCATCTTTGTCTCCTTCACAGCATTACTGTTATTAGAGAAGGGCATATCAGTTGCATCTGCAACATTATACCTCACAACATCAACTTTAATGGAGGAAGAAATTTAAACCTTGCAATAATAAAGGGAAGGTTTTGTCCAATGTACCAGATTTGACATAAGGACATGGAGTTTCAAAAGAGCCCATTTGGGTATTGTTTATCCACAGTGAGGGGACTGGTTGTCCCTTTTTTTTTTTAAGCAGTGAGAGTTAATAACATTGGATGGATATTAATCAGATGCTCTTTTATACAGTTAAACAATTCCATTCAGAACCTCATCCCTCCCGCCCCTCCTCCCCCAATAATCCACCCAATTGTATTTAAGCAGAGATCAACATCTTGATCAAACAACTTGTTAAAAAAGGAGTTTCAATCTCTAACATAGTTAGGTGCAATAGAGGTAGTTTCATGAGATCGAAGAGGGAAGTGATTTCACTATTGTTTTCTGATCCCTAAAATAACTGGGGGCCTTCACTTTATTGTAGATTTAAGGAGGTTAAAACTTTATGTAAAGGAACTTTGCTTCTACATGTTGTCTTTAACACCTTCTCTTTCCCTTCAGGATTGGTTTGTATCTCTGAGCGGAAAAGGCCCATATACATTCACATTTCTGTGAAACCAGGACATTGGAATATGCAAATATTTTGTTAATGAGGACTATTTTTAGTACAAGGCCCTCTCTTCTTTTTAGTTATTTACAGGTTCCAGGTATTTACAGAGTGCCTGTTTGTTCTGGCAGCATACTGAAGAAGGCAGGGGATGTATGTCTGCCTGTACCTAGATGACTTGTTAATAAGTGTTATCTAGGGAATAGATCTAGTAAATCAAATATATTCATAATTTGTCAATCGGGGATTACAGATAAATTGGAAAAAGCCATGTCTAAACCATACTTAAAGTATTCATTTTGTAGGAGCTATAGTAGATGCAATTGTGAAAAATGCTGTTCTCCCAGAGCGGAGAGAGATAACATATATAATGTCTCCTCTGCCAGTTACCAAGACAGTTGATTCTTTTTGTTCTTCAGTTGCTGTATCTACTGGGGTCAACCACAGCAGTGACTTGTGCTGGTCTTCAGATGAGATCTTCAGCGCTAGTTAGGAAAGAATTACAAACCAGATTTAAATGGTATTCATAAAAAACATAATTCCACAACAGGTGTGATCATAAATGTGTTGGATAGACAATTAAAATGCAATAAAAGATGTACTTTTACAGTCCCTTACATCGTTGGAAATACTGACCATGGATACATCTGCCGTAGCATGTGGAGCCCATCTGAACAATGAATTGTTGGTCAAGAGATCATTACTCATAAAAGGAATTTATATATCAGTATTTTAGAGCTAAGAACAATCAGTGTAGCTGTAACATATTTTCTACTTCAATTCAAAAGGAAAGCAGTTGTGATAGCATTGTAGCTGTAAAATTATGCAGGAAGTAATCTTTTTGGAACTACTGTATTGATTTCAATATTCTTTCTATAGCAATTCATGTAGTAGGGAGAAAAAGCTCTTGCAGATCATCAGGTCAAATATATGAATGGTTTCTGAAGGACCGAGTAGTAAATAATTTCCTTACCTTTTATTGTGTTTACCTATAAACTATTTGTGTCCAGCAACAACAGAAAATGCCAGAAATACTGTTCCAGAATAGGCAGAGACAAGAAAACAATGTAGGACATGTTTCTAATACATTGAAGTTAGGACCTAATATATGGCTTCCCCCTTTTACCAAGACTTATAAACAAGATGAAACCTTACAAAGCTTACAAAGATTGGTTTGAATAGCAGCAGCATAACTCAAACAATGATATCTGGATTTGATGCATCTGTCAAAATGATTAGTGGAACCTCTACCATTGTCCCAACTTCTTGTCATAACAAATGTCATCTGAACCTTTGATCCTTTCACTTGACTACTTGGGGAATAGATCTTTTAGATGAGCTACAAGAAAATATTTTATTAGAAGTACAGAATGTACAGATATAGTCTAGAAAATAATCCTTACAGACATGCTATAATCTTTTTCGTAGAGGCTTTTTATTGTGATATCCATGTGTAATATGGGTCCTTTGACACCAATTATATATTAGAATATTTATTTTGTTTAAAATATGTTTTTCATTATCTTCAGTTGAGGTTCATCTCTTAGCACATCATGTACCTGTAGAGGGGAAATAAGTTTTAACTAATACAATTAAGAGGTTTTTAAGAAACCTGAATAGTTTGTATCCTTCAATAAGAACTTCTGTGCTCTTTTGGATTCTGAATGTATTAAACACAGTTAATAGGATTTCCTTTTGAACCTGGTCTTAATTTTATTTATAAAAATAGTGTTTGTGATAATTCACCATTCACTGTTTGTCATGATGACAGAGTTTTTCTTTGCACTCATCCTAATTTTTTTTTACCAAAAATAGTCTGAGTATCACATAAATCAATCCATAATTTTACCAGTCATCTTTCACAAACCCCATATGCATGATGGAGATGCCAGATTACACACATTATATTTGAAGAGGGTGTTCACTTTTTTATTTAGACAGGACTAGAGTTTTCAGGCAATCTTCAAGGATATTCAAAGCTTATGCTTCATAAAACAAGGGAAACACTGTTTCTATATAGGATCTCTAGATGGTTTAGATTTGTTTTTTTATGAAATATTTAATTTGAAGGGATTATCCATTCCACAAGGAAGTCAAGCTAATTCAGCAAAATCCAAGGCAGTTTTGCATGGCTTTCTCTAGACATACATTCCTTCACCAGAGAACTATAGTAACAACGTGGAGTTGTGTTCACTCTATACTAATCATTGTTCTTTAGGTTTGGATTCTAGATCTGATAGAACGTTTGGCAAGACAGTCATGCAGTCCTTGTTTACTTGGAATGCCAAGTCCCACCATCTTGGGTCAAAGTACTTATTAGTACATCCCATGAATAGGAAATGCATGCACAGGCTTTCAAAGGAAGAAATGAAGTTGACTCACCTGTAACTGAGAGTCTTCAAGGTTAAACTCAAGGTTAAATACCCAGAGAGTTGGGGGTTGCAGTTTAATAGATTGAGGTCATCATCTCCTTTGAAACTCTTGCCGTAGAACATTGAGAGTCTGTAGGGTCAGTGTTAGTGCAAAGTAGCTGCATGGAAGCTTCAATAGCCACTGCTGGTAGGATTTTACCATTTGGGCAGCACCAGTTAGTGTAAATATGTAGAATCTGTATTAAAAACCCCGTCACAAATAACTAACTTTCATACATTCATAATATCATATGTGATCTGCTGGGCTCTTCAGAATTGACTTCCCTTCCTCGGAGCTCCGAAACACCTATGAGCAGAGAGGAGTTAAAGCAATCAATATGTGCTGCAGGCTCTGACTACCAAAGTCGAGTGATGACATCAGATTTTAGAGAGAGGTTTCTAACCATAGTGACTGTGAAGAAAATCTTGAAAATATGATTCAAGTAGAAGTGTGGCATAAATATGTGACTTAGTTAAAAAGTCTAAAGGGAAGGACAAGCAGTAGCAGCTTATACAGCCAGGGAGGAAGCCAGGTAGCCTGCTTTTGTTTAGAAGGAAGACAGTCTATCTAGGAAACAGAGCTTCAGTGGCCATTTGGGCTTTGCAGAATTAGATTATTTTCATAGAGCCATAGATGGCCTGCTTGGATCTGTGGGATCTGCTTCCTCTTTAGGTGGCTTTTATTGTTTTTATTTTATTGTTTCCACCTACCATTCTATCCCCATGAATCAGATGGGAAGGAAAGATGGTGTAGATCTTTGAAGTATGATTTGTTCTTCCTTACTTAACATGCTTTGAGCAGAGAAATAATTTAAATGTCAATTTTAATGATTATCATTAGGATATCTTTAACAAATGCTTCTTACTCATTTTGTTCTCCTATTCCCTTTCTGCATCTTATTCCATTTCGCCTCCTACAAATAGACAATTATTTCAGTCCATTTCTAAGTTGCTGTATTCATATCATTCTCCTTTAATGAACCTCTTTATATGGGTCATCTACAAAAATATGTGAAAATACATTGGAACCCTAACCCCAAGACTTGTGTGCACCAAAACTGAGTAACCTTATGACTTTCAATTTAAACTCTTCTCATTCTTTGCCTCATCCCCTACAGTTTGCTACTGCCACTTGCTGTATTACATCAATAATTAGATTTTTAGCTCCTTGAAGTCAGGAAGCATTTTAATGTCTCGTGTTAGCTCTGACACATGCTTAGAATATTTTCTGGATGTTCTGTAATTTCAGTAATCTATATTTAAATTTAAGGGTATTAAGTATGTTTGGGGCTATTGCCACATTTGTAATGGTGGTTATCTTGCATAACGTATATTTCACCGGTACAGTAGATTGCAATCCTAACAATCCCGATTAGTAAGAATTATCATTAAGTAGATATTCTACTAGTTTAGAAAGTTTAATGGTTCAGTTAATTTTTTGTCAAGTTAAATTTAATTTTTTGCTACATTGAAATCTTTTTTTTTTTTTTTACTTTGTGTTTTTGGGTCAGGTTTCGACCAAATACTAGAGAACTGTGGAGTTACAATGCAGTTGTTGCTGATTCCAGGCTTCCCTCAGCTCCAGACATGCAATCCCGATGTAGTATTCTAAGTCCGGAACTTGCTCTTCCGACAGGATCCAAAGCTCTAACCACCAGGTCTCATGCAGCTTTGCACATTCTAGGTATACATTTATGGTTGATGAATCAGCTGAAAAGTAGTAAATGCACTCTGCTCTGTGTGTGTGTGTTTGTGTGTGTTGTCTTTGAGTAGTATTCCCATGGATATTCCACTTCATATGTATTTATGCTCCTTACACCTGAGATCAGAGATTTTGGTAATAGTGCTCGTTTGACCTGAACTTATGCCCTACACATCCTTGCAGTGAGGCTCTATAGTGCTGGATGGTGAAACTGCTCTCAATTCTTTCTCATCTGCCTCAACTTGAGACAGAGTATTGGTATGTCTTTTTATTCAAAAATAATCTGTTAGCCTCTCTGGCTCTCATTTCTATTTACTTTGTTTCAGAGGGATTGGTCTCAAAAGTTCTACTGTGATTTTAAGGACAGGGCTGGGAAGAATTGTGAGTTAAGACTTAGATTCTTAACAATAGAGCATTCTCCTTATCCAGCCTCAGACCCAGGGCAAGATGCCTATCTGCTCATCTCAGACATTGGCCGAGGAGTGAACATAGAGCCTCAGCACATTCACCTGGATCTGTTGGAAATAAATCCTAAGGGAAGACCTGAAAAAGAGAGCTCATTCTCCTCAGAAGAAGCCTACTCTGAAGTCTTTCTCCTCCAAGTAAGACTATTTCAGAGACTTCGTATCCTCCACATTGGTACTGATTATTATGTGTGGATCTCTGGGCTCTTCTAAGAATAGAGGCATCAAACATACTTCTGAACTGAGTCCATCTGTACCTCAAAAGTAGAGCTCAATTGCAAAGAAGTCTTAAGCACTCCTCTTCTCAGAAGGTGATACCTACTACTCATTTGGTACCATCGGTACTTAAGTTGCCCTCCAAGACAGACATCCTTGGTACTGGATTATGCAATCCTGGTGCCTCTTAAGAAATCGTCATCAGTATCGACTATATCTCTCAAGAGAGACCTGCTCAAACAGCTTATATCCTTGGTATTGACAGTGGAATATGACCCCCTACTTCAAACTTACCTAGTACCACTGGAATTCACATATTCCAGAGATCTCCCTGTTTTGGATAAACCAAAATCTCACTTGCTAGAGTGTACTGAAAGACTATCGATGTTGATGGAAATATGGTAATCAAGATTGGTCCTTTCCCGTGTACTTCTTGATTCTCTTAATACCTTCAGAAAGTTGTCAGACTTCCCAGCTTGATGAAGAGGAATTTTTCTACTCACCAAATGAGAAAATTCCTTTTTCCCAACTTTGGGGAAAATGAAAGAGTTAAGTAAAAGATGGACCCATGTGCCCATGACCTGCTTCAAGCACAAGTGGATACCTACCTCCATTGTCAGATGGATCTGCTCATCAGACATCCTTGAATGGCATAGAGCCAGTAATTTTCATGGATTCATAGTCTGTCTTGTGGGGGCTACAGAAGAATAAATTTTCCTATCCTGTTTATCCGTTCTCAGCTCCCTCAAATTCAAGAATCCATTGAGAAATAGGAGGCTAGAACAGAGAAGAAAGCTATCCCTTAGACACGTTTCTTCTTCCCCTGAAGATGCAGTTATGATGACTGCAGAGACTTCCAGGAGTTAATGAAACATAAAGCACACTCCTTACAGATCCCTTTGGAGGAGGTTGAAGAGCTGCAGCATGAACTCCTAGATATCCTTCAGTAGTCTCCTTCTGCCCATGTTGCCCTGCCCATCAGTGAGTTTGTGCGAGATCCTGCCAAAACTATCTGGCAGACCCCAACAACAGTGCCACCGATATGTAAGTGTAATACTAAAAATATTTCACTCCAGCTAAGGACTCTGAATTCTTATTTACCCGTCCTACGCCCAATTCCATGTTTGTGGAGGGAGTGATTGAATGTGGCAGGCAATACCATGCTAAGACCACGCTGTATGATAAAGATTGTCAGTGTCTTACTTTGATTTGGCTACAAGACGTACTCATCCATGACAGTTCAGTTTAGAATACTAAACTACTGGTTTGTAATAGTTGCATACAATCACCCACATTGTACCTGTTTTTCCTGCTTTATTGTACATTTTGCAACTGAACAGAGAAAGCAGTTTCAGGCTATAATTAGGGGCAACAGTTATCTAGAATGTCTTTTTAGGCGTCATTGGGCTTCTGCAGACACTGCAGCTCAATTTATTGTTCTAGGAGTGGTCATATGTACTGCCTCCTGGTTTCTGCTTTTGGGATTTCCAAGGGAGGACCAAAACACTGTTGATGATCTTCCCTTTTATAGTTTCAAACTTTGTAGAATGCAAAGACAAATCCTTTCATACCCTAAAGCTGTGGTGTCCAACCAGTTCTAAAGCTACTGCGATAGTGAATTAGCTACACTCAATTGGCCAAATAGACACATGTGGCTAGTATGTTGGACACCACAGCCCTAAAGCATTCCAGAGTCATACAGCAATCTGTTAGGATTTACTCACTTGTATACAAAAGAATTTTTAGTAGCCCCCAGATAGCACAGAGCTCTTGCCCAATATCATGTTCCACTTTTCAGAGACCTTATGAAGGAAATGAAAAGAGACTATGATTTTAGAGGAAGAGACTATTTCTTCAGTATCTAACATTTCGCTCCCGTCAACTTATAAATTGTAATTATGACAGATTGGTTGTGGACCTGGGACAGTTCCACAGAACTGAGTTACATTTTCACCATTCTGTCATCTTTTTCCTTTTTGAAGGCCATCTCTCCCATTTTCAATCTGCATGGAACAGATTACATTAGACAAATTGGGATGTTGGGATGTACAAGACTGGAGTGGTCCATTTGTTTTTACACCCCTTTCCTCTTACCCACAGCTTTTCAGGGACCTCTCTCAAGAGTCTTTAAGGCAGAATGTTGACTCTTTGCTGTACATAAACTGTAAAAATATTCTGACTTGGCACAGAGGGAAGGGCTTATACTCCCAACTATTTCCTGATCCTAAAAAAGAATGAGGGATACACATCAGTTTTTGATTTAAGATTCCTAAACAACTTACTGAAATTTCAAGATGTTGACTCATGCAGCAGTCCATCCTTGGAACCAGGGGATTGGATTTTGGATCTCAACCTTCAGGACACCTATTGTCTTACATGATTCCTCTATCTTGCACACAATTCCTTTGGTTTCTGGTAGATCAGGATCCCTGACAGTATTGAGTGCTCCTAGTCAGCCTCTTTTCTGCCTGGAAGATGTTTTTGAAGATGTTATTAGCTTATCTCAAAACCATGGGGTTAATTGTATTTTCATATCTTGATGATTGGCTACTCAAGGGCCAGTCCTACGAAGGCTTGCCATTCTTATTGCAAAGAGACGTCTCTGTTCCACAAGCCATGGTTGCAGTTCAGCTTCAAGAAATCAACTTAGACTGCAGTACAACAAATAAAGAGTTTACATGGGCCTCCTTAGACACAGTATTAGCCAAGCCCACAGTCATATTTCTGGTGTTAATAGAGCATATCTCTAAGATTCAAACCAACCCCCACACGCATCACAATTGTTTAGATAGATGGCAGCATGTACTTTTTTGATGCTTTGTGGCAGGCTACACCCTTGATGTTTCCAGGGCCGACTCAGAACTCTTTATATTTCAGACAATTCAGTTATGCAAGGTCCCAGTCAGGGTCCATTCAGGAGTTCCTTTCATTGACACTCCTCCTTCCATCACCATGACAGATGTGTCACTGATGGATTGTGAATCACATCTGGAATCTGTATAATTCAGGGCAAATGGCTAATGCAAGAGATGCTATTTCACATCAGCTTCCTCAAGTCAAGGCAGTCAGGAATGCTCTACTGCTGCTTCAAATCATGTCACTAAAGGTATGCTACTGAAGTTGTGCATGTGTCCCTGTACTGCTGGCTGAAGAACTTGCGTAGTGCTGTCTGTTAGGGCCATACATGTGCTGACTCTCCTCGTGCCCTGCCATAAGAAGGGCAAGAGCAAAACTTTGATGGTACCACTGGTACATGTTGTGCCATTGATTCTGATGCTTCATCCTGTATCTGAATGGCCATCCATAGGCACCAGCACCTGGCTCCATTCCATTATTAACAAAGTGGCCTTACTGGGACTCTTGGCCTGCTCCTGAAAGTACTTCCCTGGTCACCGTGTCCAGGGCTTTGAAGGAAGTCATGGACACTCAGCACAAGGTCCTGAACATCTTGTGTTCATCTTCCTCTTCAGATGTGGCCCTCTCTGTCAATTAAGGCTCTTCTCAACCTTGCAAGAGCCATATGGCAGATCCCAGCATTTGTCATTCTGACTAGCAAGCATGTGGACAAGCATTCTGTCCTCCTGAGAGAAGCAGAGTTCCTCTTCTCCCACCCTTCATCCAATTCTGTTGTGGTGCACATGGTCAGTTCTCATGGTTGTCAACCCCACATGAGGTCTACTTCCTTTGTTAGTGACTAGAAGTATCTGAAGTATCTTATTGGGGAGAAAGTTGTACTGCTTGGCCATTTTTAAGTTTGAGATTGTAGGTACCAAGAGCTTACTTCAAAATATGATAGAGAACGCCTTCAAACTGAACAATTTTACTGGGCAGCTTCCCAATTATCATTGAAATTGTTGTCCTCAGTGGGAGTGTCTTCGATGAGTGCCTTCATTTCCTTTGGGAAATCCAACAGATAGAGGCATGTCTCATCACTAGTGCTGTAGAGATGGATGTGGTTGCAGTATAAGCTGTGTCCAGTATAGACTATAGCTTTTATCTTTACTACTAGCTGCCCTTCTTGGTTGATGGCCTTAAATTGAATCAGTAGTTTCATATTCCAACCTTCTATCACGAGTCTTACTGAGATAAGAGAGGCTATATTCCATTCTCTAGATGTCAGAACAGCCTTAGCCTTCTGCCTGGATAGTACGATGACCTTCATGAAGACTCCCAGATTTTTCCTCTCCATAGTGGGCTTGGCAATATCAGCCCAAAGGCCTTCCAAGTGTGTCTCAAACTATATAAGATACCGTTACCAAGTTTGCAGTATCTCTCCTCTTCATACACGCTGCACAAGATCCTCTTGTCTTCCATTTCCTTCTTGAAGAATGTTCCTATCTCAGAGAGCTGTGATCATTGGGCACTCAGCTTCCACTGCCATGTTTGGCTCCACAGTACTGTCATCTGTAACTGACCTGACTCTGAAGCCCCTGCCTTTCAGAGGGGAAACTGTGTAGGAGTCTCCTACAGTGGTACACTCATAGGTACACAACTTGAAGAAGTTATCTTGTACAGTAACAATGTTTTTTTAGAGATGTGTGTCTGAGTACTTGGTCCATGACTTTGTAATACAGAAGGAAATGAGGAGGCTTAGCCTGCACATAGTTACTAAACTAGTGGTAGAGCACAAGTGGAGAGAGAGTGAATGTGCAGATCTAATGGACACTGCTACCAAGTTTCTTCAGTCAGTGTAGAGACGGAAGTACCCCTGCAGTGGAGCACACATAGGGATGCACATCTCAAACAACCATCATTACTGCAGAAGGTGCATAACTTCTTATGCTTATTTCCCAGGTAATCGATAGGATAGCTTATGACCTCAGCAGGCACTGTTCCCAAGACTGTGATGGGAGTTGGACTCTTGAATGCTCAATCAAATGTTAATGAGTTGGGAAGTTCAGAAAATAGACTTCTTTGCTACTCTTATGGGAAAGAGTATTTTGTTGGTATGCAGGAGAGGGTGATTATATTTGTGCTCTTTGGGAGATATACCTTTTTTGTTCAATTAATTTCTTCCACCACTCCTGAGTCTGAAGATGGTAAAACAAAATCAAGCACAACAAGGCAAAAATCGTATTAATAGTTCCCACATACTACAGTCAGATCTAGTATTTTTACCTAGTTTATGCAGCTGTTCATCAAGCAATCATTCTTCTGTCCATGCTTCCTCTCCTTTCTCAAAATGCTGGTCACGTGTTTCATCCCAACCAGAGGACTCCTAGTCTCAAAGCTTGGCTCCTTGATGGATTACAGGACCAGAGGCTTCCTGCTTTGACGAGGTACAACAAGTATTATTGAATAGCATTAAGGAATCTAAAAGATACCTAACTTAATGACTGGGAAAGATATATAGCAGAGATGTTTGCCACATGCTCACTCATCTCTATTGACTGTTTTGGACTACTAGTATTCGACTGAATTAACAGGTTTTTGTTCCTTAGTTGAGGGTTTCTTCTTCTTTTTTTTTTTTTTTTTGCTCATCCCACCACTGAGGTTTTTCAGAAGACTGGTAACTTTACCCTCAGGGTTAAGAGATCCACTCTTAAATTGAGTATTTAAATGTCCTATGAATCCTCTCTTGGATCCAGTTACTCCCGCCCCCCCCCCCCCCTTTTTCATTGATTTATCTATAAAGGCTGCTTTTCTTGTGTCTATCACTTCTGCTCAAAGGGTTTAAAAAAAGAGATCTAATGGTGGGACCCCCATTTTATAATATTTTTCAAGAACACAATTTCTTTATTTCCATGCCCAAAGTTTAACCCAAGTTGTCATCTTCAGTTTCATATTAACCCAGTCATCTGGCTACTGATACTTTCCCCAAAACTTCAACAGTCCAAGAGGATGCTGCTTTTCCCACCTTGGATGTTAGGAAGGCATTGGCCTTCTATCTGAATGGAACAAGGTAATTTAGAAGCTCACTCGCTCTTTTTTATTTATAGGAGATAGAATTGTGGGTAGAAGAACTCAATTTAAGAGACTGCTTATTTAGTCTGGTGGCTCTGTGAGTTTGAGTTCAGAATTCCTTTACTAATTTTTTTCAAATATTCGTGGTTTTATCCCCTCTTTTCAGTCCTACTGTCGATGATATGAGAATTTAGGCTGGGGGTGAACTGTTTAAATGGTTAGAGATTAGAGTAGCAAAATAGTCTTGGATAGTGATATTAGTTTAACAGATTAACCTATGCTTATTGGTTAAAGTCTACTCTGGCTTCTTAGCAGGCAGCTTGAGATCAGGGCCAGCAGGAAATGGCAGCCCTGCTCCAGGGCAGGCTATGCTGCGGACTCTGCAGTATAAACCTTAAATAAAACTTCATAATCCAGAATCTGCAGCATGTGTAACCATACAACCACCAAGATTTTCAGCGGTTACACAGTTGTCTTTTAACTAACTTTTTGCATCCCTAGTCTTGGAAATGCTTATTGAAAACTTTACACAATATAGAATAAAAGTTATTTATTGCAACCTCCTAAGACAGGAAACCCACTCCACTCTGCCCGGGGGCTCTTCAGAAATACCTTTAAGATCCAAGGGTAAAAATGACCATCATGGGATGGTATTGCAGATTTCAGAGGGATGACAACTCTACATATAAATGCAAAGCGTGTGAGTGAGTGTTACATATCCCATCTCATGTACTGCTGTATGTTTACCGACAACTGTTTGATATGGAGTGCCTTAAAATGAAAGTTCGCAGGTTAAAAAAAAAATTCCTTTTCATAGAAGGCTCTGTAATCTGGCAAACAAAAAGTATAACAATGTCCAGCTAGACAAATTCAAGCTGAAAATAAAGTGCACATTTTTAACAGTGGGGATATCCATTTGAACAACTTAATAGGGATCTTTTTGTTTGCTATCACTTGAAAGTTTTAAATAAGGATTGGATTTGTTTCTAAAAATATACTCCACCTTAACCAAAAGGTATAGGTATGAAGCTGGAATTACTAGGTGAATTTTTGTGGCTTGAGTTATGCAGGTCAGACTAAATTGTGGGATTGCCATTTATGCCTTTCTTAAAGGGCAGCTCCTGGAGCTTGCTATCTCCCCCGCGCCTCTCCTCCCTCTTCCTCCCCCCACACACCTTCTCTGCAGAACAGACTGGCGAGGAGGGGAATTCAGGGCTTCAGCTCTTTGAGCCATGCCTACTGAGGTCTTGAGCCTTGGCAGGCATTTCCAATGGAGCAGAAGCCTCAAGCTCACCACCCTGCTGCAGACAGAAGCCCCAAACAGCAGCAGATGTACCCAGCTCTCGAGTATATTAATTTTATGGTATGTGACTCAGAGGTTCAATAAGTTTGTTACTTCAGCTGTATGATTTTAACTCTTCCTTCTGGCCTTAAAAACCTATGATTTTATGAAAAATGTTCTCCAGACTAATCCTTCTACTGATACTCTCTGAGATGTATTGTCTTCTGTATCTAACCTGGGAACAGCTCCAGTACTTTCAGGGTGCTCCAAGGAGTATTGGTTTTGTGCACTTGACAGATTGTTAGATGTCTACCCCCAACTGTCAGAAGATGTTGCATAGTTTTTAGCTCTCTCCTGTATTCATATTCACCTGTTTGACTGCTTTATATATTTCCCATGTAGTACAGAGTTTCTCATATGTTTTCCTAGTGTCTCATTTGTTCCTTATTTCTCAATTTCTAAATTCTTGTGTTGGGTTTCCTTCCCCCATCAAGGTGTTGGAACCAATCAAAGGCAAAAAGCAAAGCTGAGGCATGAACTGGTCATAGAATCATAGAACACTAGGACTGGAAAGGACCTCGAGAGGTCATCGAGTCCAGTCCCCTGCCCTCATGGCAGGACCAAATGCTGTCTAGACCATCCCTGCTAGACATTTATCTAACCTACTCTTAAATATCTCCACAGATGGAAATGCTACAACCTCCCTGGGCAATTATTCCAGTTTAACTACCCTGACAGTTAGGAACTTTTTCCTAATGTCCAACCTAAACCTCCCTTGCTGCAGTTTAAGCCCATTGCTTCTTGTTCTATCCCCAGAGGCCAAGATGAACAAGTTTGCTCCCTCCTCCTTATGACGCCTTTTTAGATATCTGAAAAGTGCTATCATGTCCCCCCTCAATCTTCTCTTTTCTAAACTAAACAAACCTAATTCCTTCAGCCTTCCCTCATAGATCATGTTCTCTAGACCTTTACTCATTCTCGTTGCTCTTCTCTGGACCCTCTCCAATCTTTCTTGAAATTCAGTGCCCAGAACTGAACACAATACTCCAATTGAGGCCTAACCAGCACAGAGTAGAGCGGAAGAATGACTTTTCGTGTCTTGCTCACAACACACCTGTTAATGCATCCCAGAATCATGTTTGCTTTCTTTGCAACGGCATCACACTGCTGACTCATATTCAACTTGTGGTCCATTATAACCCCTAGATCCCTTTCTGCCATACTCCTTCCCAGACAGTCACTTCCCATGCTGTATGTATGAAACTGATTGTTCTTTCCTAAGTGGAGCACTTTGCATTTGTCTGTATTAAACTTCATCCTATTTACCTCAGACCATTTCTCCAATTTGTCCAGGTCATTTTGAATGACACTATCCTCCAGAGTAGTCGCAACCCCTCCCAGCTTGATAGTATCTGCAAACTTAGTAAGTGTACTTTCTATACCAATATCTAAATCGTTGATGAAGATATTGAACAGAGCCAGTCCCAAAACAGACCCCTGTGGAACCCCGCTTGTTATGCCTTTCCAGAAGGATTGTGAACCATTAATAACTACTCTCTGAGTACGGTTATCCAGCCAGTTATGCACCCGCCTTATAGTAGCCCCATCTAAGTTGTATTTGCCTAGTTTATTGATAAGAATATCATGTGAGACCGTATCAAACTCCTTACTAAAGTCTAAATATACCACATACACCACTTCTCCCTTATCCACAAGACTCGTTATCCTATTAAAGAAAGCTATCAGATTGATTTGACATGTTTTGTTCTTTACAAATCCATGCTGGCTGTTCCCTATCACCTTGCCACTTTCCAAGTGTTTACAGATGGTTTCCTTAATTACTTGCTCCATTATCTTCCCTGGCACAGAAGTTAAACTAACGGGTCTGTAGTTTCCTGGGTTGTTCTTATTTTCCTTTTTATAGATGGGCACTATATTTGCCCTTTTCCAATCTCTCCTGTCTCCCATGATTTTCCAAAGATGACAGCTAGAGGCTCAGATACCTCTTCTATCAGCTCCTTGAGTATTCCTGGATGCATTTGATCAGGCCCTGGTGACTTGAAGTCATCTAACTTTTCTAGGTGATTTTTAACCAGTGGGCCTACCCTCTCCTTGGTCTTCCTCTTGCTTCTAATGTATTTATAAAAAGTCTTCTTGTTTCCCTTTATTCCCATAGCTAGTTTGAGCTCATTCTGTGCCTTTGCCTTTCTAATCATACCCCTGCATTCCTGTGCTGTTTGCCTATATTCATCCTTTATAATTTGTCCTACTTTCCATTTTTTATATGACTCCTTTTTTATTTTTAGATCATGCAAGATTTCGTGGTTAAGCCAAGGCGGTCTTTTTCCGTATTTTCTATCTTTCTGACACCTCGGAAAGCTTGCTTTTGGGCCCTTGACGATGTCCCTTTGAAAAATTGCCAACTCTCCTCAGTTGTTTTTCCCCTCAGTCTTGATTCCCATGGGACCTTACCTATCAGCTCTCTGAGCTTACCAAAATCTACCTTCCTGAAATCCATTGTCTCTATTTTGCTGTTCTCCCTTTTATCCTTCCTTAGAATTGTGAACTCTATGATTTCATGATCACTTTCACCCAAGCTGCCTTCCAGATTCAAATTCTCAACCAGTTCCTCCCTATTTGTTAGTATCAGATCTAAAACTGATACGAGAGTTTCTGTTCGTCAGTCTTCTGAAGGAGTGGTTTGCCTTCATTAAACAAAGGTGTACAACTGTAGCCTTATTACTTTCTGGAGTAATATGTTTTAGGTGTGGACATCTGGTATGTAAGGCGGGGGAAGGCTCTGCCTTCCCAAACTGCCAGGCATCGCCTCCCCCTCCCCCCCACTCTCACACTCCAGTAGGTTTTCTTGGGCAATGTTGAGGCTCCCAGCATATGCCCTCCCCATGCTCTGTGGCTGGAGATGCAGGGCAGGGCTGGGCCAGGCCATGCGGTGCACCCTCCTGGGCTGGGGCAGTTGGGGCCATGCCACTCACCCTCTGCTCTTCTCCATCCCTGGGACTGGAGAGTCTGCACTGTGTGGAGGTGGGGTTGGGGGCTTGGCTCCTTCAGCAGTGCCATCACCAACTGCCCATGGTTTTAGGGGTGTCAACGTGTAGACTACATGATTAACTGATAAACTTAGGCTTATCAGTTAATTCTGTTGACTACACACAACTGTATCAGAGACAGCAAGGGGTTGGGGAGGCAGGAGCCTGTGAGGAGCTGGCTTTTAAGGCTCCCCAAAATGACCAGAGCCATCTTCCCTGCCCCCCCTTCCCCCCGCTGCTGCAGAGGCAGCAGTGTGGACGGGATGTCGGGGAGGCTGCTGCGGAACAGCCTTTGTTTGTTGTGAGCCTCAGCAACCTTTGCCTGTGGGGAACTCTGACACTCTTCAGACAGGGGCTACCATGAAGCAGCCTCTGTCCGCAGGGAGCTCAGGTGACAGGCGAGCAGGGTGCAGGTGGAGCCAGTCTGCGTAGGGAACTGGTTTTCACACCAGTGGGGCTGGAGTGCATTGGCTGCGGTCCCACCCACGGAGACCATCAAATAATCCCATAATAGCTAATATTTGATGAAGTTACACAACTATTCAATTTCACGCTAACATCCCTACTATGTTTGTATTGATTGGCTGAATATTAGCGACCTTGGTTATCAGTTTAAGTGGTGACTACAATATCGGGATTAGCAGGGTGAAAATCACACACAGGATTATCTTTAAGTTTGAAACCACTAGGAGCACATAAGAGACTTTGACCTCAGCTGATGTTCAAGTCCTTTTATTAACAAATCCACTAAGCAGACAGCAGTGCCACAAATGATGAAATACAACCATAGATACAGAATGTGCAGTTTGTTCAGCTCTGATTGGCATCTCTCATATCTTCTGTTTGAGACAGATTTTGTCATGATTTTGTCCTTCTCATTATCACTGCCAGTGATTGTCATTCTATCACCTTCCCATGCATACCCCCTCAAAGCACACCTTTTATCCTGAGTTATGATAGCACCTACTAAGACTCATACATGTAAGCCTGTACCCCTTATTTCCTTATACATATTCTTATTCTCATTAATATCTGTATTAATAAATTACTGTAGCAACTTGAGATGGTTAAGGAATCCCCAAAAATGTTGCTCTTAAGTATCTTGTGCTATTAATGTGCGAATTGCAGCATATTTTCCAGTCTTTTGCCATGTGGTTTCTAGAACATCATCACTTAACACTTTTTTCTGTAATCTTATGCTTTCCTGTAAAGTGTCAATTAGTCATGGGAGCCCTTTTCTGGTCTAAGGAGAGGTTAAACAAAGGTCATTTTTAGTTTTGAGAAAGGAAGAGTGAGGAGGGACCTCAAGTCTTCAAATATGTTAAATGCTGCAATAAAGTGGAACTGAAGACAGATACAAAGTAATGAATTTAATTGGTGACTAGGGAGATTTTAAGTTAGATATTAGGAACATCTTGTTAACTGTAAGGATAGTTAAATACTTGAAAAGGCTTACAAGGGGAGTGTGAAATCTGTTACTGCAAGTTTGTAAGAAAATGTTAAACAGCATAATGGATGGTATGGCAATATGTTATCCTGCCTCCATATTGGGGGCTGGACTAAATGACCTCTTGAGGTCCATTCCCGCCCTGCAGTTTCTGTAATTGCATATATTGTAACATACTATGCTATTATACTATCTCTGTTTTGTCCAAAGTCAGCCCATTCTAAGGGAAAAATTGGCACAAATGAAAGGTGTATCATTTGCCTATTTTAGTCACCTGTCTAAAGGAAGTACATAATTAAAGGCTTCTTTGGTCAGGTGGGTAAATGCATTTCAGAATCCTGGTAGTGCCAGGACATGGGATGTGCATAGAATACGATTGTTTCTCATCAACTAGAAAGAGAGGGCTGTGATAGCAGAGACTGTTGTATTCCCAAATGACCACAGGATGGCAGCAAGTGCCCCAGCCCTGGGGAACAGCTGCTGACTGGCCAGCATGGTCCCTGCTGCCCCAGGGAGCAGCTGCACCCCACCCCGTCCATGCACCTTCTGGCTCCTGTTAAATCATGCTGCAACTTTTGGATTGCAAACACATCCTGAGGAAGTTTGTCTGTGTATACCTAAAACATCAAGAAAAGGTGTTCCTGTTGTGAAAAGTTAATCAAACCTGCACTTTGATCTTTATGGAGAAAGATGGTAGGCTAAATCTAGTTGAGTGTACAGCTGACTGGAATTGAGGGGTTTTGGAGCAGTTTTTATATTTCCAAATTTGCTTTTGTTTGAATTCTCCACCTAAGGATTGAGAGCCTGTCAATCCCAAGCAATTCCGGAGGCTGGTAGGCTTCCTTACCACGGAACTTCAAGAGCATATCAGCTGGCTCCAGCCTGTGTTCTGGGGATTGACAGAGCCTTTCAACCCTGATGGTATATCTAACTATATTTGAGTGACTCTCACAGCCTAGACAGACAGATTTGTTTTGGTAGGATTTGAGTGACTGTGCTCAAAATAGTGATGTGGACATAAAAATTCAGGCTGAACCTTGGGTTCTCAAGCCTGTGTCTTGTGTGGACTTAAAGCCCAAGCTCCAGACAACGCGGAATGTCCATACTGCTTTTGATAGTATGCTTGCTAAAAACTGTGAAGCATGAGTCTGCATGCCCAGCCTCGGAAACTGACTTGCAGTTGCTGTGTAAACATACTTTTAGAGACCTGTCTGAAGAGGTAGGAGGCTCTTTGCCAAGGAGTAAGGAACTGAGCAACACCCCCCACTCCGCCCCCAGACGCAAGACTACAGCTGTGGAGCTGTTGACCCTGGAAAAGTACACTTTAGCACATGAACATGTTGTGAAAACTTAATTGTGGCAGAATAATTCTAGCCAGCTCTATTTCTAAGCAAAAATTCCCTCACATGAATTCAGGTGTAAAAAGTTATCCTTAACTTCAGCTAGAGGATGCTAGATAACTGATCTGTTTTCTATATGTAGTTTCTCCATCCCGATCTTACTGTTGAATCTTGAATCATTTGATAAGAATATGTACAGACTGAAAGTCAGGTTAGAAACTTTTGCTTTAGCTCTTCATTATTTTAAGTATATAAAGCCTGATGCCAAAGGAATAATGTGTATGTAAGGCGGGTGTTGATGCCATTGCCTATATAACAGATTTAGTCAAACATTTCTTAGTTTATTGAGAATCAATTCTTAGTAAAAGGATTTGTCTTCAACGGTAATTATGGCTTTGTGTTACCATAGTGACTTCTCCAAGCATAATTGAAGGTGAAGTTTTGTTCTTCAAATAATGTCCCTGTGAGTGCTCCACTTGTAGGTATATGTGGAGCCGTTAATCAGAGATCATAGAACCATAGAGCTGGAAGAGACCTCAGAAGGTCATCGAGTCTAGCCCCCTGCTCTAGGCAGGACCAATCTCAATTAGATCAATCTGGCTACGGCTTTGTCAAGCCGAGACTTAAACACCTCTAGGGATGGAGACTCCACTACTTCCCTAGGTAACCCATTTTAGTGCTTCGCTACCCTCCTAGTGAAGTAGTTTTTCCTAATATCCAACCTGGACCTCTCCCACCTCAGCTTGAGACCATTGCTCCTTGTTCTGCCATCCGTCACTACTGAGAACAGCGTTTCTCCATCCTCTTTGGAACCTCCCTTCAGGAAGTTGAAGGCTACTATCAAATCCCCCCTCACTCTTCACTTCTGCAGACTAAACAGACCCAACTCCCTCAGCCTCTCCTCATAGGTCATATGCTCCAACCCCCTAATCATTTTGGTTGCCCTCCGCTGGACCTTCTCCAGTGCGTCCACATCCTTTTTGTAGTGGGGGGCCAGAACTGGACACAATACTCCAGCTGTGGCCTCACCAGCGCCAAATAAAGGGGAATAACAACATCTCTGGATCTGCTGGCCATGCTCCTCTTAATGCAATCTAATATGCTATTAGCCTTCTTGGCTACAAGGGCACACTGTTGACTCATATCCAGCTTCTCATCCACTATAACCCCCAGGTCCTTTTCTGCAGAACTACTACTTAGCTGGTTGGTCCCCAGCCTGTAACCATGTTTGGGACTCTTCCGTCCTAAGTGCAGGACTCTGCACTTGTCGTTGTTGAACCTCATCAGATTTCTTGTGGTCCAATCCTCCAATTTGTCTAAGTCACTCTGGACCCTATCTCTGCCCTCAAGCGTATCTACCCCTCCCCCAAGCTTAGTGTCATCCGCGAACTTGCTGAGGGTGCAATCCATCCCCTCATCCAGGTCATTAATAAAGATATGGAACAAAACCGGTCCTAGAACTGAACCTGGGGGCACTCTGCTAGAAACCGACCACCATCCCGACATTGAGCTGTTGATCACTACCCGCTGGGCCCGGCTTTTTTCATAGCAGGGTACATTGAGCCTCTTCTCCTCCCTCCTGGTCTGCCTCCAGGCTATGTAATACTGTGCTGGTGAAAGCCCTTCACGTCTTTCTCAACTGCTTTTGGCTTCCCAGGGAGAGAGCAATTGTCCTTTACCTTCATCCTTAGCATTATTAGTAACTGTTTAGTTTTTTTGTTCTCCCTAATAGTTTGTGTTTACTTTTTTTGCCTCATTGGGATTAAAAAAAAAGTGAAAGAAAGAGAAATAAAAATTTAGTTTGTTTCCTGTCTTGTCTGGGAGAACATCATCCCCTGTTCCCCCATGTTTAGAAAACTAGGTTTTTCATTTTTCTGATTTAAAAAAAGAAGAGAAGAGGAGGAGTAAAACAGATGGATCTTCTGCATTGCTAGAAGGGAACATTTTTAGCCCAAGCAGTTCCTATAAGAGCCAGACACACTCACTGTGTCTGATCATTTACAAATTGGTTAGTATCTACCTAGGCTTGAATAAGGATATCAAGTGGTTAACACATCACAAAGGCAATTTTTCCTGCCTTTGACATTTGTCAGTTATGGCAGTGTACCACAAATATGCCTCTGCGGTATCATGTGAGCTCATGGTAACACATGAGCTCTGGTATCTGTGGACACTGCTTTGTGGTACTGAGTTAGCCTATGGTACTCCATGAACTATGGTACCCAGGAGACCTGATGAGTGGGGAATACCCGCAATCCCCATTACATTGTACCAGGGCCCTGGTACTGAGCATATCCAGGCACACACAATTGCTCTTGGTACTTGGTTGTGTACTGCCAGTACCTTAGTCACAAGTCTGACAAGTCTAGCTAGAAGGAAGTCGTAACCTTTTGTCAGAATACAAAGATCTTCCCCATTTCCATTGAGCCAACCCATAATCATGGTATGGAACACCTGGGGTAACCCAATCATCCATGGCCACTCCATTGCCTTATTCCAATCCTTGGACAATATACACACCTGTGTCTCAGCCAACCCATGTGCCTCAGTGAGAATCTACCACATGGTCTCCTACAGCGTGGCTGTCCAGACCCTTTGAGCCAGATGCAGAGGAAGCTTTTTCAGAACAGGAAGAAGGGTTTAAAGGGGAAGCTACCTCTCCAGCAAACTTTGCCTTTTCTCTACCAAATGAGGCCTCCTCTAACCTCTCCTCTCCTCCCTCCCATCATTAGGTTATGATCTGGAAGCTTTCAGGATCTTGCCAAAGGGTGGCAGATGAACTTAAGGTTCCCTACAGGAGGTGACAGATACACATCATAGGTTAGGAGATATGCAGATTATCTGCATACCACCTCCACATCCAGAATTGCCCTCCCAATCAGTGAGGTGATTATAGATCCTACCATAAGTCAGTCACAGCAACAGAGCGAAAACCCTGCATCCATCACAGTGACTGACTTCCATTGTGGTGGATGTGGTTAATGTGTTAGGGCCAAATATGATTTTAGTAATTATGGGAAACTCAGAGCGTTTCTGGAATATTTACTTGAGACACACAAGTAGCAATTTCAGGCCATCCTTAAAGAGGATCAGTTAATAACAAGATTGGTGCTAGAGACAGCTCTGTATGTAGCTGATATCACTGCCTGCCCAGTCTTCATGACAGTGGTACTGAGGTGGGCTTCTTGACTACACCTTTCTGGACTGCCCAAAGAATTGTAGAAGACTTTCAGTTTGAAGGGCCCAAATTATTTCACAGAGAAAACAGATTCTTCTCCCCAGTCCTGGATTCCTGGCCACAATATGCTCCCTATATTATATGGTAGAAAAGTCATACGCTATCTACCAGATCAGCACTGTTACAAGTTAAAATGTAATTTTGGTCCAGGGATCAAAAGTGGAAGTAGTCTGCATCCCAATCCGCTGTGCCTCAAGTCACCTTTTCTAAGCACTGTTCATGCAGTGGTCGAGAGCTTGCAACATCAGCTGCCATCTTCACACCTGTTCAGAAGTCACCTGGCCCTATTTCATAGCAATTGTCATCTCTGATAGATGGGTCCTGGGGATTATTTCAAAGAGTTATGCCATTCAGTTAATGTCCCTTCCTCACTCCAAACCTACTTCCCCTTTTCCCTTCAGGGACTTTTCTTGTGAGAATCTATTTAATCAGGAAATATCATTTGTTATTCCATTGAAATAGTCCTGGTACAACTCAGGAACAAGGGGGTTTACTCACATTATTTCCTGATCTTAAAAATAGAGAGTTGTTGGAGTCCCAGTCTACATCTAAGGGCATTAAACAAATACAGAAGACACAGATGTTCAAGACGGTCACACAAGCAGCTATTATTCTAGCTCTAGTATGAGATTTCCTACAGTTTACCTTTGGGCAGGATGTTTATTAGTACAGACCGCTCCACACAGGTTATTCTCCAAAGTTTTCCTCATTGAATTAGAGCACTAACCCCAGTACAGCGACTGGAGTTTCTCAGCATCACCCTCAATGTAGTACACGGGCTCAACAGACACTGCTACCAAAAATCTCTGATTAGAGGTGCAGAGGTGCACATGCACCTACAGTAGAGCACCTCTAGGGGGACACCTTGAAAAACCATTGTTAGTGCACAAGGTGAGTAACATCCTTTTCTTCTGCTACAGTATGCTTATGTGCGGGAGAGACAATTTGATAGTTCTTCTGCTATCTTTTTTTCTTTAGGAGCATTCAGCTTTTCATCACAATTCCATTGATTGTGGTTTCCAGTTATAGAAATTGAATATTTCTTTTAATTTTCTTTCAGGTTGTCTCGATACATTGGCGGCTATGCAGGACTTAAAAATGGGTGTAGCAAATACAGAGGAGGAGACTCAAGCAGTAATGAAAGTTTATTCCAAGGAAGATTATAGTATTGTTAACAGATTTGAAAGTATGTACTCAGTATAATTTTGTTACAGACTTTCATTCCATAAATCTGATTCTATATTGATCTATAATAATTTGTTCCTTGTAGGTCATGGAGGAGGTTGGGGTTATTCAGCCCATTCAGTGGAAGCTATCCGTTTCTATGCCGATACTGACATTTTACTTGGTGGTCTTGGCCTTTTTGGAGGTAGGGGTGAATACACTGCTAAGATAAAGGTAAGATATGATCTCTTTCAATACCTACAGTTTTAAGATAATGGCTTTAGAAATGCAATTTATAAGTAATACAGTTGTTTTATGATTTCACTAATGGGATGGAAAGAGCCCTGGTCTACAGTTATAAAAGATATCCATCAAAAAGAAACAACCTCCACAAAGTATATGAATTAGGTTCCCCACTGAGGCAATATTGATTCAGTGACTCATGATGATGGTAATATGGTAGAGGTATGACCACTCAACTTTAAAATCCCATGCAGATTTTTCCAGAACAGGGGTATAAGCACTAAAGTCTTGTAAATGCTTTATCACTTGTCTTAAATTTCCTAAGTAGCATTTCTATTAACTTTTGGGGCTCTTCATTGGTGGTGGGTGAATTGATGGTAAACTTTGTTCATTGAATGCGTTTTGTATCCTTCATTATGAAAGGAATATTCATAAATATTTTCAGAGGTGATATTTTGGGATACTCTTCTCTTAAACATTACAGTTTAAGCGCTTAGAAACTTTAAAGTTGAGTAGCAACAGATTGTCATAATTGGGGATGGGTGATGCTTATTTTTTTCTATAAGCTCACTGCAATGTTATTGAAAACACTGCCATCAGACTACCGAAAGTTAAAACCTAAATAATTGGTTTATGCAGGTCACTGTCTAACTAAACAAGCTTTAAAATGTCAAACACAATTCTGTTAAGTACTAGCACATTCCATTTTTATTTAAATTGATACATTAATTGAAATCAGCACAGAACAAAACAAAAAAGCTGTGGCATTTCTGAGGGAGGAAAAACAAACAAAAGCAAAAACTTGTTTAAAAGAACTTACCATTGTACAAAAGCAAAAAAGCACAAACCATTTGTCCTGCTTTGTAGGTCTTTGAGTTACTCAAACTATTACTTCCCATACACATCTCCGTGACTATGAGCAGCCGCAACAGCAGAGTTGAAGACAGAGGCCACATTGTTGATGGCAACCATCTAGATCGACAATCGACCCACTAGTTCCCAATAAACAAATCTTGAAAATTTGGTTGAGGGCCTCGAAGACCTCTGATCAGTTACAACTCTGGATACTAGCACCACACTTTTTGTGGATCGGCTTTCCCCTTTCTACAACCAATGGATATCAGTAACATCCAACAGATGGACCTTAGAAGTCATCTGCTCAGGCTCTACTGTTCCCTTTCTTCCCAAACCCCCATACCTACTGTCCTTAGGGACACCGCTCATGAACTGCACCTACGTCGAGACGTACAACATCTCCAAATAAGAGGGGCGGAACCTGTTCCCTCTCAACACGAGGGAAAAAGGTTTTATTCGTGATATTTTTAACCCAGAAGAAAAGCTGTGTATGATACCCCATCTTCATTCTATCTTCAGCCTCAGAGGACTTAACAAATACATATATTCTTTGTCAGATTCAGGATGGCAGTGTTACTTTCTATCATCGTTCTCTACTGGCACAATACTGGTTCATAGCTTTTGGCTTCCTCCAAAAAGCATTTTTTCCACATTTCAATCTCTCTTACCCATGGGTTGTATTGATGGCATAAATACAATAAAGCCTATTCATTATCAATACAAAGTACAGCCACAACATAGAGAGCAACAGCACAGAGAGCATTAAACGTTGACTTGCTGTAGCTATCTAAGAGGGGAGGAAAACAGCATTTGTGTCTATATCTAGATGATTGACTAATCAGAAGCAACAGGATATCACTATGGTCTGAACACCATCCTCAGTCTGTTCAAAGAGCTGGGCCTGAAACTACAATAAATTGTCACTCCAACCATCTTAGACAGTGGAATTCATAGGAATCTTAATCACCTCCAAAATGGCAAATATACATCTCCTGTAAGAGAAATTCCAAATAAATCCACCCACCACAGTACAACATCTCCAAATAAGCCAGTCTCAGATTTTTAGGTTATATGTTGCTTTTTTCACTTATTTTCACTACTATTCAAACATCATTTACATCTCTTGCGGGGATATCTAAGGTTTGCGTCAACCCAAACACAAGTGCATGCACATTGTGTAGTCCTGGCTCTTATCTTTTTATCACTAAAACTGGTGGATTCTCGAAAAGGGAAACCCTTGTATGTGTATCCCTCTATAAAGACAACTAGCACAGATGTTACAGGAGCCACTTTATACCAATTAAGTGCGTTAAATGTGGTCTCAGAAGACCCTCTGAGATTCTATAATGTCCTGGAACTTAAGGCAATTAAGTTAGTATCCAAAGCATTCCTCTCAAATATAAAATATTTTCTCATGAAGATTCTTATATACAACGGATGTGCAGTGTATAAAGGCTATCTGTTCATAACTAAGAGGCAAACAGGAAATGAACATGGATGCTTTAATAGATTACTACAATTGTTTGTCCTCCAGGGTCCAGCAAGTTAGCAGTCTTTCTTATCAGTCAATATGTCACCAATAATGAATGGTCTCTGAAGATCTCTGTCTTGACATTGGTGTTTCAGCAATGGAGAATATTATCACAGAATTAATTGCCATCAAAGTGAATGCAAAGTTTTCCCCATGGCTGTGTGGGGGCATGAGTCCAGGATCTATGCAAGATGCTTTTTTCATACCGTGCTGTTAAGGTGTTATATGCATTTCTGTTGATGCCCTTGGCACCCTCAGTTATAGGGAAAATCATGCAGGATGCAGCTACACTGATTCTGATAGCTTCTCATTGGCAGACGCAATACTAGATTTTCTCCAGATGTTGTCTCTCTGCCCCCATATCACTTCAGGAGTGTCCAAACATAACATCAAATTGCAGAGGACAGATTGTACTTCCAGATGAATCTGTCACAGGGATGGTATAGCCCGTCTACCAAACATTAGAGTTTTGTTCAGCAAGCACTCAGATTGCTTCTTCTGCATGTTTCAGAAATATCCCCATAACTGATATGTAAAAAACAGCTGCTTTGGAGTAAATTTCTCACCTCTGTTAAACACTGTGCCCTTGATTTGACAGTAAAATTAAAAGCCAGGAACTGTTCTAATAATCAGTTATTGACAGATAAAACTTCTCAATCTCACCTTTTTTTATAAGAAATTTGACTGCCTGTCACTTAGTGGGATGCATTGAGGATGTTAAATATCGGTCAATTGAATAGTCAGTTAACCTCATGAACTCTTATCGGTTACTTGACTATTCTATAGTCCCCGGTGGAGGTGGAGCCAGCAGCTAGTGCGCTCCAGTCCCCTGCCGAGGATCCCCCTGCCACTCCGCACTGCTGCCTGTAATACAGAGGCAGCAGCGTAGGGTCGCAACGGCCCCTGTCTGGGGCGGAGCTGAGCTCAGGGACCTGACGCAAACTGGAACTGAGCCGGGCTGCTGGCTCGCCTGCTAAAAAAATTTACTGGTAAGCGGGAGTGGGGGAATGTGTGTAGCCTATAGCACTAACCTATAAGCTTTTGCTTAATGGTTAATCAGCTACACTATTACATCCCTAGGATGCAGAGAGATGCATACTCTAAGGACTTCAGGTACTGTAAATACCTGTTCTTTTCTATATTTAGTAATAGTGGTACCCTATTCAGTAGTGTGTCTGGGAAGGAGAGGTAAGAAAGAATGGCAAGCAAATGAGAATGGTAGCATGAAATTTATAAAAATGGAAAATATTTTCATTTATTTTTGCAGTTGTTTGAATTGGGTCCAGATGGGGGAGATCATGAGACTGATGGGGACCTTCTTGCTGAAACTGATGTCTTGGCATATGATTGTGCTGCTAGGTAAATTATTTTCTTTACATTCTCTGAAGAGGCTTACTGCCGTGCTAGTTTTGTTTTGACATGCATTTTAAACATTTTGAAGGTATGCAAAAGTAATCTGTAATTAAAGTCTCTAAGGTGTAGTGCTACATTTATTATCTTTAACAAAAAAGAAAGATAATAGTGAAAAAAGCAACCAAAAAATTAAAAAAAAAAAAAACCTGATTCAAGTATTGTAGGGAGACTGAGATACCAAATGAGAAATTGAAGGAATGTTTGAGAGAGTTGTGGCAAAAGGGAAATCTTTACATATGTACTGGAAGGTCTCAATGTGGAATGTATTAGTGGTATGTTTCTCAGAATTGACTAATATTGTTCGATTAGCAAAGGAAAGACATTGTGTTGTTCTTTGACCCATTTTGGGAGTGGGGAAAAAGGAACGTTATTTAATGAAATACCAATATAGATGAAATTAGGAGATGGGATGAATTACAAATATGTTAAGGAACTAGGAATGATATTTTTCTGTAACAAAATTGACCTTCCAGAAAGTCACATCTGTACCTTTAAATCTGGATTCTGGAGTGACCAGATATCTAGTGATATGTTCAACTTCTTTTACTGCCTTGCTTATTGACAATGTGAATGAAAAACAACTTCTCTTAAAATTAGTTTGTAGATGCTGTGGCCTTTCATGACATTTCTGATTTAGGCAAGATTCTTTACGATAATATGTACTTGGGTTATTGAAGTACTGCAAAGATTTAAAACAACTCACCTCCCATTTAAGAAACAAAACGGTCATTCAGAACTAAAAAAATCAAATCAAGATCATGAGATTGTCTAACGGATAATTAATCTTACATTATATTCTTCAAGTAAGACGGGAGCTACCAATTCCTAAATACTTTCCAAATGTAGTGGCTGTCAGTTATCCTGCCAGTATTTTTCACTTCACAACAGGCAGGAGAGTTAAGTTTTTGTCCATAAATTTAATGTTAAAATGTTCTTTGGATTTTTTTTTTTTGGGAGGGGGGGGGGGGGCGGCTGATGAACCCAGTTTTGTGTTTCGATTGATATTGACTCAGTAGGTTTTGCTTTACTTTATGGGGATCTGGGTCTAAATAACTGGCTTGACTACCTTTCTCGCAGGTCAATTTAGTTATCTAGAGCTTGAATATAATTCAAAGTCTGTTGAAGTAGCTAGCTATCTAACCTGTGAGATAATGCCACAAGGGATGTTAAAAATTGTTTGTTTTTGTAAACGTGTAACTGCTGAATTTTTTAGCCGTTACATGTTTATACTCCCCTGCTGCTTAGATTCATCATTCATACAAGAGACCAAAGTTGGCTTAACAAGGTTACAGGTCTCTTTCTGTGTTAGTCACTCATACTGTCCTGTTCCAAAAAATTATTTCTGGTTCTCTCTCTTGCTTTCTCATCTTAGAGGTGCTACTGCTGCTAAGCCCAAGGACTCCTCATTTAGGGCTTCCCAGGAAAGTAGATCACACAGACAGATCCCTGTCCAAGTTTGTTCATAAGACATCCCTCCCCAGTCCCATTTAGGAGCGAGTGAGCCTTGGCAGACCAGGGGGACGGGGAGCAAAGCAGAGCAAAGCCACGGAGCCCGAGGGCAGCAGGATAGCCACGGCGCGTCTGGGCTGTCCCACTGCCCCCGTGCTCTGCGGCTTTGCTCCGGGCGCCTGTGGTACAGCAGCTGGGGCACTGCCGGTTGGTCCCATAGCGCCGCTCTGGGCGCCACTGGACCAACCCAGCAGCACCCCAGCTGCTCTGCCCCAGGTGTCCCCAAGTCAGCCGCTGCTGAAACTGACCAGTGGCTGACTACAGAAAGCCCCTGTCCCGGGCTTCCTGGAATCAGCTGCTGATGAGTTTCAGCAGCAGCTGACTTGGGGATGCCTGGGGTTCTTAAGTTGAATCTGTATGTAAGTCAGAACTGGCGTCCAGATTCAGCCGCTGTTGAAACTGATCAGTTTCAGCAGCGGCTGAATCTGGACGCCAGTTCCGACTTACATACAGATTCAACTTAAGAACAAACCTACAGTCCCTGTCTTGTACGTAACCTGGGGACTGCCTGTATTGATCTCTCCATTAGCTCTTTGTTTGCATTTTGTAGCATGTAGTGCCTTTATTCTCCAGTAAATGGTTGCTCTATTTTTACTCAACACTACATTTAGGTTCATGGAGGGCCTAGTCAGCACCAGCGTTCCCTCTAATATTTTATGTCCATTTGGAATTAATTTTATATGCTCCAGTATGGAGGTGATGTGTGACACATCATGTCCATGTTGGTGCATATAACAAAATTCATTCCTCATATGGACAGTGTGTAAAGGGGAGTGGGGCCAAGGGTTTTGGAATGTGGTAGGAGATCAGGGCTGGGGAAGAGGGTTGGATTGTGTGTATGTAGGGGGAGTGAGGGCTCTGGCTTGGCATGTGGGTTTTAGGATATGACCAAGGAGGAAGGATTCTGGGTGTGGGAGGGGGCTTGGGACCTGAGCAGAGGTTGGGATGTGAGGGACACTGCAGCAGCTTGGGGGAAAGTGAGAGTTACATTTTAACAGCTGTGGCAGCTCCAGGGGAGGGATACCACTCCATGGCTATGACTGATCCAGGCTAGTCTGGGTGGGGGCCAGAGGAGCGCCCGTCCCCTGGGTGTGACAGGTTCATCCCGGGCTGGGTTGATGCAGGGTTGCCACTCCCCTGGCTATGGCAAATCTCTGCTTGGGCTTGGAGGTGCCTCTCCTTGCTGAGGCAGGTTCATGCTGGGGCTAGTGGGGAGAAGTGCTTCTTCCTGCCCTAATAGGTGGCCATGTGGCCACACGATTTAGAGGGAATTTAGGTAAGGGCCTTTCCATCAGCTCTGTTTCCCATGTTAGTGCTGCCAACACTTAGTACAGCCCCATTTGAATCTTTGTCATTGTGCTTTGTGCCCCACCTGACCTTGAAAATTGCATTTTTAGTTGATATTAATTAAATGAAATGGGAGCACTCAAGGCAGACCCACTGCCTGACACACACTTCCAGTTTGGAATCTTGTTTGTCACCCATGCATTGCACGCACAAACAGACCTGCATTTGAAGAAATTGAGGTTTCTTATTTTACAGTAGCTAGAGGTCTTTGAGATGTTTGGTCCATACCTGTATTCCGCTACCTATGCTCCTTTCCCTCTGATTCAGATCCTATTGGATTTCTGGTAAGAGGAGGAACTGGAGAGGCACCAACCTTAACTGCCTTTTATTCCCTTGTTCTGGAGCACTAGGAGAACAACAGATTCTGTAAACCTCCTTGCAGGAGACAGAAGGGATCTGCCAAAAAAGGCTTTCTTTCTTGACAGATCCCCCTCTAGACTGCTGCTTTTTGCTGACAAAGTCCTGAGTCGGCAAAAATGGCAGCCATTTTAATGCAAATTAAGCACGGGATATTTAAATCCCCGCTTCATTTGCAATGTCAACCTGCCTAATCTGTATCCTCTGCTGACAGAGGGATGCAGTCTAGACATACCCCATGACATTCTTTATAAAAAGAATTTTCCCCTGAAATGCTGTAAAGTTTTTGTAAAACTGTGCATGGCCCATGGTATTTACTATGCATTAATGCAATTAATATACTGTGTTTAGTTGAACTAATTTCATTCGTTAGCCTATCCAGCACAATAGCACCCCACACCCTATTACCACAATTCAAAATAGTGTAAAGTTGAGAGTGGAAATAGGCAGATATATAATATTGCTGTCATCCTTGTGGTGCATTTGGATTTAGATTATTTACTTTTTTTTCAAGTTGATGAATGTCTTGGTTTAATTTTCAAATTCAATTTTTTTTTCAATGTTTACTTTTCAGAGAAAAATATGCAATGATGTTTGATGAACCAGTTCTCTTGCAAGCTGGTTGGTGGTATGTAGCTTGGGCACGAGTGTCAGGCCCTAGCAGTGACTGTGGATCTCATGGACAGGCTTCTATTACAACAGATGATGGGTAATTTATTTCTGTCTGCCTTATATATTTGTATGAAAGAAACAGCCTAATAGCATTTGAATAAATATTTTTTTTCTTTCAGCGTTGTTTTCCAGTTTAAGAGTTCCAAGAAATCAAATAATGGTACAGATGTTAATGCAGGACAGATTCCTCAGTTACTATACAGGTAATATTTTGATTAATTTTGTAGTCAGGTTGTGGAATTGTCCTTGTAAACAGAAGTGCTGTAAAAATAAGCCTACAGTGCATGATGAGACTATTTTACTGAGTTAGGAAGCTGATGTTTGAAAATTTGTGGGGAAATTAAGGTATATTTGAAAAGATATTGGGGAAAGTATGAGTTATACCAAAAGTTATTTCCACCTGGTTTTAAAAGGTTGTTATGATGTACTAAGTACTGAGATTTTTGCATTAAAATGTTTGCAGTAATTTATTCTTAGTTCAGCTATTCATTTTGTGAATGATGGTCTTCCCTCTAAAATACTTCATTTTTCTGACAGGTTGAAGGTTTTAAATGATTTGGCAGTCTTATCACTGACTATTGGTCAAAAACTACTATGCAGAATTTCATATTGCAGTCCTTCTAATAGGTGCACTGTGGTCTGCACCAGAGTTCTATTCTCCAGGCCTCTGTCTACCTTTCGGATGGTGACAGGTGCATCTGACACTAGTTGGGGAGCCCATGTTAGCGACATGAGGACTCAAGATATGTGGTCCCATGCAGAACTGTCCCTGCATATCAATGTGAGGGAGCTGTGGGCAGTTTGCCTGGCATTCCAGGCCTTCCTCCCCCACCTCAGGGGCAAGATGGTCCTTATTCTGTCCACAACTACAGTGACGGTCCTCTATATAAACAGGCAGAGCAGTGCTCGTTCCTCTCCCCTGTGCTTGGAAGCTCTCTGGCTCTGGGATCTGTGTATCGAGGCAAGTATTTACCTGCAAAGCTTGGAGCGGGTGCAGGAGATCCTGCTGGGAAGTAGGAAACTTTCCACAAGGGCTACTTACCTAGCTAAATGGAAGCATTTCTCTGTCTGGGCTACCCAGAAGGGGATCTCTTCTATGGACACCCAGGATCCTGGACTGTCTCCTGAATCTCAGGGTCCAGGGGCTTTCTTCATCAGTTAGGGTCCATCTGGCGACTATTTCTGGTTTTTACCAGGGCTCCTGGGGTAAAACCCTCTTTGCAGACCCTATGGTCCATTAGTTTCTGAAGGGGTTGGACAGGCTTTACCCACATGTCCATCAGTCCGTCCTTCAGTGAGACCTTAACCGGGTCCTTTCCAGACTCTCAGAACCCGCTTTCGAGCCTCTTGCAATCTTGTTTGCTGCTACACATATCCTGGAAGGTGTCATTCTTGGTGGCTATCACGGCAGCCAGACGTACGTCTGAATTAAGGGCCCTTACCTCATAACCACCTCTTACTATTTTTTTTTCCAGGATGTAGTTAGGTTACGCCCCCCACCTCACCTTCCTGCTGAAGGTGGTGTCTCAGTTTCAGGTGTCTCAGGACATTTTTCTCTCAGTTTTTTACCTCAAGCCTCATGCTTCTGGCAAAGAACAGGCTTTACACACGCTAGAACCATGTTAGGAGAGCCGTAGCTTTTTATTTAGACATGACAAAGCCCTTTCATAAGTCCCCACAGTTGTTTGTGGCAATCACGGAGTTGCTGACTGAGCAGCTAGTCCCTGTGCAGAGGATTTCTTCCTGAATTACTTCCTGTATCAGGGAATGCTATGATCTGGCTGGGGTGTCAGTCCACGGAAAGAACCAGAATCTGAGGCACATCACATTCCCCCATATTCAAAGGCACCATATGCTTTCAGGGCAATTCAACATTGCAGGAATGTAAGTTGGTATCCACTTGGGATAGTAGGGCATGTTTGCTGTAAAGAAGTATGTAGCATATCATGCCTTGCGCAGATGAAGTTTCCAAACACCCTCTTGCTCTGCACAGACATTTAGAAGTAGTATCAGCATCACTTGGATAAATTGATCCCAGAACTTGAATGTTGGAGACCAGGCATACCATCGTGTATGACGTTCATCTAATATTGGCAGTATTTACGGAGCTACAGCAACTTCAGGCTCTTTAATGATATGTTGTTATAAAGACTCAGTGTCTTCAGACTCAAGTCCTTTTTTTGAATCAGTAAATATTTGCCAGATAGAAGCTGGAGCTCTATGGGTAACCCTCCCTGCTCACATCACATATAACCAAGTTTCATAGAACTTGGGGCCTCAAATGCTAAAGTCGAGCTATGCAGAGCATGGCTGAATTCCTACCCAGCAAGTGTTTGTTCTGCAGTATAGGTTGCATACGTGTCAGAATCAACAAAAATTATAGCAATCTTGTGTCTCCCCAAATTTCCCAGTATACTCAGGTGAAAAAACCACCTAGACAAATCACATTGCTGCCAAGTTGATTTAACTAGCTGAGTGACTGCATACAGCTGCTACTCAATGGTATGAACCACGTGGTGCTGTCCTCCCATTGCTGACATTTCCATTTCAGCATTGTAATATAGACAATGGCATGTGAGCTGCTTTGGCATCCATAGTAGGTGCATATGTAAGTGATGTGTAGGTTCTCTTCTTTGTTATGAGCTTGTGGTTGAAAGAAGTCTAAAATGGAATCAGCTGAGCGTGAACAATATCAGTGTCATTTAATATGGTAGGACATCACAAAGTGGTTGTTTATAAAGACACCAGGAGAGGTGTTGGACAATGTTTGTGTGTAGGGGATAAGAGTTTATTTTCTCAAATGTTTTTTCCTGTTGATGTGCTCCTGAGTATTTCATGCTGTAGGCTTCATAAAATATTCTGATTGCCCTGGAAAAGTGATTTTTCTTTCTTGTGATTCGGTGATATTTCATGTTATGCAGAACTGTATGAAAACTGTTCTTGAAGTATTGATTTACTCAGATATTTTTTCCATCAGTGGTTTCTGTATTGATGTTAATGTTATTTTCTTGATGGAGGAGATTTCTGTGAGCATGAAGTGGTACAATTCCATTTGGAATGAATTACACCTTTCTGGACATTTTTCTACCCCAATAGGCAACAAGTTTGTAAATGAACACAAAGAAGTATTTTTTTACAGAATGCACAGTCAGTCTGTAGAACTCTTTGCTAGATGATGTTAAGGAGGCCAAGATTATAACAAGGTTCAAGTAAGAATTTGATAAATTCATGGAGGATAAGTCCATCTGTGCTTATTGCCGTTTTACTGAGTATATTGGAAGAAATTGCCGAAAGGTTGTGGAAATCTCCATCATTGGAGATATTTAAGAGCAGACGAGATAAATGTTTGTCAGCGGTCTAGATAGTGCTTGGTCCTACAGTGAGTGCAGGGGACTGGAGTTGATGACCTTTTAAAGTCCCTTCCACTTCTAGTGTTGTTTGATTTTTTTATGAGATACATTTTGGGGCTATGTCTCTGTAGTCTTGAATCGAGATCATCAAATGCATTCTGATAGAAAATAGGGCAACATGGTAATTTGGGTGTAATAGGAGCATATCTACCAATTCCTAGTTTCCAGTGTTTATTCATCTTAATTCTGTTTCACAACAAAAGTACCCTGAAGAAAGCATATCTTTGGAAGTTTCTTCAGAGATCTTGTCCTGTGTTTTTCTGTGTTCCTAAACAAACCAGAAAAACTTTTCAATAAAGAAAACACAATCTCATCAGTACTTGTTTGAAGGACAGGCCTCCTTTCCAGTAGTGCAGAAAACAAATCTGTAGATATAGTCCTATTAGAATACTAATTTACAAGTAATGACACCAATCACTGTGGTATCTTCCAAAAATATGGCGCACAAAAAGGTACAGTGAACCTGAGATGAGTTGTATCATAAATCACATGAATTTAGTAATCTCATTTTACTCTTCACATCAGTTATTTGGGTATAATTCATGTTTGACAATCAGTTTATCAGGACAGGGATAGCAGAAAAAAGGTTGTTTAGAATGAAATAAGTAAACATCTCTGGGTAATCCCATTAGGCTATCCTCCTACTGCATCTCTGAGCAGTGTATTAAACATAATATACTTAAAAACATAATCATGGTTTCTTATCTCAGTTCTTCACTCCTGCTTTTAGGCTGCCAACAAGTGATGGCAGTTCATCAAAAGGAAAACAGCAAACAAGCGAGCCTGTACATATCTTAAAGAGGTCATTTGCAAGAACTGTGTCAGTGGTGAGTACCACTCTTGATTTTCTCTGTGTTCATTTCTGCTTGTAACATTTAAAGGGAAAAATATGTAATTTTACTTTATTTTCAGCTATAATTTGATAAAAAAAAATCATACATTGGGAGCAAGCTAGATGTATTAAAGGTTAACTTTTTTATTTCTCCATCAACATTCAAATGCCAACTCATGCCCGAGTAAATTTTGGTCACCATAGTAGTTGACCATATTGTATAATTGCATATTTATTGAAATATGCTTTTGCCTTTTAATGAATAAGCTAGTTGGAAAATTCTTAGTTGTTGATGTTTAAATGTCATATGCATTGATAGTATCACAAATCATTGTCTTCAGCAGCTAATAAGTTAACAATTTCACACAGTTTTGAGGCACCTAGTATTATTTGTTTTGTGCTACTTTAAGAATATTGTTGATTCCTAAGTAGTTTTTCTCCTGTATAAATTGCATTACTTTGCACTTCCAGAGCGCACATTGTCTGTGGATCTCAAAGTGTTTCCTTAAGCCTCATTATATTCTGTGTGGTGGTATATATAATATAGGGGCATTGAAATGCAGTCACTTTTGCAATGGAAGACCCTGTCTGTTGAACAATAAATTAGGCATGTAAATTCTGGGTTAAAAAGTTAAGCAGTGAAATACTATGTTTTTAACAGGTTAACCCTGGAGTGGTCCCCCTGTCTGTGGTGTGTTGCAGTGGGCCCAGCTGGGCTGTAACTGTCCCTTGCCCACAGTGAGACACAGGAGGGGCCTGCTCCAGCTCTAGCCGAGCTGAGCCGAGCCCTCCACACTGTGTTCAGGGGGAGTTCTCCAGCCAGGCCAGGCAGGGCCTGCTGTACCATGGGAAAGAGCTGCTCCAGCCAGGCCGAGCTGAAGGTTAACTAGTTACTGGGTAAGCTTGCTGTTAAGGCTGATGCTTTTACATCCCTACAGTACATACCAGCAAAGCAGAACAGTTTAAGACCGAAAAAAGAGTAGTTGAAATGAGCCAGTGATGCTTACTGGTTGCAGTTAACAAGCGGGACTGGTGCAGCTCTCCACCAACTGTGCTGCTCCACCGTGGCGGGACCTGCGGCAGGCCTAACACACTGCGGGTGGGGGTGTTTCAGCCTGGCTGGAGCAGTCTGTGTCTGCAGCAGGCCTGGCCTGGCTGCAGCTGTGTGTTGTGGATTTGGGTGCAGTCAATAAGCGGTTGACTGATTAAACAGGATTTTACATCCCTAGTTGAAATTCCATGGAGACTTACATAAACACGTGAGTTTTAATGTTGCCATGTCACTCCTTTTCTTAAAGTGCCATGGTTTAGTGATTTAGTTTTAAATTTCATCACATGGCTTTATATCTTGTCTTGTATTGCACCAACCATATGGTGAACACTTGACAATTAATCTTCTGAAAGGTTCTGCCTCCAAGATATGCTTCCACATCTTTATTTTCTTCGCTAATACAGGGTGGCTGGTCAGTGATCAGCCTAGGTGGAGAGAGTGAGGTGGTCTGGTGACCCAGATCAGTCCTGGAGTGAATGAGGGGACTTAAAAAGAGACTGCAAGTTGGTGCTGGCAAATGCTTGCAAGCACTGCAGAGATTAAGAAGGGCAGGAAGGCAAAAATAGGAAAGGCAGCATTGGAAATAGCCAAACTCCAGGCAAAGAGTACTGGGAGAGCAATAAGAACAGCCATACTGGATCATACCAAAAGTCCATCTAGCCCAATATCCTGTCTTCCAACAGTGATCGATGCTTGGTGTCCCCAGAGGGAGTGAACAGAACAGATAATCATCAAGTGATCTCACCTCTGTTGCCCATTCCCAGCTTCTGACAAATAGAGGCGAGGGACAACATTCCTTCCCATCCTGGCTAATAGGTCCATCAATGGCTATCTTCAGTGTATTTATCTAGCTCTTTTTTGGAACCGTGTTAAAGTCCTGGTCTTCACAACAACCTCTGGCAAGGAGTTCCATGGGCTGATTGTGCATTGTGTAAAGAAAAAAAAAATCCTTTTGTTTGTTTTAAACCTGCTACCTATTAATTTCATTTGGTAACCCCTCGTTCTTATGTTATGGGAACAAGCAAATAACTTTTCCTTATTCATTTTCTCCACACCAGCCATGATTTTATAGACCTTTTTCTTATCTCCCCTTAGTTACCTTTTTTTTTTAAGCTCTTTTCTTACTCTCCTCTTTTCTGGGACTGAAAAGTCCCAGTTTTTTTAATTTCTCTTCATATGGCAGCCATTACAAACCTCCTAGTGATTTTTGTTGCCCTTTTCTGAACCTTTTCCAATGCTAATATATCTTTTTTGAGATGAGGTGACCACATTTGTATCCATTATTCAAGATGTGGGTATACCATGGCTTTATACAGAGGCAATAATATCTGTTTGCTTTTTGACTGCTGCTACATATTGAGTGGGTGTTTCCATAGAATTATCCACAATGTCTCTAAGATCTCACTCTTGAGTCGTAATAGCTAATTTAGTCCCCGTCATTTTGTATGTATAGTTGGGATTCTGTTTTTCCAATACGTATTTTTTGCATCAATGTTATAGCATTTTGTTGCAGTCTCCTAAGCCAGCCCATCAAGAGAAAGGGCAAAAGCTAGGTTGGAAATGAAACTGAAGAGTGTTTGAACTCTTGAATAAAGACAAATTGACCTCAAGGAGGAATGGCTGTGCCCATTGTGAAATTGAAACTGAAGAGACTTTATTTTGAGTTTACTTAATGCTCATAAACCAGAACACAGGAAGGAGGATTTTTATAGAACAGAAGTATTTATGGCATTAAGGAGCATGAGTGAAAAGGGAAAATAAAATGGCACTTGGTAGTGGACCCTGTTATATTCACCAGCTATATTTTGTCTTGTCCTCTTTGATGTTGCCATCTATGTTTGGGACTCCTTTAATTACCCACTCTGTTACCTACTGATTTCCTTCAAGTTTCTCCTTAAAACTTTCCATGTGTCTGGCAAACCCTTGCTGCCTTTTAATTATAATATCATTAAAACAGACTAATAATTAGTCTCCATATATGTGTGTAAATACTAAGTAAGCAGTCACATTTTTACTGGGCATACATCTTGTCGTCCTTCTTTCCTCATCTTTCCAATGTTTGACATGCCTTCTCATATCCTGTTTTAATGTGAATTGTAAAGTGTTTGAAATGGGGACTTCCTTTCTCTTTTCTGTAGAGAGCAAGGTATGCTTAGGGTACTTTATAATACAGTAGACTTCCGATAATCCGGAACCTATGGGACCTAGGTGGTGCCGGATTATCAAATATGCTGGACTATCAGGAGGTACTATAAGATGGTTATATATATATTGTATACATTATATACTGTATATAAAGTGTTCTTAACCCTTTTTATTGTACATACTGTATACAGTATACTGTAATGCTTTAGTTTTTTAAATACTTTTTTACCCTTTTTGTTCAGTTCACCTGCTGTCGCTGTTACCTTGTGACTCATTTTTTGCCGAAGCTCACTCACTAGGCTCTTGCCATTTTGATGCCAGACTATCAGGAGTGCTGGACTATTGGATGCCGGACTATTGGAGTTTTACTGTAACTATCATTTTCTTCCACAGCTCTGAGGTGTTCCTAGATGATGGCCCATCATACTGACAGTTTCAAATCTGATTAATTTGTGAGTTCTGAAGTTGATGACACTGGGGACATAGCTGTAGATTTTATTTAATTAAAGCAAGGATGTACTCTGCAAATAAGGATTTTAAAAAACTGCCCAGGGTACTGATTCAACAACTAAAACCAATTTTTGAAAGCTTATTTCAATTCATTCTATAATAAAAGCTGTGTTATCTGGCCCTGTGCCAATTGGAAAGCTGTTATAAACTATTATTTCTAATCTTCATAGAAAATCCGATGTATAATCTGGTTGGTTTGGGACTGGCAGGCTCCCTGCCTGGCTCAGTGTTGCTCCCCTAAAGTAGTGAAGTGTCCCTACTGCTCCTAAGTGGAAGAATGATTGAGGGGTCCAGAATGTGCCAGGGAGTGCAGGGATGTGGTTGAGGCATGGGATGGTCAAGCTCTGGGAAGGGAGTCTGGTGCAGCATGGGGATGGGTATACAGGAAGGGTTTTTGGGGTGTTGGATCTGGCAAGTGCTCACCTTGGACAGCTCTCTGCAAGTGGAGACATGTCCCTGCTGTTCCTGTCAGAGGTGTGGCTAGGGAGCTCTGCACACTCCCTCTTTCCACATGCACCATGCCTGCAGATCCAATTCATTGGCTGTGATGCCTGGACAATGGGAGCTGCAGAGCTAGTGCTTGAGATGGGGGCATCAGGGTGCGGAGCTGGCTAGCTGTGCCTCCATTAGAAGCAGCAAGGACAGGTCACCGCTTGCAGGGATCTGCTTGAGGTGAGTGCTCTTCCAGATGTGGCATCCCGTATTTCTTCCTGCTCTCTTGTCCTGAGCTGCTCCTACACCCAACTCCCTCCCTTATATAACAGGATTTTTTCACTTACCAGCATCCTCCTCATCCCTCCATGTGCTGGATTAAAAAAAAAAAAAACTTTTACTGTAAATTAAGGTGATCAGCTATGTTGATCACCTGAGTATTTTATGTATGATTAGAAAAGCTTATTTTCAGTTTCCACTTACAAGACATGGAGTGCAGGCTGTTGGGGTGTGGGAGTAATCTTCATTATACTAGTGAATTACCTCCAACATTACAATTTCTTTCTTTTCTCATCCAACAATTAAAAGTATTCTGTTAATGTGGCTCATGAGGTTTAATGTGAATGTGTGTTTGTACATACTGACGTAAGAGTGTTTTTTATTACAGGTGGAGATACGTGACATTAGTTTTTAATTTTCCTTAGAAATTTAAACTTGACTGTTTTTCTTTTTGACCTAAATTTGTTTTGTATTTCCTTATCTGAAATAGGAATGCTTTGAGTCATTGTTGAGCATTCTTCATTGGAGTTGGACAACTTTAGTTCTAGGAGTTGAAGAGCTTCGTGGATTAAAAGGTTTCCAGTATACAGCTACCCTTCTCGATCTAGAGAGATTGCGTTTTGTGGGCACTTGCTGTCTGAGATTGCTGAGAGTATACACATGTGAGATATACCCCATGTCAGGTAATATATTTTGGTCAAATGCATATAATTCATATTTATGAGCAGACAGATAACATGCAATATGGAGATAATTTGAGTAGTAAGCTAAATTTTTTAGCATCTGTACTCAGTCTGAAATATTTTTATTGGAGCAACTTATGAGAATAGAGATTGATTCATTGAGAAATAGGAAACTTTTGCTCTCTGTACCTAATGGAACATACAATTGCACATGTTTGATTAACCTTATAATTATGCTGAAATATAATTCCATGCTTAAATAGACAGCTATGCCCTCAGGGCTATCTGTTTTGTCATTCAGTTCCTGTACCTGATATTTGCTAATGAGCATAATCAATTAAAATTTGAAAGCCAGGGTGTTTGCTGTTTTCACATTTGCAAGTTAAGTGCATCTTTATTAAAATGTTGTAGTTTCTATATATCCTTGTTTTGTTTCAATAGAATATAGGACTAAAAAGGTTCAAATTGTTACCACTTGTGTATAATTAATGTTGCTTAATTTTGATGTGTCTAGCTTTATATTAGTATATACAATTAAACTGTTTTTAAATTTTCTCTTGTTATATGTGTAAGTACTATTTTTAACTTTCTTTATAGCTTTTGTTTTTAGCTATTCTATATAATTTGCATAATAATAGACAAGAATATACACAGAGATTTTGTTGTAAATTTAATGTACAACTTCTTGTCACTTTCTAGCTACTGCTAAAGCTGTCATAGAAGAAACTAGCAAGTTAGCAGACTGCATTGGGAAAACAAGAACTTTGCTGAGAAAAATTTTATCTGAAGGAGTTGATCAATGTATGGTGAAATTGGACAATGACCCCCAAGGATATCTTAGTCAGCCCCTAAGTCTTCTAGAAGCTGTTCTTCAAGAATGCCATAACACTTTCACAGCCTGCTTTCATTCTTTCTGTCCAACACCAGCTCTACAATGGGCCTGCCTCTGTGACTTGCTGAATTGTTTAGATCAGGTATACACTAAATTTCACAGGACATTAGTTCTCATAATACTGTATTGTGCTCTAAAGAGTCAGAAAAATAAGATTCCCATTCTGTGGTCTTTTTCACTTTTTAAAATGATTTTCCCCCTACTTTTACAGTTTGAGTGCTATTCACTTCTGTAAATATTCTATAAGTCCCATAACTGCTGTTTTATGATGTCTGGCACAGTATTCTGGATGAGATTTATCTTATAAATTGAGACTAACACCCTAAGTATAGTCTTAGAATGAAGGTGCAATAGGAAAAGGTAATGACAAACAAATTTTTAAGACTTTTATCGATAACCTTTTGGATACAAGTTGTTAGAAAATGCTGTAGGATGCATTTATTTACTGGTAAAAGCCTTACACTATAATGTAGAACAGGGTAGGTAATAAGTGGCACATGGGATGGATATGTTTGCCAGGATTTGGTATTGATGGGCCTCCAGATGCTTTATTTACCTGAGTGTTGGCAGGTATGGCTGCTCGCAGCTTGCAGTGGCTGCAGTTAGCAATGGGAACTGATGTAGAAGTTTCTTCCATAAAAATTAATATTACAGGTTGGACCTCCTTGGTCTGGCACCCTGGGGACCTGACCAGTCCCGGATGTGGGATTTTGCTAGACCAGGGGAGGTTATATCTGTCTCCTTGCTACCAGGCCCTCCCCCCAGTCTTGGACCAGCTTGCCAGCCTCGTGGCCACCTTCCTCCTCCATCAGCCCTACTTTCCTGCCATTCTCCTCTCCCTCCCCCCACACCTCTTCCGTGCTAAGCCAGGCAGCCCAGTTTCCTGTGCATTGGGCTTTTGGCCCCACCAGGCAGCCTCACTGGGTTGTACCTAGCAGCCCAGATGTGGGGAGCCCAGCAGCTAGCCTCTCTGGTCCTAGAACATCCATGGTCCTGATGTTGCCACACCAGGGAGTCCCAGGTAACAGAAGTTTAACCTGTAGTTTTAGTTGTGCAGTAACCTGAATGTTACTAGGAGAGAAGAAACTACTATGAGAATAGAGGATGGTCCATTGGTTAAAGAACAATACTAGAAAGCAAAAGAAGAACTGGATTCAATTCCCATTTCTGTCTCAAGTATAGCTGTGACACCTTGAGCAAATTATTTAGTCTCTCAGCTAAATAGTACTTCCCTACTTCATAGAGGCATTATGACATTCTCACATACTCTGGTGGTGGGGGCAATGTAAGCATGTAAGGTGTAAAATGTGCACAAAGTAGTAGTATGAATTTGAAAACTTATACTTACTGATTCAGTATTTTCTTTTCTTTTTAAAGGACATCCAGGAAGCAAACTTCAAAACATCAAGCAGCCGGCTTCTTGCAGCTGTAATGTCAGCCCTGTGTCATACTTCTGTAAAGCTGACCTCTATCTTTCCTATCACTTATGATGGAGAAGTATTGCTGCGCTCTATGGTCAAACAAGTCAGTACTGAAAATGACTCCGCACTGGCCCACCGTTTTCCTCTCTTGGTAGCCCATATGGAAAAACTTAGTCAGGTTAGGAAGCATTTTGAAATCTTTATTTATTTACTTTAAAATTTTTGTGGTGGTAAACCACTAAAATGAAAAGGTAATTTGAGTCTTAAGTATAGATTTGTAGCTGACGTTGTCAAAGTGTTTGTTTCCATAAGAGGCCTATTTCAGATGCTTACAGCTTTGTCACACAAACATCTGTTTGGCTGAAACTTCCCACATTTGTTCTCCACTGGAGACAAAATTAATATTTCAAAAGTTAGAGCAAAAGTACCTTAGTTATTTGAGTATATTGGGAGAAAATACCCTTTTGTCACTATTAATTTTACTACATATTTTTCATTTGTGATTTCAGCTTTCTGTTGACTTTGCACATATGACTACATCAGTTGAGTAAGACTTTTTTTAATGTGTGTGAACATGATCAGTCAGACTGATGAGCTTTAATAAATGATCTCATACTACTTTTGGATTACAAATGAGGTGGGATGAATAGTGCATGGAAGATCCCAGGGACTGGACAGTCTTCAGTAAATGTGTGATACGTCTGCTTAATTTCTTCATTGATTTCTGTTGTATGATTCATGAAAACTATATTCATGTACCTTTCATAACATGTTGACTTTTATGTAGTCATACTGGATGTTGAACTGGCAATTGTTGTTCTCAGAAAAATTGAGTGTTTTTTCTGTGAAAGTGGACATGTTTCAAATAATGGCATTTTTTGAGTAGGTGATGGGTGACTTCCTTGTATTGCTGAGTACTGGCAATTTTTAGATTGGGATTCTGTTTGTGACTGATTTGTACATCATACTATTTTTGAGCATTGCTAAGACTTCACTGATTTTTTTTGTTTGAGGAATCAAAATTTAAAACTTGCATCACCATTGTAGTTCTGAGAAATGTCAATCAAAAAAAAAATGCAAGAATATCAGAAATGATATATTGTATGCAGACAAATGTAAAATTCTTTTTACCAGGTATATCTGCTAAATATTTTATTCGCAGCTTGTGCATAATGTAGGAATGTGAATTTAGCACCAGAAAATTTTTCTTAAGGTTTGATTTTTAAAATAATCCAACTTTTTAATTTAAAAAGGCACCAATGCCTAAATTATTATGGCAGAATTAATTTCTTTGTATATAGAGAGACTGTTTTTCTAATTTGTTTCATGCCACAGAACGAGGAAAATATCTCAGGGATGACAAGTTTTCGGGAAGTGCTAGAAAAAATGCTGGTTATTGTTGTATTGCCAGTCAGAAACAGCCTTAGACGAGAAAATGAGCTCTTCTCTTCACACTTGGTTTCCAATACATGTGGACTACTTGCTAGTATAGTGAGTGAACTTACAGCTTCTGCACTGGGATCTGAGGTAATGATGATTCTCTAAAATGATCTTGAATGTAAGTGTTTCACAATATGCACATTATGAGTGCGCTTAATGTTTCTACCTGTGTGAAAATGTTTTAGTTTCAGTGCTGTTCCTCTTGTACGTATAGGAAGTCTCTCTCTTTATGTCTTTATTTGTGTAATCACTCTGTTATGAAAGCACTGTTGAGTTAGCCTTTTTGTTATGGCTGAAGAATACAGTATACCTTCCCCAAAATTACATCAGTTACTATTCTTCATGTAGGTTTAGAATTAAAATGATTCTGTATGAAAAATGTATCACCTGGGACAAGACCATTTTTTTTATGTCTCAAATGATTATAATCAAGGAACAGCACAGCTTCTTAAAGCTGTCTTTGTGAAATTCATGAGCAGGTAAAAGATTTCCCTTCTACATTCTTTACATTCATTTGCGGTTTTGTTGTCCATTTGCTTAGCTTGTTTAGGGTTAATTGTAAGTTTTTCTGTAATTTTTATTTAAGATGTACATGACTTACAACTATGAAGAAAGCTCTTTTACAAACTTTGTACAAACTTTTCCCAAACTTCCCTTTTTCTAAATGGCTGCCATCTCTTACTGTTCTTAGTGGGATTAAAGCGACATCTCCCCTCAGTTTAGTGGACATTTTGAGAAAGGCAACATGTTCTTGTTGTTTTTAGTTTGACTAAGTTCTTGTTGTTTTTAGTTTAGTTTATCTAAACACAAAATTGTATAATTATAACAATCCTAAACATAAGTGTATCCATGATAGGCGGATTGTAGCATTTTCAACTATTCTAGTATAGTTGATTCCTATAAGGGAAGGCAAATCAGTGATACCAATATAATTGCATCTATACTACGGATTGTCCTTGTATAACTATAAAATTTAAACCCAAACTGCAGACACAGTGATATCAGACATCTACTGCATTCTTGTACCCTCTCCTAGTTAATTTCTGCTTAGCAGTCACCTGCTTGTGCAGTACATATAGGGACCAGCATTGGAGACAAAATTGAGGTTACTGTGAAGAGCTTCAAAAAGATCTCCCAATACTAAGTGATTGGGCAACACAATGATAAATTAATTTTAATGTTGATAAATTCAAAGTAATGCATATTGGAAAAAATAATTCCAACTGTACATACAAAATGATAGGGACTAATTTAGCTGTAACTGCTGAAGAGAAAGATCTTGGAGTCGTATATAGTTCTCTGAAAACATCCACTTAATGGGCAGTGGCAGTCAAACAAGCAAACAATTATAAGAATCATTTAAAAAGGGATAGAAAATAAAACAGAGAATATCTTATTGCCTCTATCTAAATCCAGAGTATGTCCACATCTTGAATACTGCATACAGATGTAGTTGCCTCATCTCAAAAAAGATAAATTGGCATTGGAAAAGGTTCAGAAAAGGGCAACAAAATGGATTAGGGGTTTGGAATGAGTCCCATATGAAGAGAGATTAAAAAAATTGGGACTTTTCCATTTGGAAAAGAGGAGACTAAGGGGGGATATGATAGAGGTTTACTTGCCATGACTGGTGTGGAAAAAAGTGAATAAGGAAAAGTTATTTACTTGTTCCCAAAATGTAAGAACTAGGGGATCATCAAATGAAGTTAATAGGTAGCAGGTTTAAAATAAAAGGAAGTTTTTCTTCATGCAGCGCACAGTCTTGCCAGACGATGTTGTGAATTCCAGGACTTTAACAGGGTTCAAAAAAGACCTAGATAAATTCATGGAGGTTAGAGCCATCAATGAATATTAGCCTGGTTGATAGGAATGGTGTCCCTAGCCTCTGTCAGAGGATGGAAATGGATGACGGAAGAGGGATCATGTCAGGATTACTTGCCTCCCTCTGGGGCATCTGGCATTGGCCACTGTTGGAAGACAGGATACTGGGCTAGATGGACCTTTGGTCTGACCCAGTATGGCCATTCTTATGTACTTACCAGTAACAGAAGGGTCGTCAAGATATGTAGCTTCTCTCTCTTCCACTACTCATCCTCCTTCTTCTCCACTTGGGATTGTCTCGGTCCACAATAGAGAAAACTGGGGAGGTGATTGATCCATGCCTTCTTGTGTAATGTCAGTACCAGGCATAAAGAACCACTAGGGTATGGATGCAGACCAATGGGTACTACTTGCAAATTGTCCCTTCTCATGCATGTAGGGAGCATGAATACCATGTGTAGAGTATAGATAGGGACCACATATGTGAAAAATTCCTATTACAGGTAGCGAGGAGTCCTGTGGCACCTGTGGTCTATAAGGTGCCACAGGACTCCTCGCCGCTTTTGCAGATTCAGACTAACACGGCTACCCCGCTGATACTATTACAAGTAGGTAATTTTTCATTTGGTAGTATAGTAATACTGCCTTATGAATAAATATATTGAACTTTCTTCTGTGAATTTCACCGTATCCAGTCTTTGGTCTATTATCTACATGCTCAAGGCTTCAAAAATCTGCTCAACTTTTTGACACCTTTAGACTGAGTTAAAGTGATTTGTTTGGTCTGCTAAGACTGACAGAAGTGATGCATGACATTAATATATTGTATCTTTCCTCAAAAAAAAATTTCAAGCGAAATTTGCCATTTTAAAATATCTAGTGTTTTCTGCTTAATTTTGCTTAAAATATTAAATCATATCTTTTAGATAATTTGAGAGATGCGATTACTATGCTTTTTATTTTTAGTTAATATAGCAATGAAGTCCTCTTTTGTGCTATTTCTGGTGTTCTGACACCTGCTTCCTAAATTTTCTAAGTTAAATATGTTTATGTAATTGAGATAATTTGGCTTTCTTCCTTTAAAACAACATATATTCTATTTTTTGCTTACATTATTATTTTACAGGTTGATGGACTTAACTCCCTTCATTCTGTCAAAGCCAGTACAAACCGATTCACTAAAACAAGTCAAGGAAGAAGTTGGAATACTGGAAATGGGTCCCCTGATGCAATCTGTTTCTCTGTGGACAAACCTGGTGTAGTTGTTGTAGGGTTTTCTGTATATGGAGGAGGAGGAATTCATGAATATGAGCTGGAGGTGTTAGTTGATGATGTAAGTATTGAACGTTAAAAAAAATCCAAATAAAAATAATAAATTCTGGATGTATATTTTACTATTCAGATATAGGACTTTACAACTTATTTTAGTAGTATAATTCCAAATAAAGTCTTTAAATGCTTTGGATTTAATAAATGTAATTAGAACACTAATGGATGGAAAGAGAAGCTACGGTAAAAGGAGGTCATATTTTTCATCTGAGTTTGTCAGTGTATAGTTTTGTTGTTTCCCACCTTGAGGGATGGGAATACTCTTCAGAGTGGAAGTGTCTGTGTGTTGGGAAATCTGAAACCGAAACATGGGAGAAAGTAAAATTGTTTCCCTTCCTTGCAAATGTGCTCATTTAACTAAGAGTAAAGCAACAGTTGGCATCTGTAAGCAGTCTTCCATCTTTCTGTGCTTTCTCAACTCTAACATAGCCAGACTTGGAAGTTAATTCCCATCTGTAACACAGACTTCCTGTGTAACTTTGGGCAGGTCACTTAGAGCTTTATCCAAAGCCATCTGAAATAAATGGGAGTTCTACTATTTATTTCAGTGGGCTTTGGATCAGGCTTCTAATCTCTCTGTGACAGATTATCATTTATAAAATCAGTAGTATTTATTTCACTTTTTGGTTTAGATTCTTAGACAGGTCTTGTCTTCTACTGTGTTTTTGTACTAGCTCCTTGCAGAATGGGTCCTAATATGTTATCATGGCCATAAATTATCTCAAGCTTTTTTTTCTTTGCTCTCATGATATTCATCTCAGATGCATACGTACATAAATCTGGGCTTTGAATCTATCCATAGATTAACTGTTCCTATTCCATAAAACATATAGCCTTCTGATGAATGAAACAAAGAAGGAGATTTTGAGGTTCTGTAGGATAGGAGAAAATAGAACCCCCATAATAAAGGGTAAGGTGAGGGGTGGATATAGAGGAGGAAACCTTTCTGAAATCAATATATACAGAGAAGAAAGAACAAAGGAGACAGTAAAATACCATAGAGAGAAAACTGACCAAAAAGGTAAAAAAAAAAAAAAAAAAACCAACAATCATAGAATACTAGAATTGGAAGGGACCTTGAGAGATCATAAAGTCTAGTTCCCTGCCCTCATGGCAGGACCAAGCACCATATAGCTCATCTCTGACAGATGTCTATCCAGCCTGCTCTTAAATATCTCCAGTGATGGAGAGTCCATCCACAATCTCCATAGGCAATTTATTCCAAAGTTTCACTACCCTGACAATTAGGAAGTTTTTCCTAATGCCCAACTTAAACCTCCCATGCTGACCATTGCTTCTTGTCCTATTATTAGAGGCCCAGGAGAACAATTTTTCTCCCTCCTTATAACACTCTTTTAGATATTTCTCTTTTCTAAACTAAACAAGCCCAGTTCTTTCGGTCTTCCCTTATGGGTCATGTTTTCTAGATCTTTAATCATTTTTGTTGCTCTTCTCTGGACTTTCTCCACATCTTTCTTGAGTATGGTATGAGGGGCAACATGGTATTGCTCATACCAAAAAGAAGAGCCAGAGTTTACAGCATAGGTGACAAAAAGTTGCTATGCAAAAATCTGTTTGCAATTGGAACCAAGTCCTCTGCTCCCAAGACAACCCATTCTGGAGCAGTATGATGGTGATACCTTCATTTTAGTGAGGACAAGGGTGTTATTTTCTTTGACACAAAGCTTGGGTTCTGAATGGTAGGAGAATGTAGTTGTGGAAAATAACTGTTTTAGTCTACATCTACATTACAAGCACTGCGGCAGCATAGCTTTGGTGCTGCAACAGCATTGTGGTGTATTCACTTGCTACAGTGACAGAAGCATTTTTTCTGATACCATAGTAAATCCACCTACTTGCAAGGTGGTAGCTACATGAATAGAAGAATTGTTCCACCAACCTAGCTGCAACTAAAGTGGAGGTTAGGTTGACTACAGTTAACTGCACAGGGTGCACTATTTTTCATAACCCTAACTGATGTGGTTAGATTGACTAGCTGTATCACTACTTAGGTTTTTTGTGTAAAAGAACTCTTGATATTTGCTGAAGGGGTTTTAGCTCTTAAAAAAAGAATGGTATTTGTGGTTCTGACATAGTGCACTCTCTGTAGGAAAATGTAATGTTGAAAGTATAGTTATTACAGTAAGTGAGCAAGCTGAATAGATGGCTGTATTTTATACAGCTTACAATTTTTTATTAAAATTATGTAAACATTTTATATTTCTTCGAACTAGAGTGATCATGCTGGAGATTCAACTCATTCTCATAGATGGACATCCTTGGAGTTAGTTAAAGGAACATATACCACAGATGATTCCCCCAGTGACATATCTGAAATTAGACTTGACAAAGTTGTGCCTCTGAAGGTAAATGAAAGATATATATTTCCCCATTTATTGTCAGTAAATGCTACATGTTTATTTTTTAAAAATAAATTTGTAGAGTTAATTGATATTGAAAATAGTTGTGCTTCTGTTTGTCATGTAGATGTAAACAGTACATGCTTTCATTTAATGTATATTGTTTTGTTGATAAATTAAAAAAAACCCTCAACATATCTAGAAAAAAGACATTTATTGAGTAACTAATGAAATGAGACGTTCAAATTCTTATGGTAAAAAGAAATGAAACCTTATTTTTTTGAATGACAGGGTTTTTAACACAGTGTAACTTGTCTACTAATTAAAACATTTTAGAAACACAAACCTTTGCACATATATGTTGATATCTAACTTTCTCGACTTTCCAATCAATGGGGTACATTATCGTTAATTATTTTTAAAGGAATCCAATATAATACAGTTTATACCACTCTGAAAAGAAACTATGAGAGTAGACAAGTTGAGTTATTAGACACCACATTTTTTTCCACCTAAGGGAATACTGTAAAAAGAAAACTAAATTGAATATTAGTATGTGTAAACTACTTTTCAGCTGTGTACTATTTTAATGTAATTGAATCAAATTATATCAGATAGAAATGTGCTTTCAATATGAGCACTACAAACTGTTATGAAGCAAATATATACCAGTTTAATATTGTTGCTGTTTCTGGTGGGGTTTTTTTTTTTAAGGAAAATGTGAAATATGCCGTCCGTCTGAGGAATTATGGAAGCCGCACTGCCAATGGAGACGGAGGAATGACCACAGTCCAATGCCCAGATGGTGTGACATTTACATTCAGTACATGTAGTCTGAGCAGTAATGGCACAAATCAAACACGAGGACAAATTCCACAAATTCTTTATTACAGGTCTGTGTGTACATGTTAGATTTAAAAAAAAAAAATTTCCATTAAAAAAAACTTAACATAATTTACAGGGACTAATGAGATAGTTTTAGTTAGTAATGTCTTGCTTTTTCAATTCAATTATGTTGTTTTTAGCTTTGTTTTATTGAAAACATCTGGGTTTCCGGATTATGAGTGCTTTCTCATATCCAGGACATTTGGGCAGGTCCTCTCTGCCTGCAAACTTTGGTAGCAGTTTAGAGTTGTCCGTGAAGCTCTGGTGCAGAGCTGCATTTTTTCTGCCCTCATTTCAGATTCTATGCCCCAGACTGGCAAACACTTTGGTAACTCAGCTTTCCTGCTTTGTTCATTGTTATCGTGGCTTTTAGAGTCATATTTTGGAGCATCAATAAGTGGTAGTTGTTCTTCCCTCTGTTATGCTGGTACAATACTTTGAGGGGGATCATTGCTGAAATAGGGCAAATTCTCACCAGCCGAGAATTATTATTCTATACTCTCCCCATCCCTCAAAGAATCAGATTGTATAGTGAAATGAGTCTTATTTATTGAACTTCTACCTCAATTGCTTTAGAATTTCAAAGATATGTAGAGATTGAGGCAGAAAAGAAAAGAAAGGATGATCTTGTGGTTAAGTCTGCAGAATGCCACCCAAGAAACTTCTGTGACAGCTCAATGTTCCATCTAGCATAGCATCTTGTTTTTGAACAGTGGCCATTTCAGGTGTTTCAGATGGAATGAGCAGAACAGGTAATCAGCAACCGTCCCCTGTTGTCCACTTCCAGGTTCCAGCAGTCAGAGGCTCTGAGCATATAGTTGCATCGTTGACCACATTGGCTAATAGCTACTGATGAACCTATCCTCCCTGAATTTAGGGTGTGGGGTTTTTTTTTTTTTTTTTTTTTTTTTTGTAAGCCCTTTTATAGTTTTGGCCATCCCCTGGCATGAAGTTCCACAGGCTGACTGGGCAGCATGAAGAAGTACTTCCTTTTGTTTGTTTAAAATATGCTGCCTGTTAATTTGATTGGATGACCCCTGGTTCTTGTGTTATGTGAAAGAGAAAATAACACTTATTTGCTTTCTCCATATCTCTCACGTTCTTACAGATCTCCATCATATCCCCTCTGAGTCGTCATCCTGAAAAAAGGATAAGCCCTAGTCTTTTTTAGTCGCTACTCAAACAGAAGCTGTTCTATACCATAATCATTTTTGTCAGCCTTTTCTGTACTTTTTCCAATTGTAATATGTCTTTTTTTTTAAGATGAAATGAGCAGCAATTTACACAGTATTCAAGGTATAGGCATACCACAGATTTATATAGTGTCATGGTATTTTCTTATTATCTATCCCTTTCCTAATGATTCCTAACATATTATTATGCCCATGAGTACAGAAAAAGATATGGTGGTGATCTTTCTGTAACAATGTACCATAGTGCATCCATCATGTGTTGATTTGTCAAGTGTTCTCTAGATGATGTGACAATTGAAGGATTTACTTCAATAGTATCTACAGTCTCCGAAGCTGGATATTTTTGGTGGGGGTAATCTGGACATTAGTGAGGAGTTTCAGTTCATTGAAAATATACTTGTCAGTAATTGTGGCTTGACTGGGTCATCCAGTAAAGGCATGCTCTGGTCATATGTTTCCATAAGACTGAAGAATGAGTCTGTTTTTTAGTTACACCGTGGAACTAGACTTGGGTCTGAAGACTCTTGCCAAACCATACCATTTGAGACCTTAGAAGGAATTCTTTGTAGCCTCACTTAGTTCTCACTTCAGCTCATATCTTTGGTTACCAGAAATTCAGCTTTTTTCATTGTTTCATCGGGTGGAGGAGGAAGTGCTTAGAACAGTGCTCTGAAATTTGGTGGAGGGTTTCTTTATTTTAATCCCAAATATACTTATTCCTCCATTGTATCCTAATCCAAGGAACAGTAGGGAAGCAAGATTGTTAGGTTGTGATTGATCAGGACCTTAAGAATGTCCCAAGGGAACTCAGAAGGTTAGAGTGGTCAAGGAGGCTTTTCTTCATGGAAAAAACAATTTAAAGGAAAAAGCAACAGTGAAATCTACCCTGTCTTATTTGGCAAAATAACTCTCCAGTAAAGGTTACATCAGTAGCAGGAAGGATGTCCCAGAATCGTTCAAGAACTGCTTGTTAGAATTATTAGCATAAACATTCTTGTTGGTGGCTTGTATAGTCACGTGGACATCATGCTATGCCTTTTTCAAACATTGTTGAGTGGCTATCCAGGCATCTTCCAATGCATTGTTCAGAAGGATCATCATGTAGAGCATTGTGGGATGTTTGTCCCATCTGTTGTCTAGACTGCTACTTTGCAAAGTCTCAAATGTTTTGGGCTACCATAGAGAATCAAGTAGAGAATGGGACATTTTCCTTATCTGATGACTTCTTCAGGTTCATGTCAGTCTAGGCCCTCACCCTGTTGAGAGTCTGGATATTATTTTAGTTTGGATTTAATATAAAGTGTGTGTTTAAAAAAAATCACAGGACACCTTACATACACAACTGGAAAGATTTTGTGTCCTGCTCCATTAATTGGTAGGGAGGCACTATATCCTAGCATGATCTTCCTCAAAGAGAGAAAATTATCTTATAGGATCAGAGGGGTAGCCGTGTTGGTCTGGATCTGCAAAAGTGACAAGGAGTCCTGTGGCACCTGATAGACTAACAGATGTATTAGAGCAGATTTCAAAGATCAGACTTCAAAGAAAAACTGCTGAGCTACAGTTCATCTGCAAATTTGATACCATGGGTGCATCTAGACTAGAAAGATTTTGCACAAAAGCAGGCACTTTTGCGCAAAAACTTGCCAGCTGTCTACACTGCTCGCTTGAATTTGCACAAGAGCACTGACTTTGTAACGTACAAAATCAGTGCTTCTTGTGCAAATACTTTCACGCTCCCGCTCGGGGAAAAAGCCCTCTCACGCAAGAATACTTGTGCAAGAGGGCCAGTGTAGACAGGGAAGAACTGTTTTGCGTGAAAAAGCCCCGATGGCTAAAATGGCGATCGGAGCTTTCTTGTGCAAAATCGCGTCTAGACTGGCTATGGATGCTTTTGCGCAAAAGCACTTTTTGCTCAAAAGCATCCGTGCCAATCTAGATGCGCTTTTGTGGAAATACATTTAACAGAAAAACTTTTCCATTAAAAGTATTTCCGCAAAATCATGCCAGTCTAGACGCAGCCCATCAGTTTAGGATTAAACAAAGACTGTGAATGGCTAGCCAAGTACAAAAGCAGTTTTTCCTCTCTTGGTATTCACACCTCCACATAAGCTGCTAGAAGTGGGCCTCACCCTCTTTGACTGAATTAATTTAATTATCTCTAGCCTTATTCTGGCCTGCATATTTATACCTGCCTCTGGAAATTTCCCCTACATGCATCTGACGAAGAGGGTCTTTGCCCATGAAAGCTTATGTTCCAATGCATCTGTTAGTCTATAAGGTGGTACAGGACTCCTTGTTGCTTTTAATCTTATAGGGAAATTTGCCCATCCAAGGCTGGCTGTCATAAAGGATCTAGGTAGAAGAATATATTTCAACTTTGACTTACATTTTTTCTCATAAAATAAAAAAAATGGTGGGAATGTTTTTATGAAGCTATCGCTCCCGGTATTTCTTCTATGGTCTGTCATTACATTTGGGGGGGGGGGGGTATTTGTCTTGTTCATTTTTTTGATGTTTGTTTATAAATTAATTTATTTTTCCTTCTGTAATTTAAAATATGTGCCTGTCAAATATTTGCTTCAGAGTCAAGAATATTTAATATCTTTTAAAGGAAAAATGGGTGTATTATGAACTCACTTTAACTTAATCTGCTTTCCAGGAGCGAGTATGATGGAGATCTACAGTCGCAGCTTTTAAGTAAAGCTAATGAAGAAGATAAAAACTGTAGCAGAGCTATTTCTGTTGTGAGTGCTGTGGTACGAGCTGCCAAAGACTTGTTACACAGGGCTCTTGCTGTAGATGGTAAGACTTTTTTTTTTCCAAGTTGAAACTTCGTTGTATTCTTTGGCAAAAAAAAATTACAGGCAGTCCCCGAGTTACGCGGATCCGACTTATGTCGGATCCGCAGTTACGAACGGGGCCCGTCTCCCTGGTCTCCAGCAGACCAGGGAGAGGAAGCAAAGCGGCGGAGCACGCGGGCAGCGGACAGCCCAGATGCATCTGGGCTGTCCGCTGCCCGTGTGCTCCGTGGCTTTGCTCTGCTTTGCTCCCCGTCTCCCTGGTCTGCAGACCAGGGTGACGGGGAGCAAAGCCGCGGAACACGCGGGCAGCGGACAGCCCAGACGCGGACAGCCCAGAGCAAAGCCGCAGAGCAAAGCCGCGGAGCACTGTCCGCTGCCCACGTGTTCCGCCGCTTTGCTCCCCGTCCCCCTAGTCTGCAGACCAGGGAGATGGGGAGCAAAGCAGAGCAAAGCTGCGGAGCACGCGGACAGCGGACAGCCCAGACGCGTCTGGGCTGTCCGCTGCCCGCGTGTTCCGCGACTTTGCTCCCCGTCCTCCTGGTCTGCAGACCAGGGAGACGGGGAGCAAAGCCGCGGAGCCCGAGGGCAGCAGGACAGCCACGGCACATCTGGGCTGTCCCGCTGCCCCCGTGCTCCGTGGCTTTGCTCCGGGAGCCTGTGGTACAGCAGCTGGGGCGCTGCCTGTTGGTCCCGTAGCGCCGCTCTGGGCGCTACTGGACCAACCCGGCAGCACCCCAGCTGCTCTGCCCCAGGCGTCCTGATTCAGCTGCTGCTGGTCAGTCTCTTCAGCAGCGGCTGAATCAGGACGCCTGGGGCAGAGCAGCTTGGGTGCTGCTGGGTCAGTCCAGTAGCGCTGAGGAGCGGCGGTGCTACTGGACCAACCCAGCAGCACCCCAGCTGCTCTGCCCCAGGCGTCCCCAAGTCAGCCGCTGCTGAAACTGACCAGTGGTTGACTACAGGAAGCCCCTGCCCCGGGCTTCCTGGAATCAGCCGCTGATCAGTTTCAGCAGCAGCTGACTTGGGGATGCCTGGGGTTCTTAAGTTGAATCTGTATGTAAGTCAGAACTGGCGTCCAGATTCAGCCGCTGTTGAAACTGATCAGTTTCAGCAGCGGCTGAATCTGGACGCCAGTTCTGACTTGCATACAGATTAAACTTAAGAACAAACCTACAGTCCCTATCTTGTACGTAACCCGAGGACTGCCTGTAATGATAGTGAGATCAGTGTCTCTACATTATGGATAGTATTAACATATATTTCTTTCCCCGTTCTCAGAATATTCACCTGCGGGATAAACTACTGCATATTTTTCATTACACTGTTTATCAGCAAAACTGTTGAAGATAATGTTTGAGCATTTTCACAATTAATCCCCTTATTTAGGAGGTTATAATGTGACCATAAATAATTAAAATGATGTTTGGGCTACTAAGATTAATTGACAGTTTCAGAAATTTATTGCAGATTTTACATTTGGTCTTAAACAGATTTGAAGACTTCAGTAATCCTATTTGACAGAATCATTTATATCTGCTCTATCAAGTGAAGGTTCTTTTCTACAGAAAATATTTAAACTGTGGCTTTAACCTCAAAATGAGTTTTCTGGGCTCTTAAGTTGACTCTGAATCAGGGTGACTTTATAATTAAAATAATTTATGCTGATGAAAATGCATCAGTGTAAAAACAAATTGTCACTTTACAAATCATTATGCAGCAGGCAAAACAGGAAAAAAAATCAGTGCTATAATCAGTTCATTATAAAGCATAATTATATCAAATTATTTAATTATCTTTCTTCAGCTGACGACATTCCAGAATTGCTCAGCTCTTCCAGTTTGTTTTCAATGCTGCTTCCCCTTATAATAGCCTACATAGGACCAGTAGCTGCAGCTATTCCCAAGGTATGTTCTTCTGTAGCCTGTACAGATGTGTTTTTAAAACGCTGCCTAAGAGATAGGTGTCGTTGAAAAGGCACTTCTTTGTATTTTCATATTCTTGTGAATTCCTGATTAAAGCTTTGAACACTTGATTCATTAAAAGCTATTTGAGAAGTGTTAGGAGTTTTCAGCCATGGTAACAAGAATTACCTATAGGTACTTACTCTATGCTTACCTTTCTCTGCTATTGTTTCAGAATATTACTTTAATTCTAAAATACAAGTATAGCAATGTTTTCTCAGTCTTTCATATGTTCATATAAATGTAGTGCTGGAAGGGACCTCAAGAAGTCAGTAATTCCAGCCCCCTGTGCCGAGACAGGACCAACTAAATAAACCTAGACTATTGCTGACAAGCATTTTGTCCATAAAACATTTTCCTATAAATATTTGCGGATGTTTTTCTACAATTTAAAATATATTGATTTCAATTACAACACAAAATACAAAGAATACAGTGCTCACTTTAAATTCTACTAGAAGATTTACCCAGCTTTGCTCATGTCCTTCGTTTTTGATTTTCTACATTCAAGTGATTGCTCTGGGGTGGGGCTAGACTTGAGGAGTTCAGTATGCAGGCTGAGCCAGTGAGAGAGGACTATCCTAGCCCTCTCATGACAGCAGCTTGGGGCCAGGTGAGAAATGCTTGTCCATAGGTGCTGCAGCTCTAGCAAGCACAACTAGGGGAGGAGTGCATGGTTAGTCTATCCCCCATGCTCTCTAGTCAGACTGAGGAAGGAAGCAAACTGTGTGCTTTCCTCTTGCTCCGTGATGAAGAGGAATAACCAGAAATGTTCTCTTATGAATCGCGGGGAGGGGGAAGCTGCACCCCACCACCCTTCCTCAAGGGTGCCTGGGGTCTGGAAGGCTCAGGGCTGGGATAGAGAGGAGGAGGAAGCAGCATGCCCCCAGCCATGCCTTTTCACCTGTCTGGTGATTGTCTCTTTTCTATATGGTTTTAGGCATCCCCATATGGGGTGGGAGAATGGGGAACTTCAGCCCTCCTCCCTCCCGCACAACCAAACCCTTTCCTTGCTTTAAGTTATGATAGGAGGAAGCTGTATACCAAATTTGGTGGGTCTAGCTCTTACTGTTTAGGACGGGGCTACTCAACATGCGGCCCGTGGGCCACATGTGGCCCGCAGTCCTTTTGTTTGAAGCCTGTGTTGCAGTTAGAGTTTACACGAGGCTCGACACGCGGCCCGCGGGTGGGATCCTTTGAACATGATCTCCACTGGGAACATGCTCCACAACAGCGAAGCATCTCCCAGGCAGGGTAAGCATTGACAGATGCAAGCAGATGGGCTGGCTGGAACAGAAGGGTACAGGGTGTCAGCGTTTCTAGCCCCCAGGGAGGAGGTGCCAGGAGTGCTGTGTGAAAGAAGCTATTTGCATATATTTGCATATATATTTGCATGTATATGCAACCACACTTAAGTTACAGCTCTTGGCATATGCTGAGAGTATCATTGTGGCCCCTGGGGTTTCCAAAGTTGTGTAGCCCTGGTTTAGGAGGAGTCTCGGACAGACAGAACAGCTAACTTGCTTTGCTCACAAACTTTTATTTATTTTTTATATATATATAATATGAGAATTACATTGTAACAATGGTCAAATAAACAATTTCAATTAATATTGTACTATACAATTGTACAGTGCAATCTTTTTATAGTGAAAATGCAACTAGAAATTTAGATTTGCAGCGGGACTGTCCCCTGTGGGACCAATACCGCTTGCCTCTACCTCAGTGCCAGCCTCGACACAGGCTGCCAGGCCTCATGCGGTGCCTGACTGGCCTCGACCCCTCTCAGTGCTGGGACCTCTCCCAGAACAGGTCTTGGCTGCCCTGGTGCCGTATTACTCAGGCCTTGTGGCATCGTCAACGGCACCATATTACTCAAGCCTTGTGGCACCGTCAAAGGCACCGGCACCAACCCTCTTGACCGGGGTGCCGCTTCAATCTTTGTCACCGGGCTCTTCGGCACCAATACAAGTGCAGGCACCGGGCTCTTCAGCACCGCTGCAGGTACCGGCATCGGCCCCATCGGCCATGCCGTTACCACCAACGCTGATAACGCTGATCTCTTCGAGGGTGACGACTACGGCTCCAGCGCCTTCCGTCCTGCCTGCTGTGGTGTCCGCGGGGGCAACAATGGAGGTGCTGTCTTTGGGGCAACTGGATTTGGGAGTTCCACGCCCGCAACTGGCACTGACTTCGGCACTGCAGTCCACATGCACCACGTTGACGCTGCATGTGGCACGGGCCTGTCTTCTTGGCACCAGTACGCCCTCAACGCACGCATGCGGGTAAGCCAGAATCTATGGCCAGCTTCGCCCCTCCGATGGTGGCAGGGCACTCGTCATCGGCACCACTCTGGCCTGAGTCTGACTACTCTTCAGATTCTGATGTGGGCTCTTTCAGGTCAGAGTCCTCGGGAGCTTAGTCACGTCATAGATCCCGTTCCCAGCACCGGCATGACCGTTCGCGCGTGCAGTAGACTTGGCTGCCTCAGCCGCATTGGCCTTTTTGGACGCCATGGTCATACCACCAGTGGCAAGGGCCTGTGCCCCTCTCCACGATGTCGAGTGTCTCCGGGCACCTCTGTCGGCGTCGCTGTCACAACCCCCTCCCTCGCCCCAGAGGGCTTCTACTGTCGATGCCTTTAGAGAGCCGCAGGCTTCGGTGCCGGACCCGCTTCTGCACGCGGTGCCGCCTGCCCAGCCGCCCCCTCCATCAGGCCCTATGCTGGATCCAGTGCCACTCCAGAAGTTGTCGTCGTCCTCGTGTTCTGACGAAGCTTTAGTGGATCCTGCACCGGCGATGCCGATGATGGATGCTCAGTCGCATCAGGATCTGCTCCGGCGTCTGGCTTCCAACCTGGGTGTCCCAGTGGAGCCAGTAGTGGAGGACACAGATCCCATGATAGACATCCTGTCCGACGATGCGCCGGCCCGTTTGGCTTTGCCATTCAACAAGACTGTGGCTAAGATCACTAACGCCCTGTGGCAGACCCCGGCTTCTTTAACCCTGACCTTAAAGGGAGTTGAGAGGCTCTATTATGTCCTGCAGTCGAGGCACGAGCACCTATATTCCCAGCCTGTCCTGGGGTCCCTGGTAGTCCAAACCACGGCCCAGAAGGAGAGACTTCCGCAGCCGGGGCCATCCCCGAAGGCTAGAGAGCCCAAACACCTCGACCTGATGGGGCATAAGGTGTATGCCACTGGTGGGGTGCAGCTCCGCATTGCTAGCCAGCAGACAATGCTGAGCCTATACACCTATAACACATAGCAGGCGATGGATAAGTTTAAAGATAGGCTTCCTGCCGAGGTGCATCAGGAGTTTGTGGCTATGACCACAGAGAGCAGGACTATCGCCCATACAGCTCTTCAGGCTTCCCTGGATGCTGTTGACTCTGCAGCCCGCACCATGGCATCTAGTGTAGTTATGCGCCGTGGTACCTGGCTGCTGGTGTCTGGAATACCTCCTGATGTCCAGACTACTATTCAGGATCTGCCTTTTGATGGCAAGGCATTATTCTCGGAAAATATGGACTCGAGACTCCATATGCTCAAGGACACGAGGTCTACACTCTGGTTCTTGGGGATCCACACGCCGGCTCCTCAGCGACGTAAGCTTCCCTACAGACAGCAGGAGAGAACGCAGTCCCAGGTCCCCCATGGGGATTACTGGAGACGCTGTCCAACTGCAATGTCCAACAGAAAAGAACGGTTACTTACCTCTAACTGTTGTTCTTTGAGATGTGTTACTCATGTCCATTCGAATCATGTGTTCGCACCGCATGCATCACGCCTTCCAGAGCGTTTTCCCTAGCGGTACCCTGGAGTGGCGCCGCTATGGCGGAGCATAAGTACCCCTGCCAGCGCTCCCCCTCCTCAGTTCCTTCTTGCCAGACGCTCCGACAAAGGGGAGGTAGGGAGGCAATCAAATGGACATGAGCAACACATCTCGAAGAACAACAGTTACAGGTAAGTAACCGTTCTTTTCTTCTCTGAGTGGTTGCTCGTGTCCATTCGAATCAGGTGACTTCCAAGCCAACCCCGCTCCACGGAGGAGGGGTCGGAGCACCCAGAAAGAGAAGTCCAGGAAAGGTGAACAACCCAAAAACCTATTTATTCAAGTTACATAACACAGAGAACTGTTGAATAAATTGCAATGTGGTACAGAGAAAAACAACAACATATTTACAATACAGAGCTGAGAACCGCAGAGCCTAACCCTGCGTCCTCCCTGGCCTGCTGTGTCAGCGCATGGTGCGCCGTAAAGGTATACATTGACGACCATGTGGCTGCCCTGCAAATTTCCGTAATTGTAACATGCGCCCCAAAAGCTACAGAGGATGCCTGCGCCCTGGTGGAATGTGCTGTAACCCGGGGCGGGACCTTCCCGTCCAGGACATAACACTCCCTGATACACCCCGTGACCCAATTGGACAACCTCTGGGTCGCGATAGGGAGCCCTTTCATTCTGTCCGCGAAAGCAACGAACAGTTGAGTGGACTTACGAAAGGGTTTCGTTCTATCAACATAAAAGGCTAATGCCCGCCTAGCGTCTAGGGAGTGGAGCACTTGCTCCCTAAGAGAGGCATGAGGCTTTGGAAAGAAAACTTGGGACAGATGGAACGGTGACACCACCTTGGGGAAAAAAGCTGGGTGAGGGCAGAGCCTCACATTATTGTCCGAGAATAGTAGGTAGGGCGGGTTTACAGTTAGCGCCCTCAGCTCGGAGACCCTGCGAGCCGACGTAATGGCCACAATGAACTCAACCTTCATAGAGAGGTGCTTCAATGAACACGTGGCCAGGGGCTCAAAGGGGGGGGGGGGGGCGACACAAGTCTAGACAACACGAGGTTAAGGTCCCAAGCGGGGAGAGGGGGTCTAACCGAGGGATATAACTTACCCAAACCCTTAAGGAATCTTTTGACCACAGGGTCAGAGAACAGAGAGACTCCTGCTGATCTAACATGGAAGGCGGAGAGTGATGCCACATAGACTTTGATAGAAGAGGTAGAGAGTCCACCGGACCTGAGCTTGAAAAGGTAGTCCAGAATGGACGGGACACGTGCACAGGACAGGTGCACTCCCCTTCTGGATGCCCAAGATGAGAACCGCCGCCGCTTGGCTGCATAGGACTGCCTGGTGGACAGCTTCCTGCTACCTAGGAGCACCATCTGCACCTCCTGGGAACATTCCCTTTCTGGTTGGGTCAGCCACGGATAAACCAGGCTGGCAGGTGGAGAGAGCTGAGATTCGGGTGAACCATGAGTCCCCTGTCCCAAGGTTGGGTGAGGAGATCCCCAACAGGCGGGAGCATTATAGGCTCCTTGGTGAGCATATCCACCAGGATCGGGAGCCAGAATTGCCTGGGCCACCGCGGGGATCTCAGGATGACCGTGGATCTGAAGGTCCGGACCCTGGTCAGAATCCTGGGAATTAGGGGAAACTGAGGGAATGCATAGAGGATGCCTGCCGGCCACAGTACGGTCATGGCGTCTCTCCTGGAGTGGTCCCCCAGGCCCAACAGGGAGCAGTAATTCTGGCACTTGGTGTTGTGTGCTGAGGCAAACAGGTCTAGTAGGGAACAACCCCACCTGTGGAAGACCGGACGAAGGGCTGAATCCTTGAGGGACCATTTGTGGGCTCCGAAAGACCTGCTCAGAGCATCGGCCAGCAAGTTTTTGCACCCCGGCAGGTACTCTGCCTGCAAAGCTATATCGTGCGCCACGCACAAGTCCAACAGCCACAAAGCCTTGCGGCAGAGGAGAGGTCACTGGGCTCCCCCCTGCCTGTTGAGGTTAAAAAACAGCTGCTGTGTTGTCCAGGCACACCAGGACGGAGCAGCGGGACAGCTATGACAGGAAGGTCTCGCAGGCTCTCCTGAGCTCCCGGACATTTATGTGCAGGGCTTGCTCTGCAGGAGACCACAAGCCCTGGGTCCTGTGATGCCCCAGGTGCACTCCCCAACCCAGGTCCGAGGCGTCTGTCACCAGAGTGATCGGGGGTAAGCACAGTAAATGGAACCCCGCTGCATACCACAGCCTCCTGAGTCCACCACTGTAAGGAGGCGATTACCTCTGGAGGCACCGTGAGAACCATGTCCCAGAGACCCCTGGACTGGACAATTGACTCCTGAAGCATCCTTCTATTTCTTGAAGCTTACATAGCAACTAGCAGGGATTAATCTTTGTTTCACTCATAGGGCCTTCATCTCAATGGGGGAAAGTCTACTCTTAGTCATGCAACAAAAAGACTACGTCAGAACCAGTCTGGACGACTCTACCACCAGGTTATATCTGCTCAGAGACATAATCAACACTCTGTCAAGTTTCATCTTAACAGTATAACAGAGAACAGAAAACACAACAAGATCTTGTCTACAACTTCTACACCATACAGCAGCCAGCATGTTTGTGATGATGTTAACAACACTATGCTGCTTCTTCGAGCAGTGTCCCGTGGGTGCTCCACTGTAGGTGTCGGGCTTGTCCCGGCGCCGGAGATCGGAGAACTTTCGTAGCCGTAGTCTGCCGGACCGCACATGCGCAAAGCGCGGCTCGTGCTCTTTCGCACCATTTGTGTTTGCGCAGTCCGGCTCCTTCCAGTTCCTCCTGGCCATCCTTGGCCGTGGACGGAATATTGCTTTCTCCTCAGACTCTGTCAGACTGAGAGAGAGGAAGAACTTATAGGATTTAGTTAGATTAGTTCATAGTTAGTTCTTTCCAGTTATTATAGTTAGTTAGTATTAGTCGTAGTCGTTCTAGTTTAAAAAAAAATTTCTTCAGAAGTTACCTGTAAATAGTTTTTCTTCTTGACTCCCGTCAGAGGAAGACAGAGGCGACCATGCCGGGTTCTCCTGGTTTTAAAAAGTGCAGCTCATGCCAGGAAGCAATGCCTGCCTCCAACGGTCACGCTCTCTGCATTCGCTGTTTGGGTGAGGGGCACATACCCCAGAAGTGCCCTCACTGCTCCAAACTTACCACGAGAGCAAGGAAGGACAGGGATATGAGGCTCAAAATGCTCCTCTTCGATAGAGCATTACAGCCACAAGATGAAGTGACTCCGGTATCCCTCTTCTTTCATCCAAGCCATCCCCAAAGAAGGCGAAGAAAAGACCATCGCCTTCTCGTTCCCTTCCCTTGACATGTGTTAGCGTGGGGGACAAACTGGGCATCTCGGGCGTGCATGGCCCTTCTAAGGCGAAGCACTGCCGCAGTACTTCGGCACCGCAGCCCGCGACTATTCTGGCGCCTAAGCTATCGTCGGCACCGAAGCCTTCCCCGGCGCCGACGTCACATACGGCACCGAGAACACCCTCCGCACCGCCCACAACGGTGGCGCCACAAGCGATCCCGGCGCAGACCACTCTTAGGGCACCGACTTCCACCTCGGCACCGAAAGAACCTCCAGCACCGATTGCGTCGCCGGCACCACGTCTCCCCCCGGCACTGTCAGATGCTCAGGCACCATGCCCTTCACCGGCACCAAGTAACTCGCCAGCGCCGAGCGACTCTTCAGTGCGGGAACTCACCCCGGCTTGGGAGTCTGTTCTCCCACAATGTTCTCTGCCTCCTGACACGGCACCGCCGGCACCAATTGAAGGAGATGTGCAGCCTGCACGACCTTCTGTGGGACGGACTGCTTTAGCCATGCACCGAACATCTAGGAGAATCATCACACCATCTCCCTCACCAGAAAACATCCAATTTTCACCGGAACCGCCTTCTCCTTCATCGGGTCTCTCCCCCCAATCTATGAGGCACTTGCAGAGGGTCTACCACTCTCCGCGTATCTCTCCAAGGCGCCGTTATCGTCGGTCACCTCCACCAACTCCGAGATCCAGAGAACGATCCCGATCTCCTAGGTCTCCATCACGCTCTGGTCGCTATGGGTATTATACCTCTCACAGGACCCGTTACTATACCAGGTCGCCGCACCGCTCCCCGTATTACCATAGGTCACCGGAACACCGTTATTATAGGCACTACTCTCATTCTCGACATTCCTCTGTATCTTATTCTCCTCATCGGTCACACACACCACCCAGCAGGGAGTGTTAACCCTTACCGGCAGCAACCAGACCACCAACTCCATCAGGGATCCCGCCTCCCCAACCACCCGAGCCTCAGGTGCTCCTACAACATACCACTGAGGATGAGCCTCAAGACCAATCTCCCACCGACCAATCCTATTCCAGGAAGACACATCTCTGTCGGACGATCTTCGACAGTTTCAAGACCTTTTCAGGAGAGTGGTGGCGTCACAAAAAGTACAGATTGTGGAAGTTCAACAGAAATCCCACCACCTGCTCAGGAACCTTCACAGCAGGTGAAGGTGGCTCTCCCATTGGATGATGCCATCCTGGAGATTGTTGACGACATATGGCAGTTGCCGGCTTCTGCACCAGCCACCAACAAAAAAGCAGACAAAAAATAATACGTTCCGGCCAAAGGGATGGAGTTTCTTTTCTCTCATCCTCAGCCGAATTCTCTGGTTGCCGATGTGGCCCAACAAAGAATGAGGGGCCTGCAACAAAGACAGAGTGTCCCGGACAGGGACATGAAACAGATAGACCTCTTCAGAAGAAAGGTCTACTCGTCTGCTACCCGTACACTCCGAATGGCAAATTATTCGGCGCTATTAGCTAATCATGATAGAAATGTAGCCATGTTAGTCTGGTGTAGCTGAAACAAAATACAGGACTATGTAGCACTTTAAAGACTAACAAGATGGTTTATTAGATGATGAGATTTTGTGGGCCAGACCCACTTCCTCAGATCAAATAGTGGAAGAAAATAGTCACAACCATATATACCAAAGGATACAATTAAAAAAAATGAACACATATGAAAAGTACAAATCACATTTCAGAACAGAAGGAGGATACGGGGGAGGAGGGAGGAAGGTAAATGTCTGTGAGTTAATGATATTAGAGGTGAGGAAAGGTAGATGTCTGTGAGCTAATGGTATTAGAGGTGATAATTGGGGAAGCTATCTTTGTAATGGGTAAGGTAGTTGGTGTCTTTGTTCAACCCCCCGCGGAGCGTGTCAAATTTTAGCATGAATGACAGTTCAGAGGATTCCCTTTCAAGTGCAGATTTGAAAGTCTTCTGGAGTAGGATGCATGTAATTAGGTCGTTGAGACAGTGTCCTTTCCGGTTGAAATGGCAAGAAACTGTTTTTTCTTTGTGATCCTGTCTAATATCTGTTTTGTGGGCATTGATCCTTTGGTGAAGTGTCTGAGACGTTTGTCCAATGTACAGAGCAGACGGACATTTTCGGCACATGATAGCATAAATTATATTTCTGGATACGCAGGAATATGTATTCTTGATCTTATAACTCACTTGGTTAGGTCCAATAATGGTATCAGTATACAGTACTGGAACAGGATACTAAACTCCAAGAAGCTCTGGGAGACAGACCCATAGTCTCCTATAGACAACCACCTAACCTCAAGATGATTCTTACCAACAACCACAGGACATACCACACTAATACCAACCCTGGTACTTTCCCTTGCAACAAACCCTGTTGCCAGCTTTGTCCACATATTCACTCTGCTGATACCTCCACCGTATCCTCCTTCTGTTCTGAAACGTGATTTGTCCTTTTCATATGTGTTCATTTTTTTTAATTGTATCCTTTGGTATATATGGTTGTGACTGTTTTCTTCCACTAGTTGATCTGAGGAAGTGGGTCTGGCCCACGAAAGTTCATCACCTAATAAACCATCTTGTTAGTCTTTAAAGTGCTACATAGTCCTGTATTTCATTAGCTAATCATAGCTTTGATAACTATGCCAAACTAGAGCCCCTACTGGAACATCTACCCGAGAGCAAAAGGGAAGTCCTTAAAGCGGTGGTCCAAGAAGGCTATGCAGCTTCCAGAACAGCTCTCCATATAGCTTTGGACATGGTTGACACTGCAGCGCATACCACAGCTACATCCGTGGTCATGCGCAGGGCCTCTTTGCTACACCAGGCAGCAGTTCCTAAAGACCTTCTTGCCAAAGTCCAGGACCTACCCTTTGACAGACAGAATCTCTTCTCTGATAAAACTGATCAGGTGCTTCATTCTGGTAAAGACTCAAGAACCACACTCAAAACTCTAGGCATGTATACTCCTCCCTTTCGTCGGAAGAGGTATACTCCCTATCAGAGACAGAGATCGTTCACCTTTCAACCATCCCAATACAGGCAGCAGGACCAGCAACGCAACCGGCAGCGCCAGCAGAAAAGAAGACCTCAGCCAAAAACATCTGGCCGTCTAAATGCCAAGCCACAAGTTTGACATCCCAGTCAAGGGACTGTGTACCATTCCGCTGAACACCCATCCCAAACCTCCACAGGCATTATTCCATCATCGCCTGAGACCGTTCGAACACCGATGGTCTCACATCACCACTGACAGATGGGTATTGACAACAATCACGCTAGGGCATACCATTCCATTCACCACTCTACCCCCACCCAACCCCCCCACCCCATCCCTTTTCAGGAACCCATCTAACGAGCCTCTGTTACAACAAGAGGTCGATCGCCTCCTCACCATCGGAGCAATAGAAATAGTACCAAAACAGTTTCGGGGACGGGGGTTCTATTCCCGATATTTCCTAACAGAGAAAAAATCAGGGGGATGGAGACCGATTCTTGACCTCAGAGGATTAAATCGGTATCTGCAGAGGCACTGCTTCAAGATGATTACCCTAGCCACTATCATTCCAGTCCTTCACAGCGGAGATTGGTTCATGTCCCTCGATTTACAGGACGCCTACTTTCATGTAGCGATACACCCGGCTCACAGACGATGTCTACGCTTTCAATTAGAAGCAGGCCATTTCCAATACAGGGTCCTGCCCTTCGGTCTCTCATCGGCTCCCGGTGTTTTCTCCAAGACGCTGGCAGTAGTAACAGCGTACCTACGGCGTCTCGGTGTAATAATATTCCCCTACCTAGACGACTGCCTAATCAGGGTGTCTTCAGCGGCGGAGGCTCTGCGCATGATATGCCTCACAGAAACAGTTTTCGAAACCTTGGGCCTGATCATCAACATCCCAAAGTCGGCCATGAGGCCACACCAATCGATACAATTCATAGGTGCACAACTCGACTCAACCACTGCTCGTGCTCTCTTGCCAATAATCAGATTTCAAGCAATGCAAGATCTTATACAGGCCATCACCACCAGTCCCAAACCCTCGCTCCTACAATGTTCCGGCTTATGGGACACATGGCAGCCATGACATACGTCGTTGAACATGCAAGACTACACTTTCGTTGTCTTCAGCACTGGATAGCTACTGTTTACACTCCAAATGTTCGAGATGTCCACAAACGAGGACCAATCCCCGCGCATGTCAGAAATTCTTTAACTTGGTGGACAGTCCCCAAAAATCTGATGTCGGGTGTTCCATTTTGTCGCCAACAACCGACAATACAACTGACCGCCGATGCATCCTTACTAGGCTGGGGTGCACATCTGGAACACAATCAGGTACAAGGTAGAGTCGATGATGCATATCAATATCCTAGAGCTGCGAGCGGTGCGCAATGCCTGTCGTCACTTTCTCCTAAAGATTCGTGCTCAAACTATCCGAAATCTTACCGACAACATGACGACGGTATACTATATAAACAGGCAGAGCAGGGCCCGATCCTGGTCACTTTGCGCCGAGGCAATTGCCTTATGGAATTGGTGCATCCACCACAAAATCTCCCTGATTGCAGAATACTTACCCTGTCAGCAGAACACTATAGCCGATGCACTGAGCAGACATTTTTCCCTGAAGCATGAATGGGAGCTTCACCCGGAAGTTCTCTTAACCATATTCCGTTCCTGGGGATTTCCAACAGTGGACCTATTTGCGACCTGCATGAACGCCAAATGCCCCCAATACTGTTCAAGGGCAGGAATAGGTCTGAACTCCAAGGGAGACACCTTCCTATACGATTGGAGCCATCAACTGCTGTTTGCGTTGCCTCCCTCACCTCTAATCCCCAGATTAGAAAAACATATAGAAGAACATAATTTGTTGGACAAAAGTCAACATGGTTTCTGTAAAGGGAAATCCTGTCTTACTAATCTATTAGAGTTCTTTGAAGGGGTTAACAAACATGCGGGCAAGGGGGATCTAGTAGATATAGTATACTTAGATTTTCAGAAAGCCTTTGACAAGGTCCCTCACCAAAGGCTCTTGTGTAAATTACATGGCCATGGGATAAGAGGGAAGGTCCTTTCTTGGATTGAGAACTGGTTAAAAGACAGAAAACAAAGGGTAGGAATAAATGGTAAATTTCCAGAATGGAAAGGGGTAACTAGTGGTGTACCCCAAGGGTCAGTCCTGGGACCAATCCTTTTCAACTTACTCATAAATGATCTGGAGAAAGGGGTAAGCAGTGAGGTGGTAAAGTTTGCGGATGATACCAAACTGTTTAGGATAGTCAAGACAGAAGCAGACTTTGAGGGACTCCAAAAAGATCTCACCAAACTGAGTGATTGGGCAACAAAATGGCAAATGAAATTTAATGTGGATAAGTGTAAAGTAATGCACATTGGGGAAAAATAACCCCAACTATACGTACAACATGATGGGGGCTAATTTGGCTACGACAAATGAGGAAAGAGATCTTGGAGTTATCGTGGACAGTTCTCTGAAAACTTCCACGCAGTGTGGAGCGGCGGTCAAAAAGGCAAATAGGATGCTAGGAATTATTAGGAAAGGGATAGAAAATAAGACCCAGAATATCTTACTGCCCCTGTATAAAACTATGGTGCGCCCACATCTTGAATACTGTGTACAGATGTGGTCTCCTCACCTCAAAAAAGATACTTTGGCCTTGGAAAGGGTTCAGAAAAGGGCAACTAAAATGATTAGGGGTTTGGAATGGGTCCCGTATGAGGAGAGGTTAAAGCGACTGGGACTTTTCAGTTTAGAAAGGAGGAGACCGAGGGGGGATATGATAGAGGTATATAAAATCATGAGTGGTATGGAGAGGGCTGATAAAGAAAAGTTATTTATTAGTTCCCATAATAGAAGAACTAGAGGACACCAAATGAAATTAATGGGGAGCAGGTTTAAAACTAATAAAAGGAAGTTCTTCTTCACACAGCGTCTTGTCAACCTGTGGAACTCCTTGCCAGAGGAGGCTGTGAAGGCTAGGACTACAATAGAGTTTAAAGAGAAGTTAGATAATTTCATGGAGGTTAGGTCCATAAAAGGCTATTAGCCAGAGGATAATATGGTATGCTTGGCCTCTGTCCGTTAGAGGCTGGAGAGGGATGGCAGGAGACAAATCGCTTGATCGTTGTCTTCAGTCCACCCTCTCTGGGATACCAGGTGCTGGCCACTGTCGGTAGACAGGATACTGGGCTAGATGGACCTTTGGTCTGACCCAGTACGGCCGTTCTTATGTTTTTATGTAGTACTAGAGAAGATACTAATGGACAAAGCCACTGTAATCCTGATAGCTCCTTTTTGGCCAAGGCAAACATGGTTTCCTTACCTCCATCAGATGTCAGCGCGTCGTCCATTCCCTCTGCCCAAGAGGCACGACCTTCTTGTCCAGAAGAATCAGCGTCTGTTCCATCCTCAGATCGACCTTCTGGCACTGACAGAATGGTTCCTAGCTGGTTCCAACAAACAGAAATAATCTGTTCGCAAGAGGTCAAACACATTCTCTTACATAGCAGAAAATTATCCACGAGATCCACCTACCTTCACAAATGGGCACGGTTTTCTGCATGGTGCTCGTTGGCATTCCTGGATCCCTACTCCGTGCCCATTCACCGTATCCTAGACTACCTCATGCACCTTAAGAACTCTTCTCTCAGCTGCGCCTCTATTAAAGTGCACGTTGCTGCAATCACTGTGTTACAGCACACTCTAGACGGTTATTCAGTTTTCTCTCACCCGACGATGTGGCATTTCATGAAAGGCTTGGCTAATCTTTTTCCACACCGAACACAGCCAGCACAACCAATAGAGCTAGTTCTTAACACGTTAACTCAAAAACCCTTTGAGCCCTTGGCCACATGCGACTTGCGCATTCTCACAATTAAAGTTATCTTTCTCACTGCGATAACCTCTGCAAGATGGGTTGGTGAGCTGGCTACCTTATCGGCTTTACCCCCATACACTCTGTTTACCGATCAAGAAGTCATTTTACGTCCTTAACCCACTTTCCTTCCGAAAGTGAATTCAAGATTTCACATCAATGAACCAATAGTACTTCCCACGTTCTACCCAAAGCCCCATGTCTCGGCAGAACAAGCTCGGTTACACACTTTGGATGCCAGACGTGCCCTGGCTTTCTACATAGACAGGACTATGTCCATCAGGAAGACAAACACGCTATTCGTGTCTACAGCCGACCATTCTAAAGGTCACCCGTTGTCAGCACAGCGCATTTCGTCAATCATAGTGAACTGCATAAAGGAATGCTATACTCTACGTAGTAGACCACTGTTGCAGAATCCAACAGCGCATTCAACGCGTGCAGTTGCTACATCAACTGCATTCCTAAAGGGCGTCCCTCTAAAAGACATTTGTAGGGCTGCTACATGGTCGTCAAACTTCACCTTTGCCAAGCACTATGCTATTCCCAACCTTCACCTTCCAGAGGGAGCAGTGGCAACAGCGGTGCTGTCCACAGCCGCAGCACGATAGCACCGAACCCCCCTCCTTTCAGGGGCTACTGCTGCAAATTCACCTACAGTGGAGCACCCACGGGACACTGCTCGAAGAAGAGGAGGAAGTTACTCACCCAGTGCAGTAACGATGGTTCTTTGAGATGCGTGTCCCGTGGGTGCTCCACGACCCTCCCTCCTCCCCTCTTCGGAATTCTTATTTGTCTTTCAGACCAAGAGGATCAGGAGGAACTGGCGGGAGCCGGACCGCGCGAACAGAAATGGCGCGAAAGAGCACTAGCCGTGCTTCGCGCATGCACGGTCCGGCAGACTACGGCTACGAAAGTTCTCCCATCTGCGGCGCCGGGACAAGCCCGACACCTACAGTGGAGCACCCATGGGACACGCATCTCGAAGAACCATCGTTACTGCACAGGGTGAGTAACTTCCTCTTCTGGTGTTCTTAGGTCTGACTCAGAAAACATCTGTACTCCCAACAAATACAGCCTATCCAAGTGGATATTTGGATCCCATAGGATAGGTATTTTGATACTCTGTGTGGAAAGATCCAGGTGTGCATAGGAGTTCCATTTATACAGTCCACTCCCTCAAGGATCATTGCTAGAGAAGCCTCCCTGATAAGGAGTCATCAAGTCCAGCCCCCTGCCCAAAGCAGGACCAACCCTGAATAAATAATCCCAGCCAGGACTTTGTCAAGCCAGGATTTAAAAATGTCTAGGGATGAAGATTCCACTATCTCCCCAGGTAACCCATTTCAATGCTTCGCCACCCTCCTAGTGAAATAGTTTTTCCTAATATCCAACCTAGACCTTCCCCACTGTAACTTGAGATCATTGCTCCTTGTTCTGCCATCCATCACTAGTGAGAACAGCATCTCTCTATCCTCTTTGGAACCTCCCTTCAGGAAGTTAAAGGCTGCTATCAAATCTCCCCTCCCTGTTCTTTTCTGCAGACTAAATAAGCCCAAATCCCTCAGCCTCTCCTTGTAGGTCATGTGCTCCAGTCCCTTAATCAATTTGATTGCCCAATTCTTTTGGGCCAGCATCCACAGCCATTCTTTCTTCCAAAGGTTTTCTCCGAATTTAATGACAACCAACAGATTCACCTAATGATGTTTTTATCCCAGCCTTCACTCTTCAAGAAAATAAATGAATCTTCATGCTCTAGATGTAAGAAGAGTATTGGGCTTCCAGTAGGTGTTTTAGGGCTTAAGCCAGACTTTTTAATCTGATTTTCGGAACTTATGAAAGGGCAAGGAATTTTGCACTCAGACTGTCCAAATAATTGTAGGATACATCTTAGCCTCAGGGTTTTTCCACTCCAAGAGTTGTTTACTTCACCAGGGCTCAATCTACTTCTGTTGACATGCTGAGTAACATACCTCTCCCAGGCTTCTTGCAAAGCAGCTTTCTGGTGTTCGGCATACAAGTTCTCTCAGCATAACATCCTTGTTACTGCATACAGACCTGACACAAATTTTTGTGGCATTGTTCTATTTTCAATACTGAATCCACCTTCTCAGCACCCTTGTGTGATAGAAATATTGCTTTCAGGGCATGCGCATCTACTGATGTGGCACACCCATAGAAAAACTGGTCCAAAATGTAGAGATTAGATACCTTATACAGTAACTGGATGTGCACTCTTCTAGGTGCTCCCATTGTCCTCCCTCATTTACTTTTGCCTCATATATCTTGCTACATTATCATGCTTGAAAAGGAACTGAATTGGTGGGAGGTTGGTCCTACTCTTTATGCCCTCGTACGAAAGCATGAGGGAATCTGGGGCACAGACCCATGGCCACTGCTGACAAAAATCTCCAATGCCGTTTACATAGGCATGCTTATATAATGATGTGGAGTATATTTAGGGACATACATCTCAAAGACCTACAATTACTATTAAATGTAAGTGACCTCTCTTAGTGTCAATCAGGTACAAGGTAGGACAAGCTGATACAAAGTTTTTAGTGGTTTGGGAACTGGTTACCTGAGTAAATCAATCCTCTTCCCATGCCATGCTCACAGTTGAAATCAACAAAGGCATTCCTGCTGTAGTGTCTTCATTGTAAATGGAATGGTGCTGCTGAATAAGTGCTCTTTGAGTGTCCCTGGACTTCGGATTTAATTCACTCCTTGGTCTGTCAGAGTTGTGATTGTTAATCTTAGGGTATTCTCAGAACTACCTTTTTTGGGGCAGATTTTGTAGAGATAATTGTTGAAAAGAATTAGGTTTATTTTGATGTATTTAGTGAATATCCACAGCTGTGGTGAAATGTTCTTTATATTGTTTTTTTCCATTAATGGAGTGGGTATCCAGAAGAGTGGGTGGTTGCATCTTTAAATTTTAATTCATGAAAATGAATTATTTCAAATGTTGATACTTGAAGCCATAAACCAAAGCATACTGTACTCACTCTTTCATGGAAGAATATGCTTTATATAATAAAAATCCTCCAATAATTTTTTTAATTGGAAAAACTGCAAGATTTTGTTTCACGCACATTGCTGCTGCTCTACATTACTATACTTTAGTTGCTTTTAGGAATGTACACAACTAGTTGTTTAGTTTCTTCCCATCCCTATTGCTGCCTCTATCAGAAAGAGGCAGCGGAGGGTGGGGGGAAGCGCTTCTCGGGGGGGGAGCTGGCTTTAAAGCCAGTTCTGTCCTGAGACCAATCGCATGATATGGAGAAAAGGGGTAAACAGTGAAGTGGCAAAATTTGTAGATGATACCAAACTGCTCATGATAGTTAAGACCAAAGCAGACTGTGAAGAGCTTCAAAAAGATCTCACCAAACTAAATAATTGGGCAACAAAATGGCAAATGAAATTTAATGTTGATAAATGTAAAGTAATACACATTGGAAAAAATAATCCCAACTATACATACAAAATGTTGGGGACTAAATTAGCTATTACGACTCAAGAGCAAAATCTTGGAGACATTGTAGATGGTTCTATGAAAACACCCATTCAATGTGCAGCAGCAGTCAAAAAAGCAAACAATGTTAGAAATCATTAAATACGGGATAGAGAATAACACAGAGAATATCTTCTTGCCTCCATATAAAACCATGGTACGCCCACATCTTGAATACTGCATACATCTCAAAAAAAAGATATATTGGTATTGGAAAATGTTAGGAAAAAAGCCGCAAAAATTATTAGGAATTTGGAATGGGTCCCATATGAAGAGAGATTAAAGGGACCTGGGCTTTTCAGCTTAGAAAAGAGGAGACTAAGGGGGGATATGATGGAGTTCTATAAAATCATGACAGGTGTTGAAAAAATGAATAAAGAAAAGTTACTTACTTGTTCCCACAATATAAGAACTAGGGGTCATCAAATGAAATTAATAGACAGCCCGTTTAAAACAAACAAAAGGAAGTTTTTCTGCACTCAGCTCAATCAACCTGTGGAATTCCTTGCCAGAGGATGTGGTGAATGCTAGGATTTTAACGGGTAAAAAAGAGCTAGATAGATTCATGGAGGGTAGATCCATCAATATCTATTAGCAGGATGGATAGGAATGGTAACCCTAGCCTCTGTTTTCCTGTAGGTGGCTGACCCGGGAGGGATCATGTGAGGATTACTTGTTGTATTCCCTCCCTCTGGGGCACCTGATATTGTCCACTGTAGACAGACAGGATATTGGGCTAGATGGACCTTTGGTTTGACCCAGTATGGCTGTTCTTATGTTCTGTGTTCAATTTAAAATCTAATCTATATCACCAAGTTAAAAGTAGTTTCAGATATTATTTATGCTGTTATCCTTGCCATGTTCTAGTTTTTACAACGCATTCTTCTGCTTAATTTTCTTTTCATACGTGTTTGTAAGGCACATGTAACAAGGGAGAAACTGTCTATACAGAAAGTTCACAAACACACAAACTAGGAAGCCAGAGGATGGAGAGAATAGGTCCTTCAGATAGAACAAAATTCTTGAAGATTTAAAATAGAAGTAATCCAAGCATGATTTTAAGTTTACTCTATCCCTTTAAGAGAGTATTTGTGTTTTGTCTTCCAATTACTACATAGTGCCCAATGTTTTTGGTGGCAATATGATTACTCATTATTCAAAATACTTGGCTCCCCAACATGGTACTTTAATGAAGCATTTTTAAACTGCAAAGAAGGACGTTATTACCAGTTTCATTACTGTATTTGACTCTTTGAAATTAGCTAATGCATTGACACTTGATCCATGGGGAGAAATAGAGCTTTAAAAAACCCAAATCACATAACTGAAATATGAGACTAGGTTGAGATCGTTTCAGCCCCAAGACCTCTAATCATTCGCTTTACCAGATAAAACTGAGGAGACTGCTGAGCGCCAGCTATCCTGATGGGAGCTTTGAAGGAAACAACTACTAGATGGTTCGATTAGTCTTTCACTCTTTATACCCAGGTTGGATGACCGATTTGTACATAAGGACCACTATGGACCGCCACCAGAGTTTCCTCTGGCTTTGCCCGGAGGTGAACTATGCCTGGGCAGGGTGAAGCCAGAGGAAACTCTGGTGGCAGGTCCATACCAGTCCTGACACCTGATTCAGTTGTCCAACCTGGGTATAGGGGCAAAAGACTAATCGAACCATCTAGTAGCTGGTTCCCTCCGAAGTTTCCCTCAGGATAGCTGGCGCTCATTTGTCTCCTCAGTTTTATCTGGTAAAATAACTGAACTATGGTAGTGTTAATTTTGAGACTATTCCAAATGCGTATTATAGAGAACTGTAAGGTGTGTTTTTTTTTGTTTTGTTTTGTTTTTGTTTTTTTACTCTCTCCCTTCATATCAGATAAAATATTATTTTCTACTGTGTCTCATATTGCAGGTTGCTGTTGAAGTCTTCGGCCTAGTACAGCAGTTACTTCCCTCTGTAGCCATCTTGAATCAGAAATATGCCCCTCCTTCCTTTAACCCCAATCAATCTACAGACAGCACCACAGGGAACCAGCCTGAGCAAGGGCTCTCAGCTGGTACTACTTCAAATCATTATGCTGTCATAGAAAGTGAACACCCTTATAAACCAGCTTGTGTTACCCACTATAAGGTAAGGGCCATTTGTATGTCTGTGCTTTTTAATACATATCATAGATTGAAAGTATGCATAGAATTTTTAAGAATATTTCTAATGTTATGTAGTTTGTGTCTAAGCTGTGAGCATACAGTGTTAGTGTTGCACTGTTACTTGATTTCATGTATATATGAATCTCATTATGCTATGAGTCACACACTTGTCCTGAGGCAAATTATGTGAAGTTGTAACTTAAATCTTTTACTTAAATTCTTATTTTGTATACACAGTTTTAACTGTTGCTATAATTCAGTTTTCTGCTGTTTTTACTGTTGCAACATATCTGATTTATTGTCTGTTCAGCAGAAGGGGTCTTTTTAGATGGTTTATTTAAAAATATGACATTTTATTTCTTGTTATGAATCAAAATAGATGAAGGCTATTTTAATAACATTTTTAAAGTTTAAAGAGCAAAGTTACATAGTTATGTAATGCTGTGCTTTATCGGAAACATGTTCTTTATGAGCTCCTGGTAAACTCTTACTTATTCATGAACCTAACAGATAGTGCCCCAAAAGTTGTTGGTTTTTTTTCTCATGGGGAAAAATAGCCCAAACACATATCCCCAACATCCTTATTGAATGCTAAGATGTGCTCTTATGAAATCTGATCTCAGAGCTTTCAGTGTAAATATAGTTAGCCCTGAGCAAGGAGAAATCCCTGATACTGAAGCACCTCTAGTGTTATTGGCTGGGAGATCTGGCAATTACAATGGTTAATGAATTCTGTCTGACCACCATGTAGGATGCGAAATTCTCAAAGATTAAGTTGTGCCTGTAATTTTCATTAAATCATTTCATTTGTAGAGTTGGTATGTTTCACAGCGACCGTGAAATCATAACTATGAAGCAGAACGTTGGAAGTAGTGAATTGATATAAGCTGATATGCATTGATACTGTTGCAATGCTTTCTTATCTGCTGCTCCTATGTTTTGTTTAGAGAGCAGGGCAGCTGATGCAGAATATAGACATAATCACTTGAGCTTTAAATTGCCCGTGCTTCCTAATGGAATTACGTTTCTGACCTTGCAGTATTTTCTTCCTATATGGAACCCTCAAAATTCCAGATAACATGCATGTAAATCTCTTAATTAGTTTGAATTAGAATTAATATAAAATGGTTCATTTAAGGAACCTAGCAAACCAGGTCAGATCTTTTTTGTGTCAAATGATTAGAACATTTTAACGTGCTTCTTCTAGTGTTGTCAGTAGATGACTTATGCAGAGGTTATGTTTGAGGAAATGATATTGAAATTAAAGTAGCTTATTTATAATTGTAGACAGTTCAAGGTCAATATGTTAGGTTGATCTTAAATGGTGCTGTTGTAACCAGTCCTCACCCAGTTAATTTGCATGCTTAATTGAATTGATTGAAATGACTCAGTGATGAGAAATAAATGGGGAAAGAGTTATTTAGTAGAACAGTAGGTCCTCCTCAACTCTCACTTGTCTTGAAGTTCTGTAGCTAGACACTGAACATATTAAATTAGATTCACCAGTATGCTTTGGCTACTTTTTACTTTTTTAGGAGAGCACAAAACAGTCAAAGTATACAACTGAATATGTCCTTAAAAGTTAATACGCAAAAGTTATCTAATATATGAATACTGTATATATGCTCAATTCTGGTGCCATTGAATTCTCTTTGGGTCTCTCGTTTAATGTTTACCATCATGCCCCTGCCACTCACCGCAGGGGATAATTTCAAGTCCTTTCAAGAACGTTATAAAAGGGGACAAAAGACAGGACTATGCAGCACTTTAAAGACTAACAAGATGGTTTATTAGGTGATAAGCTTTCATGGGCCAGATGCACTTGTTAGTCTTTAAAGTGCTGCATAGTCCTGTCTTTTGTTTCATCAAGACCAGACTAACACAACTACATCTCTATTACTATAAAAGGGGACAGACTTCTTAAAGATTTGTTTGTGAACCTACCAGAGACCCAGCACAGACTGAGATATCCTCCATGCTTCCTTTACTGTCAGGCTGGCTTTACCAAATGGACCCTGCTAAGACCACATGGCATACTCTGGCCACTATTCCTCCAGCCTGCAAAAGGTGTGATGAAAATGTACTATGTGGCATGGCAGGGAGCAGACTTTTTATTTTCTCATCCTAGTACAAACTCTTTAGTTGTGAATGCAGTAAATTGAAGGGGCAGGCAGAGCGCTACATGCACTACATCTCGGGGTAGGGATTGGAAGTGCCTAGAATTATTTGAAAGAAAAGCATATTCATCAGCCACCCAAATTATGCTGCTTTATTAGCCCAGTATATACACAATGTTTTTTAACATAGAATCTTAGAATACTAGGACTGGAAAGGACCTCGAGAGGTCACTGAGTCCAATTCCCTGCCCTCATGCCAGGACCATTACTGTCTAGACCATTCCTGAATGACATTTATCTAACCTATTCTTAAATATCTCCAGAGAGAGATTCCACAACCTCCCTAGGCAACTTTTTCCAATGTTTAACCACCCTGACAGTTAGGAACTTTTTCCTAATGTCCAACCTAAACCTCCCTTGCTGAAGTTTAAGCTCATTGCTTCTTTCTCTATCCTCAGAGGCCAAGAAGAACAAGTTTTCTCCCTCCTCCTTGTGACACTCTTTTAGATACCTGAAAACTGCTATCATGTCATCTTATATTGAACACTTGCCAGACAACAGAAGAGAGCAGTAGAAGGCAAATATCAGTGAGGGTGTACTTATTTCCCACACCGTGCTCAAGGCCGTGCTCGACTCAGGTGGTACAGCAGCTCGCTCCATCTCTACTGTGGTAGTCATGTGACGTGTGTCCTAGCTATGCCTGTCAGGTTTCCCCAGGGAAGTCCAGACTGCGGTAGAAGACATCCAGACAAACCTTTTAAAGGGTTGGTCAGGGGCCAGAGAACCCCTAACTCTCAAAGGCAGTGTCCGATCACTTCCTCCCCATTTGGGAACTGCCTAGCATCCTGCTATCCATCCTTGAATGCTATCACCACAGATAGATGAGTATTAGAAATTGTGTGAATTGGTTTTTGCCTCCCTATTTCATGTACCTCCCCATCACTCCCTCACCCATCCCTGTTCAGGGACCCATATCAAGAGGTCGCTCTCATGCAGGAACTGAATCACCCTCTGAAGCTTGGAGCAATAGAACATCTGTTTCAACAACACAGGATGGAGGAGGGTTTACTTGCTATTTTCTTATAAGCTAGCTAATGGAAGTCTGGAGACCCATCCTTGACTTACGCAACCTCAGCCAGTTCATTTGCACACAGCGTTTCAAGGTGGTAACTCTCAGCACAATAATCCCTGCCTTGTAGAAGGGAGACTGGCTGTAGACATCAACCTACAGGATGCATATTTTCATAATGCAATACTCACAGCAAACAGATGATACCTACAATTTGCTGGTCACAACTGTTGTTTCCAGTACAGAGTCCTTTTCCACATTCCCTCAGGTCTTTTCAAGGTCCTGGCAATGATAGTAAGACACTTTTGCAAAATGGAAATTGTCATCTTCCAATATCTAGACCCTTGCCTCCTAAAAGGGTCACACAATACAGAAAGAACAGTTTCCCATCTCCAAGACTCTCTCCAAAAAGCTAGGCAGCTAAACTTGCAAAAATGAACACTAACCCCAACGCAACAGTTGGAGTTCATCAGCATTCACCTAGATAGCTTGTCTGCCACAGCATCACACCCTTATCAGAGGTTTCTAACACTTGCAGATCTTGCATAAACAGCACAGAACAGCCTGCAGGTCACAGCAAAACTGTGTCTATAACTGCTAGGCCGTACGTCAGCAGCTATACTTGTGGTCCAAATGCTTGGCTGAAAATAAGACTAGTATAGACATGCATACAAACAATATACAGGCTACACTCACCCCATCAACAAGCTGGTAACATCAGCCGAAATAAAGGAGTCCCCATCTTAGCGGACAAATCCGTGCAATATCTGCAGTAGAGTACCTCTTCGCCCCAAGTCACCATCCATGACGATTACTACAGATACTTCTCTCATCAGCCGGGGTGCCTACATTAACCATCATACCGTCTAAGCACATTGGTTTCCAGAGGAGTCCAGGCTTCATATAAATGTCCTGGAATGGACAGCAGTGCACAATGTGTGTCAATGCTTTCTATCCTTGATTCAGAACACAACAGTACAAATATTTACGGATAATCTCATGACAATGTACTACATAAAATGTCAGGGCGGGCCCGCTCTTATCCATTATGCTTAGAAATGTTTCAACTCTGGAATGGTTGCATTCCTCACAACATACATCTGAGAGCTGCCTACTTACTAGGCAAGGACAATATCCTGGCGGACAATCTCAGCAGACATTTCACTCTAAATTACGAGTGGGAACTCAACCTCAAAATGCTAGTTCCGGTATTTAAATGGTAGGGAAACTAAAATACACCTATTTGCAACTAGCACCAATACCAAATGCCCACATTACTGCTCTGAAGCAGTCCTCAGTCCATAGTAGGCACCTTCACAATGAAGTGGGATGTGCCCTTCTTGTACATTTTCCATCACTGTCACTCTTCCATTGTGTACTCCTCAAGATAAAACAGGAGAGAGCCACATTTAACACCCAATTGCCCCCAACAGACCTGGTTCCCTTGCCTCCTTTAAATGATGATAATGGCCGAGTAGCACTTTCCATCTGTCTCTTGCCTTCTCACACGGAACAAGAGTTGACTGTCATCTGAACACACAGTCTGCAACTTCGGGTGTGGCTCCTTGCTTGCTGACATCACTTGGAGCATCTTGCTCTGCAGCTGTTCAGGAGGTCCTCCTTAATTGCTGCAGACCATCTCCCAGAAATATATACTTGCACAGATTCTCCATATGGTGTGACAATCATCACATTTTACCCACGTCAGCCCCACTTCCCCCTCCTCTTATTTACCTTTTAGTCCTCAAAAATCAGGCATGTCCTTTAGTTGCCTAAAATATTTGGCTGTGATAATAGCATTTCATCTCCACTTAGAAGTTCATTTGGATTTCACTCATCCCAATTTATGAAGGGGATTAATATATATATGCCAGTCAGAGCCTGGAGATGGGGGAGTGCGCAAGGCCCCTCCCCCACCAGGGGCATGTAGAGCTTCGAGTCAGCCACCATTTGAGTAGCTGGTGGCTGTCTCTAAGTGCCACATGCCCCTTTCAGGATGGTGGGAGGAGACTTTGCATGCTCCACCCACCCCTAAGCCCTGATTGACCTGGGGGCGGGGGGAGCATGTGAAGTCTTCTCCTGTCCTGCAAGGGGCTCTGAACTTAGTCAACCACCAGTTGCTGCTCAGCTGGCAGTTGACTCTGTGTGCTGCCCCCTCGCAGGACAGGGTCAGAGAGCAAGAGACTTCCCATACTCCCTCGGCTCCCAGACCCTGATTTACCTGGGGGAAGGGGAAGAGCGCAAAGTCTCCTGCCACCAGGGGTGAAGGTGGCTACAGGGAACCACCAGCTGTTCAGAACAGCTGGTAGTTCTCTTGGGAGGCAACGGGGACAAAGAGTTCATGTGCTCCCCCAACAGGGTCTGTGGGTGGGGAAGCATGCATTTATATGCCTTTCCCCAAAACCACATCTGGAAAAGCCAGTCTGCACCCTATAGATGTTATCCAGGTATTAGTATTTTATTTACAGAGAACAAAATCATCTAGCACAGTGGTCCCCAACGCGGTGCCGACAACCTGGGCCAACCCCGCCCCCGGCGCACGGAAGGCGCCGGCCCCAGGTGCGCGACACGCACCGGCGCTGGGTGCGCGGCGCTCGGGGGGCCCTAGCCCCGGGGTGTTGTACCAATAAAAGCAAGCAGGATCTTATGAGGGGGATAAGGCAAAAAGCCACATTTATTGTAAAGATAATAATAAAAAAATAAAGAAAAGATAGAAGCAAACAACGTTGTTTAACTACTTATTCCTAACACTACTTAACCCTTATACACTTTATATATATATATATATAAACATTCATTCATCCGTTCATTAAGGTTCTGTGTATTTGTTATAGTTACCAGCCTGGAAGTTGCTTGTGACAGAATACTGGCCAGGTATTCTGTACGCAAGTGATGGTAGTGGGGAGCGAAGTCCTGATCAGATGCGCATCTGAAGCTCCTGGTAGGCTGGCAGCAGAACCTTGGACTCTGATTCCATAGTTTTTTAGTCCAGTTCTTATAGGAATTTTTTCCTATGCCAGTCTATGGAAATTGCTGCATCATGCTGATGTCTCCAGGGTGGCTGCCAGATGCTCATCAGTGATCTCATCGGGTGGACCTCCAGTACTTGGTTTTCTCCACTTGACACCTTTTGGTTGCACTGGTACCTGACGCCATCTTCAGCCCTTTGTTGCTGTATTCTCAGGCTGGCACCTCTCAGAACCATTCATTCATCATCCAAGCACTCTCTCTCTCTTACATACATTCCTTAATTAATGTTTACCATACAATATTTTAGTATAATAATAACTTTACATATCTCAGAGTTGTAGTTACAAAAAGTTTCTGGGTGGTATTGCTTAAAACATTCTCTGAGTGCTGAATAAAGTTACAATGTTTTAAAGAGAACAGGCCTCAATTAAGTAACAATGCCCTTAGTCAATTACAGGGCTTGGCTCCCATAGCAGAGTTAGTGGCTTGACAATGCATTGTTACAATGTATCTCTGCAATGTCAATTTCAAGCAGCCCCTTGCACAAGCTTGAGCATGCCCTGGAGCACAGAGGGGGGGCTGTTTCTGGCTACATAGAATTATATTCTTAACAGTTCTAAGTTACATGACCTAATACATTATATTCTAAAGGGGCAATAATAATAATAAATCTAAACATTTAACAATCTTAACAAATAATAATAATAATAAGAAGAAGAATTAATAATAAATCTAAACACTTTAAGTTGTGGGGAACAAATTATGGGGAGTCACTTCCATTTGGGGGAATCATTTTCAATACATTAATATGTTATCCCTACAGGGGCACATGCGGGCGCTCGGGCGCGTGGTGCTCGAGCGGCACCGGTGCCGGCCCCAGGCGCGTGGCCGGCACAAGGCGCTCGGGCGGCCCTAGGGTGCAAGGGCATCCCAGTCCCCTGGTGTGCCCCCGGACACGCGGCCCTGCCCCCGGGCGCCCGGCGCGTGAGTGGCCCCACCTCCCGGGCACCCGGGAGCCTCTAAAGGTTGGGGACCACTGATCTAGCATATCCACTAGGTTGTTCGTTGCCTTTGCTGAAAGACTTAAAGGGCAGATAATATGAATCACTTATAGGTGGTGTCAGACTATACAAATGTGATCTAAATAAGCTAATGTAAGGCAGACTTGATCAATGCATCTACAACTTCTCTGTGGCATTTCCTTAACTATTGTACAAAGAGTAGCTACTCCAGGCACTTTTCCATCATAGAGGCATTTAGATCTGATCCTGATTTGGCAGATCCATGCTTCAGTCATTATTTACTTAGTATCCTTCTACCCTCCTCCATTAATTGATACTTCCTTGTGAGTCACCATAGTGGAACATAGTAACAAACACACAAAATAGAAAGGGAAATTACTTATCCCTACAGTACCTAGAGTTCTACAAAATGTGTTGTCATGTGTTTCATTACTCACCCTCCTTTTTCCATTGCTACAGAGTCTAATAGCATTTTGACTTTGCACTGGCGAAGGAACTGAGGGTTGGTTGGTTGGTTGCTACTTCCTTAAATGCCTTTGCAAGAGAGGAGCTTAGGGAACTAGAATATAGAAAATATAGGTGTGATCCAACTGATGCTGCTGACTAACGTGTTCTGATTTATGGTCATTGCATACTGGAACACTCCTAGGCAACGTATCTTGAAGAACTCCAGTTACAGTAGAGATAAGTGGCTTTCCTTTGCCTTAAAGATTATGTTTAAAGTAAAATACTCAAACCAAAATTAATTAGACATGTAAAATGTTTTGTTTTTTCACCTGCTACTTGTTTTAGGTGACTTTCCCAGAATGTGTCAGGTGGATGACATTAGAATTTGATGCTCAATGTGGTACAGCTCAATCAGAGGATGTCCTTCGCTTGCTAATTCCTGTGAGAATTCTCCATAACTCAGGATTTGGACAAAAACAAATTTCTGTTCATGAAAATCTTAATTCATGGATTGAACTAAAGAAATTTTCAGGCACATCTGGATGGCCTACCATGGTTTTAGTGTTGCCAGGTAAAAAGAGTTTATAAATTGCCTTTTTTAAATAAAATGGAGGGTTTGGAGTATACTTTAAAAAAGATAATTTAAAATACAGTAATTTCCAGAGAAGTAAACTTTGCTTAGTCATCAGAAGTCTTTGTCATGCTCTCAGTAAAAAAAAAAAAAAAATCTCTATGAACATTTCACTTAATGTTGACTGTCTTAGGTTATGAGATTTAATTATTCAGTTTAGTAGTTAGAATATAAAGTTGAGGAGAACCCAGGACTCACATTGGAAAGCTGGGCCAAGAATAGTGATAAGCTATCATGTAGTGATCCATTATTTATTATTTGTGGTATAAATACGCAGATAGCTCAAGTATTTTTTCTATCAGTTACATTTAAATGATAATTTTCATATTTTTGTGATATAAAATGAATGAAAAAGGAGGAATTAATATAAATGTATTTACTGTGTTAATTTAGGAAATGAAGCACTCTTTTCACTGGAGACTGCATCAGACTATGTGAAAGATGATAAGGCCTGTTTCTATGGCTTCAAGTGTTTTGCAGTTGGATATGAATTTAGTCCAGGAGCTGACGAGGTAAGAATAAGTAAAGCTACTAATATTGCACCATATCAATTTGCTTTTATAAAGGCAAATTATTTTATCAACATATTAGAAAAATCATATTTTAAAATAGTAGTAGTGTGGAGACTCATTGTTTCAAGGCTTTTTGTATATCTACATGTACTTTTTATCCATCTGTATGTTATCCTTCTGTACAAAGGCTCTCAAATGTTAACAGTTGGAACAGTCTATAGACATGGAAAGCACTATTAAGTTCTCTTAATTGCATCAGAATTAGTCTGTGTATTTTGTTGCTCTAAGACATCTGTCCCTGATTCCACTATGCTTAGCTATTAAAATCTAGAAATAGTCTGTACAGATTAATAATCTAAATGCATTTTACTTGCATTGGCCATAGTAGGAACAGTCCTTCTGTTCTTTTTTCGTCTCTGGGCAGTAACATACTCTTCAGAAGATAGTATACAAATTACTAAAACAGAAAATAATACAATAAGAGGCCTAATCAGAGAAGTTCTTTTTAACGCTGTCTGATGTTATGAAGAATGAAGATTGATTATTCCTTATACATTTTTATCTCAGGATAATTACAGCTGATTTAAACCTTTGAATGGCCTAGTAATATTCTCTCAAATCTTCCTAATCCAGTTGTCTCAGTAATACCTATAGATGTGAGTTCTGCAAGTTACTCTTTTGTATAATAAAGTTTTCCTCTTTGAGGGCATTCTTTATTTTGGCATACGGCATCCCTGGTATGCCTTGAAAGGGTATGTTTTTCTGGGGAGCACAATTATTCTTGAATAAGGGTGACATCACCATACTCTTAAGGGAACCACCACCACCTTTGCTGCCATAAAAATAAATAGAAATCCTGTGTCACTTCAGTATTGTTTTCCCTCAGCCTAGTTTAAGACTTTATTGTAAATATTTAGGTCAGAGAGGCATAGCATAGTTTAAGGTAATATCCCTTCTCTTGTCTCTTAGGAGCCTTTGGAACTTGAGTGAGAACAAATATAAGGCATTAAAGACAGAAATTACTTGAGAAGGATAAAATGCTTCCTGAGACTAAAATTTAGATAAGGAATGATAATTCTCCCATGGTTTTGCCCCTCACTTTTATAGTTCAGTCACCCTTTGAAATACATTTTCCAGAAGGTTTCCCATAAATAAAGTTCATTTCCACTGTCAGGACAGAGGCAGGAGGGTCTGATGATGAAAGAGTTTTCATACCATTCATACTATTTTTCCTTGCCAAAGAATGACCACTTAATAGTTGATTGCCCATCAGTTTTTTGTGACACCTGGCTAGAGGTGCAAGCTTGTCCTTTGTCTTTGAGAAACTGGTTTACTCACACCCCAGACTTGTCTGGTAAACACATTTGGGATCTAATTTCTGTTGGTTTATCATTTTAATTTAATCGGTTGGTTTCTGTTGGTTTATCATTTTAATTTTATTTTATTATTGATCAGGGAGTTACTCATTTTCAGGTGATATCTTACAAAGAATACTTTGTACAAATATGATTACAGTTATGTGTACAATGAGAATATAGAGGTGCATTGCATCGCAGTAGTTCACTAGACTCTGAATGTATACAGCTTTCAAAGAAAACTGAACATCCAACTTCAAGTACTCTAACAGGTTAATTATGGGAGAACAAGGAAAACAACTTCAGGGGAGAAGGAGAACTCTGTTGTCCATCATCTACCATCAGAATCACATCTGTTGCCTGCAGTCTGGTCTGCGTGCACAGTACTGATACATCTGAGTTACATGATGTTTGAAACACTTTAATCCAGACTCCATGTCAGCATACTAGAGTTCAAGGTAGTGAAATGTTCCCTGAAATCCTACTGGCAGTCTCTGCAAAATGACATACTACAGTTACTTACAGATAACACTAGTCATATGCTATATGAGTAAACATGGAAGAGCGTATTTCCAGCTCTTATCTGTGGAGGCACTAATACTATGGCTGTGATGCATCTAAAGCTAAAGCTCATTGCTTCTCTCCCTGGAGGTAGATATGCTCAGTAGGTTATCTAATGATTAATAGAAGTGGTCCTTGAAATCAGGATGACTGTGGAAATATTTGACAAATGAGGCCATGAAGTAATACACCAAAAACACCAAATGCCAAGATTATCCAAAGAAGAGTGCGCAAGAAGAAAAGCTCCCTCTTAGATGATTTAGATATTGGCATAGAAAGTACGTTTATTAAGTTTGCAGATGATACCAAGTTTGGAGGGGTTGCAACTGCTCTGGAGGATAGGGTCATAATTCAAAATGATCTGGACAAATTGGAGAAATGGTCTGAGGTAAACAGGATGAAGTTTAATAAAGACAAATGTGAAGTGCTTCACTTAGGAAGGAACAATCAGTTTCACACATACAGAATGGGAAGCGACTGTCTAGGAAGGAGTATGGCAGAAAGGGATCGAGGGGTTATAGTGGACCACAAGTTAAATATGAGTCAGCAGTGTAATGCTGTTGCAAAGAAAGCAAATATGATTCTGGGATGTATTAACAGGTGTGGTGTGAGCAAGACACAAGAAGTCATTCTTCCGCTCTACTCTGCGCTGGTTAGGCCTCAGTTGGAGTATTGTGTCCAGTTCTGGGCACCGCATTTCAAGGAAGATGTGGAGAAACTGGAGAAGGGCCAGAGAAGAGCAACAAGAATGATTCAAGGTCTAGAGCACATGACCTATGAAGGAAGGCTGAAGGAATTGGGTTTGTTTAGTTAAGAAAAGATAAGACCGAGGAGGTGACATGATAGCTGTTTTCAGGTATCTAAAAGGGTGTCATAAGGAGGAGGGAGAAAACTTGCTCATCTTAGCCTCTGAGGATAGAACAAGAAGCAATGGGCTTAAACTACAGCAAGGGAGGTTTAGGTTGGACATTAAGAAAAAGTTCCTAACTGTCAGGGTGGTCAAACAATGGAATAAATTGCCCAGGGAGGTTGTGGAATCCCCATCTCTGGAGATATTTAAGAGTAGGTTAGATAAATATCTATCAGGGATTGTCTAGGCAGTATTTGGTCCTGTCTTGGGGGCAGGGGACTAGACTTGATGACCTCTCGAGGTCCCTTCCAGTCCTGGTATTCTATGATTCTATGTCACCCTGCTGGACTCGATCCAACATCATTCTATAAGCCTTCTCTCCCATTGCCCTGATACCTCGGGAATGTCAGTTTGGACAGAGTAAACCTTACATTACTAGTCTCAATGTGACCCTGTTAGCACTGTTATTCATCATCTTCAGCTCACCACTGAGCCACCCAATTGGGCAAACCCAATTCTTTCAGTCTTCCTTCATGGGTCATGTTCTCTAGACCTTTAATCATTTTCGTTGCTCTTCTCTGGATCCTCTCCAATTTCTCTATGTCTTTCTTGAAATGCGGTGCCCAGAACTGGACACAATACTCCAACTGAGGCCTAACCAGCGCAGAGTAGAGTGGAAGAATGACTTGTCGTGTTTTGCTCACAACACACCTGTTAATGCATCCCAGAATCATGTTTGCTTTTTTTGCATCAGCATCACACTGCTGACTCATATTCAGCTTGTGGTCCACTATAATCCCTCGATCCCTTTCTGCCGTACTCCTTCTAAAACGCCTTACTAAAGTCTAGGTATACCACATCCACTGCTTCTCGCTTATCCACAAGACTCATTATCTTATTAAAGAAAGCTATCAGATTGATTTGACATGATTTGTTCTTTACAAATCCATGCTGGCTGTTCCCTATCACCTTGCCACTTTCCAAGTGTTTACAGATGATTTCCTTAATTACTTGCTCCATTATCTTCCCTGGCACAGAAGTTAAACTAACTGGTCTGTAGTTTCCTGGGTTGTTCTTATGTCCCTTTTTATAGATTGGGCACTATATTTGCCCTTTTCCAGTCCTCTGGAATCTCTCCTGTCTCCCATGATTTTCCAAAGATGATAGCTAGAGGCTCAGATACCTCCTCTATCAGTTCCTTGAGTTTTCTAGGATACATTTCATCAGGCCCTGGTGACTTGCAGGCATCTAACTTTTCTAGGTGATTTTTAACTTGTTCTTTTTTAATTTTACCTTCTAAAATTACCCCCTTCCCACTCGCATACACTGTTAGGCATTCTTACAGACTTCTCGGTAAAGACCGAAACAAAGAAGTCATTGAGCATCTCTGCCATTTCCAAGTTTCCTGTTTCTGTTTCTCCCTCATCACTGACCAGTGGGCCTACCCTCTCCTTGGTCTTCCTCTTTCTTCTAATGTATTTATAAAATGTCTTCTTGTTTCCCTTTATTCCTGTAGCTAGTTTGAGCTCAGTCTGTGCCCTTGCCTTTCTAATCTTTCCCCTGCATTCCTGTGCTGTTTGCCTATATTCTTCCTTTGTAATTTGTCCTACTTTCCATTTTTATATGACTCCTTTTTTATTTTTAGATCATGCAAGATCTCGTGGTTAAGCCAAGGCAGTCTTTTGCCATATTTTCTATCTTTCCAACACATCGGAATAGCTTGCTTTTGGGCCCTTAACAATGTATCTCTGAAAAACTGCCGACTCTCCAGTTGTTTTTCCTCTCAATCTTGATTCCCATGGGACCTTACCTATCAGCTCTCTGAGCTTACCAAAATCCGCCTCCCCAAAATCCATTGTCTCTATTTTGCTGTTCTCCCTTCTACCCTTCCTTATAATTGTGACTATTCCTAATCACTTTCCTCTCTGCCAAGTACCTCAAAATGGATTCCTTAAGGATCTCTTCCATGATTTTTCCAGGAACCGAGGTAAGACTGACTGGCCTATAGTTCCCTGGATAGTCCTTCTTCCCATTTTTGAAGATGGGCACTACATTTGCCTTTTTCCAATCATCTGGATTTCTCCCGACCTCCACGACTTTTCAAAGATAATGACCAAAGGCTCCTCAATGACATTTGCCAACTCCCTCAGTACCCTTGGATGCATTAAGTCCTGACCCATGGATTTGTGTACATTTAGCTTTTCTAAATAGTTCCTAACCTGCTCTTTACCCACTAAGGGCTGTCTGTCTTCATTCCATCTTGCCTCACTTAGCACATTAGTCCGGGAGCCCACCTTGTCCGTGAATACAGAGGCAAAGAAAGCATTGAGTACTTCAGCTTTCCCCACATCATCTGTCTCTAGGTTACCTCCTTCATCCAGTAGGGGCCGCACACCCTCTCTGATCACCTTCGTCTTGTTAACATGCCTGTAGAAACCTTCACATCCTTTGCCAGTCACAATTCCATTTGCGCTTTCGCCTTCCTGATAACCCCCCGGCATTCTCGAGTTATACATTAAAACCCCTCTCTGGTCATTTGTCCAAGTTTCCACTTTTTGTAAGCTTCCTTTTTGTGCTTAAGTTCACCAAGGATTTCCCCTATAAGCCAATCCGGTCTCCTATCATGTTTGCCTCTCTTGCTATGCATCGGGATGGTTTCTTTCTGTGCCTTCAGTAAGGCTTCTTTAAAATACATCCTTCTGGCCCTTCCAAGGACTACATCTTCTCCTCCCTAGCGACCCTTGGCTGTGGTCCCACTTATATACCAAGTGACGCCGACAATAACATGTTTTATGCATATTCAATAGGGGGTGTTTTTAATGCTGAAGTGTTCTTTTCCTGTTGATCAATATATCATTGCTCTTAACTTATCATATACGTCAATTCATTGCCATGGATCTTTGCGATTATCTGTCGCAACCTGTGTCCTAATTGCTTAACTCGGCCTGAACCAATTATTTGGGACTTACATTTAATAATACATCTGCTGAGTCTGAGGGTATTGTTCCCGCCATCCTGTGTGGATGAGAGGTCCATACCTAATTTCCCCTTTTTCAGGCCCAGGAAACCATAAATAAGTTATGACCAGTATGTGGGTGAGACTGTGTCCCAACCACTGAAGTCTGCAAACCTCAGCTCCTGCTGATCTTGCAAACGGCCTGTTGCAGCATGGACAAAAGATAAAATATAACCCCATATTACTTGACCTGGACTGTGAGCTTATGTAGTTCTCTCATTAAGTATAAGCTTGTCCTTTAATTGATTGTAATGCAGACATAGCACTCATTGGAAAGTGCATTCAGAGGCTGTACCATCTTGTTATACTCTAGAGCAGGAGCCACTGCACTGCAGGGGAACCCGACTCACCAGGCAGCCCTGGGCTGTACTGTACCCAGATGGGTTAATGGCAAAGCCCTCCCCCAAGGAGTTGAGCGCTGCTGTGTTAGCGGCCTTCACAAATTTGGGCAGACATAAGGCCTAGTGTATTACACCTGAACGCAGACCTCAGTCAAGCTAACACAAAGGGACTACGGGAATGCTGAGAGCAGCTTTTTAGAAGATTTCTTCCATTAGAGTTTTTAACTATTACCGAATTAATCTAAATGAACACAAACATATTAGTAGCATGATAATGGAAAGTAACTTGATAGGCTACAAGTGTAAGATGGAATATGTTTCATTCTCTAACTCACTCAACTATCCAGAGCTCTAAAGGTCCATGCCTTTTTCTCTCAGGAAGTCTTATGCCAGGGATTCTGGAGTGTTGCATAGATATACCATCTGGAGACTTAGTCAAGCTGGCCCTAGGGCAGTGTTGAAGCAAAGGCCTCACTCAGTTTAGGCAGCTAAACAGACAGCTTTATTGATGAATAAAACAAAGTGAGCCAAACGTGGTCCCAGCAGAACCGGGCCCAGTAAGGCTGGCTAATACAATCAATCCTAGTATTTTAAACCCTTAACCAAACTAGTCTGACGTCAGGGCAAGAAATCAAAATGAACTTCAAAGAGGAATTATTATCAGCAAAGAAAGAAACAGGTTAGAGGGAGTTCGAGCTTCAGCTCAAAATAGTTCATTAACACATTCCAACAGCGCATCCTTCTGGCCTCTCCCCACCTCGGTGAAGGCCAGTTCACTCCCCCTAGTATACGTTCAGACACAAGAAACTGAAATGGCTTTTGTTATACAGAATGGCTTCTAGCTAAATATGAAATGGTTTCCACAGCAGGAAGGGGAGATTTGGCTGTATTTTTCAGAGGGTTCAGTGTATTCATCTCCTCTTGTTTTTAATTATTTCTCTCATGGGACAAGATTCTGATACCCTTGATCACATGGATTAGAATCTTACTTAACAAGCAATCCTATTAACATTCACAGGACTACTCAGCGAGCATGGTGCAAATTCAGTGTAAATAAGAGTGTCAATAAGTAGTTACTACAGAATTTCTGAGAGAGAACCATTTAAGGTTTGAACCATTTAAGATCTATGTGTATAAACCCCAAAGAGTTTTGCAAATCCAACTCAGTATTGTGTTGCTCATGGTGCAAAAGGCAAACCTCCTGTTGGGTCAGAAAATAAATGTCTGTATAATCTCATTAAGAACATCTACAAAGCAGAAGGGTATGCTTGTTTTCAGGGCATAAATAAAAATTATTTTAGTTGCAAGACCAGTCATGGGCAGAGAATTTGATTCTGTGAAGGTGATGTAGGAAGTAGCAATCAGGTGGTCAGTCTACGTGTGTACTCAACATTTCAAAATCTATAGCCAGACTCTGCTTGGGCTCAGTTGCACAAGGATTGGATTCAAGACACACTCTCTATTTATGGATTAGTGAGTCTGCATCTGTGGAAGGTGAGGCATAATTAAGATTGCAGATTAGAGGGCTCTTTGGACAGAGATACTTGGCCTTTCTGAAAAAAATCACTTCATGTAGTTACCTGTTCCCACCAATTTGTTTCCTTTTCCTGTGTGTGGAATGAACAACTTCCTGATGTGAGTTTAGGAACCGTGCACCTAATTTTCAGAAGTGCTGAGCCATCCCAAAGTACTCTTTAACTTAAGTGGTTGTTTCGTTCAGTATCTATAAAACTCAGATTCTTTTAGTGTAGTGAAAGAAACATCACTTTTAGGTATATAATGTGAGCTCAGACCCTTGTGTTCTGAAAAAAGAGAAATGGAGAAAGTAGGAGGGAGCCCAATTCTCTTTGGCTGGGGAGGAACAAAATTCCATTTACCGTTTTAGAAGAGGAGCAGATGTGGAGTAAGGGAGCCTAGGATCTGGTGAAACTATTGTTGGGGGGGGAAATGGGGAGTCTTTTCACACAGGAACAGAGCATAAGGGATTTAAGAGTACTCCTGCTTCCCTTCTCAGACAAGAAGAAGGGGTTCCTTCCTCATAAAAAGACGAGGAGGCGGCCAGAGGAGTTGTCATTCCCCACCAACCCCCAGGCAGCAGCAACATCAATGTGGAAAAGTGCCTCAAAGCCTTTTACTCTGTCTGAAACCAATAACTTATACCCTCTAACCTTAGCCAGAGAGGTAGTAGGAATTAAGGGGAACCCTTTGAATAATGGCATCTCTAAATTGCACGCAGGGCTAGGGACCAAATGGCTAAGTAGCAGTTCTGCAGAAAAGGACCTGGGGATTACAGTGGATGAGAAGCTGGATATGAGTCAACAGTGTGCCCTTGTAGCCAAGAAGGCTAATGGCATATTAGGGTGCATTAGGAGAAGAATTGCTAGCAGGTCCAGAGAAATGATTATTCCCCTTTATTTGGCTCTGGTGAGGCCTCATCTGGAGTATTGTGTCCAGTTCTGAGCCCCCCACTAAAGAAAGGATGTGGATGCATTGGAGTGGGTCCAGTAGAGGGCAACCAAAATGATTAGAGGGCTGGAGCACATGACCTTTGAGGAGAGATTAAAGGATTTGGGTTTGTTTAGTCTGCAGAAGAGAAGAGCGAGGGGGGATTTGATAGCAGCCTTCAACTTCCTGATGGGAGGTTCCAAAGAGGATGGAGAAAGGCTGCACAGTAGTGATAGATGGCAGAACAAGGAGCAATGGTCTCAAGTTACAGAGGGAGAGGTCTAGGTTGGATATTAGGAAAAACTATTTCACTAGGAGGGTGGTGAAACACTGGAATGGGTTATCTAGGGAGGTGATGGAATCTCCATCCCTAAAGGTTTTTAAGTCTCGGCTTGACAAAGCCCTGGCTGGGATGATTTAGTTGGGATTGGTCCTGCTTTTGGCAGGGGGGCTGGACTTGATGACCTTCTGAGGTCTCTTCCAGCTCTATGAGGGTATGTCTACACTACCACTCTAGTTCGAACTAGGGTGGTAATGTAGGCAACCGGAGTTGCAAATGAAGCCCAGGATTTGAATTTCCCAGGCTTCATTTGCATCTTGCCGGGCGCCGCCATTTTTAAATGTCCGCTAGTGCGGACTCCGTGCCGCGCAGCTACACGCGGCACAGACTAGATAGTTCGGACTAGGCTTCCTATTCCAAACTACCGTTACTCCTCGTTTCACGAGGAGTGGGGGCTGGCAGTGGCCAAGCAGCCCTGATTGGGGAATCTGAGAGCCCCTACCACAATGGTAAGCAGCAGGGCAGGGAGCCTCATCCGGATCAGCTTTAGTGGGGCAGTGGCAGGACGGTGACTCCCAGGCTTGGGAGCCCCTGAGATATGAGCTGTCAGTGGGACAGCCAGCAGGGGATCACTGACCTCCCCTGGTCTGACAAACTCCCTGATTCAGGATGACTCAGGTCCCGAGGGTGCCAGACCAGGGAGGTCCAGCCTGTAGCTGGTTTCAGCATTCCCACTCTGTCAAGTGAATGCCACAGGCTAAAGAAAACATTTTCAACTCCCAGTGGCTATGGTTTGCCGTTCACAGCCAATGGGAGCTGCGGGAAGCAGTGCAGGTGAAGGATCATACTGACCATCACTTCATACCACTCCTGTTGTCCAGGAACGGCAAACCGTAGCCAATGGGACCTGAGGAGCACCATGCATGAGGGCACTTCAGGTACACAAAATGTTCTGGAGTACCAGCAGCTTATCCTGATCCATTTCAAACTGAAGCTTGTCAATCCATCATCTACAATGACAATGTAGACCTGTTGATAAGTCATCCCCAGCTCTTTGATGCTTTGCTTTTTTACTAAAAAAATCGGCTTATGAATGAGTATGTATGGTGCTCAACTTTCCTTTTCTGAAACTATTCCTTTGCTTTAAATTCTTCTCTTTTTTTTTAAAGGGTATTATTCAGCTGGAAAAAGAGTTGGCCAATCTAGGAGGAGTATGTGCAGCTGCTTTGATGAAAAAAGATCTGGCACTTCCAATTGGTAAATTACTTTTAAGAAATGGTATTTTTCTTGGTAAATCTACTACATATTTGAGAGAGTTTGTCTGTTTGTCGAAGAATTGCTCCTAAACGGTGAGAACTAGGATCTCCAGATTTAGACCGCAGATTCCTTTTATCCTAAGTTAAAGCAAGGTCAGGGTTTTGTTGTGCCAGGAAAATGGAATTGCTGGGAATGGGACTGTTTTCCATAACATGGAAAGAGAGAGGCACAGAGAGAAGGCATGCAATACTGAGAGTAAACTGGAGGCAATGATTTCAGAGAAGAGCTATACTTCAGAGTGATCATTGGGGGCAGCTGCACCACCAAAAGAGTGGCTAACAGGACTGAGGCTCACCATCTTGTCTTCCCTCCCCCCCTCTCCTGCCTCCCAGACCCCCGGCACCAAATCCTTAACTCCCTCTCCTCTGGACTGCAGCGCCAGAGGTAGGGGAAAGGCCTCTGGTGGTTGGGCGATTCAAGGGTGGCATCACAAATATCTACAGGGACATCGCTGGGTGTTCCTCTTCCTTAGTAAGCCAGGGGAAAGTGCATCGTTTGCTTAATTCCCTCTGGCTGGGGAGTGCGGGGAACAGATGAACCTGGACCTGCCCCAGCCAAGAACCCATGGAGAGGTGCTTCTCAATTGGCCCCAAGCTGCTGAAGTGAGTGAGGCCTGGAGTAGTCCTTTCTCCCCAGGCAGCCTGCATACTGAACCCTTTTGCTCCAGTCACACCCCAGAGCAATCATTTAAACATGTACATTTTCATTTTATTTTCCAGAAAACAATGCTGTGTAAATCTTCTAGGTGATTGTGAATGACTAATACTTTCAGTTTTAAGTTTGCTTATAGGTTGGAGATAAATTTTCTGTTTTCACTGTACAACTTTACAACTAAAAATAATGGGCGCAGATAAATAGTGCTGTTTTGCTTTCCACTCTATTCCCTTATGTATGAGAAGGAAGGAAACCTAAAAATTACATTTGAACTCACTCCAGCCATCAACAGATAGAGTATATTTTTATAATTATGTTTGAGAGAAATATGGTATAAGTTTACATTAAACACATTTGGATTTTATTTTACAAAAGAATTAATTCTGGTTAGCTTTATTTTATTTTTTAATAGTAATTTGTGCAAGCACCTCTGAGGAGCATTTGGATGGTAGGTGCTAACTGCTGACATCTGGAAGTCAGCTGTCTGCCTCTAAAATGTCTGGAAGGTTGACCACCTATCCATATATGCAGAATTGCCAATTGTTTTGGAGAAAATAAATGTAGAGGTATAAGAATGTTTTTCTTTATATAAGTTAGTGTCATTTATTTGTGCACTGATTTATACACACTATATGCTTAAAGTGTTGCATGAAAATATTATTTCATCTATTATTTAAAATGTGCTGCATAACTTTGAACCCTTTCACACTGGTGTGACTGAGCAAAATGAATAAAATGTTAACCTTATTACAAGGTATTACATACAAAATGTATTGCTAAATGAAATTAGAATCAAATTTTAAATGTTGAATGTATGTAGATTTATCTTGATGTTTATATTAATGTGTATGCATTTCTATGTATTTGTACAATAGCTAATGAATTTGAAGAAGATCTTGAGATTCTTGAAGAGGCTGCATTGCAGGTATGGCTTTGCTTTTAACATTTCAAAGGATTTCAGTGCTAACTTCCATTGTCACTTCGTTTTTGCTGATTGCAAGGGAAGAAATCTGTTTGGAAGATCTTGGGATTATCAAGGAAGCTATCCCATTATGAGCCACACGATAAAGATGCATTTGAAACCTTAAAAGAAAAGGCTCTTAAATCATGCTAGTGGGTCATAGTATTTCATTATTTATATCTCAAGTGTTCTGAGTCCAACCTGACACCTCAAAGGGGTCTAATTTTTTGAAAAAATATGCTAAGCACTTAATCTCTGAAAAATATGCCTGTCAAGTTGTCTCATTGAACACTCAAAAGCACTAGTCATTTTTGATAATGAGTTCTCCCAAGACTGATGCTTTCAAGACATTTATCCCTTGGTGAAGGAGAGCAGGCACTAGGGATGTGAAAAGTTAACCGATAAGCATCTCCCTTAGTGGGTGATACTGATTCCATTTAACCATTAAGTGGTGGGGGCTGGAGCAACTTCCTGCCTGCAGTGGGCATGGGGCTGCTCTAGTCCCGTGGGGGCCCTGCAAGAGACAGGGGCTGCTCTAGTTGTCCAGAGCAGCCCCTGTCCGCAGCAGGCCTGGGCACCCCTGCCTGTGGTAGTGGGTCTGTCCAGTCTGCCCTCGGTCGGTGAGGGGACCACTCTAGCTCAGAGGGGCTGGAGCAGCCCCATCTGCCTGCACCCGCTTTAATCAGTTAACTGGTTAAAAATAATGTTTAACCAGTTGAATGGGATTTTGCCTCCCTAGTAGGCACTCATACATCTTGTCATTCTTACATAGTTTTTAATTGCTGATTGATATAGCACAGTGATTCTTTTTAATTTTATTTGGGTGATCGGCTCTCTGTATTAAGAGGGAGATAGTCTCACTGAAAAACAGAGGTATAGTGAGGGAATCTGACCTATAAGTGATATACAGAACTTGTAAGTGAAGGAACGCCTAACATAGTGAATGCTAGTGTGAAGGGGTTAGTTTTAGAAGGTAAAATAAAAAAAGAACAAGTTAAAAATCACCTAGAAAAGTTAGATGCCTGCAAGTCACCAGGGCCTGATGAAATGCATCCTAGAATACTCAAGGAGCTGATAGAGGAGGTATCTGAGCCTCTAGCTATCATCTTTGGAAAATCATGGGAGACAGGAGAGATTCCAGAGGACTGGAAAAGGGCAAATATAGTGCCCAATCTATAAAAAGGGACATAAGAATAAGCCAGGAAACTACAGACCAGTTAGTTTAACTTCTGTGCCAGGGAAGATAATGGAGCAAGTATTTAAGGAAATCATCTGTAAACACTTGGAAAGTGGCAAGGTGATAGGGAACAGCCAGCATGGATTTGTAAAGAATAAATCATGTCAAACCAATCTGATAGCTTTCTTTGATAAGATAACGAGTCTTGTGGATAAGGGAGAAGCAGTGGATGTGGTATATTTAGACTTTAGTAAGGAGTTTGATACGGTCTCACATGATATTCTTATCAATAAACTAGGTAAATACAACTTAGATGGGGCTACTATAAGGTGGCTGCATAACTGGCTGGATAACCGTACTCAGAGAGTAGTTATTAATGGTTCACTATCCTGCTGGAAAGGCATAACAAGCGGGGTTCCGCAAGGGTCTGTTTTGGGACCGGCTCTGTTCAATATCCTCATCAACGATTTAGATATTGGTATGGAAAGTATGCTTATTAAGTGTGCAGATGATACCAAGGTGGGAGGAGTTGTGACTAATCTGCAGGATAGGGTCATAATTCAAAATGACCTGGACAAATTGGAGAAATGGTCTGATGTAAATAGGATGAAGTTTAATAAAGACAAATGCAAAGTGCTCCACTTAGGAAGGAACAATCAGTTTCATACATACAGAATGAGAAGCACATTTCTGGGAAGGAGTATGGCAGAAAGGGATCTAAGGGTTATAGTGGACCACAAGTTGAATATTAGTCACCAGTGTGATGCCGTTGCAAAGAAAGCAAACATGATTCTGGGATTGATTAACAGGTGTGTTGTGAACAAAACACGAGAAGTCATTCTTCCACTCTACTCTGTGCTGGTTAGGCCTCAATTGGAGTATTGTGTTCAGTTCTGGGCACCGAATTTCAAGAAAGATGTGGAAAAATTGGAGAGGGTCCAGAAAAGAGCAGCGAGAATGATTAAAGGTCTAGAGAACATGACCTATGAGGGAAGGCTGAAGGAATTGGGTTTGTTTAGTTTAGAAAAGAGAAGATTGAGGGGGGACATGATAGCAGTTTTCAGATATCTAAAAGGATGTCATAAGGAGGAGGGAGAAAACTTGTTTATCTTGGCCTCTGGGGATAGAACAGGAAGCAATGGGCTTAAACTGCAGCAAGGGAGCTTTAGGTTGGACATTAGGAAAAAGTTCCTAACTGTCAGGGTAGTCAGACACTGGAATAAATTGCCCAGGGAGATTGTGGAATCTCCATCTCTGGAGATATTTAAGAGTAGATTAGATAAATGTCTATCAGGGATGGTCTAGACAGTATTTGGCCCTGCAATGAGGGCAGGGGGCTGGACTCGATGACCTCTCGAGGTCTCTTCCAGTCCTAATATTCTATGATTCTATCATATGTGAACCTGACAAGTCAACAATGAGTCCAAATTATCATTTGAAAGTCATTAGATCCATTGTGCTCTCTTGGTTTATTTTGGGTATGTGTACATGTCAGGGCTGTTCCCTACTCTGGCATTCTGAGTGCAGAAGAGTGGGGTCCACAAGAGAGCTTCAGAACCTTACCTCTACAGGTACTGGTTACAAAAATAACTTCCCCTCAGAATCATAATATACAGTCTTTGGGGAACTGCTGCCACCATCAAGTGCTTTTTCCCTACAACCGGGGGTGAACACTTGAAATCACCCCAGGCGTGCCCCAAAAGAGCTTGCAAAGAAAGAAAAGAGAAAAACAAGCTGCAGTCTCTGGTATCTGACCCCTCAGTCAGAGGCATGCAGATACACAGACAAACCTTCCCAGACACAAGAATCAAAGTGATTTTTATTACAAAACAAAAAATATACTTGATAAAGCATAATTGGTTGCTAGATGTTACAGAGCAACTGAGGAAACTGAATTAAAACAGAAAAAAATGGCAGAATGCTTAGATGGTAAAAGGGGAGGAGAAACATAGTATCACAGAGTAGTTCAAACTAAACCACAAAATAAAGAAAAATCACCCTGAACATGACTGGATTCACATTTCCCTGGTACTCATTTCTAATTTTCTCTTTGTTCAGTCCACTACCATGACCTGAATTCTGTGGGGGACATGGTAATCCTGCCTTAGTTTAAATCATTCTGTCTGTCTCTCAATTCCTGGTTTAACTCTCCCACACAAAGAAAGCAGGCAGGGAACCTATATCCAATTCAAATTTCAACCCTTTGTTTCAATTGGTTGTTTGGTAGCTACCTGAGCTTAAGCCCTTAGTCACCGGATTCTGGTCAGCACTGCTCCTGTTCATGACAGTATACTTCAATTAAATGCCTATGGCTGGCCTGTGTCAGTCAATTTGGGCTTGCAGAGCTTTCTTGGGCTAAAGCTGAGTTCTGGGATCCTCCTCCCCCTCCCACCATCTCCCGGTTGTCAGTTCCCATAGCCTGGGTTTTAGCCTTAGTCTGGGTGTGTCTACACCTCAATTAAACACCCAATCCCTGTGAGTCCATGTCAAGTGACGCAACAGTCCCTGCCGCTTCCAAATTTAAAGTGGACGAGGAGCTAGTGCAATAGGGTTTAATGCCATTTAGGGGGCCTTGAATCTTCCTCAGCCACTAGGATGGTAAATCGAGGAAGAAGAAACAGTGCTGCAATGTAGATGGCCAACCTTTGTGGTTAGTGTAGGGCCAGGGGCTCATGCAAGCTGGGGTTCTGAATTAGGAGATAAAGAAGCAAGAGTCAGATAACAAGAATCTCATAGACTCATAGACTTTAAGGTCATTATGATCATCTAGTCTGACCCCCTGCACAATGCAGGCCACAGAATCTAACCTACCCTCTCCTAAATCATGTTGAATCAGGAAGTCAATGCCAGGGGACAGTTGCAGATAGCAGAGATAGCAGCACATGAGCTTTCTTAAAGTCCAATTGTATAGATGATTACTTCCTCCTTCCAATTTAAGTATGGTAAGCAATAGCATTGGCTCCATGCACCTTACTGACTGAGCCGAGCTGATTAATCACCTGTGAAGCTTTGCTGCCCTGCAGCTTTGCGGGAACATTGGTGAGAAGGCCAATCAGGAGCTCCATTGTTTTACTAGTTGGCTCCCAGGTTTGGAACCTTATATAGGAGCTTTGCTTCAAAGAGTTCCAGTTACAGCTGCTGCCTGTGAGCAGTCAAGTGGCAATTTAGAACGTGCTGCCCCCCAGGATCATGAGACTGTACCTTGGCTGCAGCGTATATTTTCGGTCCTTCTTTGAATGGTTTTTGTGTGCATGTGTGCTAATTAAAGGAGAGAAAGAACCTGTATTTTCACGGTGCTGGTGATTGGTGTGCAATAGCTCTCTGGCGCTCCACTGCTCTGAGAGCTTTTCTCAGTCATTCGCACAAAGGGGAGTACAGTTGAACTGGGTGCTTTTGGTACTATTCAGACTCTCATCTTTTTCCTCTGCCCCTCTCCCTCTCTGCATGGGAGGAATGAAGAGAACAGTTAAAGGACAAGGAGTTCACATGGAAGTAGGTAAGCCACTTTCAGAGGTGAAGCATTACGTCCAGGGCAATTCTCTGGCCTGTCCAGCTTCTCTCTTCTCTTTAGAAGGGATCCATTATTTTATACCCTATCAAAAAATAAGTTCTTCTTTGAGTGCTTGCTCAAATGTATTCCATTGAAGTATGTGTGCACTGCGTGCATGGCTGCTGGAAGGTTTTTACTCTAGCTACTACCCATTGGGTCGGCTGTGGAGCCCCCTGAAGTGGCAATGCTGTGGTGCACTATATATGACCCTGCCAACCCAAGCACACCTCAGTTCCTTTTTGTCGCCAGAGAGAGCTATTGGAATTTGTGACTCGCTTGCTTTGCAAGTGTCTCATCCACCTCTTTGTTGTGTAAATAGCTAGATTAGTAGTTAACTTAGTGTTAAGAGTTAGCAGCAGGAGGTGAAGAGGTGTATGGGATATGTCAAAGTCCCAGGGCTTCAAACCCTGCAGGTCTTGCCTTAGATCTTTGCCTATGAGCGACCCCCATAACTCTTGTCTCTGGGAAAGCCACCAAATTGACAAATGCAAGATCTTCAGGGCCTTCAAACCACATACTAGAAAGAAGCATGACTTTCACTTGAAGCAGTTACTCATGGAATTTGTTCTGCAACCTCATACACAAGATCTGGCACAAAGTGCTTCAGTTTGGAGCATACCTCCTTTCCCTCTGGGACTGGCACCGTAAAAGGGGGCCCTCTCGGCACTGTTGCTCCTCTGAGGACTCCACTCACCGCCATTCTCACTCCCTGGCCGGGCCTTCCAAACTGCCCAAGGTTTTTTTTCATCATTAGTGTGCCCGACATCACGAACTCCCTCTGCACCTCTGGTGCTGGTGGCCCCTGAAGGCTCCTGGACTTGCAATATTGATCTGCCATGCCCTTCCTGTGTACTGAAGCCCCATCTTCTTGGACTCTCTGATCCACAGTGCCAGTCCCACACACTGATCAACATCCGCTTGGACTCTCTGAGCCATGAACCTTCGGTGAGGCCCCCTCCTCTATACCATACGCCTTCAAGGCCGCGTAGGACCTCATTGAGGTGACACGACACAGTCCCCTTTGAGGGACAATGACTCCACTTGGCACCAGCCTTCATTGGGGGGAGGGGAGGCTGGTCATGATGGGCCTTCCAATTTCGGACCCAAGAGCTCCTCACTTGAAGTCTCAGCGCCACTCAAAATCCTAGTTTGGTCACCTCCAGTCTGACTTGTGTTGTTGATGGCACTCGCGCACCACTCTCACAGTTGGTCCCATTGGATCTGTTTCTGCTCGAGAACTACTTTAGAGAGTTGACCTTGGTTGGCTTCAGGGTCTTCGCATTGCTTTGTTTCTGTGACTGGCACCAAGAGGCCTTGCAGTGCTGGGGGTCCTGATACCACTCGAGTCTGCCTCTTCTGGGCATCAACAATGTTCTTCTTTGTCTGAATACCATTCTCTAGTGCAGAGGGGTGGTTCTTAACATCACAACAAGGTCCAGCACGCTCGTTTGGAGTATGGACCCTGGTCTCGTTGCCGCTCTTTGGAGCGTACATCTTTGGCTTAGTACCGGTCTTCAACATGGTATTCCCAGCACCAGTTCTTCTCCCCACACCAGTCCCGCTCTCATAGGGTTCCACCTGATTGCATCTGGCACTGTTCACAGTCCTGCCAGTGGTCATCTCCATGCCTCTTGCTACTATCGGTGCAGCTTGGTACTGTTCCACTGTAGCAGTCTTGCTCATGCTCACCCTTGCCTTCCTAGAGAGGAGCCTCTGTGCCTTCAGACTACTCAACACCTGCATGTTCTCATCCACCCAAAGGCATGGGTATCCAGCAGTCACCACCTCAGTGGCAATTTGGGACCTCGTGGGTGTCCCAGTCCAGGATCCCTATGGCAACAGCCAGCCCCCTTCCGCCTCCAGACCAGAAACCATCTGTGACAGCGCCTCTTGAGGACCAGCTAGGTAACATACCCCAGCAGGACTAGTAGGGAACCCACAGTCATTGAGGCCTCTCCTGGTGTCATCCTTGAGTTCTTCTCCTGATTCTGGCTCGGGGCCCTCTCTTGTGGGCTACAGGGCATTGCAGGATCTCCTCTGCCAAAGTAGCCATTAGCCTTACCTTCCCAGTGGAGGAGGAGGTGGAGCTGGACAATTGGATGGTGGACATTCTGGCTCCTAAGACCTTTTTCCGGGTGGTCCTACCCTTTAACAAGACTATTGGTCTCAGAAAAATCTGTCTGGCAGGTCCCCAACAGGGTGAAACGGAAGTACTTTGTCCTGGTCAAGGGGTTTGAATATCTTTTTCACCCCATCCCTCTCACCATGCTCCCTGGTCATGGAAGTGGTGAATGAAAATGAGCATCAGGGTCATCCACGGACACTAAACAACTTGACTTGGTCTGCTCTCTGGGGGGTTTTGTTCTCTCATGGTAGTCTGGCATTCTGTACATCTTCCCTCCATTTCTGTTGGTCCACAAGGTGCTCCTCCTTCCCCGCTGTTGGAGTAGCCAGCAAGAAAGAACTGAGGTGTAGTTGGGTTGGCAGGTTCATAGTGCACCACACAAGTGCCACTCCATGGGGATTCCAAAGCCAACTCAATGGGTAGCAACTAGGATAAAAATTTTCCAGCAGTCGTGCAGCTGGTGTGTGCACCCCTCCGTTGGAATAAATATGAGCACCACATTGTGAAGAACAACAGTTACAAAGGTGAATAACCATTTTTTCTAGAAAATGGATTTTTCTCCACTTATTGTATCTCCAACCCCCTTACTTAATTTGTGTTGGGACATTTTCACTGATGCAAATAACAGAAAAGCTAATTGCAATGTTCTCCTGGAAGTAAAGAGGACTGTTCTACTGGTAGGGTCAAATCAATCCCTTCATTCTTTCAGCATTCCTCCACCAGCCTCTGAAGAGGGTTTATCTTTTGTGAGATGACACAACCTATCAAGATTTCCCTTATAGAACAGAAGATATCAGAAGAGGGTCAGTGGCAACGCCTGGTCAGTTGTACCCACTGCTTAGAGCAGGAATAAGGTCTAGTGTTTAGAGCAGCAATCAGAAAAAAGGAATTGGAGCTCAGGACCACATCTGGAGCCACAGGGTAGGTACTAGAGTCAGTGGCTGAAGCTAGAGTTAGGAACCAGAGCCTAGGGTCAGAACAAGGTTACTTGGAAGAAGACAAGGCAGGAACAAGGCTGGGAATAAGTAGGCACAGAAGCTATCCCAGCCATAGGTAAATGTTGAGAGTAATCATTGAACTGCTATACTTCTGGGTTTAAGACTCAGTCTTCTAACTTAGTCAGCCAGTGAGGCTTTGTAGTCAGTAAGGCAGTCTTACTGTCATCTAGCTTTATTAGTTGGGTTGCTTAGTGACTGACTCTGCTGTAAACCTTGCATCCACACTGGCACTGCTGAAGCCCCATATTTCTGATAGGAACAGGTCTTCCTCTTTTTCTGCAAAGAAGAGTTTTTCCATGATCACGCTTTTGTCTTTGAGTGTATGGAGATGATATCCTCCTTTCCAGCTGAAGTGGAAGCCTACCCCCAAAATGTATTTTTTTTTACCAGTGTTGCCACATGATGGAAAATATTCAATACAGGCAGTCCCCGGGTTACATGGATCTGACTTACATCGGATCCCTACTTACAAACGGGGTGAGGCAACCCCGCACTAGCTGCTTCCCCCCAGCAGACCAGGGAGACACGGAGCGGCTTTTCTCAGCAGACACCTCAGCTTGAGAATAAAGGACCGAGGGAAGTGAGGTGTGGGAGAATAAAACTGAGCTCTGGAGAAATGTTTGGCTAGAGAGTTTCCCCTACAATATGGACCAGTTCCACCTTACATACAAATTCAACTTAAGAACAAACCTACAGTCCCTATCTTGTATGTAACCCGGGGACTGCCTGTATCTAAGAGATTTGTTTAGCTGAAAAAACGTTTTTTTTCTCTTTTTTTTTTTTTTGTAAATAGGTGTGTAAATCTCACTCAGGCATCCTTGGGAAAGGGTTGTCACTATCTCACTCACCAACCATCTTGGAAGCTCTTGAAGGAAACCTGCCACTACAGATACAAAGCAACGAACAGTCATTTTTGGATGATTTCATTGCCTGTGTAACAGGATCTAGTGGTGGACGGCTTGCAAGGTGATTTGTGTGCTATATGAATGAGCTAATTGTTACTATATTTTCATTTTTAAACACTGTCACAAAATACAGAATTGAAAGTATTTCTAAGTGTTGTTTTGCTTAGGATCATGGTTTTAATTATATACTAGAATTTGAAAACTACATGTTTTAGCCCTCTTCCTTGTTCTGTTATACATTTTATAATTATGTCTTTATTGGTATCTGCATATTAAAAAGACCTTATTAATTTAGCCCTTGGATTTTTATTAACATGGTTCATTTTGAAAATATTATTGCAGACTTGTGTCTCTTCTTTCTCCTCAATTACAAGTATGGCTACAAGCCTAATACCTTTAGATTAGATTAGAATGTTTTGTGCTACCTTCTAATGATGTCTTAAATGTTTTTAACTTTGTTCTAGATGGCTTCAGCCAGATTCATATGCTGATCCTCAGAAGACATCTTTAATTCTAAACAAGGATGACATACGATGTGGTTGGCCAACTGTTATTACTGTTCAAACAAAAGACCAGTATGGAGATATTGTTCACGTTCCCAATATGAAGGTAATTGTACTTGAACTAGAATACACCTGGCAGTTTTCATCCTGTAGTAAAATTGTCAGCATTTTTGGTTGACATCTCATAGAAGACTCTTAACTATTGTAGAAAGGGGCATTCTGAAATTCAGGTGCATTCTGTGGGACTTTCCTACATCTATGTAATATAACTGTCTCTAAATTATGCTGTTAATTACGTTTGCTCAATTCCATTTTCTCCAGATTGTCATTCTACTCTATTACGTGTTTATGCAGATGGGGCTAAGAACATAATTTAGCTTGCATGATCAAAACCCACTTTCAGCATGCAAGCTAGGAAGTTAACCTTTAACAAGGTCCCTCACCAAAGGCTTTTAAAGCAAAATAAGCAGTTTTGGGATAAGAGGTAAATTCCTTTAATGGTTCAGTAACTGGCTAAAAGACTGGAAACAAAGGATATGAGTAAATGGTCAGCTTTCAGAATGTGGGGTAGATAAATGTCCCTCAAGGATCACTGTACTGGGGTCAGTGCTATTCAACTCCGAGATTATTTGGGAAAGAGGATATATAGTGATGTGGCAAAATCTACAGATGATACAAAATTATTCAAAATAGTTACATCCAAAGCTACCTGGGTGTTGCAAAGGGATCTCACAAAGTGAATGTTGTAAAGAGGTCTCTCAAAACTGGATGATAGGGCAACAAAGTGGGAGATGATATTCATAGTTGATAAATGCAAAGTACAGGTTGGACCTCTAAAATCTGGGACTCTGTGGTCTGGCAACATCCGGCAGGACCAGGATACAGCTGTGCCAGAGGGCCCTAGTTGGCCAGGTTCAGAAGTGCAGCCTGGGATGGGCTGGCAGTGCGGAGCGCAGCCTCAGTCAGGGTTGGCAGAGGGGAGCATAGCCCCAGCCAGATCTAGAGGCAGCAGGGTTGGCAGGCAAGAGCACAGTCCTGACTGGGGATGGTGGCAGGGAGCAGGGCTGGAGTCAATGGGGCCAGCAGCTGGGGATGTAGCCTGGGCCAGTGTCATGGAGGGCTCAGCGCTGGCTGGAGCTGGAGGCAGTGGAGTAGGCAGCACGGAGTGGAGTGCAGCCCCAACCAGGAACAGAGCCTGACCTCCCCATGTCCGGCAAACTACATGTTTCGGGACCTCTCAGGTCTCAAGGGTACTGGACAAGGGAGGTTCGACCTGTAATACACATTTGAAAACATACTCTCAACTTAATCATACAAAATGATGATGTCTAAATTAGCTGTTATCATTCAAGAAAACTATTTTGGAGTCACTGTCGATAGTTGTCTAAAAATATCAGCTCAATGTGCAGCACCAGTCAAAAAGTTGGTAGAATGATAGAAAACATTAATAAAAGGATAGGTAAGATTATAGTAAATGTCATCATGCCACTATGTGTGTCATGGTATGCCCACATCATGAATACTGTGTGCAGTTCTGGTCTCCCCATCTCAAAGAACATGTATTAGAAATGGAAACAATAGAAAAGCAACAAAGATGATTAAGGGTATGGACCAATTGCCATATGGGGCGAGATCAAAAAGACTGGGACTGTTCAGCTTGAAAAAGAGACAATTAAGGGTAAGGAATTACGATGACAGTCTATAAAATCATGAAATGTGTGGAGAAAATGACTAAGGAAGTGTTATTTGCTTCTCTACATAACACAAGAATCAGACATCAACCAATGCAATTAATAGGCATCAGATTTAAAACAAAATGGAAGTACTTAACACAATGCACATTCAACCTGTGAGATAATCATTGCCAAGGGATTTTGTGAAGGCCAAAACTATACCTGGATTTAGATAAATTCATGCAAGCTATCCAGAGCTATTAGCCAACTTGGTCAGAGATGCAATCTGTGGACTTCTCAAGGTGTCCTAGAGTCTCTGACAGCTTGATTCTGAGACTGTAAGACAGGATGAATCATGTGATGATCACCATTCTTATGTACATATATTTTTAAAACATTATTTTACATATGAAGTGAATATATGAGATATAATAATATATGCCCTGTGAGGCATGAGCACGCCTTTTTTAGAGTTGCTTTTGAGAATAGATGCACACTTTAACTAGAGGTTGCAATATTCAGAGACTTTATAATCTCTCAAATTAAGTTGAGAAAGTAACTAACAGGGTTATTTTCCACGCTATTCAATTAATCATTGGCCTTTGTAGCACCATAAAACTTGGAATATGAACTTGCATGTGGCAGCAGCATTTGCAACCTAATTCTTCCCAGTATTCCTACGAAAGGGAGTTAAAGAAATCATATAATTATTAATATTTCCCTAAGTGTAACAGAACTATTCAGAGGAATTCAAAATTAAGAAAAAAAAATTGAATTTGGGTTTCACCTACATTTTAAGATCCAAAGTGACATCAGGACAAGTACAGATGTTTTCAGGACTTTTATGTACTTAGGAAATAAAGTCATTTGGGAGCTAGGAATGTAAAATCCCAGTTAAACAGTTAACTACAGGCCAGGAGCTGTTCCAGCACCAACGGCTGCTCCCACCACACCTGACCCAGGTCACCATGACACAGGCAAGGGGTCTGCTTTGGTCAGGCTGGGCCCACTGCAATATGCCAAGGGCAGGGATCTGTTCCATCCGTGCTGGCATTCCCCTGCCTGCAGCATGGTGCAGTGGGCCCGGCCAGGCTGAAGCATCTCTTTCCTGGATAGACTGCCAGTTAACCAGTTATCAGTAAACATTACCTGGTAAGGGTGATGGTTACTGGGTAACTGGCTACTCATTAACATCCCTATTGGGGACACTGGTAGTGGGAGCGTTAAGGTGAGATTCTAAGTTGTTTAAAAAATTATGAAAATAGAAATGAGGGACAAAACCAATTGAATTTTTTAATAATCTTTTCACCTCTTACTTCATTTTGGCAGGTGGAGGTCAAGGCGATTCCTGTTTCCCAGAAAAAAACCTCTTTGCAACAAGAACAACTGAAAAAACTCCAGCGGATACCAGGCAGTCCTACAGCACCCACTTCCTCTGGCACTGATATGACCTTTGGAGGACACCCTTCACCAAAACTTGATGCTTCTTATGAACCTATGATAGTAAAAGAAGCACGCTACATTGCTATTACAATGATGAAGGTAAATTATTGACATTGTAACAATGCTGTTATAAAATACTATTCTCTAAGTGAAAAAGAAAGAAACTATACAAGTGAATGGATAGTTCTTTTTCAGAATGACCCTGAGGGTGCTCCACCTTAGGTGTTTGGGCACCGTAGCACGTCCAGCCAGAAGATTTCAATAGGAGTGCTAATGACAGGTAGTTCGTGCATGCACAGCACACTCCACATGCTGGGCAGCTAATGCATATGTGTGGGCTACGATCCCTTCAGTTCCTTCTCTTCTGGCGTCAGTCAGAACCCTCAGTGTGTTCTCTATTGAGCTCCACTGGCAGTTAGGTAGCCCTTTTACCATAGATTTTAGTCAGCGTTAGCCCTAAAATCGCCTTCCTTTCATTCTAAAGGAGAAAAAAAAGAAAAAAAAATCTTTTTGTGATCAGCTGCGGAGCCACAGGTAAGCAGAGGCTCCCTGCCTCCTGCTTTCCCCTTGCAGGGCTTGCTGCACAGGGGCCCTCCCCTCCACATATATTGATTTTTGTTTTAATCTGAGGAAAAAATGTTCCACAGAAACCTCCTCAGAACCCCCACTTTCTGCCTCTTCCCCCCCAGGCGTATACCAAAGCGGCCTGAGTTCAAGCGCCATATATTTGCCGCTTGTATATTTCATGCCCAGGGAAAGCACCATGTGTGATATAGTGTACTTAGCAGAGAGACCTGACAGCCGGAGCACACAAAGTGAGAGAGCTAAAACTGAAATCTATCTCGCCTGAACAGTACTTTGACCAGTCTTAGAGCCTGGTCCCCCTTCATCCTCGCTTAAACCCTCACAGCAGCGATGTCAGAGAAGGCAGCTTCAGTTGCATCAGTTGCAAGCTCTGCAACCTCTCTAAACAATCTAAGAGGACACATGCAGATGCTTACAGGGAATCCCCTTCACCCAAGAAAGGGTGATTCCACAAATCAAAGCCCGTTCTCGTCCCTGTGGGGGCTCCAGGCAAGAGCTTGCGGGGGCTGCGATCACCCCCTGCACCCCGAGGATCCCAGAACCTGGCTACAATGCCGTAACAGGCTAATAAGCCTAAGCCCCCTGTGGCACAAAACCCAGGCAAACCTGCTACCATTGGCTTGGCCAACTCTGTGCTGCGTTATAGATAAAATTCCCCAAAGCGCCATGCTTAACTCCATCTGCATGTGCGCCTTCCCCGGTATCGGGCAAGTCAAAAGGCACACAGGCGCAGTACCTCCTGCTACCTATGCCTCAAACTTATTCTTTTACATCTGCAAACCAACTAAAAGTTACCTCAGTAACCACAACTCTCCTTTTCGATACTGACGCCTCCCGGCACTAGCCAGGATCTCTCCAGCAAATATAACAGCTTCTGCACCTCTTTTATCTAGCAAGGAGGAAGCCGTGTCTCTCTCAAACGCCCAACCAATGGCTACCACCTTTTATACCCGTGCCTCCCACTTGACCCTACTGGGACCCCTGGGCATCTTTCAGAACACACCAGCAGCAGCAATACCATCAGGCTGCTCAGGTTCACTCAAGACCCGCATCGGTGACCTCCCTAGATGTGTCTGGGGATCAAACCGATTCAGCAATGATGACTCGAAAGATTCATCTCACCCACTAACTCAGTTGTCGCCCTCCCCTCCGGAGGATGCCCTCATGCCACGACCTCCTTCAGCAGGCGATGATTCCATAGCTTTTCAGGACCTCTTTAAAAGGGTGACTGATGTATTAGAAATTACGTTAACAACATAGCCTGATACCCAACATAAGCTCACCAGCATCCTACACAACATACCAGTGGTTAAATTAGCGCTACCCATGGATCCTGCCTTCATGGATCCCACTAAATAACTGTGGCAAACACCCGCCACCATATCCCCAATAGGTAAAAAGGCATATACAAAATATTATGTCTCCTTGCCAATTCCCTCGTAGTTGACACTGCCAACCAGAGGGCCAAATATACCTTACCAAAATCCACTCCCCCTGATAAGCTGTGAAAGCGACTTGACCTTATGGGCAGAAAAGCCTACTCTTCTGCCTCCCTCCAGCTACGCATCTCGAACTACACGGCTATCCTGGCACAATAAACACATCACATCTTCAAGCAGATATCCATTTTTATTCAGTATCTTCCAGAACAGAAAAGGAAACATTTTAAAGCCAACACAAATGAAGGCCCCTAATAGCCAGGACAGCCGTACAGGCCGCCTTGACTCCACTGACACTGCCGCTCGTTCCCTTGCAGCCGCAGTCATGATGAGGAGAGCATCCTGGGCTCCACATATCTGACTTCCCAAAGAAAGTCCAGACAAGGGTGGAACACCTCCTATTTGAGAGCCCAAAGCTCATTGCGGAATCTACCGACACTTCACTGCACTTCCTGAAAGGTTCCAGACCTACTTTTCGCATGCTGGGCATTCAGGTTCCTATGTCAAAACGAAAACAAAACAAAGACTATACACAGAGATACAGACCTGCCTTCTTTACTCAATCAGAGGCAGTAAGACTAGAGAAAGCGACAGCACCAGGGAAGAAGGCAGCAGTCCGCCGACCAGTCCGCCCCGTCCCAGCCCTCTAATAATAGACAAATGTTTTGAAGCTCAGGTGGGGAGTTGTCAAACTTGTACGTCCCCTCCTGTCCTTCATGGTACACCAATATCCACAAAATGCCTAGCACTGTTTTATCATCACTGGTGCCTCATAACATCTGACAAGTGGATGTTTGACGACATAAAGAATGGATACTGCATATCATTTCTGTCCTTTCCAAAACCCCAACCACCCACCCAGTCCCTCTTCAGGGACCCATCTCACGAGTCTATCCTATGCCAAGAAATGAACCACCTGCTCTCCATCAAAGCAGTGGAACATGTTCACCCCCAGTAGCACAACACTGGCTTCTATTCCCAGTATTTCCTCATGGAAAAGAAGTCAGGGGGACAGAAGGCCATCTTAGATCTCAGAGGCCTCAACAGGCATGTCCTTTATCAACACTTTCATATGGTCACCCTGTCCACCATCATCCCGTCCCTTCACAAAGACGACTGGTTGGTGACTCTCGACCTCCAAGATGTGTATTTCCATGTGCCTATCCACCCCGCACACAGGAAATCTCAGATTTACCGTGGGTGCACACCACTTCCGGTACATGGTACTCCCCTTCAGCCTTTCCTTCTATTCTCTAAGGTACTGACAGTAGTCACAGCTCATCTGCGCAGGCAGGGAGTGTCCTTCTTCCTTTATCTGAATGACTGCCTTATAAGGGCCAACACCCTTCAAGAAACACAAAACTCAGTTAATACCACCATGGAACTCTTTTGATCCCCCCAGATAAACCTCTCAAAATTCAACCAACCCAGGTGCTAGAGTTCATAGGGGCCCAATTAGATTTCACCACCGCCACTGCATCTCTGCTCCATCACAGATTCCTAGCCATACAGGAGCTCATCCAACACATTGCACAGCTCCCCAACTACCCACCAGAGCATGTCTCTAGCTCTTAGGCCACATGGCAGCAGCCATCACTGTAGTCCCTCATGCCAGATTACACATGAGGCCACTACAACACTGGCACAGCACAGTATGCAGACCAAGAAGACACAGCATCCTCAAGCTGGTCTCGGCACCAATCACCATCAAAAACTCACTCTATTGGTTGTCAAATGCACAAAATATGTGCACTGGGGTCCCCTTCCAAAAATGAGACATGGTGTTTTTCCCACGGCTCCCGTAACTCCTCACCCAGCACTGCGATCACCTCAGTCACCCACACCTCTGTACTTTCCAGCTCCAGGTGTGTTTTCTCAGTGGCTCACTCTGCTAAAACATACATATCAAGTCCAAGAAATTCTCCTCAACATCCGCAGAACATCCACTTGGAAATCTCACTCAACACACTGCACAGCTCGCTAACAAATGGCAACACTTCTCTGTTTGGTCCCAAAAAAACAACCTTGACACGGCCTCAGCTCCACTACCTGCGGTCCTGCAATAAGTCATGGAGCTTAAGAACACAGGCCTTTCCCTAAACTCCCTTAAAGTCCATCTCACTGCAGTCACAGTTCTTCACCAACCAGTAGACGATACATCGGTGTTCACATACCCTATAACTAAAGGGGTTGTCAAAGACCTGCCCATCAAACCACCAGTCCCCGCCTGGAATCTCAATCATAGAATCATAGATCTGAAAGGGACCTCGAGAGGTCATAGAGTCCAGTCTCCTGCTCTCACGGCAGGACCCAGTACCATCTAGACTGGTGTTTCTCAATTTTATTTGGCCATAGAACCCTTTTTAAAAAAAACAAAAACCCACTGGGGAAAAGTTAACCAAAAAAAGGTGGAAAAACTGTCAAGCAAAAAAAGCCCAAACAAATGCCAGTCTGCGTCTCAGATCACGGGATCCCCTTGAAAATGGCGGCCCCGGGCGACCACGCAGCTTGCCCATCCCTCAGGCTGGCTCTGGGGGAAAGTGGGTGTGATCAGGTTCTCATGAAACCCCTCTTTTCACTTTGTGGAACCCCGGGGTTCCGTGGAGCACTATTTGGAAAACACTTATCTAGACCATCCCTGTTAGACGAAACAAAAGACAGAACTATGTAGCACTTTAAAGACTAACAAGATGGTTTATTAGGTGATGAGCTTTCGTGGGCCAGACCCACTTCCTGAGATCAATATGTGGAAGAAAATCGGCACAACCATATATATCAGAGAGATACAATCAAAAAAAATGAACGCATGTGAAATTGACAAATCAAATTTTAGAACAGAGTTGGAGTGAGGGGGGAAGGTAAGTTTCTGTGAGGAAATGACATAGGGGTGATAATAGGGGAACTTTCTGTGAGGTAATGACATTAGGGGTGATAATTGGGGAAGCTATCTTTGTAATGGGTGAGATAATTAGCGTCTTTGTTTAAACCCATACATAAAGTGTCAAATTTAAGCATGAATGACAATTCTGAAGCTTCTGAAGAATCCCAGAATCATACTGCTGACTCATATTTAGCTTGTGGTCCACTATGACCCCTAGATCCCTTTTTGCAGTACTCCTCCCTAGACAGTCACTGCCCATTCTGTATGTGTGAAACTGATTGTTCCTTCCTAAGTGTGGAGTACTTTGCATTTGTCCTTATTAAACTTCATCCTATTTAAACTTCAGACCATTTCTTCAATTTGTCCAGGTCATTTTGAATTATGACACTATCCTGCAGATTAGTCGCAACCCCTCCCACCTTGGTATCATCTGCAAACTTAATAAGCGTACTTTCCATACCAATATCTAAATCGTTGATGAAGATATTGAACAGAGCCTGTCCCAAAACAGACCCCTGCGGAGCCCCACTTGTTATGCCTTTCCAGCAGGATTGTGAACCATTAATAACTACTCTCTGAGAACAGTTATCCAGCCAGTTATGCACTCACCTTATAGTAACCCCGTCTTGGTTGTATTTGTCTAGTTTATTGATAAGAATACCATGAGAGACCATATTAAATGCCTTAATAAAGTCTAGATATACCACGTTCGCTGCTTCTCCCTTATCCACAAGACTCATTTTCCTATCAAAGAAATTAGTTTGACATGATTTTTTCTTTACAAATCCATGCTGGCTATTACCTATAACATTATCTTCCAGGTGTTTGCAGATGAGTTCCTTAATTACTTACTCCATTATCTTTTCTGGCACAGAAGTTAAACTCACTGGTCTGTAGTTTCCTGGATGGTTTTTATTTCCCTTTTAATAGAGGGAAATATTTGGCCCTTTTCCAGTCTTCTGGAATCTCTCTCATCTTCCATGATTTTTCCAAAGATGTTAGCTAAAGGTTCGGATATGTTTTGTATCGGCTCCTTGAGTATTCTAGGATGCATTTCTTCAGGCCCTGGTGACTTGCAGACATCTAACTTTTCTAAGTGATTTTTAACTTGTTCTTTTTTTATTTTAGCTTCTAAACCTACCCCCTTCCCACTAGCATTCACTATGTTAGGCATTCCTTCATTACACTTCTCGGTGAAGATTGAAACAGAGAAGTCATTAAGCCTCTCTGCTGTTTCCAAGTTTCCTGTTACTGTTTCTCCCTCCTCACTGAGCAGTGGGCCTACCCTGTCCTTTGTGGTCCTCTTGCTTCTAATATATTTATAGACTGTCGTCTTGTTTCCCTTTATGTCTGTAGCTAATTTGAGCTCATTTTGTGCCTTTGCCTATTATAATCTTGCCGCTGCATACCTGTATTGTTTGCCTATATTCATCCTTTGTAATTTGTCCTAGTTTCCACTTTTTATAAGACTCCCTTTTTATTTCTAGATCATGGTGACACCAAAGTGGTCTTTTGGTATACTTTCTATCTTTCCTGCACAGCTGAATAGCTTGCTTTTGGGCCCTTAATAGTGTCCCTTTGAAAAACTGCCAACTCTCTTTACCTATAAGCTTACCTATCAGCTCCCTGAGTTTACCAAAATCTGCCTTCGTGAAATCCATTGTACCCATTTTGCTGTTCTCCCTTCTACCATTCCTTAAAATCATGAACTCTGATTTCACCCAAGCTGTCTTCCACTTCCAAATTCTGAATCCGTTCCTCCCTATTTGTTAAAATCAAATCTAGAACAGCTTCTCCCCAGTAGCTTTTTTCAACCTTCTGAAATAAAAATTGTCTTCAATGCAGTCCAGAAACTTATTGGATAGTCTGTGCCCTGCTGTGTTAGTTTCCCAACATATGTCTGGATAGTCGAAGTCCCCCATCAGCACCAAATCCTGTGCTTTGGTTGATTTTGTTAGTTGTTTAAAAAAGCCTCATCCACCTCTTCCACCTGGGTAGGTGGCCTGTAATAGACCCCTAGCATGACATCACCCTTGTTTTTTACCTCTTTTAACCTAACCCACAGATTCTCAGGACATCTGTCTCCTATGTCCATCTCCACCTCAATCCAAGTGTATACATTTTTAATATTTAAGACAACACCTCCTCCCTTTTTTCCCTGCCTATCCTTCTTGAGTAATCTGTACTCTTTTATAGCAATATTGCAGTCGTGTATTATCCCACCAAGTCTCTGTGATACCAATGATGTCATAGTTGTGTTTGTTTATTAGCACTTCAAGTTCTTCCTGCTTATTATTACCCATACTTCTTGCATTTGTGTATAGGCATCTAAGATACTGATTTGATCTTGCCTCCCAGTTCTGCCTTGTTCCTCCTTTTTCTCTGCTATTATCTTGTTCTTAGGGCCCTAACAAAAAGCCCTTTGACCGATGGCAATATGCTTGTTGCTCCACCTCTTCATGAAGGTGGCCTTCCTTGTGGCTATAACATGCTCTAGAAGAGTTGTAGAAATCGGGAACCTCATGACGGACCCACTATTTATCATCTTCCATAAAGACAAGGTGGTACTTCGGCCTCACCCCAAGTTTATGCAGAAGGTCCCCTCTGCGTTCCATTGCAATGAACCCATCAACTTACCTATCTTCTTCCCTAAACCTCACAACAATGAGGTGCAAGCAACATTCCATACCCTCGACCTCCACTGGGCCATCGCGTTCTACATAGGTAGAACCACATACACTCGCAGAACAACAGATTATTCATTTCAACTGCTGAACCATCTCTGGGATTCCCCATTTCCTCTCAGAGACTCTCCAAATGGATAGTGAAATGCATAAGAGTGGCATGTGCAGCCTTTAGCAAAGAACTGCCGGCAGCACTTAGTGCTCACTCAACTAGAGCCATGGCCGCATCAACTGCATATATCCAGGGCATTCCCCTGTCAGATATTTGTAAATCGGCTACCTGGTTGTCTGCCCATCTTTTCATGAGCAATTACACCCTGGACAAATACCCCTCAAGGGGAAGCTTGCTCAGCCACTCCATCCTCACCACTGTCCATAAGGACACTATGCCAACTGAAGCTCCCACCTCCTTCGTAATCAGCTACGGTGGAGCACTCACAGGGACACTCCTCGAAGAAGACGAAGAGAGTATTATTATTATTACTACTCACTCTCTACAGTAATTCTGGTTATTTGAGATGGGTGTCCCTGTGGGTGCTCCACGACCCTCCCTTCTGCTTCGGAGCATAATCACGCATGCTTACTGGGGCAGAGAAGGAGCTGAAGGGATCATAGCCTGCGCATGCGCATTAGCTAACCAGCGAGTGGAGTGTGCTGTGCATGAGGGAACTACCTGTCAGTAGCACTGCTATTGAAATCTTCCAGCTGGGTGTGCTGCGGCACCCAAACACCTAAGATGGAGCATCCACAGGGACACACATCTCGAAGAACCTCAGTTACTGCAGAGGGCGAGTAATCCTCTCATCTGCAAATCTCATTTTATTCATTATACTTTCTTTTACTACTGAGGTGAGTATTCGGATTAATAAAATCATATCTAATTGCTCTTTGCACAGGTAGTGAGTTCTGTGGGGCCCAGATTCCAGGAATATTCTTGGCTTGGGGCCTAGTGCCCTCAAAGTTCAGGGCCAGATCTCTCCTCTAGCTCTCAGTGCTCCCTCCTGTGCATTTCTTGGCACCCGCATCCCCCGGGCAATTTGAAACTTCCCAGGGTTCCTGCTACCACCACTGGCTGCACATCGTGGATAGAGTGACTTCCAGTGTTAGATTGATGGGGGCTGTGTGTTCATGGAGACATCCCTGTGACTCCGTGGGAGGGTTGTTGGGAGCCATGCAGAGCAAGCAGACAGAAGGCGCTCTAGCCCCGCTGGGCTGCTGGTGTGGTGGCAGAGGCCCCTTGGCTGTTCTTTAATTGTACAAGGGCAGGGTTGGGCGATGTACCATGGGGGGAGCGCGCATGGGCAGCTGGCAGACAGAAGCAGCAGCATATGGAGATACTCTCCTCTCCCCCTGCCCCATGAGCTGCTTCCAGAGGTGGTGCCCCCAGGTGAATGCAGCACCCCCTCCCTCCATAACCTATCACACACTGCATTCCTTCCCTGAGCCTACTTCCTTGAAGCTCCCAAACTCCCTCTCAGAGCCTGCATCCCCAACCCAGAACTTGAAAGTAGACAAAAGTTTCTAATCATTAGAGGAGCAAAGTTTTGGGGAATAGCCTTCCAAGGTGAGCAGTGGTGATAAAAATTCTATCTTGTTTTGAAGAGACAAGGTAGTGGGGTAATATATTTTATAGAGCCAACTTGTTTTAGAGAGAGAGACAAGATTTCAAAGAAGAGCGCTACCAGAAATTATTCCAATTGAAGATATTACCTCTTTCACTTGGGCCTGGTCTACACTACATGGGAATGTCTAAGTAAAATATGCAACTCCTGCTTCGTAAATTACATCTTATGTCAGTTTCCATGCCGTTCACGCAGCGGGAGAGGCCTATGGTAGCAATTTCTCATAAGAAAGGGAGAAATTATTTTGTTTTTATTTTAATATTTCACAGTAGTAATATAGTAGCATTTACTGAGATTTGGTTTTGTTTTAACTGAACTTTTTTTTCCTGCATTGTAGGTGTATGAAAATTATTCATTTGAAGAATTACGCTTTGCATCACCAACACCTAAAAGGTAAAAGAGTCTTGCAGAGAATTACACGTGAACTGGTATTAAAAGTAAATATTACAAAACTTTTTAATAATAGAGTTTGGCTTATTATTCCAGCAAAGTTATTGTTATTTCTGTTTCAAACTTCAGCATTCTATGTAGGGGGAAATCTAGTACGTTTTTCTTAAAATTACCAGAATGCTTCCATAAAATCAGTCTTTTATATTTAGCTTTATTTGTTCTTCTGGAAAAAATATTCCTCACCTAAATTAAGTTTCTGAATATAATATTGTATTCACTTACTCTAGAAGGTTATGATTTCATGAAAAACAACTTGAGGACCGTAAGTGGCTTGAATGGATGAATTCTTGTGGATCAAAACCGTGTTTCCATAGAAATGTCACTGGTAGACCACAAAAGGCAAAGTAGTTTACGAGGCTGTGGGGGATAGGGGAAGGGACTGAAAATAAATTTAGTGGAATGCTAAATAAAATGTCTATTTTGTTCTTGTCTAGACCCAGTGAAAACATGTTGATCCGAGTCAATAATGATGGTACTTATTGTGCAAATTGGACCCCAGGAGCTGTTGGTCTTTACACCATTCATGTTACTATAGATGGCATTGAAATAGGTATCTAATTTTTATTAATCTTACAGAGTAACCACAAGTACTTAACATGTATATATCCACAATGGTCTGTGAAGATTTGCTTAAATAGCATGTGCATGAAAATTAGCACAGTTCTTGGGGGGAGGAGGGGCAATCCAAGAGCATTCTGTCCAGTTTCCCCTTTTCTTTTCTCTGCTTTCTCCCTCTCACTGTCTACATGATGTTATCAGAAAGCTAAAAGTAAACACACGAATGACAAAAATATACCTTCGTAAGAAGCTTAATTAAACTGATTGGTACTCTTCTAAAATACAATTTAAATTTTCCTTTAAATAGTTTTTGTTAAGTTAAGATCTTGTTTTAGTAGTGGAATATCTGTGTAGATTTTACTGAAGATGACCGGTGCTCAGGATTCTTTCATCACTGCAGAGGTTAATAGCCTCACAAACCTTTAAAGCAAATTATTTTCCTATGCTCCTTATAGGTGTTTGAGATTAACTGTTGGAGGGAGGGAAAAGAGAACCAGAATTTGGATCCTAGTAGATAATTAAATCATTTGTAGTGCTTTACATGTAAAGGACACTAGATGGTAATAGTTCTGTATCAATCAGACCATTGATCCTGTTCCAAAGGGCTTAAGTCTGAAGATCAAGTAAAGATACATGGAGCAAACAAGACAGAAAAGGGTAGTGTAACCCTTTGTTAAACTGTAATATTTTCACTGACATTCCTGATTTTGTGGAAAACATGACACTGATTGCCATGAAAAAATAAAAACCTGGGAGAAGGAAATTAACTTTTACCAGTTTCACTTGCTGCTTATGTGAAGTGAAAATCCTCAGATACGCACTGGAGAAATGTAAGGTTAATTGTGAATATGCTATAGGTCAGTTGCTGTGCTTCTGAATTCTTTGAGGCTGATTCCACAAGTATGAATACTAAAAACAGTATTATTTCTTCAGAGAGAAGACTTAGTTCTCTTGAATTTTTTTCGTGCTTTTCATGTTGCTCTTGGTAGTCTTATGTGCAAAGAAGATTTCTTGTTAAAGCTGCTGGAGGGGTACCTAACAGAAGTATAGGAAAGGAAAAAAACATAAGAAACGAGGTCTCAAGCCTCTTTACAAATATCCTTGTTTCCTTTCTGGAAGGTTGGGGAATCAAGTTTCAGTTCTTCAAAACATTTGTAGTTTTTAATTTTGCCCCCACTTGTGAATGGCTAAATGTCCTGTAGGAACAGAATCTGGACATCAGTGTGTGAAGCAAGCAGGAGAGTTTATTACACACACAGCACTGGTGGAGTGTTATGTCACTTGTTAGGCTCAATGAACACTGTCAAACAATAGGTTACAACTAATTATATAGGATGCTCAATGGGCAGATCAAGTGATTGTGGGGGGGGGGGGGGGAGGCAGCGGGGATCCCAGACCCCCTGGATAGATGCTAATCGTGAGGCAAAATAAGAGCAATAATATAAAGTTACATAGTATTTTCCGCCCATAGCTTACATAATACCTTACATCTAGTAAACAAGTATTTAAACAAAGCAGACATAAACTATCAATAATGTCTTAAGTGGCGATATGTCTGTCAGCTTCAAGAAGGTGTGTCTGCACGGATGTGGTCCATCTGGGGATTAAAGCAGAGACTTTAGGAGTACTTAACAGTTGAGCATTTGTTCCTAGCACTGTTGAATGTGTCATGTCCTGTCTCCCATCCTGGGTCATTAGCTCTATGATGACCTTTCTTTGATGGGGGGGAACCATCATGTAAGTGCCAGTTCCAGACTCCAAATTTAGAATAGGAGTTCTTAACAGAATATCATAGCCTACCTCAGAAATGTTTACCCTGAAGTCCTTTGTGACCTGCAAACCCTCAGCTACTGTACTGCCTCTAGAGAATAACAGTTAGTTACTGTACATGGAGTATAAATGTTGAGGAAGTGGCTGCATATGTAAATTTGGCATTTTTCATATCAGAAATATAAAAGTGGAATACTTGTCTCTAAATATATACACCACATTACCTGTAGTATTCCCAATGATTGTAAAAGCTACATGTAATCACTATTTAGTAGCATGTCAGAAGAAATGTTGAGTCTACTGCAACCTGCTTTATGGCTGTGAAATAGTATGCAACAGATTTTTTTTAAAATCTTATGTGATGAAAACATTTGCATATGGGAATATGCCATTCAAAACTCTTGATATTTTTTTTAATGATACCTGGACACAAACCTATTGGCAGTAGTTAAAAAGTCTTAATTACTAAATAAAATAAAAATCTAGTATTCAAGATAGGGAATGTACATGAGAATACTATAGACTTTGAAGGGACTGTATCTATATTAGATAAAATTTGTGAGCTTTTTAGTACCATCAGTGTGAAGACTGCTGGGTTAATCTAGGATTGTGTATAGAATATATCTCCTAAAAATGGCAAATATTTCTTCCAATGTTTGCTCATGTGCATTTCACATTAGGTGTGTGTGCGCTCACCACATGCACCAGTGCCGAAAGTTTTTTCCCTCAGCAGTATCTGAAGGAGAGCAGCTCTTGCACTTTCTGAAGTGGTGCCTTCATGGCACAGTATAAGGGACACCAAATGCTGCCCCCCACTCTCCTCCTTGCCTCTAGTGATGGTGCTCAAAACATTCACTGATTTTACTAGTGTTGCTTAGGTTTCATTTGTAAAATCTCTAGTTCATGTAAAGTTTCTGTAAATAGTTAGTAATAGAGTTAGTTAGACCTCAGTTTTGAGTCCAGTCTGGTCCCCAGGCTTTAAACCCTGCAATCACTGTCAACATCCTGTGTTTATCAATGATCCATACAGCAGTTACCTCAGGTGCCTTGGTGGTGAAGGGCACGTAAGCGACAAGTGTCATATCTATAAGTCTCTTAAACCCAGGACTAAGAAGGGGGATGAAATCAAGCTCAAAGCGATCCGGATTGAATTGGTAATTACTCAGGCCCTGGAGCAAGGTCCCACTCAGCACTATGGTGTCTGAATGTAATGCCCTGCTGATCCCAAACCAGCACCGATTTCTCCCCCGCTACTCCTTTGTGATTCTAGCAATGAAACTGAAGAAGGCTGGTAGGGATTGATCTCCTGCTCCCTGACAGAGGAATGGCAAGACTTGGGGCTGAGCTGTGACTTTGTTGGGCAGCTACTTTCCCATTTGGGAAGTCGAGCCTCAGCTCACTTTGAGCAGTGCAGTCCATTTGGTTCCTTGCATGGAAGCTCATACATAGAAGAGGGTCTCCATCAGCTTTCGGCGCAGTCGATGCTTGAAGCTCTCCATGTTGTAATCCTAGCAAAATGCAGGACAATGTAGCACTTTAAAGACTAACAAGATGGTTTATTAGATGATGAGCTTTCGTGGGCCAGACCCACTTCCTCAGATCAAATAGTGGAAGAAAGTAGTCACAACCATATATACCAAAGGATACAATTAAAAAAATGAACAAATATGAAAAGGACAAATCACATTGCAGAACAGAAGGAGGATGGGGGGGGAGGAGGAAGGAAGGTAAGTGTCTATCACTGTTGTAATCCTGACACTTCCGGAGCAGCCCACACCAGCCCCAGTGATGCCCAGACTTCAGGGTAAACCTACATTGGGACTCTTTTGTCTGCCTTTGCCCACTTCACCTCAGTGGCATTGCTCCCCATCACAGCATACTTTTTGGCACTGGTCATACACTAGGCGCCAACACATCTCAGACTTGGGAGGCAGTGTCAACAAAGCCACCTCCAGCACTATCAGTAGGTGTCAAGGTGGATCTTGCCAGTTACTGGCACAGACATAAAAATGCAAAAGTGTCACAGCACACTATTACTGACAAATTGCTTACTTATTTTAACCATATAATTATAAAACAAATCAATTTGAATAGAAATATTGTCCTACATTTCAGCACATCGTATATAGAGCAATATAAAACATTTATTTGTATGAAATTTCAGTTTTTACTGACTTCACCGGGCTTTATCTAGCCTGTTATAAAACTGTGTATATAACTAGATGAATTGATGTGCCCCGGTAGACCTTTGCTTATTCCCAGATGTACATGTCCCCCTGGTCTAGAACCACTACCATCCAAATCTGAATTTGGTATAATGTTGATGAGAGAGGTCAGTACTAAGATGTAAAGGATATTTGGAGAAGGTAGTAAGTACTTTCTGAACCTTGAAGAAAGAATCAGCCATGTCAATTTCTTTCTGTGTATTCATCCATTTTAAGTATTGGTGTAAAAGAGGAAGAATGGCCTGGTTAATTACCTAGGGAATCAGGAGATTTTTCTTTATGACTTTGAGCAATTTACTTAGTCTTTCTGCCACAGCTGCCCATCTAAATTTTGAATATTATAGTACTTCTAGCGGTGATGAGGATAAATACATTTAAAATTATGATTCATTGAGATAGTTGAGTTAGTCTTAATCTTTTTATCATATGCATAATAGACATCAGGTGGCCTGTGACCAGAACTGGTTGCATCATTAGTTTCCCAGGCCAGGTACTGACCTAATGAGGACTAGATAAATACCTGATATAAATAGGATAACATCAGAAATCTGATATTTACCAGTTATAGTTTCTGCTGACCTCTGCACAAGGTGTCTGTGAAAGCACTTTGTTGGGCTTAACCCAGATAATTTCCTCATACTAGTAGATTCTTAACAAGCATGAAGGCCCTTAAAGTTTATTCCAGAGTTTCTGGCCTGGTGCCACCCCATAGCACATCCCAAATACCCTGTCCTCAGCTTCCTTGAGGTTCTTGAGATAACTTTTTCACAGTCCAGAATATTTAAGTACTTAAGTATCCTTGGGGGTGTCTTATTTACTTTGTCTTCTTCAGAATACAGACTTGTCCCCTCAGTTCCAAATTTTTCTTCTTTTTGGTTCGGAGTAGTAGGGGGAGGGGAGCTGTGCTAGGACTTGAGTAAGGCTCTTCTCCTTGATTCTTGAGTCCCACATCCTTCCAGGGGGGCCTGTGCTATGATTTAAGGCCAGCTTCCCCAGCCCATCTGTCGCCAGTTTCTAGGCCTGTATTACAACTCATCTCTTAGTTCTGCAGCCCACAGCTTTTCTACAGGGGCTTTGCTGGTAGGCAGATATTCTCCTTTCCAAGCTACCTTTATTACCTCGTTCCCCTCTGGTTCTCAATCTCTAAGGGCTTCTCTTTTATCTCCAGTCTGTCATGTGGCTGTGATCATTTTGCCTATGTGTGGAGGGGAACTGAGAGTGTCACAGATAGATCAGGACTAATGTTCTCTCTAATCTTTTTCTATTTCTGTGTTGAATATAATTTTTATGTGCATCACCAATAGAAATAAAAACCAGCTGTGGGCGCTCTACTAATCAGCTGGGTGGCATGTGAATCTCTCCTGGGTGGCCACAGAGGTGCCAAACTTACAGGGAACACTGGCCTTGACCTTTTACTTTTTAAAGGAACCAGTCACACTGACAGGTTGAAAATGTAAATGTTATTTCCTAGCTTATAGATAATTATATTTGTAGTGTCTGAGTTCATTTGCTTTTAATATTAGTACAGTTTCATGATATCCCATTTTGGCAGGCTTTCACTGGTCTGGTTGTTATTAAAGGAGAGGGACCCTGCTGAATTCAGCTCTGAACTACAGGGGGAAGGCTAATCCACAGTATGGGACTGCTAAATATACTATGTCTGTTCACTTAAGTTCCGAGAAACATTTCTCTTCCCCTATGCTTTTTTTTTTTCCTTAACCAAGGAATTTTTTAAAAAAGAAATCAGCTGGTTTATTTTAGCCAGTTGAGCACACTAAATATTCATATTCCAAGATAATTTATCCCGAATTGGACTTTCAATGGTAATTGTATGTTGATTGAGGAAGATATTTTGCAGTATAGTATCTAATCATGCCGATAATGATGGATAATTAATCTCTTGTAAAGTTATATCCCCTTAAAAAATTTTTTTCTTTTGTTTAACTTTTTCACTTTTAACTCTTGTCTATTTACAGATGCTGGATTAGAAGTGAAAGTAAAAGACCCTCCAAAAGGAATGATACCACCTGGAACCCAGCTTGTTAAACCAAAAGCAGAACCTCAACCAAACAAGGTTTGGAGAACAAGAATCCAAACAATTTGGATTCTTTGTATATTTTGGTTGATTAGAATAGTAATTCCAAACTAAAATATTTGCAAGTCATCTTTGTAGACTGAGTGCCCAGAACAGAAAAAGGAAAGGGAATTTCAATGTGTTTCTATTTGATTAACCTCTTTTCCTGAAATGGCAGGTTCATTCAGTAACTGGCCTTCATTTGGTATGACAACCAGTCATGTAGATCCTTGGTGGCTCCATGCCTATTATTACACAGCACTGAGACTGTTTACCACAGGAATGATAAATTAATTTTATTCAGCTTTATGGATTATAATGAGAGAGACAAAACATTTAAGCAGACTTTTATATTCTCTTTGTCACTGAGAATAAAATCATCTATTTGTTTTTCCCTCTTTCTGAATGTGTTCTCTTCCTCCTCTCATGTTTTCTTCATTCTTTCTCCTCTAAATTATTTCTTCTCCCAAACTTCTCTCCAGACTTTTTTAATCTTTAATATTTAATTTTCCCCTACTAGACAATCCATCCACATGAATTCACATAAGATTTGAAAATTTGAGCCCTCTCCCCGTACACATATACGCATACAACTTTAGTCATATGAGTTCAGAAAAAAGAGACCTTCATGTTGGAACTAGCCACAGAAGCAAGCCAACCTGTGCAGCTACAGAAGCAGATTGAACAGGAATCTAAATCCACTGATTTCATCAGATGTTTTACACCTTAAGCTTTTACTCAGATGTTTTTTCCTTTACTGATTGTATTCTTGTTGCTTTCCTATCTTCCTTCCCTTAGTCTCTTTACTGTCACTCCACGTGTCTACCATATTCCTCTCCTTTCCTCATTTTTCTCCTGATTTTACCCCTTAACTTCCCCAACACATCTAGGAACTCTAAAGTATTCTGTTGTTTCTGGTGTAATATGATACTTGTGTGGCTCCAAATGCAGGTAACTTTCAGTCTAGGTAAAGAAATTCTAGCATCTTCAATGTTGTGAAGTGCACTAGAGATAAGCAATTGAGAGAGAGAGGCGTGAACAAAAAAGCAACTGTTCTAGGTACCCAATGCGATAGGGTATCAGACTTGCTGTTGACATGGATCATTGTTGACAAACAGTCACTCAAACTAATTACCAAGGTATTTGCTCTGGACTTCATCTTGGATCCGTTGAGACAGCGTGAAAGACACCAAAACAATGCTAAACATTTACTAATATTTAGAGCCCTGCAAATCCGTGGATATTTTGCTCTATATCGTGAATTATTTTTGTATCCATGTATGGCTGTACAGATATGCTGCTACTCCTGTTTTATGTGCCACAGACAGAAGCCTTTGTCTTCTTTTTTGCATTTTCTTTTGAGGTGTCATCTATCTTTTTCATGGTTCTAAATATATTAGACAATATGACCAAAGTAATGGTTTGCCAAGTGTTCAGCAAGCACATGAAACGCAGACCCTTTTATCAGTCTTCGTAACCCTGCTACTGGGATAATTTAATTATTTCACTTCAGCTGAAGAGAGACACTTATCTCATTTAAAATGAGGGTTTCTTTAGAAAGGAATAAAAGTTACAAAATGACTGCAAGAGGTTTCTGAAGTAATTGTAGTAAAGCATTCTCTGTATAGGGGTACATCCCTTCTGTATAAGGCTTGATTCGCAGTCCACACTTGTTTCTCATGAATATATCACTCTATGGTAGGGCTACTCAACATATGGCCCATGGGCTGCATGTGGCCTGTGGTCCGTTTGTTTGTGGCCTGTGGTGTGGTTTGGGGTTATGCGGGGCTCAACACGTGGCCCGCAGGTGGGATCCTTTGAACGTGGCCTCCTCAATGACATGCTCCACAATGACAAGGTGTCTTTCAGGTAGGGTGAGCAGTGAAAGACACAAGCAGACAGGCTGGCTGGAACAGACGGATAAAGGGTGTCGGTGTTTCTAGCCCCCAGGGAGGAGGTGCTAGGAGTGCCAGGGCATTGTGGAAAGTGCTTTGTATTCATGTCCGCCAGAGTGAAAGAAGCTGTTTGCATGTATTTGCATATATATTGTCGTGTATATGCAACCACACTTGAGTTGTGGCCCTCGGCATGTGCTGTGAGTATCATTGTGTCCCACAGGGCTTCCAAAGTTGAGTAGCCCTGCTCTATGGCTTAGGAAACCTAGAGCTAATAAAGAACTGGAACTAGAAAAGATTAAAATAAAATATTTTGCTGAGAAGCTATTGAATCTTTTAATTTATTAGTCAACGTGACTAAACCTAAATATATATGTACCTGAAACTCAAAGAGCTAGAAACATAGGTGACCTAACATTCTGAATTCATCCTTCTTTATCTTGTATTTAAAACGAAAGGTCCAGATTTCTGATCCAGATCTTTATTAATGAAGGTTGTGTCAAAATTTCATCCAGACCTGTCCCATATGGATTCTTAAAACAAGTGCCTCTTTTCTGATTCTGGTAGTGATCAAAGTAATTAAATAGGCAAGAAATTCCAGTCTGTATTCCATCAAGGGAATCTGTAAAGATAGATGGAACCTGTGGATCTTCAGTATATTTGGCACAACAGTATCATAGAATCATAGAATAATAGGACTGGAAGGGACCTCGAGAGGTCATCGAGTCCAGCCCCCCGCCCTCAAGGCAGGATCAAGCTCCGTCTACACCATCCCTGACAGATGTCTATCTAACCTGTTCTTAAATATCTCCAGAGAGGGAGATTCCACCACCTCCCTTGGCAATTTATTCCAATATTTGACCACCCTGACAGTTAGGAATTTTTTCCTAATGTCCAATCTAAACCTCCCCTGCTGCACTTTAAGCCCATTACTCCTTGTCCTGTCCTCAGAAACCAAGAGGAACAAATTTTCTCCTTCCTCCTTGTGACACCAAAAGCACTAGCTGGTTCTGAGAGCAACCAAACTGATACAGCAATATATTTTTATGATTGTGCATTCATGTAAAATACCAGAAAAGTGGACTAAGAATCCAGTCTGTAATATTGGAAGCAAGTAAATTCCCTTCATCAGTGGAAAAGCTTCTTATGCTAAATGTGGCACACCTAATGGGAGCCCCTGAGTTAAGGGAATTTCTAGCTGGAACAGTAAGACCTGCTGCGGGAACCTTAGGTAGATCTAGGAGTATCAGCCCAAGAAGTAGTCAGGGAAATACTTACTCATTTTAGGTAACAATGAGGCTCTAGAGTGCATGGCACAGAGTCACAGATGGGACACCTCAACTGCTTCCCCCCCCCCCCCTCCCCGAACTCATTTATTTCCAAAAGTAATACAAAAACATTGCTATTCCTTGCCACACACTTGAGTAGAATCATGGGACTGGAAGGGACCTTGAGAGCTCATCAAGTCCAGTTCCCTGCATTCGTGACAGGCCCAAGCACTATTTAGACCGGTGGTCACCAACCAGTAGATCCCAATCTACTGGTAGATCTTGAAGCCTCTGACAGATGATCTTGACTGGTTTGGCCAAGAGGCTATCAAGTGCCAGCACTTCAGCAGCCCCTCTCCCCACCGCTGCTCATCTACTGCCCTTTGCCTTAGAGCTGCCCCTCCTCCTGGGGAGTGTCCTGCTTTCTGGCCTGGGCAAGGAGGGGTGTTCATATCAAGGTGCCCCCTCCCACACTGCGTCCTTTCTCCAAAAATGCAAAGGGGGGGCACAACAGGACTTGGGATGGAGTTTGCTGGCTGCTTTTGGGAGTGGTGCAGGGACAGGGCAAGGGTGAGCCTGCCATAGCCCCACTGCACCACCAACCAGGAGCCACCTGAGATAAGCAGTGCCCAGCTGGAGCCCGCATCTTGAAACCTTACCACCATCATGAACCCCCTCCTACACCCTAAGCCCCACCCTAGCCCCGAGCACTCCTGCATCCCAACTGCCTGCTCCAAGAGCAGCTCGGAGCCCCTCTCATGCTCCAGATCCCTTAAAGAAGACCAGAGCCTGCACCCCAACCCTCTGCCCCAGCCTGATGAAAGTGAGTGTGGGAGGCAAGAGAGGGAGAATGGAGTGCTTGGGGGTGAGGCCTCAGAGAAGGGTGGGAAGGAAGTGGGGCAAGGGTATTTATATTTGAGGTAGATCTTGGATTGCACTTAAATTTAAAAAGTGATCTTGTGCTTAAAAAGGTTGGAGACCTCTGATTTAGACCATTCTTGACAGATGTTTGTCTAACCTGCTCTTAAAAATCTCCAATTATGGAGTTTCACAACCTCCTGTTGTGAATTTATTCCAGTGCTTGCCCATTCAGACAGGAAGTTTTTCCTAATGTCCAACCTGAACCTCCTTTGCTGCAATTAAGCCCATTGTTTCTTGTTTTATACACAGAGATTAGGGAGAATAATTGTTCTCCCTTGTAACAGTGTCCTAGGTACAGAAAAACTACTGTTGTGTCCCCTCTGTGTCTTCTCGTTTAAAAACTAAGCAAACATAATTCTTTCAATCTTCCCTCATGTTTTCCAGACCTTAAATCATTTTTGTTCTTCTCTGGACTTTTTCCAATTTGTCCACATCTTTCCTGAAATATAGTGCCCCAGAACAGGTCATGATACTCCAGTTGAGGCTTTAGCAATGCAGAGAAGAGCAGAAGAATCACTTTTCATATCTGTATTGCAACACTTCTGCTAATAGATCCTAGATTTATGTTCGCTTTTTTTTTGCAGTAGTATTATACTGTTGACACTCTTTTGTTTGTGGTCCACTATGTCCTCCACACACACACCGGATCCCTTTCTGCAGTGTTCCTTCCTAGGTAGTAATTTCCTATTTTGTATGTTTCTCTACAAAAATAGTCCAGATGTTAGTTTGAGGACCATTAAACTTGATGATCAGTAGAGGACATTCAGTACTTAAGAGTCAGAGTGAGTAAAAGGAGACTAATGGAGCATTGCAACTGACATCATGGGCTAAGGAGGTCATTGCTGACTCAGTGGAGACCTCTAATCTGTAGTATATTGTAGTTCCTGTCAAAAGTTCTAAGCCTCATCTATTTCTAGCTATAGTTCGAAACACTGAATTTGGTAATCAGCTGCTGCAGGGAAAAAGATCTCTCCTCAATAATTTGCATACATCTGAGACCGTGTTAAATCTGTCATAGATTGTGTCCCTCTGGAACTAAATCTGCAATTCCAAGATCTTACCCATCAACCATTTGAATTGTTATACTCCTTCACCTTTCACCTTCCTTCACCTTTCAAATAACAACGGTGTTATGAGAATTCCAAAATATGTGCAGACCAGATGCTACTTTCCACTGGAATTCTATTAATCTTAAGTATGAATCGTCACAATATGGGTGCATGAAAGATAATAAAAATATCTACATAAGTAGAATAGAATTGTTTAGGAAATCAGTACTTCTTTTTTGTTGCCCTTTCACGCAAAGGGGAAGAAGATGGCTAAATTAGCCAATGTTCAGGTGGTTTACAAATAACATATCTGAAGCTTACAGTAACAACTGATCTGAATGCTAGTCTTAGGGGCTAGTGTACACTAATGCTGTAAGTTGTTCTAAGTTGTACTAGTTCAGTTACATAAATTGCATAACTGAAGTTGGCACAACTTAGGTCGACTTACAGCAATATTTACACTAACATAACTTCCTTCTCTCGGAGGTGAAATACAGACATCAATAGGAGAGCATTCTCCCATTGACTTAGCATGTCTTCACCAGACTCACTAAATCGACACCGCTGCATTGATCACTACAGTACCAGTGTAGTTGGTAGTGGAAACATGACCTTTGTCTCTAAATCCCTAGAGAGTGTTTGCTAATATGAAAATAATCTACTATATATTTGAGAGAGTTTGTCTGTGTGTCGGTCTGTTCAAGAACTCCTAAATCGTAAGAGCTAGGACCACCAAATTCAGTATGCAGCTTCCTTTTATCATAACTAAAAAGGATTTGGTTGTGCCAGGAAAATGGACTGTGCCTGGAATGGGATTGATTCTCGTAAAACCATACAGAAAAGAGACAGAATCACCAGGCCGGTGAAAGAAGTCTGGAACTGCCCCAGTTCTGAGCCTTCCACATCCATGCAACCTTTAGGGAGGTTGGGTTGGGAGGGGGAGATGAAGCTCCCCTCCCCCCAATATGTATGGCAGCATTGCTGGCTGTTCCACTTTGTCAAGAAAGTGCATAGTTTGCTGCATTCCTCACTGGCTGGAGAGCGCATTGGTCAGACGACCCTGGACCTGCCCCAGCCAGGGGACATCCACACCTCCCCTGGCTGTGCCCACTGTAGCTGTAGTGTCCATGAAGAGGCACTTCTCACCTGGGCCCAAGCTGCTGCAGTGAAAGAGTTCTGGTGTAATCCTCTCTCCCTGGGGCAGGCTACATACTGAACAACTCATCTGCAACCTCACCGCAGGGCAATGATTTAAATGAAACACATGCATTTTCATTTTATTTCCCCAAAACAAATATTGAGTTAAGGGCACCCAAGCAACGTAGGGCAAATCTTCTAATGTCAAATTAGAAGTAAATTCAGAAAAGATGTAAGGATACATTTTTCTGTAACTTATTACAATTTGTTATAAAGCTTTTTTCAAATGAAAATGATTACAAAAAGCATTACACTTTCTTTTAGAAATTTAACATAATTTATTTTTAAAAAGAGGATTAATGCACTTCAGAAAGTTTAAATATCTTAACCCTGAATACATTTTTCTTCTCAACATCATTCTAAGGGCCAGTAAAAGATTTTGTGGTTGTGTTACTGTCAGTTTTTACATACAAAGTTTGTTGATGCAGGAAAACTTAGTTTTAAAACATGTATTGCATTTGTGAGGTAGAACACAGTCTGAAGAGACTGTGATCTTAAACCACTCATCTTTCATCCCAGCATAGGGCAGAATTCTGCTAGTGGGGTAGTGTGGGACAATAATGGCAATAAGAAGGTTTTGGTGGCACAGGGACTATAGCAAATCATAACAGGAATAAGGAGAATATGATGTAAACTTGTTATGAGCAACTGGATGACAATGGCACACATATAATGAGGGATGACTACTGGCCACAGGTGGGTGTTTGAAACATGTAGACAAACTCAGACGGATGTAAATTATTTCACCAAAGCTGTAATGTTGAGATGCTCCACCAAATAGAAACCCAGTAGTCTTGGGCTGTATTCTGTAGAAAAACAACATTGAAACTATTAAAAAAAAAACTAGGTGATGTACCTAGTGTTGCACAGGTCCTTAATCGTTGTAATGTTTGGTGGTTGGTTTTGTAAATTAAAAGGGAAATGTGCATGCTTTATGTACATGATTGTATAGGCCTGGGGGAGGGGGGGCTCAGAGCAGGGGGTTGGGAGTGGAGGGGCTCAGGAATGGGGTAGGGGTGCAGGAGTGAGGGCAGGGAGTGGGAGGTGCAGGATTCAGGGCAGGGGACTGGGAGGCCAAGGAGGGAGCTTACCAGAGCAGCAAGAGTGGCACTGCTATGGCGTCAGCTCATCCTGGGGGGAAGGAGCAGTGCTCTCCAGCCATCAGCTCCTCCTTAGGGCCTGGGGCTGCATTTCCTGGTTGGTGGCTCCATTCGGGAGGCCAGGGCTGCAAGGATCAGCCCTGGCATGGAGCTAAACTAGAGGAGGCTCAGCTCAGAAGGATGGCCCTGGCCCTCTAGCAGCACCCCCCCCTCACTGTTTCCTGCAGCCTGTGGAGGGGCGGGGGGAGAGGGAAGTGGCATTCCAAGGACTGGCCTGGCCTTCAGCGTGTTTCTCTCCCACCCGTGGCCTGCAGGTGGTCTACAGAAGGAACAGGCTCCAGGACCTGGTCCAAGCCTCCAGGGGCTCCCCATATCCTGCAGGTTGTTGGTGGGAGAGGACAAGGCCCCCATTTCCTATAGCCTGGCCCAGGGGAGGTGAGGCTCTGAGGACCAACCCTGGCCTCCAACAGTCCCCTTCCAACCTCATGTGGCCTGCAGGCTCTGGAGGCCGCCCTTGGCCTGCAGCAATCCCACCTACCGTGGCCTATAGCCTGTTGGGAGGAAAGGTGGGGGGTGTTGAGGCTCAAGTGACTGGACCCAGCCTCCAGCAGCCCTTCCCCTGTGGCCTGCAGCCAGGAGTGGCATGCAGCAAAGGGCTGGGGAGGCTTTGGGGTAAGGGAGCTACTTAACAGTGTCCTGGTAGATAAGATGGCAGAGCTGTAGCCTTGCTGGCCAATCCATTGGTATTGTGGCTAGCCTCAGTGGATACACTGCACGATAGGTCTCCCTTGCGACCTTGCTGCTCCTCTCATATTGCATCCCTCTGAAAAGCCCTTCCCTTTGCATTTATGGAAAACTGTCCTTGTCTCGGGGCTTCCAGTTGTCCCAGCACAATGAAACTCTCGCCTTGCTTTAAGTTAGGAGAAGAGGAAGCAGCATACCAATTTAGTGGCTTTAGCTTTTACCTTTCAGGAGGAGTTCTTAAGAAAACGGAGTTGCAGACAGGCAAACGTAACTCTAAGAAAATATACATAGATATATAGAGATTAAAATAAAATGTGAAGATAATATTTCATTGATGTTTCTGATGTTCTTATGTTCATATAATAGATTTGTTTTCAATTGAACGTAGTTTTGCTATAAGATTTTTTGCATAGGTTATACATAAAAACATAAGCTTTACACAGCAGCTGTGGGAAACTAGCAACAAACTCTTGAGACTGCCATTTCATTACTGTAACATTTCAGAATCTGTTTAACCTATTTCTGTATACTCTGGAGAATTCTGTTCCATTTTTTTTTCTGCCTTACTGTCTTCCTTTGCCTTTCTTAGGTTCGCAAATTTGTGGCCAAGGACAGTGCAGGGCTTCGTATCCGTAGCCACCCTTCCCTTCAGAGTGAGCAAATAGGCATAGTGAAAGTCAATGGATCCATCACTTTTATTGACGAGGTAATTCATAAGAAACTTCTGTTGTAAAAAAAAAAAAGGGGGGGGAGGGGGGGCTAAAGATGCAAATAAATGGTCTAATTATCGTGTATAGAAATTGCCTTTTCTATAATGAAAGCAAATTGCATCAGATACAGATTTTTGTATTTTATATCAGTCTAGATTTTCAGTGACATTTTACTTATTTTTATTTATATATATATTTTTTATGACTCCAACAGACTTTGAGACTGCAGTCTGAAGAAGTGGAGTAGTAATATTAAAAGTAACATTACAGATTTGCTGTGGTATCTTTAGGGATTGGCTGTTTGAACATTTAATCTATAAAACACTACATTGAAATTGTAGAAAGTGTTTTCATTAATCTTTCATTTATATTTCTGAAAGATTATAACGTGAGTAAATCTGCATGTATCATCCTCATCCTTACAATGTAACTTCATATTTAACTGAAGTTATAAAAGCCAAGGTGGTGCTCATGAAACCTAAAAGTGAAAGGTGGGGAACGTTACAAGGAAAGGTCTGGCTTTAATTTTCAATGATTTTTTTCTAGTGATTCTTCTTACTTGCACTGCCTGGTACAAATGACTTTCACAGTTTAGCCTTTTAAAACGTATTCTTCATACTGCTTTGTCATCCTTCGCTGCTTTAAGTGCCTCAACACTCTTCCCTACTTTCCATATGTCCTACCATAATAGCAAAGAGCTTATCTCTAATGCTGCCATTGTCTGCCTGATCTGAAATCTTTCGTCCTTGCTTGCTATGTATTAGTTGCGGGAAGGCACGGCTCGTTTTTGTTGCTTGTTTCCCATAGATTCACAATGATGATGGTGTTTGGCTGAGACTGAATGATGAAACAATAAAGAAGTATGTTCCTAACATGAATGGGTACACTGAAGCCTGGTGCCTGTCTTTTAACCAACATCTTGGCAAGAGCCTTCTGGTCCCTGTTGACGTAAGTAAAAGGTGCCTTTGAAGAATACTAGCAGTACACTCTGTCCTCATTACAAGGCTTTCTTTAATTAAGGCTGCAGCTGTTCAGTCCTGAGGTAAACCACACTATACTAAATATTGCCTTATATTTGTTCGAGTTCTTTAGGGCTACTGTGTAATGAGGGTGGAGTGTAGAAAGGTTAAGGCCCTTAACGCTGAACAGTCTTCTCCCCCTCCCCCCACCAAAAAAAAAAGAAGAAAGGAAGGAACAACAAAGTAGGATCCAAGACTACAATTGTGCACCAAGGATCAGACTGATTGGAAATTATGTGGTCTGCACCAACTGTGTTTTATATAAGCCTAACACGTATTTATTCATAACACTGCCCAATGGTGCTGTTATTTGCCCACATTAACTTAATATTTATTTTATAGATGGAGAGGAGTGTTTCATTTCATGTCTGGGTTTTAGTCTTTTAGTATTTTTCACAATATTATTACACTCATGGCAATGCAGTACAAATCTCTGGTGAAATTGTGATGTTACTGGCAGTAAAAAATTTGGGCTATTAGAATGTTCTTTTGGTTCTATTAATTTTTCATTGACCAATCTCTTTGTGGATTTCACAGTTGAGTCTTCATATTAGCCAGCAATTTCTTGCCATCACAAGATTTTCCTAATGTTTGAGGGGAAAAAATTACGTTAATGAATTTATAATAGCAATAAGCAAAATGCAGGTGTGCGGCTTTAGGAAGTAAATCAACAGTACCAGAATTTGGAAATAGAAAGTGCCTCCTCTAGCTTCATGGATTTTGCCTTCTTGCCAGTAAGATCATATATTGACAGAACAACACTTGTACATTGGGACCTGTCCCAATAGAAACCATATCCGTGGAAGTATCTTGGTAAAAACCCATTACATTAAGAAACACACCATCTTCTTTGAGTATCTGCCCTTGTGAGTACCACTTTAGAATGTTGACTTGCCCGTGTACTCTCAATTGGACACTTTTATGTGCATTGCTCATTCCTGTGCTATATAACCTGGAGCCTCAAAGTGAGAATTTGGAGAGAAGGAGAGAATCTGCTTGCCATTTCTGTTCCTTCTCAATTGCCTTCAGTTTGAAATGGTGTCCACTGCTTCTTTATTTGCCCTTTATTTTACTTTAATTCTTACTTTGCTGATACTTTGCATACAGGGTGCAGGGTGCATGTTCCTACTTCTCCTCATGTCCAGCTAGGACAGATTCTTCTTCAAGTGCTTGCTCATGCTGATGCCATTATAGTTGTGCGCACCCTTGTGCACAGTTGTTGGAGATTATTGCCTTAGGAGTATCCATAAGGTCAGCTGTCATGCTCCCTTGTGTCTAGAGATGTGAACGACTAATCGACTATCCAATAAACAAATGCTTATTGGATAGTCAACAAGATAGTCAGCTAGTCGCTCCTCCCCTCCCCCTTGCTTCCTCTGTCAGAAAGAGGTAGCGGGGGGGGGGGGGTAGAAAAAGAGATGCTTAAAGTGGCAATACTGCGTGGAGACTGGAGCCAGAACCTGGGCACCACGTGGTGCTGCTGCTTTGAAATGCTGCATGCAGCCAGGAGTACCCAGCTGGCCCTGGGCTGCACACAGTGTTTCAGAGCAGCAGGGCTGCGTGGAGCCTGAAGTCAGCGGGGGAGTCCCAGCTGACCCTGGGCTGCACATGACACTGCTACTTGGAAGCACCTCCGGGAGCACAGGGCCAGCAGGGAATTGCTTGAGTTCCTCACTGGCCCAGTGCTCCCCATAGTGTTTTCGCCTTTGAAGTGTAGGAACAGCCCTCAGGCTGAAGCGCCCTTACTGACTAATTGAACAATTGATGCAAATTGCATCGGCTATTCAATTAGCCAAATTGAAATTTTACATCCCATCTTGTGTTATGTTCATGCACTGGTGTTTCGGGTGCCAGTGACCCTGTGCCCCCTCAGTTCCTTCTTACTGCCTATGATGGTTGGAATATCTTCTCTCGCAGGACAAGAATGTTAGTACATCTTTACAGTCCATTGTTCATTTTCTTTGTATGTAGTTTGTAGATATTTAATTAGCCGTTAAAGTTAGTGTGGTAATTAGTCCTGTCTGGCACTTTGTCTCAGAGTGGGAGATGTCCTATTCTTCTGGCTTCAATATATGTTCATCATGTAACAGGTCTATAATGCCTATCAGTGATCCCCATGATAGGTGTTTGAAGTGTTTGGGTGAGTCTCATAGAGAGGACACATGCAGAATCTGAAGAAATGTTCACCCTAAAACCCAAAAGGAGCAGGCTATGCTCCTGAGGTCTCTTGTCATGGAAGCAGCCCTCTTGCTTGGATCCCACACTTAGCGTTTCAGACTTGCTGCGTTTCACCTATTTCCCCTTGTAGCTGTCACCATAGACTCAGTTAAAACACCTGTCTCAGTTAAGACCTCAACACCTTAGGGCAAGCCATTCATTGGACTGCTCCATAGGGCAGTGGAACATCCAGACTGCAGGTGTAGAGCCCCTTCTCTGTGGCCTAGGATCTCAGTGCTGCACCCTCAGTCTCTAGTCAGAATGCTCAGATACTCAGTGCTCCAGTACAAGCAACCTTCCTGCCAAAGATCACAGGACACCTTCACCTCGATGCTCTTCCAGACATTGGGCTCCATAAGGACAGGATTGTTTCCTATCACAGCATGAGTCTCCACCTGCATCGTTACAGCTTATTGGGCAGGCATTGATCCTTGCTCTCATCTCACCAGTTGCTGATCTAGGTCATTTAGCAGATTCAGGCCTCGACAGCTCTGCCTTGGTGGTCCAATTCAGACCAGGAGTTCAACCCCTGACTAAGGACAGTGACTTGCTGCTGACTCATTAGATTGGTACAACATGTGCAGTGTTGGCATAGCAGCAGTGAAAGTGTCCCACTCAGTGCTGTAATGCCAGTCTCATATTCCCATGGCCTCTTCAGACAAACTGCCTTGGGCACTGCCAGTACTAGAGTCAGTACACAGTGCCGAGTCTGATGCAGGCCCAACGCAACAGGCTGCAACATAGAATCATAGAATATTGGGGTTCTAATCCAACCCCTTGCTTGAAGCATGACCACCCTCAACCAAATTGTACCAGCCAGAGCTTTGTCAAAGCCGAACCTTGAAAACTTCTAAGGATGGAGATTCCACCATCTCCTGAAGTAACCCGTTCCAGTTCATCATCCTCCTGGCAAAGTAGTTTTTTCCCCTAATATCCAACGTAGTCCTCCCCCTCTGCAACTTGAGTCTATTGCTCTTGGCTTTGTCATCTGCTACCACTGAGAAAAGCCTAGTTCCATCCTCTTTGGAACCCCTCTTCAACCTTAGTTGAAGGTTGCTATCAAATATCCCTTCACGCTCATGTAGACTAAATAAGCCCAGTTCTCTCATCCCCTACTCATAAGCAGTGTTCCTTGTATGCTGCGCAGCAGCACAGTTTCATAAGTAATTAATCAGCCCCACCCAGTCAGAGGCTCAGGGCTCCATGCACACTTTTGCCACACACTATGCTGCACTATAACAAGCCCAAGAGGAGTCTTCAGAAGAGCTATGTTGCAATAAGCATATCAGCTCTTCCCACCTCTGGGCATGCTGCTTAGTGTTCTTCAAGATGTGTTGTTCACGTTCATTCAAAATACCGCCCTCCTTTCCCATGGTCGGAGTTGTCCATCAAGAAGGAAATGAGGGTTGAGAGGCCAGAGACTCTCTATATATAGTGCAGCATGTGCATGCCATGCCAGAGGGGGCCTGAGCCAGTTCCCCTATGGATTCTGCAATGAGGAAATCTTTCAGCACCAGTGCATGTAGTGAGCACACGTACCTATGTTGAATGAACATGAGCAACACATCTCAATAAACCCCAGTAATGGAAACGGGTAATTGACTTTTATGTCAGCTTTGATCCAGGAGAGAAATTTTATACAATTAAAATATGGAAAATGAAGTTTGGACTAGAAACAGCAACACATTTGGTTGAAGAACTGTATTGTAATGGTGACAATATTATGTTTCTCATTTCAGTTAAAAGATTTAGTGCAGTGGCAGAAGTAGTTAAAGCAGAGAATCTGGAATTCTTGAGGCCATGGCTTCATTCCTGGCTCTTGTCCAAGCAGACTGCGGTTTTGGACAAATTACTTAATTCCTCTATACAACAGGTTTCTCATTGTAAAATGGTAATAATGCTTAACTAATTCATAGGGATGTTGTGAAGTTTAGGTCATTATTAATAGAACAGAAAGGATTTGAAGGCCCTCTTATAGATTATACTATGGAAGTACAAAACATTACTAATAACAAAATGGTATCTAAACCATCAAACAATATGTAATGGGAAAAATTTAGATTTCTGTTGTGAGAAACTACATAAAATATAATATTCAAGTATGGTTCAGTGCAAAAGGTAAAATATCGTAAAAATGGTATTCAGTGTTTGTACATCTTTCAATTACTTCTTTTCAAATTTCATTCATTAACAAGAAATACTGTCTTCTTTGGACCAGTCTTTGCTCTGTTACAAACCTGTTTGGTCATGATGATATAGGGTATGTTTGCAGGAAGAATTTGGCCTTCTGAAACTTTACTGTAGTGACAGGGCATAAGAAAAGAATCCAGATTACAGGTTTAGTTGACAAAATTTAGTAAAAGAAAAATGTTTCTTGTAATCTTAGAAATTTGATATGAAATCACTGAAGCACAAAAAACTTATTCCCAGTATGTCATAGTAGTGTTGTTTTAAGAGTAAAAACCTAATTCTAAGGCAGAAAAATTATTGCAAAACTGTGCTTCAGAAGCTTCAAGATTGCTCTTATATAGGAAATTCTCTGCTAAAATGCTGAGTAATTTTAAATGTTTTCAAATCTTAATGAAAAGATTGTGTATAAAGAATGAGAATTTTTTTTTTCAAAACTGGTTAGCAAAGGAAAACATAGGAATGGAGAGTTGAAAAATGTCAGCATACAGGCTAAAATGTGACATTTTTGCACATGTGTTGGTCTAATTTTTGTTCTTCAACATGGAAACATTTCTTTTCAATCGAGGGGATTTGTATTGGGACTTTTTAAACCAGCACACTCATCCGTGTTATATTCCTTTAAACTGGCATTCAGCATACTACAAGGCAAGAAAACATGATGTTTTTAAGATTCCAAAAGTAATACAATATAGAAATACTAGTTTGGTATATTCAGTGTTGCACGGCCACCATATTGCTTTTTTCCCTCCTGATAATTTCATGTTCATTGCTTCTCACATACAGCTTTATAACACAATAATAATAATGCATAACTTTGAAAAAAGCACCAGAAAAATCATTTTTGATGTTGTTTTATGTATGAAAGTCTGCATTTCTCTATTAAGAGTAGATATTGAGAATAAATTGCAAAAATAGGCATTCAATCTGTTAATATAAATTGAATTGAATTGAAAAATCAGATAAATATAGGCTTTAATAGATTTATTATATATAAATATGTGTGCATATATAAAATACAATATAATAGGCTCTTTGACACACACACAAATTTGGCATAAATCTATTTCAACTTTCTACCTGAAGAGGAAGGACTTCAGCCACCTTCTTTGTGTATAAATATTGTAATTTTGGAACAGGCACGTGGATATACTGTATTCTTAAAAAGTTGTCAGAATGAGCATTTTTCTGTTCTAGTCTTTTAAATTGCAAAATTTTAGTCTTAGTAAAACTTGACCTGAGAAGAACTTTGTCAAAAACAAAATGTGCGTCTGAGGTAGTTTATTTTTAGTTTTTTACATTGTATACACAACCTATGTATACAAAGCAATTTATAGAAAAAGTTGTCAGAAGCTTTCTGTCTGACTCCTTTTTTTGGTTAAGCTAATTAATTAAACTTCAACAATGGTATAAAGGAGAGGTAATATGACTGCTTTTCAAGGATGTAATTCAATTTCCTTGTCAAAATAGGCCTAGGAAACATGATCTTAATAATTATATTTTATTAGTGTAGATAAGTGTTGCTGTTCCAAAGAGATGCTGCAGATTGCATTTCTTTTTATACTAGTTAATTAACACTCTGCTTTAAATAGAGATGAAATTTTGCTTCCATATGATGGAGCAGGGAGAATTTTTTGAAGTAGAAAGAAATAAATTTATATTTTAATGTGAGAATAGGTTGTTTTATGGTTTTCCCCCCAAAAAATTAATGGATATTTTCCTATCTGCATTGTGAAGGTATTTAAAATGTATAGTAGAACCTCACTAATTCCCACTTAATGGGACAGCAGTTGTGGCTTGCTAAACTCTTTAGCTTAGTTTAGTTTATATAAAATACTAGTATATTTTGTACAAATAATAAATTATTAGTCATAATCCCACCTATCTCATTCAATTAGTTTTTCTTCTGATATAATACGAATAGTGTTATTTTTGTATTCAAATTATAGGTATGCAGACTACTGAGGTTGTATTGCATGGCAAAAATTTGTTGTTCAACTTGTTTTGAGGATAGTTTAATACTGTATGTATCTTTCCTCTTACGAGTTTGGTGGCTGATGGTCCACATTCAGCCATGCCACATTAATTCGCTCAAATAATCTTTAGAAAGCAGCAGACTGTCTTGTCATAAAACAAATCTGGCTTCCACAGGAACATGTATTGTTTCATTATCACAGGACTGTGGGGTTGTCTTGCAGAAGGCTCAAGCTTTAACAGATGTCTGGCTCTTATTTCAGTAAATGGCATGACACACTACATCCATTTAGAGCTTTTGACATATAAATCTGTGTTTAATAGATGATTTCTAAAGGTGAGCAATGGACTCAAATGACTTCACTTTAAAAAAAAAAAAAGTCAGTTTATTTTAATACTGATATTAGAATTCAGAAATTTTGCATTACCATGTCTCTAGCATCTTCTCCAATGTTCTCTTATTCCCATTTACTTGTTGATATTTGTCTTTTCTTAAACTTTGTTGCTCAGAATGTCTTTAATGCTAGCCAAGGAGTCAGGGATTTGGACTTTTTTTCTTGGACTTCTAAAGCTTTTCCTCCCCAGGTAAGTTAGCTATCAAGAACAGTCGCATTATATCCTGATGTTTTACGTTAAGAAATACATTTATATTAAATAACCTTTTGAAGTCTGCTGTATTCTGATTTATTTTTGCAGGAAATGCTAGATATGTGAATATCATGCTGTAGAATTGTATATCTACTCCTTTAATAATTGCTAGTTCAAAATGCTAATGGTGATTACTCAATATCCAGCAACACAAAAATAACCATTTTCTTTTAAACATACATTATTCAGAAGCATTTCTGGCCATTTCACATTGACAAGAGTCTTTCATTCACTTCTGTTTATAGACAAGGTATACTGCTAAATCTTCTTTTCGTGTTTTCAATTCTACACACCTGTCCATTGCAAAAATAAGTAAAATGAATATAATAGGTGCCCTTATGATTTGGATCAGCTCAAAAAAATAATAAACAGAGCTGATGAAAACTACACTAACTTTTACAAATCTATTTTAAAAGTTCCATAATTCCTAGAAAAATAGCCATTTGTATTATACATAACTGAAGGTTGACAATCTCTTCAATGTGTGTGTGAATTATTTGTGAGGATATTGTTGCTTTTTAGGCAGTAGTTTCCATAGGGAAAAAAATAATGAAAACTATTCCCTAATAATTAGTCATATTGGTTCTTCTCCCTCCAACAACAGTGAACTGCTTTGCTTTTCTGTAGATACATGGAAACTTTAATTGACAAAAATGTTTAACTTCTAGTTTTTATAGAACATTAGACTTTTGTGTTCCTTGAAACAATTTACTTTTTAAAATATCACATCTTGAATTGAAAATTCCCTTCTTTATAGAATAATTTTATACTGTGTAAGAGCTCAGTTGAGGTAGTTTGCTTGGGAAAGCTATTATAACAACACTTTGGGAAGGCTGTTACTCTAAGCATAATATGTAGGATTCAATACCAAATAGAACTGAAAACTGAACAATACAAAAATTCGGATACTAATTGACCACATATGCAAATTATATTAATGTCACTTATTTGTTTGTGATATAGTGTGGGTATATGAGTGTTGCTTCCCTTTATCTTTATATATACTTAACATTTTACTAAATTACATCCAGCGGAAGAGTCATTCCAATATTTCTCATTTATACTGAAGATTGTGGAGTTTAGAAACTTAAACATATGGGCTGCTGTCTATACTGGCCGCTTGATTTTGCATAAAAGCACTGGCATTCTACTGTCCAAAATCAGTGCTTCTTGCGCAAATGCTTTGACGTTCCCTTTCGGGCAAAAGCCCTTTTCCGGAAATGTTTTTGCGCAAGAAGGCCAGTGTAGACAGCTAAAAACTGTTTTGTGCAAAAAAGCCCCGATGGCGAAAATGGCAGTTGGGGCTTTCTTGCGCAAAACCGCGTCTAGATTGGCACGGACGCTTTTCCACAAAAGCGTCCGTGCCAATCTAGACGCTCTTTTCCGCAAATGCTTTTAACAGAAAAACTTTTCCCTTAAAAGCATTTGCGGAAAATCATGCCAGTCTAGACGTAGCCATGGAGTCATCTTACTTCAGAAGTATAATATCAGATCAGGCCTGGATTTGTCCTTAATTCTTGCTTGCAAAATAAGTCTGCAGTGCTACTCTAGTTCTCACAGTAAAAATAAAATGATGAGTACACGCTATTTTATTATGTGCATACAAGAATCATTGGGCTATTACTCTTCTTGGCTTTAGTAATAATAATTTTACCTTTATTCAGTGTTTACTGTGTGTTCCTAAAAATCGAGTGCAAAAAAAAGCACATTTAAATTGGAAACCAGATAGCATATACGTTTGCTTTTCACGTGTCCGGAATATCAATCACTGGTTATTGATTGCAAACTTGTTATATTTGCAAGATACTGCATAGCGTGTTTGGATTTTTGTAGATAAATGACAGTACAAAGGACATCATGAAAATAATTTAATATCAAACTGCACATATGAAAATATCTGTACATTTAGTGACCCAAATTTAAGGATGTATTCCACTGAAGTACCTGTTCATTTCAAATATATCAGTTGTTGAGATATGCATGTGTGTTTGCAAGTTAAAACAGTCAGTTAGAAAGGAAGCCTATAATTAAACTGGCATGACCAGAGGATTTTTTTCTCTTTCTAGGTTAAGAAGTTAACTGTTCCAGACTTAGTAAAGAGGGTTTTCTAATCTAAAAAGTGTAAAGACATTATTAACAGGTTCTATTCTGTGTTTCTTTTGCTTTTTAAATTTTTCAGGAATCTGGGTCTAATACTGATGACATTTTCAAAGACATAAATTCACGTTGCACACAGGAAGCAGTGATGCAAGAGCAAGATGTGCCATTTCTTCGAGGTGGACCTGGAGTGTACAAGGTAGTGAAGACTGGCCCTTCAGGTCACAACATCAGAAGCTGTCCTAACCTTAGAGGTATCCCAATTGGAATGTTAGTTCTGGGAAACAAAGTCAAGGCAGTAGGCGAGGTATGGATCCTTGTAGCTTCAGTTCATGTCTTCATAGATACCAGTTTATAACCGTAGTAAACTCAACAAAAGCATCTTCCCCTACACAAGGTTTGCTTTTCCAACCCCGGTGGCTAAATGTTAACATTTGAACTTGGAATATATTATAAATATTAATTCAATTTGTCTTGCTTTATAGAAAAGTGTCCATTAATTGGAGTTATGTTAAACTTGAATTTTCTGATACAGCAATTACATATCCTTATTTATATATTTATGTTACTGTATGGTTGTTTTGTTGCAAAATAAGATGATCTGTTTCACTTACTGATTATATGTATCAAAGTTATTTACCTTGTTGGAGGAATCATTTCCAGGGCTGTGATCAGTTCAGAAATGATCCTATTTCACTGTATTTATTCAGTTGTTGTTGTACCTGTTATCATACTTCGGTATTTTCCTGTCAAGATGTAGTGTGTCATGCTATTTCTCAAACAACATGAGGAGCATAATTAGCAAATTTACAAATATTTCATATATAATTAGACAATATAATTTATTTTGGTGTTTCAGGTGCCAAAAAAACCATGGAGGTTGTTGGATAACACCTTCTGAGGGCTTATTTGTGTTTGTGGTTGGTTGGTCAAATATTGAAATTTTTTTCTAAACATGAACTGATCCAATAGTGTGAAAACATTTATAATTTTAAACTTGCTAAACATGGAATTTGGTTTTTGTTATACCTCAGGCTGTGGCCTTAATTTCAGAAACATGTTTTTTGTAATATCATGGTGAAAATAAACTTATTGTTTCAACTACTGAAGCATGTTGCTGGATCTCAGCACTGAACTATTTGAAAAGTGAATAAACTGTGCTTTTTTGTGTGTGTGCACCAGGTGACTAATTCTGAAGGTACATGGGTGCAAATGGATAAGAACAGCATGGTAGAGTTCTGTGAGAGTGATGAAGGCGAGGCATGGTCCTTAGCTAGAGACAGAGGCGGAAATCAATATCTGCGGCATGAAGATGGCAAGTTCTAATTTTTTTTAAATTAACTACTTTACGTTGTTTTCCAAAATAAAGGGGGGTGGGTAAGCTAAGTTTGAAGAAAAAAAAAAGAGTTTGAAAGATGTAAAACATGAATTCATAAAATATCTCAGATGAAGAAAATATGAAGTAAACTATTCTAAAAATTCATTTCAATTTTGCAGATGTGACATTATTTGTATTTTCTGATTCATTCTTCTATAGCAAATGTCAGTTAGTGTTTTCCTTTCTTCTATTTATGCAGATTCAATTTTAAGACAACCAATCCTGTACTTCCAGAGGCAATTTTCTTTCACTCTGCTTTTGTCCCCATGTAAAAAAAAACTGAATGCATTCATAATATCTCTTAGAGTTTTTTGAGTTTGACACATAATCTTAACCTTTGCATAGGGGCTACAAAAATATCCTGCTAAAAACTTCCAACAGATTTTGAACTCTATATATTAAAGGTGGGAGGGGGGTGTGTGTGTGGAGGAAATGTGTAGTTAATCACCTAATGTTCATTTGCTCAGTGATTCTATAGTACATATTATAATAAGTACTAGTGAATGACAAAATGGTTTCCAGAAAATACAGTGAATAAAGTCATGATTTGGATCGTTATCACCAGCATGTTTTGAGTAAGTTCTGTGGATATTGACAGAGGTATGTGAGCTTCTACACTTGGCTAGAACAGTATTTTTTCTTCTTTGAGAGACATCCCTGCGGGTGCTCCACAGTAGGTGTAGGTGCGTCCCAACACCTCAGAGCTGTTTTTTTATAGCAGTGTATTGGGACCGTGTGTGCGCGCAGCCTCTGTGGTGCCATTGTGCATGCTCACCCGGCTTTAAACGCTGTGCAGACTGCAATGAGGCTATGCCAGCTTCGGATGGCCATGATAAGTGTGTGAAGTGCCTCGGGCACTCACACTCACAACAGGACTGCCCCCCACAGCCAAAGGGGATAAAACCCCTAAATCCCCAAAGAAACGGGCCACCTCATTGCCGCAACACCTGCGCTCGCCTAAACGGTGCTCAATTGAGAGGCAGTCGGGTAACCCCAACAAGCAGCACCTCGGTACCTATGACTGACCGGGTACCTCAGGTGAGCCCTGCCTCTATCATAAAAGTGCTGCTCAGGGCGTCCAATCTGAGGCGACAGACCACCCAATGCCTGCTTCAGCTAGCTTGGCACCGAGCACGACACCGACAACTATCCTGCCGAGTACTGCGGAGCCTCAAATGCTCGCTACATCACTGCAACAGCTTGCAGGGCAGCCGCATGGCACTGCCCCCTCCCTGCTTGATGCTGATAGCAACCCCTTACGCTGCGTGCTCTACTCCTCTGGAACCGCAAGCACTATCCTCCTCTATAGCAACAGAGCTCTCCGTGCCACACATTCTTACCATTAGTAACAGAGAGCACAGAGACCTGGCAATCTCTTCTACCCTAAACTCTCCATTTCTGAGTGATGACAAAGAATCTCACTCACCACTATCTAATTACCCAGACTCACCCTCTCCCCTATCAACTGAAGGGGACAACGACTTAGCGGTTTTCTCACCACAGCTATCTTCACGCACAAAGGCATCCAGAATGTTGTTTAGTTCCATCCCAACTGACTTTACCAGAGCACCAGTGACTCCCTGGGCACCATATCCATGGATGTCACCACCAATGTCTTATCCTCCCCAGTGGTAATTGTGGAACCAGTGGCCTCAACAACACAAGAAAAGATGGCACAAAATCAAACAAATGACAAAAGCTCCCTCTCCCCTCTCCCCTCACCCACTCACCTCAAATGGCTTTGAGAAAAATTGATACTGAAGAACATCACTCCCCAATTCAGCTTCAAAAGTATTATTAGGCAGAAACTCAGTGTTCTGTACGGGTGAGGCCATCATGCCACCGTCCTCCACAACCACTGAGAACTTTTCTTCCTTCCAGGATTTTTTCAAAAGTCACAACTAACTTGAACATCTCCATGGAGGAGGTGCAGGATATGCAGCATGAACTCACAAATATCCTCCAGGTGACGCCTTCTGCAAAAATTGCCTTGCTAGTCAACCTGGCCATACTCGAACCTGCCAAGACCTTGTGGCAAATACCTGCCTCAATTCCACCTACCTGTAAAAGGCAGACCGCAAGTATTATGTCCCACCTAAAGGCTCAGAATTTCTGTTTACTCGTACACCACCGAACTCACTGGTAGTGAACGTGGCTCAGCAGAGCAATAAGCAACAAAACCATTTTGCGCTGTCAGATAAGTACAATAAAAGACTTGATTCACTGGGGGGGAAAGTGTACACCTCAGCCACGACACAAATGAGAGTAGCTAATTACACCGCACTCTTCAGCAAATATGACTTCAACAATTATGCAAAGTTCAAAACCTTTATTGATGATATACAAGACAATAAAATGATACAGTACATAGAGATGGTCTAGGAAGGTCAGGCAATATGACACACAGCCCTGCAAGCAGCCTTGGACACAGCTGATAGGGCTACAAGAACAACAGCCATGGCAGTTGTCATGCGATGAGCCTCATGGTTCAATTCATCGGGCTTCCCTCGCCAAATCTAACTGTCAGTTGAGGACCTGAAGTTTGAAGGTGAGAAGAAGCTCTTCTCATAAAAAACCAATGAGGTCCTCCACTCACTGAAAGACTCCAGGGCAACATTATGCTCTCTGGGAATCCAGACACCTGGAACAAAAACAAGACAGTACAAATATCCATGCAGGCCCAGGCGGACGCCACTCTGGGCGCCGCTATCCTGAGTTCCGTTCTGTTAAAAAAAAAAAAAAAAAAAAAAAGGGGGAGCGTTAGTACATGCTAGATTGCAGGTTGGCGTGTTGTAGTCATGTGTCTGGTGTGGTCCATGCTGTTGACTTCAGGTGTTGTCATGTTTCAGTTGTGTTGTTAAAGTTCTAGTTCTGGTCACAGATCTGTGTGTGTGTCTCTTTCATGAGAGGTGACTCCGACCCCACCAACAGTGGGACAGCTTGGAAGTCACCTCATTCGAATGGACATGAGCAGCCACTCGAAGAAGAAAATAGGGTTACTTACTTGTAACTGTTGTTCTTCGCGATGTGTTGCTCATGTTCATTCGACTCCCTCCCTACCTCCCCTGTGTCGGAGTCTTTGGCAAGAAGGAACTGAGGAGAGGAAGGGCCGGCAGGGGTACTTATGCTCCGTTATAGCAGCACCACTCCAGGGGGTGGCCTGTCAGCCCAACGGGTACCACTGGGGAAAAAATGCTCCGGGAAACCATTCACGCGGTGCATGAACACCTCATTCGAATGGACATAAGCAACACATCTCGAAGAACAAGTTACAAGTAAGTAATCCTGTTTTTCCCCTCCTATACAGAATGGCCCGATACCACCCCCCAATCACCCTTCCACACTATCGCAATGGGGAATCACTTCTCTTCACCTTCAGTTTCCAACTCTCTACCTCAAAGCATGGTACCTCAATGGTTCATGGGCTTGGAACGTCAGTGTTCACAGCAGGTGCGCAACATCCTTTTAGACAGCAGGGCTCCTACAAGAAAGACATACATTAAGAAATGGACTCACTTTACACATTGGGCGGCTTCTCGCAATATACCACCGCAGGATGCCCCACTCCCCACAATCCTAGATTATCTACTTCATCTCAAACAATTGCAACTGTCCTTGAGCTCGATCAGAGTCCATCTGGCAGCAATAACAACCTTCCACGTGCTAATTGATGACACGACAGAGTTCACACATCCAGTAACTAAGTGCTTCCTAAAAGGCCTACAGGCCCTCTACCTGGATATTGACTCCCCTTGGGAGCCATGAGATCTACATCTGGTGCTGACGACGCTTACGAAACCTCCATTTGAACCAATGGCTACATGTTCTTTATTCCACCTTACCCTAAAGACAACATTCCTAGTTGCAATAACTTCAGCATGCAGAGTGGGTGAGATGGCCGCCCTAATGGCTGACCCTCTGTTTACCATCTTTTTCAAGGACAAAGTCTCCCTGCAACCGCACCCCACATTCTTACCCAAGGTGCGCTCTCCCTTCCACTTAAACCAAACTATACACTTACCTGTATTCTTCCCAAAGCCTCACACCAATGCCTTCGAGGTGCAGATGCACACCCTTGATGTCAGAAGGGTGTTCTCCTTCTACATCCACAGAACGAAACCCTTCTGATTGTCTCCATGACTCTTCATTTCCATTGTTGATCACAACAAAGGAAGCCAGATATCACAAAGATTATCGCATTGGATCTCTGACTGCATTGACAGATGCTACTCGCTTAACTTATCACCACCTACCTCAATCTGGGCACATTCGACCAGAATAGTTGCTATCTTGGTCACTTACCTTAGGAAGGTCCCCCATTGATGATATATGTGCTGCTGCCACATGGGCATGAGAACACACTTTTGCAAAGCACTATGTACTTTTCTCCGGACCTCTTCACTACACTAGAGTAGTAAAAGCCATATTGCAAACAGCATACCTACCTGATCTGAAGTCTCTGCTCCATAACACAAATTGCTTTGCAGTCACCTACTGTGAAGCACCCTCAGGGACGTCTGCCTTGAAGGGGAGGAGGTAACTCACTTTCCTGTATCTGATGTTCTTCTAGATAAGCGTCCCTGGGGGTGCTCCACTACGCTCTCTACCTCCCCTCTACTTCAGGGTGGTGGTGTGGGGAGCAGGAAGAGAAGTTGTTCTCCTATGCTGGGTTCCAGATAGAGGAGGAACTGATGGGAGGGTGGCCGCGCTTGTGCAGTGGCACTTGGGGGGGGGGGGGGGGAGCCCGCATGCCGCGCATGCACAGCTCCAATGCACTGCTATCAAAAATCCGCTCTGAGGCACTGGGACGTACCTACACCTACTGTCAAGCACCCCCAGGGATGCTAATCTCAAAGAACATCAGTTATAGGAAGGTGAGTAACCTCGTCTTCCTTGTCAGTGTCATTTTCTATGAAAATACTACCTTAATTACCTCCATGATCAACCGAAGAGTAGAGAGAGATATTTTCTCAGGAAGATCGCTTTTGTATATGCCCCAACTAGGAATGTGAATAGGTAACTGGCTAAATGGTAAGCAGCATCCTTACTGGGTGATGCTTACTGGTAACAAATTAACTGGTGCCTGGGATCAGCCCTTTGCCCGTGACCCCACATAGTTTGCTTAGCACCGGCTCTGTCTCCCTAACTATCCTTTTCTCAGAACCTGAACGTTCTTCACCAGTATTAATGGCTACATTACCACCAAGAGGAGGCAGCTTCATCAGAATCTGAAGTGGTATCCTGTGTATCCCAACCTAGTTGCTCCTATTGCCAGAAGTATGGCACCTGCCAGCCCTGGTCTCAGGCAGGAGTTGTAGAAGGGATCTTTGGGCTACACACTGATGGATACTAAAAGCATATGAGGGCTCCTTTTCGAACCACTGGGGTTTGCCCCTCAAATGAGAACATCTCTATTGTCACCTCAGCCATCTCCATCTACTGGTCTTCAGGAGTATCAGCACAACAAACACCATAATGGCAGTACTAAGCCTGAAGTTTCACCATATGTTCATTTAGTTTATTTACTTTTCTACCAGTCTGATACTCACCTGAAGTCTGTGATACTTGGTCTAGAATCCATGAATTTAAAAGTGTGCAATGGTGCTTTGCTTCCTGTTTAGATGTTATCCAACAGAAACTTTCTGCTGCTTTCTTGTCCATATGTTTTGGGTCTAATTGATCACTATATTTTGTGTCAAGGATTTTGTCCCCGAGATTGGCAGAGACCTGGGTTTTTTACCTTGCTTTGTATCATGGCCACAAGTCATTTGCAGGTTTAAACAAATGTATATGATGAATTCTCTGTAACTAGAAGCCTTTAAACCATGATTTGAGGGCTTCAGTAACTCGGCCAGAGGTTAGGGGGGTCTATTTCAGGGATAAGTCTGAAATCCTGACTATTGCAGGTCTATGGCCTGCAATAGTCAGGATATCAGACTGGTGATTATGATTATCCCTTCTGACCTTAAATTCTGTGAGTCTAAATAGGACTGAAGAAATTGCTCAAGGGAATTGTCAAAGTGGGTGTTTTGGGGTTTAGTTTTTTGTTTTCTGGGAGAGTGGGGACAGAGGAAGGAAATAAAATCTACAGTACCAACTAATTCAGAAGAATTCAAAGGTCAGTTGACAGGTAGGAAAAACTTCTCTCTTTCAAGAATCATTTTGTCTCAAAAGGACACTTTTTCATGTTTTAACATTTCATCTCTATGTTTAACTGAGCAGTACATTTGCTCCTTACAAGTGCATATTTTTCATTTGGCTGATATTTTTCTTATTTTTTAAACTAAATTAAAATTATATACTGGGTAGCTGCTTTTGTTCTTGTCACTATATTTTTATTTAGTGTTATGTCTTGATTTGTGCATGGCTATTATACATGTTCACACAGCTTTGAATTTTTGTTCAGTTCAATATTCTGGACATTTTACGTGATGAGAAGCACCAGTTATAGGGTTTTGGTTTTTTTATTAAAATTGACCTTTTTAGTCATCTTGCTCAAATGTAGTGCTGTTAGATGTGTTAACAGCCAGAGGATACTAAGTAAAGCAACTGGAAACTAGTTTCCCATCTGTTTTAATATTTAATGATCAGAAACTGCTATATTAACATTTAAAAATATTTTTCATTTCTGACACCTACAGTTTAAAATGCGATTCATTAAATAACGGGTAAGACATGCAAATGAATGAGGGGGAATTTATCTAGCTTAATGGGAAGTAAATTGATCCTCCTCAGTTCATCAGTAAAAGCCAGGTGTTTTCAAAATGCAGTTATTGCAAACTGTAGATGTTTTACCTGCTTGTACAAAAGAATGGCTGATACGTGCCATTATACATATTAGTATATCAACACTAAGCATGCACTTTCAATCATTATTTGTAGTAATATTAGCTATTTGTTCATACTATGTGTCAGAGCTTATAGATATATGAGCATGGACAATCCTTGCCCCAATCATGTAGATATATTTGTAAACCAATATATTTGAATTTAGTGTGTTTTAACTAAGTTTTAATTATTACTGACTCTTCATTGTTAACGGAGATGTTGATGAACCAGCTGAGTATTTTCTTGTCTGTAATAACTGCCTCACAGCCCTACCAGTCCATTAGGAGAAACATAATAAATTAGATTTCATTACATTCCTGAACATTCAGCTTAGGTGTGGTGTCCGTTTTCAGTAATGTATCAACTACCTTGTGACATGAGTGATTTTTTACATTTATGTTGTGTATGTGTTTGTTGTGATAAAAGCTATCATTCTTTTTTAATTAATCTTTTCAATGCAAATCAGTGATAAGCGATACTAACTCTGAAGTGATTGTTTGATTTTACAGAGCAAGTTCTGCTAGATCAAAATGCTCAGACTCCTCCTCCAAGCCCTTTTTCAATTCAAGCTTTCAACAAGGGGTCTGCTTGTAGCAATGGACAAGGATTTGACTATGGCCTTGCAAATAACAAAGGTAAGTTTAAAACTACAAATGTTTTACAGAATATTATGTTTTCAAACTTTTATCTATGTATTTTTGCTACTCCTTGTCACTGACATTTGAGGCACCAGCAGATGTGCTCCCACAAAATCACCCGTTATTATGGTGAAATGAGTTACTGAGAATTGCAATGGCAATTTCTACTGTATTTTATTCAATTAATAATGTTTGCATAAATTTTTGCTTTATAGCATTGAAAAGGGAAGACTTTTAAGACTTATTGGAGTTTTACGGCAGTCTCTTTAATTGCACTGTTGAGTGGCTTCATTGATAAGTGTATATAGAAATTCCTATCGTGTTAGCCACAGATTAATACAAGAATTACAGTTTCTTACTCTTTAATTCAGAAAGTGATCAAATCCAATATTGTTCAAATTAGGCTGCAAAATCATTGGTTTGAAAAATCCTTTCAAGAAAAACATGACAATTCCTACTATATGCTTTAAGTAAGCATAATTTTTAAAAAGTGCTTTTACTTTGGTGGTTAGGTGGGAGGTTAGATTTGATGTTTTGTTTATAGATAGTTATAATACCAAGCATCATAATAAGCATTTTTCATAAAATGATATTACTCTGCCTGTTTTATATACTTGAAGAACTCATATTAAAGTAGAATGCTAATATGAAGTGTAATACTAGACATCATTAAATTATAGTATTGCTTTGTTAGCACAGTTAGTGTAGTCTTCTAAAATTTAGGCTGATACATTTATGAACCAAATAGCTTAATCCAGATGATACTGTACAATAAATCACAGCAAAATATATATAAAACAAAAAAAAATGCAGCTTCAAGCTTGAACAACAACATAGGGCATATTACCTGTTATCTGCAGCAAACTGTCGTTCACTCATTACTTATATGCAGATGGCTAAGTGAATTGGAAGTTTTTTTCATTGGCATGTTTTCTTGAAGAATATCACTGAAACATGGAGCTTTGCAGTTTTAATCACCTATCTCTGTGGTCTCAGTTAGGGTTTGTAAATCCATGAGTCAGGGCCCAAAATTGGATTACTAGAATGTTTCAGTGAGTCATGTGGCATCTCCAGTGACTCCAGGGCTGGCTGGGCTCCTCTCCCTGCTCCAGGCACTGCAGCTTTTAGGGTCCCAGTTCCACACAGGTATGGCCCACTGTCATAATAATGGGAGTCTGGGGAGGGCAAATTTACATGAGTGGCACTGCAACCCCATGAGCCAGGTCACAACACTGCTCTCATAAATATTGTCGAAAGTGTGGCTTGGACAGAGCTGATTAGTGTTGCAGTGCCCAGAGCAGAAAGCCAAGCCCAGCTAGTTTGAGGGCAGGAGCCACCCCTGTCTGGCAAATATGTGCTGGGTAAGATCTGACAAAAACTACTCCTGGACAAGGCCAAAACTAAGGTGGGGCAGCAGCTCTGGGCTCAAAGTGATGGGCAATTTAGGCTAGTTATGCCAGGTGGCTCAGGTAAGACCCATGCCTGGTGGAGTGGCTTGGGCCACCTCCATAGCGCAGAGCTCAAAAAGGCATCTTCACCTCCACCCCGATTCACCTCATCTGGCCAGCCAGTCTGTCGTGTTTGTAAGGGCACAGTCAAAAAAATTGGAGGTGACCCTTGCATGCTCCCTTCTGTCACCTCAGGTAGGGAGCACAAATATGCTTGTTCACTTCCAGCACCAGAATGCCTAGCTATGTCACTGCTCCAGAGTGTCCACCCACAGATTATTTACTTGATTGCAACTCACCATAAATGTTTATAAATAAGGCCTGAGTCAAAAAATGTTAAGAATTGGTGGTCTCAGTGACCCATGATTTGGGTTGTGGTAGTTCAGACTTCCATTTAACAGTAACTGAGTTTGCCCTTGTAACTGTGGGTACACTCCAAGTATAGGGTTTAGTTTTGGTCTTCAAGAGGCTTTTAGTAATTAGAGTATTTCATTTTTTATAAAGTGAGTATAGAATAGAGCTTTTTATTTATACTTTCTGAATTAACTGTTTTTCGCTGTTCATATAATCTTGTGTACAAGTATGTTTACATTAAAATACAGGGTTTACATAATTACTGAATTTTAATATGTAAATGAAGTCTGTCTGTTTTTTATTATAACTCAGTCCCTAATGGATCCCTTTTTTCTGGATGAAGATTCGAAAAAACTCATGCATTTTGATTATTAGAAAACTAAGCTTTGCCCACTCTTTTTTACTAGAAGTTCTGCATTCCTTGGCAGCAATAGCTTTTCCCTTTTTTTGTTTTTAATTGTTTTTACAGCTTACGTTTATAAGAAGCTGTAATTTTTTTACTCAACTATTTAAGTATTTTTCTGATATTTTCTATATTAATTAGCCCTTTGTGGAGCAATTTCCCCACTGAGATCACTCTGTGAGGAACTCTCCTCCCAGCCTAGCCATTCTCATTACAAAATGGTGACTCAATCCTGAAGCACCACAAAATGCAAGAGATGCTCAGTTTGTAGGGCAGTATTACAGATTACACAATTCTTGTGTTTAGTAAGAAGACTAAAACATTTACTACAGTTTTCTGTGATAAGATTAAAGGAAAGGAAATTTCTTCCCTACATCTGTCAAAATTATGAAAATCCTGAATGAAAATTTGCTACGCTCACAAGTATATGTGAAGGTGTTATGACTTATTTGACTAGATCTGTGGTTGTTTCTATGACAGACCGTTTGAATATTCTAGTTGTAGGAAAGTTAAATCAGAGACTCCTACAACTGCACATCCTCTAACATAGTGCTCCACTTAGCAAAGGGCTCCACTTAGGAAGGAACAATCAGTTCCATACATACAAGATGGGAAGCGACTGTCTAGGAAGGAGCATGGCGGAAAGGAATCTAGGGGTCATAGTGGACCACAAGTTGAATATGAGTCAACAGTGTGATGCTGTTGCAAAAAAAGCAAATATGATTCCAGGTTGTATCAACAGGGGTGTTGTAAGCAAAACTCGTGAAGTCATTCTGCCGCTCTACTCTGCACTAGTTAGGCCTCAGCTGGAGTAGTGTGTCCAGTTCTGGGCGCCACATTTCAAGAAAGATGTGGAGAAATTGGAAAGGGTACAGAGAAGAGTGACAAGAATGATTAAAGGTTTAGAGAACATGACCTATGAAGCCAGGCTTCATGAACTGGGCTTGTTTAGTTTGGAAAAAAGAAGATTAAGGGGGGACATGATAGCGGTTTTCAAATATCTAAAAGGGTGTCACAAGGAGGAAGGAGAAAATTTGTTCCTCTTGGTTACTGAGGACAGGACAAGGAGTAATGGGCTTAAAGTGCAGCAGGGGAGGTTTAGATTGGACATTAGGAAAAAATTCCTAACTGTCAGGGTGGTCAAATATTGGAATAAATTGCCAAGGGAGGTGGTGGAATCTCCCCCTCTGGAGATATTTAAGAACAGGTTAGATAGACATCTGTCAGGGATGGTGTAGACGGAGCTTGGTCCTGCCTTGAGGGCGGGGGGCTGGACTCGATGACCTCTCGAGGTCCCTTCCAGTCCTATTGTTCTATGATTCTATGATATGGCTATTTGGCCAGTTGAGTGTGGCTAGTTCGCTATAGCAGTAGCCATTATAGTGGCTCTAATGTGATATATGCCACCAAGTTCCACTAATGCCCATCTGCCTTGTATATTGGCCAAACTGGACAGTCTCTGTGACAAAGGATAAATGGACATAAGTCAGAAATGGTAATACACACAAACCTGTAGTGGAACATTTTAACCTACCTGGCACTCGTTAATGGATTTTAAAGTGGCCATTCAACTACAGAGAGAGAGAGTGGGGAATTGACCTTCTGATGCAAATTTGAGACTGTCTGTTGTGGTTTGACCAAAGACCTGAACTGGATGGCCCATTAAAAATCCCGCTTTCCTTAGATTCAACACCCAAATGACATCAAAAGCTAAAAAGCTTCAGAGGGGAGCCAAGTAAGTCTGTAACTGGAAAAACTTAAACAACCAATAGTCTAGCAGCGTCTTAGAGACTAACAAATCATTGAAGTGGTATGAGCTTTCGTGAGTACAACCCACTTCTTCAGATGAATGGAGTATTAACAGTACAGTTCCAAAATAAATAGGGAATCAGAGGTGAGAGGAGGAAAAAGAAGGGGAAAAATATCGTGAACTAGAGTGTTCATGTTACATGAAGCTGATAGAGAAGGTGCAAATTGTTCTTAAGTACCCATTGTTTGTTTGGATAAGTCATTAGGATGTGGAAGGTAATGTGCTAGCCTGGTAATGTTTTTATTCATAACTTTGTGATGTGTCCCAAACTTGTAAATGAAGTTAAGTTCCAATGCTTCCTTGTATATTTGGCTTGTGGAATTGGCCTGAAACAACATGGTGACTTTGAGATCCATTAATGAGTGCCCAGGCAGGTTAAAGTGTTTTAACAGGTTTTTTGTGGAAACTTTTCGGATATCTGATTTGTGTCCATTAATTCTTTCCCATAGAAACTGTCCAGTTTGGCCAATATACAAGGCAGAGGGACATTGCTGGCATAAATCACATTAGTGGATGTGCAGTTAAATGATTCCCTGATGTAGTGACTGATGTGGTTGGGTGCAGTGATGAAATTGCTTGTGTAGATGTGTGGACAGAGTTGTCATTGGGGTTGATTGCAGGAGTTTGTTCCTGGATGATTGTGATGGAGGTGTGCTGCATGGTTAATGGAAATAATTTGTTTGAGGTTAGGGGGTGTTGGCTGTAAGCGAAGATTGGCCTTTCCCCCAAGGCCCGTGAGAGTGAGGAATCATTTTCCAGGATAGGTTGTAGATTGTTAATAATGGTTGGAGGGGTTTAAGTTGTATGCTGTAGGTGATAAGTGGAATTCCGTTGTTTTCTCTTCTTGTCCTGTCTTGAAGTAGTTCATGTCTGGGTACTCTTCAGGCTTTGATTATCTGTTTTTTCACTTACTTCAGTTTTAAAAATGCTCTATATAGATCCTGTAGGTTGTGTCTGTCTGTGAGATTGGAGCAAATCCAGTGGTAGCTTAGGGCTTGGCTGTAAACAATAGATTGAGAAATGTGTCTTGGATGGAAGCTAGAGACATGAAGGTAAGCGTAGTGGTCAGTAGGTTTCCAGTATAAGGTGTTGGAAATGTGTCCGGGCTGTAATTGTACTGTAGTGTCAAGGAAGTGGTGTTCTCATGTGTACTGATCCAGGCTGAGGTTGATGATGGGGTGGAAGTTGTTGAAATCCCTGTGAAATTCTTCAAGAGTCTCTTTCCTGTGGAGCCATATGATGATGTCATCAATGTAGCGTAAGTAGAGTAAGGGTGCTAGAGGGCAAGAGCTGAGGAAATGTTGTTCAAGGTCAGCCATAAAGCCATTGGCATATTACAAAGCCATGCAGGTGCCCATGGCTCTGCAGCTGACAAAGATACAAATTGTCTCCAAATCGGAAGTAGTTGTAGATGAGGACAAAGTTGTAGAGCTCTGTAACCAATTGTGCAGTGGTGTCTTGAGGGATGGTGTTCCTAATGGCCTGCAATCAGTCTTCATGTGGGATGTTGGTGGAAAGACCTTCTACGTCCATGGTGACTAGAATGGTGTTTTCAGGAAGATTATTGATGTCCGTGAAGTCGGTGGTGTCTCAAAGTTAGCTTGGTGTGCTGGCAGTATAGGGTCTGAAGAGAGCGATAATAGTACAGGCAGTCCCCAGCTTATGAACGGGTTGCGTTCTGAACACCTGGTCATAACTCGATTTGGTCGTAAGTCGGAAATACCTTTAAACGCGCTGCCCGCACTGTTCAAAAAACTTGACATACGTGGTTCTCAACTCGAAAATATTATAATGGGGTTAATGGGAGGTTGGTCGTAAATACGGATGGTCGTAAGTCGGTGTGTTTGTAAGTTGGGGAGTGGCTGTATAGCCAGATAATCCTGTTGTCAGTGTGCCAATACTTGAAATGATCGGTTGTCCAGGATTTCCAGGTTTGTGTATCTTGGGTAGCAGATAGAAAACTCATGGTCAGGGATTGGGGGGGATGTTTATATAAATTTGGTTCTGAGCAATAACATGGAGCTTCATGAGCAGTTGTTTTCGGGATGAGATGTGTGTGTTTTTTGTGTGTGTTTTTTTTAATTCTTTAGTGGGATCAGAGGAGAGACGCTTGTAGAATCTGGTGTTTGGTGAGTCATCTGGTTGCCTCCTGTTCATAATCTGTTCTGTTTATGATAACTACAGTGCCCGCTTCATCAACCTCTTTGGGTACGTCTAGACTACATGCCTCTGGCGACAGAGGCATGTAGATTAGGCTACCAGACATAGTAAAATGAAGCGGCAATTTAAATAATCGCCACTTCATTTAAATTTACATGGCTGCCACGCTGAGCCGACAAACAGCTGATTAGCTGTTTGTCGGCTGAGAGCGATAGTCTGGACGCGCGGGTGTTGACATCAAGGTATTTGTCGACCACCCAGGTAAGCCTCCTGGGATGAGGTTTACCTGGGTGGTCGACAAATACCTTTGATGTCGACACCCGCGCGTCCAGACTATCGCGCTGAGCCGACAAACAGCTGATCAGCTGTTTGTCGGCTCAGCGCGGCAGCCATGTAAATGTAAATGAAGCGGCAATTATTTAAATCGCTTCATTTTACTATGTCTGGTAGCCTAATCTACATGCCTCTGGCGACAGAGGCATGTAGTCTAGACGTACCCTTTGATTATGATGTTAGAATTATTTTGGAGACTGTGTCTAGCACTGCGTCAAAATTAGCTTCAGCAAATTAGCATCAAAAGCTAAGCATGGGACACTTCCAGACCACGCACTGGCCTCATTAGCAGTGGCATTGCAATTGACAGGTACTTCCCCTCCCCCCCCTTCTTTTTTGTTATAAATTGTGAGGGTCCTTCTTTCCTCCACTCTGCCCGTCTGAGGAAGTGGGTTTTGCCCATGAAAGCTCATGAGGCTATCTGTATTTGTTAGTCTTTAAGGTGCTACAAATCCAATTGTTGAAGCAAATATATACCAAACAGAAATAGTGGATCTTATCTCAAGAGAGTTATTTTGGAAATCTTAAAATGTACACATTATTAAATAGTATGACTTTTTTTCTGGAGCAGATGTGGAGGGAGCAGTATTTTTAAAAATTACCAATTAAAGAAAGTATTTATATATACAGAAAAAGTATAATACAATTCTTGACCTAGAATTCATTGCTCTGAAGATGGACATTTTGAGTTTGTGGGGGGCTGTGCTAAACTGTTGGTTGTCTTTAGTATACAGTGGGCTTGGGGTCAGTAGTTGCAGATGTATGGATTCCAAAGGTTTCTGAGTGCAGTTTCGTTGCACTGAAATAAAAATGGTTACTACCTAAAGGTGATTGTTTACATGTAGGCACTTCAGTTCCAGCTCTTCTTTCATATTAATTTTAGTTTTTTGTTTTTAAAACAAAAATTCAGTATTAAAGAGAGAGAGAATAAAGAAAATATTTAATTTTGGTATTCTTGGGTCTCATAGGAATCATTAGATCATCTAGTCTTTTTTTCTTTTATAAAACTATTGAATTTATTTAAAAACAGCTAAAAAGATTTCAGTTATAAAGTAAGTAGTGAATCTGGAAAGTATATTGTTTCCTGTTTGTTAAAATTATTTTTCCACTAATGCTTCTATAGTAGTGTCAAAAGTGATGTGGGATGTCTGAATTGGCATTTAAATGAAGGAATTTTTTTAGGGTATGGTAGATAATAGGGGCCAAAATTATTGCTGTAGTGAACACCTCAAGATCTGACCTAAATGGATTTAACTTGCTTTTTTTGTCGCATGCACTTGTTTGCAACATCCATGTAATCCTTTATTTTCCTTTTTCCAAACAAATATTCTCTCTTAAAAACAAATAAATAACACAAGCATAGCTCTGAGACACTCTCCAACAGCCAACCCAAAATGCAAACAGAGTTATGTTAAGGAAACAAATTTCAGTTCAAAACTAAAACACGATTGTAAGTAACACGGTTCTCTTTTTTTTAAACTGAAAAATGTCTTGACAGTGTTCTTTTTAAGATAGGTGGAAACTTGTGGCATATGCCTGCCAAAGCTTAATTATATTTTATTATCTTAAACCTCTCATGTGGCTGTACTCATTTGAGTTTTGTTTGCAATTTTGCATATTTCTGTGAATGGTAGCTTATTTTTGTGTATGTTTGGTTGCTTTTGTTTGTTTTTAGCAAGATAAAGGTGATTTGAGATGCACTTTGGAATGTTTAAATAACAAGGATAAAGTAGTCATGATTTGTACATGTTCATATTCTTCAGTATTTGTATCACCATTCATAGGGTGAGGTTTCTATATTTAGCCATGTGCGTTTTTGGTTCTAAGGGATTTTCTCTCAAAATGTGTTAAAGTTTATGCTGTATCTTGAGTTTTGGAATCAAAACTAACTATGGTGCCAGAGATGAGAGCAGTCTTTATCTGTTACCTTCATCTAACCTTCATTCAGAACCATTTACTCTGACTTTTTGGAGGATGAAAAATAACAGGTTGTAGTTTTGACTGTTTTGCTCACTGCAGGTGACCAACTGAGTGCCATACTGAATTCCATTCAGTCACGGCCTAATCTCTCAGCTCCTTCCATCTTTGATCAAGCTGCAAAACCTCCCTCTTCCCTAGTCCACAGTCCATTTGTGTTCGGACAGCCCCTTTCCTTCCAGCAGCCTCAGCCACAGCTTCAGAGTAAGTCTGTCCGCCTTACCTGCCTCATCAGTCCATTTCTGAAGCGTTGCCATTGCTATAACAGTCTTAGTTGCTTACCAGCTACTAATGACCCATCAGTACATCTGTCTGGTTTTGTTCCTTTGAGTTTGTTTGTTTGTTTTTAATTCAGAAACTTGAGTTAATACTCCCAGAGAAGCATACTTGTGCTGTTTTAATTTCAGTATTAAAATTATTGTATTGATTTGTGTATATGTTCTGCAGCACAGTTGGTGTATTTATGAAAGTGTGTTTCTAATATAGTGTATAGTGGTAGGATAATAAAGGTAAATACAGGAATTATAGTATTTTGCATTCTTTGCAGTAATATTTGAATACATTTTGAATACAATAGATACATATTTCATTTTTAAAATGTTTGTTGCTTTCTACATGCATTACTTTGTCATAATTTTTCATTGGCACATTTGAGACTTTGGAGTTAGGGCAACATAATTCATTAACAAAAAGCATTTATATCAACTAAAGGCAACTAGTGGCATGCTTATGACCATTGGCACCAAAAAGTTAACAAATATTAACCTAACTGCTGATGGAATTGAGAAGAAACTGTTGAGCTTTTACTCCATTTAGCAATCATTATAGATAGCAGATGTGATCATCTTGGAGAGGTATTTCTCTTTATCTCCAGAACAAGTATAGTACAGATAGCAATAATACAAGCCACACATATCAGTCTTTCAGCGGTGCCTTATTACTTTCTTGTAATAATCACAAGCCACATCAGTCAGTAAAGTCTCTGTCTCCTCATTCTTTATTGTATTCTTAGTGAAGACACCAAAAATGTGAATTATGATAGTGGTCTGTAATGTGTATTCCTGCACAGCAAGAACTAGATTGAGATACAGGCAGTCCCTGAGTTACGCGGATCCGACTTACGTCGGATCCGCAGTTACGAACGGGGCACTTCCTCTCCCTGGTCTCGAGCAGACCAGGGAGAGGAAGCAAAGCGGCGGCGGAACGCGCGGCCAGCTGACAGCCCAGACGCGTCTGGGCTGTCAGCTGGCCGCGTGTTCCGCCGCTCTGCTCTGCTCCGCTCTGCTCCCCCTCCCCCTGGTCTGCAAACCATGGGGGGGGGGAAGCAGAGCGGAGCACGCGGCCAGCTGACAGCCCAGACGCGTCTGGGCTGTCAGCTGGCCGCGCGTTCCGCCGCTCTGCTGTGCTCCGCTCTGCTCCCCCTCCCCCTGATCTGCACGGGGGGGGGGAGCAGAGCGGAGCACGCGGCCAGCTGACAGCCCAGATGCGTCTGGGCTGTCAGCTGGCCGCACGTTCTGCCGCTCTGCTCTGCTCCGCTCTGCTCCCCCTCCCCCTGGTCTGCAAACCATGGGGGGGGGGGGAGCAGAGCGGAGCACGCGGCCAGCTGACAGCCCAGACGCGTCTGGGCTGTCAGCTGGCCGCGCGTTCCGCCGCTCTGCTCTACTCTGCTCCCCCTCCCCCTGGTCTGCAGACCTGGGGGACGGGGAGCAGAGCAGAGCAAAGCCGCGGAGCCCGAGGGCAGCAGAATAGCCACGGCACGTCTGGGCTGTCCCGCTGCCCGCGTGTTCCGCCGCTTTGCTCCCCGTCCCCCTGGTCTGCAGACCAGGGGGACAGGGAGCAAAGCAGAGCAAAGCCACGGAGCCCGAGGGCAGCAGGATAGCCACGGCGCGTCTGGGCTGTCCCGCTGCCCCCGTGCTCCGCGGCTTTGCTCCGGACGCCTGTGGTTCAGCAGCTGGGGCGCTGCCGGTTGGTCCCGTAGCGCCGCTCTGTGTGCCACTGGACCAACCCAGCAGCACCCCAGCTGCTCTGCCCCAGGTGTCCCCTAGTCAGCAGCTGCTGAAAATGACCAGTGGCTGACTACAGGAAGCCCCTGCCCCGGGCTTCCTGGAATCAGCCGCTGATCAGTTTCAGCAGCAGCTGACTTGGGGATGCCTGGGGTTCTTAAGTTGAATCTGTATGTAAGTCAGAACTGGCGTCCAGATTCAGCCACTGTTGAAACTGATCAGTTTCAGCAGCGGCTGAATCTGGACGCCAGTTCCGACTTACATACAGATTCAACTTAAGAACAAACCTACAGTCCCTATCTTGTACGTAACCCGGGGACTGCCTGTATCCAGTTAATTTCACAAAGCCTTCTCAAAAAGTATTCAAGAACAAGCATTTTGATTGTGCCTGAGTCAAAACAATGACCAGGAAGTGAAATATTAAGCCATTTAGACACCCTCTCAGCCGTCCAATATCAGTGTAACTATAAAACTGGCTATTTTGTAATTGAATGATACGTTTCTTTATAATTTTGAAAATAAAATTAAAAACTAATCTATTTATCTCTCTTACTGATACACATCTTCCTTAAGTCTGCTTGACCTGGTGTGTGGTAAATTAATTTACATTTTAAACTATGGCTAAATACTATTGTCCTCATCCTGTAAGTCATTGCATACAGGTGTACTGCTGCATCAGCATAGAGTCTTGTTGAAGTCACTAGATTGCCAGAGGGGAACAGTAAATTGGAGGACTCGCGGCATCATCCTAAAATTGTTTGTTCATACTGTGTTACCTAAAAACACTTTTTGGAAAGGTTGACTTTTCTATTAGACTTTGTTTTCCTGAAGAAGTAGCTTTTTTTGTTTAACATCTTTCATCGTGGGGCACTAGACCACAATAATCTCTTCTCATTTTTGTCACTCTTCATTTCTACAGTCCTTCTTGGTATTTTGAGGAAGAGTTTTGCCAATCATTTGAAAGAAAAATAAACTGTTAGGATGGTGTTTTGCGTTTTTTACCCACTTGTCACATTGCATTTGAAAATGACTCATTGGACCTTTCTTGCCAAAAATGAAGTAATCTGATATGCCAGGTATCTCTGAATATGGGTGGGTGAAATAACTACTCTTGCCTTTCCAAATTATATAATTCTGCCATATATTTGGAATGATACATACTTACTTTTTTTCTTCTTTGTTATGGGCTATGTCTTCTGATTATCTTTAGTCAGTAGAGCAGTTGTGACGTGACAGGAAGCAGCTAGATCGGTGTCTTTTTATGAATTTGGTACCACTCACCAACTTTGTACTACATTATTTCATCTCTCCACTTTTCCAATAAAAGATATTCTGCTTCTTTCACCTTCTGTCCGCCATTATTCACACCTAGTATTGTCCCTTTCTCTGAGAGCACAGGACAATAGTTTCAAGATGGCAGATCAAAAGATTGATGAAGTAATATACTCAAGAGAAATTATGTTTATGAAGGAATCGTCTAGTGGACACAGGAGTCAAATCTACTTTGAAACTACAGTGAAGCCTCTTAGTTTGTTCAGACCTCCTTAGCATCATTTAATCTACTTAAATATTTATAGTGCACTTATCACTGACTCACTTTTCTCTCATGGTGGCTTTTCCCAATATGAAAATTTTCACTGATAATAATGGAAAATTGGGCTTCCTTCACCCTTACTCTCCTGGCCCCAACAAATCCTCATTAAGCTTAGTGAGGATATGCCAGTGACTCTTTGGACCTGCAGCTGCATCAAGGAACACCAAAACAATCCTCAAAACGTCAAAAAAAAAGTCTGAGATCATGTGATACCGCTCAGTCTACATGATATACGCTATGATATAAAGGAAATCTTGTATATCCAAATACTACAAACAATGTAAGGAGGGAAAAAAACCTAAAGTTAAACCAAACATTTCAAATTGCTTCTCAATAGAGGAATAGGATTTGTCAGAATCTGATAACTCAGAGGCACTGATGACAGGCACGTTTCTATCAATACTTTGAAACTACAGTGAAGCCTCTTAATTGGTTCAAACCTCCTTAGCATCATACAGGAAACAAATGCTGCTTCCAGGCAAGGCCAAATGAGTAAGGATTGTTAAGAAAATTATATTTTCGTTATCTTCCGTAACAGGAACTAATAATATTGGTTAAATAAGATAATTTTTATAGATTGCATCCAGTATGGTTACAAGGAAATACTTGTGTCTATCTGTAAAACACACTCTGGCAAAGCTCTGATCATGCCCCATGGGTCTTGCACTTCTGGTGGATAGTGTTTGCCTCAGAGGCTCACTGTGACCCTTCCCACAGCCTCTTCTTTTTCTAGAGGCAAAGGTCACATCCTACTGAGCCTACACATCATAGGCAATCTTTCACCCTCCATAGTTCTGGTTCCCCTCTCAGGGTCATATTCTGTAATGGCATGAGGAAGGGTTGAGGGAGACCTGAGCCTGCCCACTACTCCAGGTTACAGCCCAGGAACCCTAAGGCAGCGGCAACAGACAAGGTTACTTTTACTCCCAGTCTGGCAGCTTTTTTCCCTGAGCCATTTCCACAAATGATCTCTCCTAGTACCTTTCCTCTGGAACCTGAAGAAGTCAGTTTGTGTCTCCACAGCACTCTGCTTTGATTGTGTTCCTCAGCTCACACCCACAGTTCAAATCTTGGGCTTCTGCCTACCTGCAGGGAGGCCTTATAAATCAGCAGGCCTTAATAGGCTGCAGGTGCTTTGATTAGCCTGTTGGTTCTGGTAAGCTCTTAATTGGCCCCAGGTACCTGCTGATGATGCTGCACTAGGCTGAGCCCTGTTTACTAAGGGAAGAGAAAACTGTTCACCTAGAGCTCAGCATACCTGCTCTCTATTAGCATGCGGCAGTCATCTAATCTGGGTCTGTCACAAGACTAACAAATAGAACACCTGATAATATTGACCTGCACAAAGTGGTTGACACAGAATTTTAAAAAATAGAGTCACTCCCTTCTTCCCCATTGAATGATATAAGGGAGTGCAGATCATTCAATATGTATCGAAAGAAAATAATTTTCCGAGGCTATTCCAAAATCAGTAGAGACTAGGAAATCAACAGAGATATAAAAACAGGAATTTTAGGGCTTGACTGTCTCACCACAAACCTCTTTCAGCCGCGCTGAACACCATGCCATCCAGAGTCTCATAAACAACCTGGTCTTTATAATCAAATCAGCTGACAAAGTGGGTGCTGTGGTCATTATGAATAAGGCCGACTATAACCAGGAGGTACCCAGACAACTCTCCAACACTGCATTTTACAATCCTCTCTCCTCTTATCCCACCTCGGAATACCAAAAAAAACCTACACTGTCTCCTTAAAAGCCTCCCTACAGCTACTCGGGAACAAATCTACACAGAAACCCCTTCTAACCCCCCAACCAGGATTGTTCTTTCTGCTTCCCAAAATCCATAAACCTGGACACCCCGGACGTCCCGTCATCTCAGGTATCGGTACGCTCACTACTAGTTTATCCAGCTATGTAGACTCTCTTCTCAAACCCTACGCAACCAACACCCCCAGCTATCTCCAAGATACTACTGACTTCCTAAGGAAACTACAAAACATCGATAACCTCCCCAATAACACCATCCTTGCCACCATGGATGTAGAAGCTCTATACACCAACATCCCAGATGAAGACGGATTACAAGCAATTAGAAACACTATCCCAGAGGATAGTGCCAGTCTGATAGCAGACCTATGTAACTTTGTTCTCACCCACAATTATTTCCAGTTTGAGAACAACTTATACCTCCAGATCAGCGGCACAGCCATGGGTACACGCATGGCCCCACAGTATGCTAATATCTTTATGGCTGATCTAGAACAACATTTCCTCAACTCCTGTCCCCTTTTATCTCTTCTCTACTTATGCTACATCGATGACATCTTTATGATCTGGACGCATGGCTAAGAAACACTGAAGACATTCCACAGAGTTTTTAACAACATACACCCCACCATCAATCTCAGCCTGGACCATTCTACACGAGAGATCCATTTCCTGGACACCGCAGTACAAATCAGCAATGGAAAGTTAGACACCACTCTCTATAGAAAACCCACTGACTCATTCTGTTACCTACATGCTTCCAGCTCCCAAACAGAACACACCATACGATCCATCATCTATAGCTAAACCTTTCGATACAACCGCATCTGCTCTAATCAGAAACTTCAAGATCTCTACCAAGCATTTATAAACCTCAACTACCCACCTGGAGAAATAAAAAAGCAAATTGAAAAAGCCAGACGAATACATAGAAAACAACTACTTCAAGAAAACTAACAATAGAACACCACTTGTCATCACCTACAGCCCCCAACTTAAACCTGTCCAACATATTATCAATAAACTACAGCCTATACTGGAACAGAATACTAAACTCCGAGAGGCTCTGGGAGAGAGACCCATAGTCTCCTATAGACAACCACCTAACCTCAAGATGATTCTTACCAACAACCACAGGACATACCACACTAATACCAACCCTGGTACCTTCCCTTGCAACAAACCCCGTTGCCAGCTTTCTTCACATATTCACTCTGCTGATACCATTATTGGACCTAACCAAGTGAGTTATAAGATCAAGAACACACATTCCTGCGCATCCAGAAATATAATTTATGCTATAATGTGCCGAAAGTGTCCGTCTGCTATGTACATTGGACAAATGTCTCAGACACTTCGCCAAAGGATCAATACCCACAAAACAGATATTAGACAGGATCACAAAGAAAAAACAGTTTCTTGCCATTTCAACCAGCAAGGACATTGTCTCAATGACTTGATTACCTGCATCCTGCTTCAAAGGCCTTTTAAGACTACACTTGAAAGAGAATCCTCTGAACTGTCATTCATGCTTTACACTTAAGTTTGAATAAAGACTCTAATTATCTTACCCATTACAAAGATAGCTTCCCCAATTATCACCTCTAATATCATTAGCTCACAGACATTTACCTCCTCTTCTCCCCTCCCCCCCCTCCATCTCCCTTCTGTTCTGAAATTTGATTTGTCCTTTTCATATGTGTTCATTTTTTTAATTGTATCCTTTGGTATATATGGTTGTGACAATTTTCTTCCACTATTTGATCTAAGGAAGTGGGTCTGGCCCACGAAAGCTCATCACCTAATAAACCATCCTGTTAGTCTTTAAAGTGCTACATAGTTCTGTTTTTTGTTTCAAATTAACTAATGTTTTTCTGAGTACTGGGTTTTCAGTTTTAACAGTAAGAATTAAATAACACAGCTGAGATTTGCAGAATTCAGACAGATTTAAACAGAGAAATCCTATTAAAATCTAACTTATTTAATCTTTGAAATATCCCAGTCTGTAGCTCTGTAGCTCTAATATAGGATACTTTCTAGACAATCTATTGTGACAGACTGCTGACTAAGCCAGAGCTCTTCCACTACAGCCTGGCTGAAAAGGGCAGTTGAAGCCAGGTGAACAAGCCCATGCCTGAGGGGACTAATGGGAAGCATCTGTGGATCTCATTACCAGAGGGCTAGATAAGGCAGCCAGAGGGGAAGCGGAAGGGGAGGAGCCAAAGAATGGCTGTGTGTGCTCCCCAGCCAGGTGGAGAGACTAGCTGTTTGCTGTGAACAAAAGCTCTGTAAATAGCTTGTGGGAAATTGGCATGGACAATAAAAGACATAGGTGATGGCACCAGAAAGGGTCTCTGGTTGATATGTGGACAAAGAAGGGGACCTTGCCACACTGTTAAACCTAAAATGTGTCTCTCTTTCATCAAGACATTGTAGTATACAATGCAATAAATATTTCATCACCTAATATCATTATGAAGCAGTATCTATCAGCTCTGATCTTTGATTATTCTCATAGAAACTCTCTTCCCCCCCCCTTCCACTTCTCAGTATTTTTCTCTTTGAAACCACAAAAATCCATCTATTCCAAGGGAGGGGTGGGTGGGTGGGTGTGTGTGTGTGTGTGTGTGTGTGTGTGTGTGTGTGTGTGTGTGTGTGTGTGTGTGTGTGTGTGTGTGTGTGTGTGTGTGTGTGTGTGTGTGTGTGTGTGTGTGTGCGCGCGCGCGCTTTGAGGTTTCCATCCAAGGAACCAAAAGTCCTTGCAGATAATTATGCCTCTCGATTCCTCTGTAATGTAGTTAAGTATCAAACCTGTTCACAGATAAGATTGGTTAACAGATGCTTCCCAGGGTTCTACAGCCAAATCAGCTTTAGATTTGGGAACAGTGAATCCAGGAATTCTGCTTTTAAGTCCTGTGCTCTAGCTAGTGATCGCTTTTTGCAGCAAAGAATTGCAACATTGAAATCAATAATTATATTCAAGGAGAATTAGACATCAACAGGAATCAGTGACTTGATCATTTAAAAACAGTTGTAGCTGCTTGAATCTTCTGAGTTGTTTCTGTAGATATCAGTGCCATTTAAATGTAAACATCCATGACTTTAAACTTAAGTCTTGTTTGGTCTTTGTGGATTAGAATGTGTTCATTCATTCTTCACTGCAGTGGCAAAGCTTGTAAATTCCATTCGCAAAATATCTGATTCAGGATGGTTATGTGCTGAGTTTTACAGGCAGGTATATGATAGTTTATGCCATTTACCAGATTCAGTGTTTGGATGGGTGAGGAGAAAGAACCATTAGAATTAACTCAGCATAGAAATATTGTTATATGTTCAGGTTGAAGAAACATGTTTTTGTGGTGATGTGCTTTTTCCTCTTGGTAAAAATGTATACATAAATTCTGCCCCCAAACCTTAGTGCTAATGTTGAGAAGTCAAACATTAGAAAAATTACTATATTCCATCACCACGTTTGTTTTGTTCCCATTTTTGTAGTCTCTCCCCTATTAAATGGCAAAACTTTATATTTTTATTTGTTAGCATATGCTATAAAAACTTGTGCTGTGACAGATAAGGTTGCTACCAGGTTAAACTTTTTGATTTTCATATCCCTAAATGTTGTATTATTCCTAGTTGGTTTTACATTTAATATTATGTATGTGTGTTTTGAAGCTTCCATGCTTCTGCTCAGTTTTAATTTTATTTATGTTTAGTTTTCATGTTGTTCATTGCTGATTTACTGAGAGCCCAGAGTTCTGGCACTACTAGCAGGAATGTTGGTATTCCCAAACTGATTTCCTTCCATACACTCCAGTATTGTTTCTTTTCTCTTGTACAAGAACCATCTTTTCTCTCACATCTGCACACAAAAGTAGTTCAAGACTCTCGCTTGATAACCTTTTGGTTTGTATGTGGACTTTTGTGTAGCTTGAATTCTGAAAACACTCTAATGGATAATATAACATCTGCATGGTCCCTGATAGAGTTTAGGAATAGCTGAATTTAGAACCACGGCAACTATTTACACTTCACACACCCTTGACTCCTAACAGCACAAATAACACACAATCAGCAACCCTGCAATCATACCTGCACATGATTACACATAATCTGCATCAGTGTACTCATTCCTGAGGTTTTTTATGATTAACAGATACACCTTAAATCTAGAATATTAGGGGGCACTACCTTAAACAAATAAGACTATTGAATTACAGTGAAACATTTGTTGTCCAACACTGTTAACCAGAAAACTTTAACTAGCATTGCCCCCAGCCGCAATACTGTCACATCTTCAGATGTACAGGCCTAGCTTGGTTTACCATGATTGGCTTTAGTATTTCTTAAATAAAAAATTATCATCTTTAACTCAGAAAAGAAATGTGAGACCAACTGCTTCACACTACACAACTAAAATATTAAAAACTTTAGTTTTGCTATTATTGTCCATTGGTTTTTCCTAGGTTAATGGGACTCTTAGATAACCGGAACGCCCTAATCCCCGAGCATGCCAGATAACACAGGTTTTACTGTACGTTGTATTGGAGTCATGTGCTTTATTGAGTAGACTTACTCAAATTTTCTTAAAAGTGCAAAGAGGGATACCAAGGACTAGTTGGTACAGTGCTCAGTTATGCTCAGCCCTACTGGGACACAGTTGGGGAAGGGGCCCTAATGTCTTCAGAAATCATTCTAACCTTATCTGGGTCCACGAGGGCCCATCTAGACTATGCAGAAGATTCGAAAGAGGATATGCAAATTTCTGCAGAATTTGCATATCTTTTTCTGATCTCACTTTCGAAAGCAGAGCTGTCGAAAGTGAAAGTAGTCTAGATGCGGGGAGTTTTCAGCAATCCTCCCCTTTTTTCGAAAAGCTGCATAAACCTCATTTTTTGAGGAAAAGCAGCTTTTCAAAAAATGGGGGGTTGCCGAAAAAACCCGCGGAATTTGCATATCCTCTTTCGAATCTTCCGCGCAGTCTAGACATAGCTCAAATGCTGACATACCTTAATCATATGGCTATTGCATGGTATCACTGTGAGTAGCACAGAGGAACCAAAACACACTATTCAATTAAGCTTTTTTTTTCTCAGTTGCTTTGCATTGCCGAAGAGCACAAAGCAGGTGGGCTGTATAATTGAATTTCCTGTCTTTACATTTCTTCTCCTTTTTCCCCTCTACTTTCACCTTATCCAAAATCATGGTATTTTTCCGCCTGCGCACGCGCGTGTGTGCGCACACACACACACACACACACACACACACACACACCTTCTTTTGATATGGTCAAATGGGTAGCTACTGAAAAATTAGGATTAATGGCCATTTTTGCTATTAATTTTCATAGCCAAATGTTCTTCTTAATAGAGGCTGGTATATTAAAATGGCCTCCTTCAGAGAAATTTATGGAGGTATGCTTTTTTTTTTTTTTCAAATGGTTGCTGCCATCTCTCGTTCCCAAGGGAACTGAGGCCATAGCAGCCTTCAGTTTCCATTCTGAGTAAAGCCAGAAGTAATTTTAAATAGCAGAGTGTGACCTAAAACATGGGAGATGATAGCCATTTTAAAAGCAGTTCTCAATGGACTTTTTGTAGGAGAACATTTTGTCAGCCCTGATAAAGAGGGACAGGTCTGGGATGCAGTTGAGGCCATGAGACTGTTTATGAGAAAGGGATCTGAGGATGCATCTAGAAAGCATCCTTCTGTCGGAATAAGACTTATTATGAGTCTGGTTTGAAAGTGCTCATTTCAAAATAAGGCACTATTCTGAAAAATCCCTTAACCCTCATGGAATGAGAGTTACAGGGATGCTAGAATAGAGTGCCTGCTATTTTGGGAAATAGCGGGTGCATTTAAAGACTTGGCTATGCTATTTCAGTATACTTCCGGTATCCCAAAATAGCACAGCAGTCTAGATGTATCCTGGGTGAGCTGAAACAGTCAGCCAGCCAGCACAGCACAGAGAAAATCCAATCAAAACTGTAGACAGTTGTCGGAACAATCAAAATCCTAGTGTCCACAAAGTGGGAAGTGATCTGCACTGTTTTGGTCCAGAGCTATTCCCCATTTTACCTTCTCCTTTCCCAGTACAGCTTTGGATGCTTTTGCCACAAGCAGCTGGAGTTGCTAAAATCCAGCCATTCCTCTCTTCAGACATACAGCCAAAATTCTTATCCATGTCTTTATATTTCATTATTTAGTCAAAACTACTGCTATCTGATCATTTACCCACACCTTTGCTTCAACAATACTCTCAGCTTTTACTGCCTATTAATTAATTTTTCTCATAAACACCATGCTTTTCCTCCTCCTGCTGCCCCAGGCATAGGGGAAAAAATCCTTATAAAATCCAAACAAATACTGCCCTATCCTCCTTCAAATCCCAACTTGAGACTCATCTCTGTCATAATGTCTACAAAACTCAGTTTGGTGATCAGGGCCAAATAGATGACAAGCTGTGACTACACTTCTTCTTCTCTTTTCTTCTCCATTCCTTCTTTTTTCTACACCCTGCTTTAAAAAATACTGCACATGAAACTAAGAAAGCTCTGTTAACTCTGCCAGATTCATTTGTTTGGATATTGTGTCTTCATCTTTTGTTTATTTATCTGTAGACTGTAAGTGCTTCAAAATAGGGATAATCTCTTCGGTGATTGTTCACGTACTGGGGCACTAATCCCAATTGTGTGCTACCATTGAGTATTTAATTTAAAACTTATGCTCTTTTGAAAATACCAACTGAATGAGTGGTGAAAGAAGGAATTCATAAGGGGGATTAATGATCAGAGATGGGATATGGAAGAAAGACTACAGAGAACATATTAAAAGAATGTGATATATGCAGAGGACTAGCATGACACTGAAGAGATGGCTCATGGGTTGAAGGAAGCAATCAATCAGTAGACACTACAGGATCTTTGGTTGGAAGAAATAAGTTATCTAATCAAGCTAGGCTTAAAAATATATATATATATATTGTAAACTAGGGTAGCCAAGCATGTTCTCATATCATAGAAGAAAATTAACACACATGCTGGAGTATTTTTGTAATGGAAAAAAGGTTTATGGAGTGCTGCTACTTAAAGAAAATTTGAAGAAGAATTAGAAGTGGGTATAATAGGGTGATTACAGCTTCAAAGCTTTGGCTCCTTTCTTCATCAAAAACAGCTGCATTATGAATATTTTCAGGCACGCCCTTAGTACTAGTTAGCTCACAATACAGGTAAGAAACGGCCCCTTTCCTAGAGAATTTAAAATATTTTAAGAAAGTTGAATGTGCTCCGCTGAAGGGAATACACACATCTTGAAAAACAGAGTTTGTGAATTAGCTATCAAATATTTTGTGAGGGAACACACATTGGGCTTTTAGGGTACATCTAGACTACATGCCTCTGTCACCAGAGGCATGTAAATTAGGCTACCAGACATAGGAAAATGAAGCGGCGATTTAAATAATTGCCGCTTCATTTAAATTTACATGGCTGCCGCGCTGTATTTGTCGACCACCCAGGTATGCCTCCTGGAATGAGGTTTACCTGGGTGGTCGACAAATACCTTTGATGTCGACACCCGTGCGTCCAGACTATCGCGCTCAGCCGACAGCTGATCAGCTGTTTGTCGGCTCAGCGCGGCAGCCATGTAAATTTAAATGAAGCAGTGATTATTTAAATCGCCGCTTCATTTTCCTATGTCTGGTAGTCTAATCTGCATGCCTCTGACAACAGAGGCATGTAGTCTTGACGTACCCTTAGAGATTTATTGTTCTTGGATATCTGGATTTAAAGCTTACATTCTCTTTGGCAAAGTTTGTAAAGTCCTAATCATCTTTGGATCAATCATGGTATAAAGTTTGGAGGAAGAGTATAAATTGTATTGTTTGAGTTTGGATATAATTTACTGAATTGTTACAGTGGAGCTAAGTTCGGTCATTTGTGCAACTTTATTGAATATATTCAAGTTCTTTGTCCTGATATAAATAACTTGTGTGATGTAGATCCCAATTTTTTTCCCCACTAGTATTGCATCTCAGTTTTCCTATACTCAGATTACAACTGTGGTCAAAGACTAATTACCTCCTTTTTTTAAATACTGGAGGACTTACCCAGTGTTGCTCATGTCCTAACTCAATTTTTGTTTTTTGGAAAATGAAATTAAAATGTACATGCTTCGTTTAAATCATTGCTCTGCGGCAGGACTGGACATGAGGGGTTCAGGATGCAGGCTGCCCCGGAGAGAGAAGACTTATCTCAGCCCTCTTTCATCAAAGCAGCTTGGAGCTAGTGAGAAGTGCCTCTCCTTGGCCACTGCAAGCTCCAGCAAGCTCAGCTGGAAGAAGGTTGTGTGGACCTGCCCCAGCTGGGGTATGAGTTCTTCTGTCCCAAACCAGAATGAGGAATCCTGCAAACTGTGCACTTTCCCCTCACTACCTGATGAAGGAGAACAGCCAGCAATGTTCCCATATCACTTGGGGTGGGGGAGAGGTTTAGGCACTCCCTTCCTCTACCTTCTCTAAGGGCACCTGAGGAGTGGGAAGCTCAGGAGTATGGAGGCCCCCAGCCAACTCCTTTCACCTGCTTGGTGTTTCTGTGTCTTTTCTGTTTGCTTTGATGAAACACAAGCCCATTTCAGACATATCCCATTCTTTTGGCACCTTGCTTTATGATACAAAGCTGTACACTAAATTTGGTGGTCCTAATACTTACCTTTAGGAGGAGTTCTTGAACAGACCAACAAACTTTCAGATATATAGTAGATTTGCATATTCAGGTATTTATAGAATTCAGTATTTTCTTCTTAATCATATATTGGTGAAGAAAGAGGCTCCTTGTTCTATTACCAATGCATTTTATGATTTTAGAAATCTTTTATGATTATAGAAATCTACTGTATATTTGAGAGCGTTTGTCTGAGTATGTCTGTCTGTCTGTCCAAAAGCGCCTCCTAAACGGTAAAAGCTAGAACCACCACATTTAGTAGGTAGTTTCCTCTTATAACTTAAAGCAAGGTAAGGGTTTGGTTGTGCCTGGACAATGGGATGTGTCTGGAATGCAATTGTTTCTCATAAAATGGAAAGTGAGGGTTCTATTAGCAGGGACAGTTATACTGTGTAATGACCACATCAAGGGACCAGAGATGGGGACCAGGACAGCTATAATCCCACTAGGGCAGCAGGAGGCCGGGGGTGGAGAAAGGGACAGCTATCTATTATATATATGAGAGTTTGTCTGTCTGTCTGTCTGTCTCCCTGCTGGGGGGCATGCAGCCCCCTCCTGGCTGTGCCAGCTGCAACTACAGTGATTATTGGCAAGTGCTTCTCACCTGGCCCCAAGCTGCTGTGTTGAGGGATGGGGTTGGCCTCTCTCCCCAGTGCAGCCTTCATATTGTACCCCTCAGCCGCAGTCACCCCAGGGCAATGATTTAAATGAAGAAAAACAAAACTTACTTGAGTTAAGGATATGAGCAACACCAGGTACATTTTCTAGTAGAAATATAATATGCTAATTCAGAATATTCAGTCAGAATATGAGCTGTCCTCCATGCTAGTGAAAGGTAATAAAAGGGGCATCCCTCGTTCAGGAGCACCATACCTCTGCTACATGTTCACAGCTACTATTTCCTACCATTATGCTTGCCTTTCACCCCTGAATATTCCTGTATGTGTAATTATGTCAGTCTGTCTCGGCACACACGCTATGACTGGTATCTACCAGTTGAAGTTTATTCCCTTTCCCTAGGCAGCAGGGAGACTGGAGATTGACTCTGAGCTGCCATTTCCCTCCAGCACTGATCCAGGGGCAGCACAGCATAATCACAGATTCAGTCTAAAATCTTCATGAAAAGTAAATAATTTTAAATATATAGGATGAAACAATCGGGAAAGTTACTGGTACGGACACAAGCATTAGGAACAGAAAATCATATTCTAGTAAGAAAAGCATAATGCTTATATACCAAATTGAAAATTTTAATTACCGTACTGTTCCTCTAATCCAGGGGTAGCCAACCCAAAGCTTGCGAGCCGCATGAGGCTCTTCAAAGAAAAAATTGTGGCTCCCGCACTTGCAGCTTTTAAAGGAGCAGCGTGGCAAGTGAAAACAAGGGTTCTGTGAAGAGCTGAAACTCCCCTACCCCTCTGAAAGAGAGAACTGGAGTCGCAGCATCCTGTGCAGAGCTCAAATGGCCACCTTAAAAGGGCGATGCCTGCTCTGCTCTTAAAAGGGCAAACTGCTCGACCAAAAGCGGCGCTGGGGATTTTTTCCCCTTGGCTCTTTGCGCTTTATCCACCACCATTTTGGCTCTTTGTCTGTAATGGGTTGGCCACCCCTGCTCTAATCTGTCAATCCTCCCTTAGTTTGATATCGATTACTGCAAAAATTTCCAAATATACATATATGCTTTTTCCTAGTATGTTTTTATTAGCATTTCTTTTACTGTTGTAAAATAAACTGTCAGTGTACACAAGATCTGGTATCTCTTGTTATATCCTGGAAAAACAATTTTCAAACAAGAAATAATAAGTTGTAGGTTCGGGGCATCCATTCACTGATCTCAGATTTGTGCCGATGTTTGTTTGGGAAGGTGAATGTTATAATTTCTGTTTTATTTTTCTGCCTAGAAGAATGGGATTGTTATTTCATGTGTTCAAACTATACGTAAACTCAAATCATTTTTACAAATACAGCTAGCCTTAAAATTGAGATAGGGAGATGATGGTACTTACCTTTTTTGTGTGTGTTAGTAAATGGAATACCAAACACACAGGCAACAAATCTTTCATGAAATACATGGGCTGGAGCCACAGTAACTCATATACTCTTGCCCCTTGAGCTTGTGCAAAACAGCTGTACTAAATTGTGCTATTTTCTGCTGCATATGCAAAATAAAATCTAATTTTTTTAAGAAGAAAAGAGCTAAAAGTTAAAAGTAAAAACTGAATTTTACTTCATGTCAGCACTAGAGTTAAGGCTAAAATTCCATGTTAAAATTTCCGTGCCTCTTACATTTCACAAGTCTAGAGCCTTGTGGTAATATATACTAAAGATGCCAAAAAATTTTTTAAAAAGTATGAAAATATTTCCTTGGTTTTGTGGGTTGTTAGATAGCTCAAGCTACTTTGACTAAGTGGAGCAAATTCATCCTTGTGAAACTTCCGTGAATTTAAACATGGAGCTAAAATATGACTGCATCTGGCCCAGTGTTTTTAAAGGCATAATTCTTGCCCTTTGCAATTTTGACAGCTTTATTATTAAAGTCTCTTTCTTACAGAAGTGAGAGTTGACATGCCAAACTCCTCTTCTGTCTTTATTTATAAAGACTAAATATTAATTCAATTTTCAATCCATAATTGTTTATTTGAATCTTTATAATTCTACACATCATTTTGTAATACTGATCAGTTAAAAAGTTCATATTATGCATGTTAAGTGATACATAATATGTATAACTATTACTGCGTTGAATTATATTTTCTTGCATAAATGAAAGGAAAAAATAATTCCAATAAAAACATTTAAATTGCCTTTAAAAATGCAACTTATTTTATTTTTGTAATTGTGATTATCAGAGGTAAATTTTCTACATTCTCTCTAGTTCTATTTAACAGTAGCTTGCTAAAGAAAAATGCCATCATATAATTCTAAATTGTAAATGTAAATTTATAGATTATAAAAAGATCTCAAAACTCAATTAAAATAATTATACCACCCTTTGTTTTTATAATAAACTATTAACCCTGTTGTCGGTCCCACAAATACTTAATTATCAGTTTTTTACAATACATATTTAAATCCTAAAACATTTCATTTTTAAACTGTAAAAATTAATGTGAGGCCTTTGAAAAAAGTTTCAACATTAATTAACATTCTCATCTAAAACATGTTTAGGAGAGTGTATTTTAGCAGTGAAATACAAAATATTTAGCAGAGTATATACATATCATTTGAAATACTTGTTTTGCTTGTTTTTATCTTTGCTGATTTTTCCATTGAATCTATGCTGCTTCTGTGCCACTGTTTTCCACTATAGAAACTCCATCCCGCTGCCTTGCTTCTCGTGAGCGCATTTACAAAAGTAGTGATGTAGCTGGGCCTGCCTCTGCTATTTCATCTCTCTCTCACAAACTAAAGGGTGGGTATGCATGCAAACACAGACAGGTTACTCAAATTTTACATTGGAAAATGGTTTTTCCTTCCATTCATTTTCCTTCCATTCACTTGATAAAACAGTTTCAACATTAATGTTAAAGTTTGATATATGTTTTTCATCATATAACAACTCAGTGTTACTAGTTAAATTGTAATGGTTTCATGACCTCTGCTGAAGACAGAGTGTTATTTTACGCCAGTTAAGATACTATAAACCAGACTACAATCATACATGTCTGAATATTTAGACAACAAATTAGCAACATTTGTGAAGAGAGGACAAGATTCACCTTCATGTTACTATATTTTCATTAGTTTATAGACTAACATTTAATATAGTATAAATTATATATTCCATTTTTGTGTTGATTGAGTTCAAAATACTAAGACATTATTTGTACGGCTAATTGTTTTATGACAAGTGTTGCAGCCATTGAAGTCAGCACATGAGCAAGGGAGCTGCTGTCTAAGAAAAAGAAAGGAAAGAGGTGTTCTAGATTTACTTATTTATGATTACTGAGTAGTTTGCCAGTACTTTTTATAAATGCCATCCTGTAAAATAAACTAACTACATCCATTCATAGAAAACAGCATGGACACAAATTACTTTCTTCTTGTGAGCTTCATTATTTGGCTTTGTATGCTTTTATTTTACATACATTTATACAAAGTCATTCATAATTCTATCAGATAATGGATTGTTAATGAACTGGTGTAAGAACAACAGATTACTGTCAGCATAAAAACGATGAATTAGTAGACAAGAGTTATCACATGAATTAATTCTTAACTTACCTTAATATGGCAACCTCCAGCTTTTGAGCCTGACTCTTTTGTAGCATGTCTGGAACATGCCCTTTCTAGTTGTGTAGTTTGTTACATTCTATATACACTTTATCTCTTAACCAATTAAGAAAAATAAACAAGTAGCTAAGAGGTCATGGTTGTAGTCAGTCTAACATATGTAAAGATAATAAATAATAATTATGTTGTGACTCTGATAATCTTAGCTCTGGTAAACTTAGCTAATAATGATTTGTATTCAAGCTTCCAAGTAAACAAATTATTTTGCCTTATTGGTGATCAGTGGAGGTTGTGAACTCTCATTCTTGGTACGGTACAGTCGTGCTTTGGATCACTAGATTATTTCACAAGCAAGGCATTTTCTGTGTGTTTTAGATGCATGCATAAATATGTGTGTATATATATATTTGTGTGCCCATTGCAAAGTAGTTTTAACTAATTAGTGGTTGTATTATAATTAAAAAAAACCTTTTTTTCAGCTCTGTTGGCACTTTGGGATGTTAACAGAAGCACCTGGTTGAAATCTGACTTTGTGTTCGATTGTATTGTAATGGTTACCAGTTACAAAATGTAATAACAATTTCCATTATAAATGTACCATACAGGTGACAGAATGAATTTCACAGCAGCTGCTAGACCAGTTTCTCCAGCAGGAAAATCAGACCTATCAAAACACAGGGCTGAGAGCAGGTCACCCAAACCTGATGGGCGTATTATCAGAACAGTTGCTGACCAGAAAAAACCAAGAGGCACAGAAGGCTTATCTGCCAGTGAATCTCTTATGTTGAAATCAGATGCTGCAAAGTTGAGGTCAGATTCTCATAGCAGATCATTATCTCCAAACCATAACACTTTGCAGACACTAAAATCTGATGGAAGGACAACTTCTGGTCTAAGAGCTGAATCTCCAGGACCTGGAACACGGTCTTCTTCACCAAAGCCAAAGACACTCACAGCAGGAAGATGTAGCACATCTGGTACTACTTCTCCACGCTCATCATCCCCGCATGATAAAACTCTACCTCAAAAAGCCTCAGTCCCTGTAAAAACAAAGCTTGATCCTCCTCGGGAACGGTCCAAATCAGACTCTTACACACTTGATCCAGACACACTTCGCAAGAAGAAAGTACCACTGACAGAGCCATTAAGGGGACGATCCACTTCACCCAAACCAAAAATTCTATCAAAAGATGCAAAACCTGTGACTGAAACTGAAAACAGGGCTCCTTCTCCTCATGTTGTACAAGAAAACCTTCATAGTGAAGTTGTTGAAGTTTGCACTTCAAGTACATTAAAAACTAATAGTATTACAGATAGCACATGTGAAGATAACACAGAATTCAAGATTGTGGATGATAGTTCTAATAAAATTCATTTTAGCATAGGAAAAGCACCACTGAAAGATGAGCAAGATATGAGAGCGTCTCCAAAAGTAAGCCGTAAGTGTGCCAATAGGCACATAAGGCCCAAAAAGGAAAAATCTGGCTTGCTTTTCAAAGGAGATGGATCCAAATCTATAGAACCAGCCAAGCAAGCAATGTCACCATCTGTTGCAGAATGTTCCAGAGCTGTCTTTGCTTCTTTCCTATGGCATGAAGGAATAGTCCATGATGCTATGGCTTGTTCATCTTTTTTGAAGTTTAATCCAGAGCTTTCCAAAGAGCATGCACCAATAAGAAGCAGTCTTAATCAACAACCGATAGAGGAAAAAGAAACTAAATTGAAAAATAGACACTCATTGGAAATATCATCTGCTCTTAATATGTTTAACATTGCGCCCCATGGTCCAGACATATCTAAAATGGGCAGCATCAACAAAAACAAGGTCCTGTCTATGCTTAAAGAGCCACCTCTACATGAGAAGTGTGAAGATGGAAAAACTGAAATTATCTCTTTTGAAACATCCAGTCATTATGCTATGAAATCAAAGTCTCCTCTTCCCTTAACACTGCAGCATTTGGTAGCTTTTTGGGAAGATATTTCTTTAGCAACCATTAAAGCAGCATCGCAGAATATGATTTTCCCAAGCCCAGGTTCCTGTGCAGTATTAAAGAAGAAAGAAAGTGACAAAGATAACAAGAAAACCAAAAAGGAAAAGAAGAAAAAAGAAAAAGCTGAGGCTAGGCCAAGAGGAAATCTTTTTGGTGAGATGGCCCAACTTGCAGTGGGAGGGCCTGAGAAAGATACCATCTGTGAGCTATGTGGAGAATCGCATCCATATCCTGTGACTTACCACATGAGACAAGCTCATCCAGGTAAGACTATTTTTCCTCACTCAAAGTTTATTTTTACATAGTTTGTATTTTGACAGTTGTGAAAGTGAGTCACGTCTTTTTAGTATACTGGAAATTGTGTTAATTAAAACAGTACATTGAAAACCTTGATTCAGTAAGTGATTAAGTACATGTCTAGCACTCATGTTTAAAATTAGTCATATTTAAATGCCTTGCTGAATTTACAGTGCCTATTTGGCAACACAGTTTTTAATCTAAAATATTAGTTTGTGATTCTGTGGAGGAAATAAGATAACAAATTTAAATATAAATCTATCTATAATAGGAGCTCTAGATTGTCAAATATTTCCATTATAATCCCATGCTTTCAGTCATTGATAACCTTCTGAAACTTTAATTGTTCCCAGACCTCTTCTGTGGAGAATATTGAAGATTTTTGGCAACTCAAAGCAAAAGCTATTCAGTCTTTTACAAATAGGAGACAAGTGTGGGGAGGAGTTTACTTTTGCTACTATTTTGTTGTTGTTGTTGTTATTTATAAAGCAGCACTTGTTCTGAAATAGGATGAGGCTGAGGGATGGGTCGGAAATTGAAATCTGACAGAGAAATAGTCCTCTATGTGAAGTATCATGGAGTGCTCTGATGAAACTTTTCATTGGATCAGGTTAGAGGCGACGTAAGTGACATATTTACACAAGTATGCTACTTCAGGGAAAGACCTCTATAAAAAGTAGTATGGACATGGATGTTTTATATAAGGATCTTCTTGTCAAGTGAAAAACTGGCCATAGACAAACAACCATTCACTACAGAAAGTCAACAAAAGAAAAACTGGCTTTTTACTAATTTACTTCAGTTACAAGTTTTATAGTTGCTATAATATATACATAATTTTCACACAGAAAAGTAATTTTAATGTTGAAAATGCCCTTTTTAATTTTGGAAATTTCCTAATTTTTAAGAGCTTAATTTTTCAAAAACTCCCCCTCATTAGCTTTCAAAACATAGCTTTTAAGGAATTTAGAGAAAACAAAACTGGAAAGAAAAGCTATTTACAGAAAGCAAAAAGAAGTATGCTTTCCTAAAAATAAAGCTATTGTTTACGGATCTTGTTTTCATTATTTCAAGGTTGTGGCCGGTATGCAGGAGGTCAAGGTTATAATAGCATTGGACACTTCTGTGGAGGATGGGCTGGTAATTGTGGTGATGGTGGCATAGGAGGAAGCACTTGGTATCTGGTTTGTGATCGATGCAGAGAAAAATACCTCCGTGAAAAGCAAGCAGCAGCAAGAGAGAAGGTACGTTTATCTGTTTCTCTGGAGTTAGTATTAATAGCTCATGTATATCCTGATATTTCAGGCTACTCCAATAACATGAAATGTTCTCTTATATTAAAAGTAGTTTTAATATGATTTTTAAAAAATTAACCCTTCTGATTTTGTACTTCAGGTCTAATTTATGAGGGTAAGCAGGAGAAGTCATTGCTGCTTTGTTGTTAATCCAAACTATTTTAGTGTTTTTCCTTATTTTCAAATTCAATTTTGTAAATATCTTTGAATAAATCCTTATTTGACAAATAGTATGCTGTCATTGTACATTTGGTTCAATGCCAGTTTAATCAGATTGCATTTTATGACCAATAGGATTGCTAGTTTATCTTTTAAATGTTTGTTGTTCTCTTAGAAATGTTTAACATGTTTTTTATATATTGAGTTCATAAATAATTTACAAAATAAAAATGTATGCTTGGATAATATATAATAAACACCACTTGTCCTAACTTTAAAAAAATAATTGATTCTTAGAACTATGAAGATAGTTTTTAAACTCATAAATGTATACTTTCTTTGGTCTTCATGGCTTCTGGACACTTGTGTATAATTCCATCCTGTCGTCAGATGGGTTTAGTATATTCCAGTGTCCTCTCTCCACATAAGGCCATGCATCTATCAGAAATGTTAGTCCAGGAATGGGAAAACTGTTTCTCTTTTAGCTGATTGGCATGAATGAGAGTGAGAACATGTTCCAGATTTCTTTTGTTCTTGCAAACAGGTGCATACCCTTCTTTCTAGATTTACCGCAGCATTCATATGAGACACCAACAAACCCAGAGTCTGTTGGTTCCAGTCACGTTGTTCCATACTTGTGAAGATAGCCAGCTTTCACAAAAGATCTGTCACCCAGCACAAGGCGAGCAGTTATATCAAAGTGCTAATGCAGTCCTCTTCAACAGGGTTCTCTTTACTACCAGAATCAAGAACCATAAAGTGAAAATGAACAAGCTAGGGTGGGGAGATGCAATTTTCCCTTGCCATCTTTCAACTACTAACAGTTCTGCTTTATCTTATTCTTCCCCAATGTAAGTCCTTTAGAGAAAACTGTTGTGCTTTGCCTTAGTTCTTCCCACCAGCTGTTGCAATCCCTGAAAGAGCTGAAAGGTTACAAGAGATTCATAGAGCCAGCTATTGTGCGAGAGAAATTTTGTCCAGTTGTGAAGCTCAAGGAATTTAACAATATAGCCTTTCAAGGAATTCAGAGAGAGGACAAAACCAAACTAAGAAAAACAAAATGAGTTTCCTTTTCCCCTTCATGCAATTTCTATCTAAGGATTAGTCTTATACTGAGACCCATTGCAAAGTATTCTATAGCAAAATGTCTCTAAGATTTAAAGAAAAAATCCTGCATATATGGGAGAGATCCTCAGAACTAATACCAAAGGAAAGAGCCAGGAACATGATCTCCAAGAGTAAGTTTTTCAACTGCTCATAGTCTGTCATCTTGAAATTTAACAGAACTTAAGTCTGAAGTGCATGAGTCACTTCTGAAGATATGAGTCAGGCTTCTAAGTCACGTGGACATTTTTAAAAATAAAATCTCACCTTAAACTTTTCCCTTTTATTTATCCCCTCCATTTCTAGCACAGAAATATTTCCCATACTTTTTTGAAGCATAATATTGTATTTTCACCACTTTTGTCTTGTATATCATTCCATATGGGGGAAAACAGGGCCAGAAAGGGGCCAGGCTCCAACTCCATCAAGCATTGCCCAATACTCCTCATGCACATCAAGACCAACTCAGGTATGGGGGGAGGGAGAGAGTGAGAGGGTTCATAGATTTTTAAGACCACACGACACTTTTGTGATCTAGTTTGATCTCCTGCATAACACAAGCCGTAGGACTGCCATTAATTAATTCAGGTCCAATAGTAATGGTTGAACTAGACCATATCTTTTAGAAAAACATCCAATCTTGATTTTAAAAATTTTCAGTGATGGAAAATCCAGTGATTAATTGTCCTCACTATAAAAATGTACATTTTTTTTCTCATCTGAATTTGAAACTTGCTCTTCAAGAGAGACCCCCTTAAAAGGATTCTGCTCTGTTAGGGTAAGAAGTGGTTAATGAGTCCCTCAGGCATTAGTGCTTCCCCCAAAGAATCAACTTCAGCATCCAGGATAAGGGAAAAGAATAGAAGACAGCCTGAGCCTTATTTCTGACCCAGTCAAGGACTGCTTATTCCTGGCCTTGTCTCAGAGACACTTGGTACTTGCCCTGAGTGCCAGTGCCACCAGGAAAAGATCTTGGGAGGACAAGAACCATGGGTGTGATTTCGGCTCAAGCCTGTCTGTGGTCTATGTTTCCACTCCCTCCTCTTCAGATTTCTCTCTCAGGAGGTAAGAATATCTTTAACAGCAGAAGGCTTCTCCGTGAAAAGATTATCCCTCCATCAGGGAACAGAAATCCATGTAACACAGAGAGGCTGTGTCTATATTGGCACCCCTTTCCGGAAAAGGGATGCTAATGAGACACTTCGGAATTGCAAATTCCGCGGGGGATTTAAATATCCCCCGCGGCATTTGCATGAATATGGCTGCCGCTTTTTTCCGGCTCGGGGTTTTGCCGGAGAAAAGTGCCAGTCTAGACGGGATCTTGCGGAAAATAAGCCCTTTTCCGGAAGATCCCTTATTCCTTGAAAGTAGGAATAAGGGATTTTCCAGAAAAGGGCTTATTTTCCGCAAGATCCCGTCTAGACTGGCGCTTTTCTCCGGCAAAACCCCGAGCCGGAAAAAAGCGGCAGCCATGTTCATGCAAATGCCGCGGGGGATATTTAAATCCCCCGCGGAATTTGCAATTCCGAAGTGTCTCATTAGCATCCCTTTTCTGGAAAGGGGTGCCAGTGTAGACACAGCCAGACTGTTTAGGCAGCAGGAACTCAGAATCTTGCATGCGCCTCCCTTCCCATACCCACCACACCCAAACCAACTTTGGGATAGAAAAGGAGCTGCTCCAGTTCCTCTACTTGCTCCCTAAAGGCACATCTGTACAGCAAGGCTATAAAGCCTATGTCAATTGCATAGCTTAAGTCAAAATAGCTTATTTTGGCTTTTGTCTACACATCAGGAAGTCTGAGTTAGAGAACACTCTTCCTCCAACTTCTCTTACTCCTCCTAAAATGAAGGTTATAAGAGTCAAAGTAAAAAAAAAAAGTCCTCCCGCTCAACATTATGTCAAAATAACTTTTTGCTGTGTAGAAGCAAACTGTGTTATTTCAGAAGGTCAGTTATTCCAAAGTAACTCTGTGGTGCAGACATAGCCTTAGAGTACAGCACTATAACTCCTTCCTATTGTGTTTCTGGAACCTGGGGGTACTGTATAGACTGCTTTACAGACTTTGAAAGTAAGGAGATAGATCAGTGATACTCAGATCTCAAGTATCAGAGGGGTAGCCGTGTTAGTCTGAATCTGCAAAAGCGACGAGGAGTCCTGTGGCACCTTATAGACTAACTGAAGTTAGTCTTCAGTTAGTCTATAAGGTGCCACAGGACTCAGACCTCAGTTGTTCAGTAACCAAATTATCACTCAGTATTACTCAAAAGAGTAACAGTAGCACGAAAGTACTGCTTCATTTACAGTAGCATTATATATTCACATTTAAACAATATGAAATGGTTTGAAATTGACAAAGTTATAAGCAACTGAAAACAGTTTTATAATGGTAGTGCTGGTGTTGCTAACAGCTTCGTCTGTAATTGAGGCCACTCTGACTTCTGCAGCTGCAGGGGCTAATGCCATTTGCTCAGACAGCCCCGGGAAGTGCCTGGGCACTGCCGGAGATGTATCAGTCCTGTGGATGCCCAGAGCAGTAACTCCAGGGAGCATCTACCATCAGTGGTCCTGGGAAGTGGGCAGAGCAGAAACGTTGGGGCTTACCTGCACATCAGCTCTTGGGACAGTGCCAGGGACTGCCTGAGGAGCACTAGTCTCACAGATGGCCCCAAAAGCTGTTGGGAGCTTGGAGGAACAGGCTGCCAGGGACTGTCAGCTCTCATCACTGGAGCAGGGGCACCCCAGAGCAGCTGGGCTATAGGAGCAGAGATTTTAGTCATCATTGTTATTTATGGTAAAAGTTATGGAGGTGTAAATTTTTTTATTATGTGTAATCTGTCCTTGATTTTTTTACCTAAAAATATTCATGACTAAATCTTAGCCTTACCTATAATAAAATAAAGATTTAAAATGTAACATGTTTCTATCTAGGTTAAACAATACAGGAGAAAGCCAATGCAAGTTAAGACTCCTCGTGCCTTGCCAACCATGGAAGCTCATCAAGTGATTAAAGCCAATGCTCTGTTCTTGCTGTCCCTGAGTAGTGCTGCTGAGCCCAGTATTTTGTGCTATCATCCTGCAAAACCATTCCAGTCTCAGCTTCCCAGTGTTAAAGAAGGAATTTCCGAGGACTTTCCCATTAAAATGCCATGTCTGTATTTGCAGACTTTAGCAAGGTAATGAAAGTTACTCATGAGTTCATAAATCCATTTAATGTTTGATTAAAAATAAAAATGTGTATTTTAGAAACTAAACTAAACAGTATATATAAAATGTGTCGCTTTCTGGAAGCATTACCATGCTGCTTGCATGCTCATGGTTCTTTATTATCTTGGCTTTCTCATCTTCCATCATTTTGTCATGTCTATTTAGATTGATGTTGCTCCTGGGATTAGAGCTACTGAATTTGGGAGCCGCCCTAATACATTTTTAGATGCTTCATGAATAATTCTTAAAACTGAAATTTCAGTGATTTAAAAACTTGGTAGCAGAATTCCATAGTAAGACTCACATTTATGACTTGACTTTAGTTTACATAATCCCCTCTTACTGCCTCCTCTCAATTAAGAGAATTTAAACACGTGCCCTTTTGTATTTCCCTGTATATTTTAATTTTGTACTTTATGTTCATGAGTCCTAAAATGGGTCATGATGAAAGAAGAACATTTGGTGTTCCAATAAGCAGCAACAGCTTGAGAAGCCATTCTGTTTACAAAACATTAGCAAATGATAAAACCCTTCCACATCAAGGTAGGCTATTCTTTAACTTGCTATTTCGGCATCATATTAACATTCACATTGAGGTAGTTCCTAAAGGCCACGCCCAGGTTAGTCTCAAATGTTGTTTGACAGTTGGCTTTTTGTTCTGAGTTTGTACAATGCCTAGCATGTTGAGGTTCTGGTCCAATAGGATTCCTAAGCTCTATAATAGTACATATCCCCTCCTTTAGTTTAAATATCTGCTTTAATGCAGGCATCATCATGAAAACTTTGCTGGATATCAGGATGACAACCTCTTCCAAGATGAGATGAGATATCTGCGTTCAACTTCAGTACCTGCACCATACATATCAGTCACTCCTGATGCAAGTCCTAATGTCTTTGAGGAACCAGAGAGTAACATGAAATCCATGCCACCAAGGTATGCAGGGTAGTTCTTGATAACTGTTAGTTAACATACTAGTGTCCGAGCTCCCCATAGACAAAGGCTGTTCCACCTGTGTCCACAGCAAGCTCAGGCCCACTTCGGACAATAGTTTTTCCCCAGCAGCAGCCCCTGTCAATGGGGATGTCCTAGCTGCCTCTGTCCACAGGGAGTCCTCTCTGTCTGTGAGGGGCTCAGATCCCTTGTGGACAGGAGCTGCTGCCATGAAGCAGCCTCTGCCCACAGTGAGCCCAGGCTTGCTGCAGACAGAGGCTGTTTAACAGCAGCCCCCACACCCACCCCACGCTACTGCCTCTGACAGAGGCAGCAGGGGGAGAGAAAGGGCAGGCAGCACCATAGAGCCACCGCTGGGAGGAACCAGCTTTTAAGCCAGCTCTACCTGGCACTGACTCCTGCTTTCTCCCCACCCTTTGCGGCCTCTGACACAGAGGCAGTGGGCGGAGGAATGCGAGTAGTTGACAAGTTTAACCGATAAGCCTAGACTTATCGGTTAATCATATAGTTAACTACTTGTTGACATCCCTAGTTACATCACAATTATATATTTTAAGAAATGCAAGATACACATATTAGCATGTATATGTTGAATGAATTTGTGAGAATTTCTCTTTGGCCATTTTATATGAACAGGCAGGTCCCTGAGTTCATATATTATTAAGTTTTGCATAAGGTAAATTTTTATACATCAGTAGTGCCTTTAACCAAATATATGCTTTCTAGTCTGCTTCATTTCCGGTCTTTAAAACTTAGTTTTTTAATGACAATACTGTAGTTGTGAACTTTGTCTGAGTTATGTCAAATTGAAGCTTCAAAAAATGTTTCCTTGACTTCACTAATTGCTTTTCTTTGCAGTTTGGAGACCAGTCCAATAACAGATACAGACCTGGCAAAGCGTACAGTCTTTCAAAGATCATACTCAGTTGTTGCATCAGAATATGACAAACAGCACTCTATTTTACCTGCACGAGTTAAGGCCATCCCCAGAAGAAGAGTCAACAGTGGGGATGCAGGTAAAAATAGACATCTTAAAGCAGAACAAATATTCACACTTTTCTAAAATGTCTATTTTTAGGTTAAAAATTAAATGAAGTTTAAGGAGTCATAGGAGTACAGTTCCTTAGTAAAAGACCTAGAAAAAATACTATTTGTTATAAATATGTATAATTAATAAAGCAGCCCAGATTTCTTTTGGCAAATAGTGTATTCAAATCCCTTTTTCACATGAGGCAAAGGGGGGGGAATTGAATCTGGGTCTCCCACTTCTTCCTAACTGTTGAGCTAAGGAAAGTCTCTTCATTCTCTGTCTCTGGTCATTTTGTCCTCCTTTTCTTTAGTCCAGTGCCCAGCAATGAAATGAAAATGTCTGGATCACATCAAAATGAAATGTTTTGGTTTGAGCCAGTCATTTTATTTTTCTGACTTTTTTGATTCACAGAAAAGCTTACAAAACATTTGTTTTGTTTATCGTCTGCAATTTTTTATTTTATATATATATATATATAGGAAGTGACAGGGAACCAAAAAATCTATTTATTGAGTTCTAAATACTAATAGCTTATCAAGCATTAACCATGAATAAGTATGGTATGCAAAAGCATTAAGAATGGCTCAAGAAGTAATTCAGATCTGAAATGAATTCCTGGGAATTTTCTGTTTTGTTTTAAAAACTCAGGAAGCGTTCTTGCAACTTTTAGTGTCTGCTTACCCTGAAGTGAAGCATGATTTTTTCACTTTAGGTATTGTGTTTTATTGTTGTACAATGAAGAAATGGTCCATACTAAAATTGTTATTTTATTAATACTATCAAATTAGTACTTTGATTTTTGTAGCTGCAGTGAAAAGAGTTGCATAAAGAATCTAATATGTATATATTTTTATATTTTTAAATAGAAGTGGGATCCTCTCTCCTGAGACATCCATCTCCTGAACTTTCTCGGTTAATCTCCGCCCACAGCTCTCTTTCCAAAGGAGAGAGAAATTTTCAGTGGCCAGTTTTGGCATTTGTAATCCAGCACCATGATCTTGAAGGACTTGAAATAGCAATGAAACAAGCCTTACGGAAATCTGCTTGCCGAGTCTTTGCAATGGAGGTATTAATTAATCTGACTGCAATAAAAATAACACATCAGTTGCTTGTCCTCCCTTCAGAGACGTTTGGAAACAGTTTTTATATTAAATTTAATACTAATACATACAAGTTAATGCTCTTTCACTAATCACAGATTGAGACTTCCAGCAAGGTTTAAAACAAGTCTGAGTAGTCCTAATAATGTGTGCAAAATCTGTAAATATGGTAATTTGCATGGTCAACAGTGTTTTTCTAATCTTTAAATGTACCTAAAGGACTTATAAGTTTCTCAAGTTTTGTTTTAAAGTACTGTTCTGTGGCAGAGTCCACATGATCAATTAGTATCACAGACTAGAGCACTGTAGATTCCCCTCCCCCCGTTTTGCTGCACACTGTCTGTATGTGCAAGCCCTCAGTGTAGTATATTCCCTGTGATATGTTTACATAATTGTAAGAAATAGTGTCTAGCTTAACATAGGGGCTTGTGTAGCAGTGTTTTTGAAAACTTTTCAAAAATACTTGTGCCTCTCATGTAAAATGAATCCTTCTTTTTTACTCTGTATTCATACTTTCAACTTTCCTTACCTAAACTACAGCTTCATATTTACATTTATTTTAGGCTTTTAACTGGCTTCTCTGTAATGTTGTTCAAACAACTTCTCTTCATGATATTTTATGGCATTTCGTGGCTTCACTGACTCCTGCCCCTATGGAACCTGAGGAAGACGAAGATGAAGAAAACAAAGCAAATAAAGAAAATGCAGAACAAGTATGTGAGATTTTTAGCATGCTTACAGAAATTGTGGCTATAACTGTAAAACCAGTTTACAAATATTTTCTGAATGTGTAAAAGTGAAAACAGAACATTAATCTTGTATGTTATATAACTTTTAGTGAAAAATAAAATCTAAAGGCAATCCAGGAGCGGATGGGGTAAAAGGAATTGCTTTATTGCCTATGCACGTTTACCTCAGACATCACCTGAAGTAGTGGGCTGTGCCCACGAAAGCTCATGATACCATCTATATGTTATGTTAGTCTATAAAGTGCTACCAGACTAGTTTTTCTTTTTTAAGTTTATCCTGTACAGACTAACTCAGCTACCCCCTGGAGATTCAACACAGTGTCTGAGTGGCAACAGCCTAGTGCCAGTTACTCTCTTTTATCTATTTTAGTATATTAATTCACATGTCTATCACTACTTTTCCTAAAGCCTTATTTAGTAATGTTAACTCCCATAAAATAAATATTAATAAGCAAATAATGAATACAATTATACCTGCCCCTAATTACTATTTACATAATTTCTAATTAAATCAACACATTCCTATGCTACAAACTAACAGGTTACAGAGATTACAAGGAATTGATCCTGAAGATATATTATGCAGAGCCAATGAGGATAAGCAAAAGACATAACAAAATAGAGCAACTCCATACTTATCTGGTTTCCTAGGCTACAGAACAGAGAGAGAGAGTATGTTTATACATCAAAGAATAATGCTGGTCTCGACTGGACCCTTAATGTATCTTCCCAAACTACAAAACAAAAGGAAAAAGTATGTTTAAAGGGTAATGTTGTGGCTGACCCCTGAACAACTACCGTAGAGCAATTTCAGATCTATTAATTTTTACATATCCCAACACTCCCCCACTCTCTTTCAAAGAAGGGCCCAGGCGCCCTGCTTCCCGCACACTGACTGGCGGGATATCCAGGCTAGCGTCCCTGTCTCTAACTGCCCAGTACCTTGTTCCACCAGTCATGAGATGGGAAAGGCAGGTCGCACACGGGGTTGGTTACTGGGCTACAGGGAGCAGCCTTAAACTTGCCATCAGTAAAATGAACAATAACAGTTAGTAGGAGCAAAGTTCCAACAGTATAAACAATTTGAGAAGTGAATGAGTGTTCGTTAGGCCTGTCCGAAGGGTACAGTCTATATCAGTCCAAGCACAATGTGCTGGCAGTTCAGTTGCCAATTGGAATGCATTAATCCCTTGGATGGCCCAGGGCTTCCAGGATTCACTCTTGGAGTTGTTCAGCCTGGAGCTGCTTTAACAGGTGTGTCAAAGTGTCCCAGTTTATCCAGGTAGGCTTAGGTTCTGCTTTCGTCCAGTTAATTAGCACCTTCAGGTGTCCGGTCAGGTTAAGTTGTTATACGGCTGGTATAAAAATCTGGTAGGTGGAGTGTCCAAATTGCAGAGGAAGATTACCCAAACCAGATCACTCCCTCTCCACGCTTTTTCCACCTTCCAGAGTCTGACCACTGCGCATTGCTGAACCCTCACAACAAATTCTATTTCTCTGTTCCACTCAGTGCTGAAGGGATACCATCTCTGTGCATTGTAGAGCAGTGGTTCTTGTGGCCATCCCTCCCAGGTTCTGCCCATATTAACCTCGTGTGCGGATAGTATATTTCTGAGCCTACTAAAACCAAACTTTGTTTTCCCAACCTGGACTTGCCATACGGGTTCTTGGAATCATTTCCATCTGCACCCTCCCCCTAACCCAAACTATAGGGCTATGTCTAGACTGCAGGCTTCTTTCGAAAGAGGCTCTTTCGAAAGCATCTTTCGAAAGAGCCTCTTTCAAAAGATCGCGTCTAGACTGCAGGCGGATCTTTCGAAAGAGAAATCTGCTTTTTCGAAAGAGAGCACCCAGCGAGTCTGGATGCTCTCTTTCGAAGACGGCCTCTTTACATTGAAGAACACCTTCTTTCGAAAGAGGAACTTTCGAAAAAAGGCGTTCTTCCTCGTGAAACGAGGTTTACCGCCATCGAAAGAAAAGCCGCGTTCTTTCGAAATAATTTCGAAAGAACGCGGCTTGAGTCTGGATGCAGGGGAAGTTTTTTCGGGAAAAGGCTACTTTTCCCGAAAAAACCCCTGAGTCTGGACACGGCCTAGGAGAGTGACCAGTTCCCCTTAACGACACCCTAGATGGTGAGGATACATTGGATTAGTGTACATTCTCCTAAGGTTTTGTGCCAGGTGCCCCTAAAGGCCGAGTGCGCCTTCAATTGCTTAACCACTGGCTTCCTCCCTGTGGTGGGGCAACTGCTTCACACTGGTCAGAAGGAGCTAATGCAGGCTGGAAGGAGCCTGCCCAGAGCCCTGGTTAATTGGGGAAACTTGTAAAGAATCAGTTAGGGTGCTTGCTGGGGCATCCAGGCATATAGGCAGCTGCCCAGCAAAGACAGGAAGTTAGGCCCTGACCAGGGAAGGTGCAGGAGCTGGTTCCCGTTGAAGCACCTTTGTAAGAACAGTACTGGGCAGGCTTGGGGACTAGAAGAGGGAAGCTCCTATCTGATACCTGCCAGACCACTGGCCTTGCCACAATGGCCAGGAGGGTGCAAAGAGTCACAGGGAACGGAAGGCAGTGAAGGGGAGTAGAGAAGGGCAGGACAACGCTGCCACCAGAGGGTCCTTGGGTTGGGACCTAGAATAGTGGGTGGGCTTGGGTTCCCTCCTTTCCCCCTTGCATTACATTTTGCCACTAAGATGTGGCCCATACAAACTGTGGCTTGCTCCTGAGGTGAAGGGACTAGGCTTGGAGGCCACAGCTAGCCTCAGTGGCAGGTGAACCATGTGACTGCTGATATACCCCTGGAAGGGGAATGAGAGAGAACTGTAGTGAGCACTGCTGAAGGACAATGCCCTGAAGAGGACACCGTAGCCCGGGAGCGATGCAGGTCCAAAGTCCAACTGTGGACAGAGTGGAGTAACAGGGGGGAGACCAGCCAGCAGGAGGCAACCTGCTTACAAGAGCTAATTTCCAGTGCTACTGGAAGGAGTGGTGAGTCACGCCTCGTGACACCCCCAAAGAGTCTGTACACTAGATACCAGGTTGGCTATAAGGGATTCAGTGATGTTTCCCAGAGTTACAATGCTAGTCCAATAAATGATCAGTGGCGCTAAGGGCTGATCCCTGCAGCAGTCCCCATATCTAACAACCCCTGAACGTGTTCCAGGCATTGGATTCAAGTAGAGGAATCAACTCCTTGAAGGGAGTTCCATCTCTCCCATACATAGTTGGCAAGATCTCGCTGCCTCCAGGTACTTCCATCACCCGAATTCTTCATGGTCCACAGCAGCAGCAGCATCTCTCCTGCTTTGGCAAACTGGAAACAATTAGCAAATGTGTTATTAAGATATCAAACAGAGGGGAGCAGGGTAATGTATTAAGGACCACAGGCTTTTGAATGAGGGTGGACCACCATGGAGATACGTGTGTAACTAACAATTTGGCCTGAGGTGAAAGGATAGGGAGAGGAAGAGGTATAATTAAAATCCATTTCTCTTTATTCCAAAAGGGAGTGTCATGACATGCCCAATAAAAAGGGGGGTCGTACCATGCCTGTAGAATTCAGGGGAATCCTGCGGGTGGGTGAAATTCCCATCTGCAGCCTCTTCTGCAATATTGGTTCCTGTAAATACAGTGTAAATACTTATTAATCCTTTTCTGTGTAATGCAGTATTTCCCCTTTCCAAACACGATTCACAGCAATGCTAGCAATGAGACAGATATCACAAGACATAAAAACACAAAACACAATCTTTGTCACGACAATAAATTGTGTTATCTCAGTTGCTCTTTAGCTGGTACCAGCTCTTTCTGATGTTCTGAAAAACAAAAAGAAAATTTTTCTACCCTCATGGGGGTGGCATATTATATCTTAAAATGCTCCATTCTTTTACAGATATTCTTGCTGATTTCTCTGTTTGCCTGCCGTTACCCCAATACTTGTCTTATAAGTAGGCCAGTTTTCAATGGCTTCTTCCATGTAAGGTTTTAGGGTGGTGTTTAATCAGTAAATTAAACTGTTTAAACTGTTTAATCAGTAAATTAATGAGGTGGTGTATGTTGGTTTCCTTCTTATACTTCAGACAAGATGTGTTTCCAACTACCACTCCAGCATACTTAAAGGCTTTTCCTTTTCCAAAAGAAAATCATATGCATTATACATTGTTATAGGGTTATTTATGAACATTACATTTTAGTTTGCTTTTTTCATGAACATATTCATACGGTATTTATCAATTTTTTTCATGAGCATCTTTTTATTTAATTTGCATTTCATAAGTGCTGAATTAATGATGTTCTGCTCATCCATTGTCATTTGTTTTAGTTCATTATTTTTGCTCTTAATAGAAAGTGCGGTTTTTGACAAGTATGGGAACTAAAAACTATACTTCATACATTGTGTACCAGAAAATTGAGGGAAATTTTCTCTAGAAACCTTGGTTATTCTTAAGGCTTGTTTAAATCAAAGGCTATATTGGCAGTACTTAGGTTGCTCTGGGGTATGAATAAGCTTGTCTCTCCCTCCCCGCCCCATTCCCAAGTAACAAAAGCGACACCAACCTAAGCAACAGTGTGAACAGCACTATGTAGGCAAGAGTGTTTCTGCCATTGACTTAGCTCTTACCTCTCATAGAGGTGGTTTTATTATACTGACAGGAGAGCGCTTTCCCATTGGCATAGAGCATTTTCACCAGACCTGCTACATCAGCGCAATTGTATCTGTATGGCTGCGCTGCTGTAGTACTTCTAGTGTAGACTAGCCCTTAGTGTAAGTTTGAATGCTGAAAATCCTCCTCCTGAGTGAACAAAACTTACCATATGCAGTGTTACCTCACTTTCATCAAACTTTAATTATGCAACTCAGTCATTCAAATATATCACATCCGTCCTTAGTTGTGTACGTTATGAAGATAGTGAGGAAAAAAAAGGCATGCAGAATGTTGTAAATGTACCTAGAATATAGTTTTTCAAGGCCAGTATTCATCAGAAACACTCGGACGCTTCTTATAAGGTGCTATTTCTATGCCAGATTTAAATGTTATGCCCCACCCCAATTTCAAAGTTAGATATGGAAAAAAAAAAGTTGCAAGAATATTTCGCATGTAAAGTGTCTCCCCTTCTCCCTTAGTTTATTCTCCAAAATATGGTTATTGCATCGTGTCACCCGTAATTGTGCATTTCTGTATTTTAACCTGTTTAGATTTGTTTTAATGTTAACTTTACCTCTGTCTTTCTGACACTTTATAACAGTTTGATAGGGGATACTTACAACTTCCCTCGTGTATATTTTATTCTAAATTATTTATGTGAACTCTTAATCTGAACTCCAGTGTAACATATTTTCTTTGACTCTCAGGAGAAAGACACAAGAGTATGTGAGCATCCACTGTCAGATATAGTGATTGCTGGTGAAGCAGCTCATCCATTGCCCCACACTTTTCATCGTCTGCTTCAGACCATCTCTGATCTTATGATGTCTCTTCCAAGTGGTAGTTCTTTGCAACAAATGGCCCTAAGGTAGGTACAAAATAAGGAAAAACTATGAAAGGCCTAAGACATTCAAGCATTCTAAACTAAATTATTAGAAGATTTTTGTAGTGCAATTTAAAAATCTGAAATGCGAGGCTATGCTATTTCAAAGAAGAGAAAAGGGATGTTTCTTTAAGCCTAGCATAAACAAGAGGTTCGTAGAGAAAACTATTTTATTTTTGTTTTTTATCATGTCTATCACTTCTACTGTAAACAAATTATGCTTCTGTTCTGTTCTTTAGTGTACATGCATAAGCCTTATGTAGATTAAATACTTTTCATTTGAGAAATATGTCATATTTAGCTAATTCCCAAAACTTTGTGTTCTTCATTTCACTATTATAACTGCCATAAAAGAACATGTGGAATAATTATCTTAATATGTGGAAGAATTATGTGGACTACGTGGAATAATTACACTGAAGTCAACTCTGGTGTAACTATAACAAATATTCCTGCTATAGATGTTTTGTGGTGTTAACAAATATTTCTTCTTGCCTTCTTCAGAATAATATACAATATATTTCTGATCCTGATATGTCCTTTCAAAACGTGTATATAAACTTAAATAATGTAAATACTAATGGTGCTTGCAAATATGCACTGATATTGAAAAAAAGCTTTAACTTATTTTTAATGTTTTTTTCAGATGTTGGAGCCTCAAATTCAAACAGTCAGACCACCAGTTCCTGCATCAGAGCAATGTCTTTCATCATATTAACAACATTTTGTCCAAATCTGATGATGGAGATAGTGAGGAAAGCTTTAGTATCAGTATACAGTCTGGCTTTGAACCCATGAGTCAGGCAAGTCTTCTTTCTGTCTATACATTTTTAAAATGTGTATTTATCTATCTGTCCGTGAGTCTGTTTGTTCAAAAACTCCTAAATGGTAAGAGCTAGAATCACCAAATTTGCTATGCAGCTTCCTCTTGGTTTGGTTGCACCAGGAAAATGGGTGCAGGGAAGAGGTAGACTGCAAATTGACCACGGGGAGCAGCCACACCACCAAGAGAGTGGTCAGCTGGGGCTGGGACTTGTCTGCCACCAGACGAGGTAAATAGCCCCCTTCCCCAAACCCTCCCTCCCCCCCCGCCTTTGGCTGCAGCACAGCTGGCAGGAGGGGAAGGCCCCTGCTGATTGGGAAAGGGGAGACAGATGGCCTCTGGCCGGGGGAACAAAGAGTCCTGCTTCATGGGACCCCCTACCCAGTGGCCCACCCTCACTCCTCCACCCCCCCTCCCCACACTCCCAGTCCCCTGCCCTGAGTCCCTCCTCAACCTCCGTCTCTCCCCATCCACCCCCATTCCTACATTCTCCATTCACCTAGCCTCCTGTCCCTGAAGGAGCTAGGCCAGGTAAATCATTTAGGGTGTGTCTAGACTACTGAGTTTTGTCGACAAAACTATACCTGCGTCTACACTACCGCTGAGTTCTGTTGACATAACGTCGACAGAACTCAGCAGTTTTGTCGACGCTGGTAAACCTCATTTTACGAGGCATAACACCTTCTGTTGACAGAGTTCTATCGACAGAAGGTGTTATTGCTTGTAGGGTTGTGTCTAGACTACAGGGTTTTGTCGACAAAGCAGCTTGCTTTGTCGACAGAACTGAATGTGTCTAGAAGCTCTATGTCGACAGAAGTTTTCTCAACAGTTTCTGTCGACAAAACTTCCGTCGACAAAACCCTGTAGTCTAGACGTACCCTTAGCCAGTACATTTCACTAGTTGTAGATCAAAATGAATTAGTAGATAATCTTCAGAACTATAATCAAATGGCTTTAATTTTCTTGTTTTTAGCAATCATACTTTATTACATATAAATGTATTAAATAACAATTAAATATGCCGTTTATTTAACGTTAGTTAAGTAATATCATGATCAGGGCCTTTGTGACTTATATTCAGATTGTGCTATTTAGATTTAACGCTTCAAATATTACCTCTCAACTTGAGCATTATTCAAATCAGTATTTTGAAATAGTGACCATCCCTACTTTCTGTCACTGTTTTCTGTGGTCAGGAGGAGAAGGACCTTTTATATTTTGCTTTAAATAAATAAAAAATTTGCTTTTAAAACTTTTAAAACTTATGTTCTTTTTCTTATCACCTATTATTTCAAATCCCATCCTCATATTTCTTCTTTTTTCTCCTTTCGTTCTTTTGAAGGTACACATGGGTCCTTTTAAATCAACTACAAAGGAAAGTACAGTAAAGAGAGGATATGCAAATTTAGTAGGAAAAAAATAAACTGACCATTTTTTCCGTTCTTATTACGCTTTAGCAACTGGAACTGTTATCCACTGTATTTCCCCTGATCACTGAAGCTTAGTAAATCAGGAGCTTTGATCATATAACTTACTCATGCACGGATTTCTTCTATTAATTTAGCAAGTGTATTGGTTTAAAAAGTGTGTTCGACATTTTTTTACTTGGGCTTCGTTTGTGAGATTTTAAGTGTTTTTTTTTTTTTAACAGGAATTGTGTATAGTAATTTGCCTAAAAGACCTAACCAGCATTGTTGACATCAAAACATCAAGCAGACCAGCCATGATTGGCAGTTTGACAGATGGGTCCACAGAAACTTTCTGGGAGTCAGGAGATGAAGATAAAAATAAAACTAAGAACATCACTATCAATTGTGTAAAAGGAATCAATGCTCGCTATGTCTCTGTTCATGTAGACAATTCCCGAGATCTTGGGGTAAGAAAAATTCTTCTGTTTACTAGGTACACAACCTGGGCCTTATGTATTATTCTGTCACAATTTTATTATCGTCCTCTTCCCCACCACTTACTGTATCCTGTTTAGTTCAGAATTCTGTACCTGAATCTAATTCTCATTTTAAGAAATTAAATTTCTAAATTTTGGGTTATAAAGGTAAGCTTCCAAACATAAACAGTGTAAAGTGATTCAGCAAGTTTGGCTGTCTATACGAAGCCTAAGACTGGGAGGTATGAATCATCTCGTTCTCAGTGGGTTAACTTTGAAACCTAATCATTACAATTTTAATATTCACATTATTAACTGTTTCCCTTCTGATTGTTTTTTGCACAAATGTCCACTTGGAAAGTTTGTTCCAACAATCCCAAATGGCATTTTTAGTCTCCCAAATATAGAAAATCATGACTATCACCATCCTATTACTGTAATTTCTATTTTTCTCCTGAAAAACGATACATTATGTGTAACAAACTGAATGTTTACATTTAGAGGATGTGTAAAATACATTGAATGTAGGTCTTTCAATCACAGATTAATCATGATTAATTACACTGTTAAACAATAGGCCAATTAAAATTTATAAAGTATTTAATTACAACACAGAATACAAAGTGTACAATGCTCATTTTGGTTTATTACAAATATTTGCAATGTAAAAATGATTAACAAATAGTATTTTTCAATTAACTTCATACAAGTACTGTAGTTCAGTCTCTTTATTGTGAAAGTGCAGTTTACAAATGTTATACAATGTGCACTCAAAAAAGCAAAACTATGTAAAACTTAGAGCCTACGAGTCAACTCAGTCCTGCTTCTTCTTCAACCAATTTCTAAGAAAAACAAATTAGTTTATGTTTACAGAAGATAATGTTGCCTGCTCGTTACTTACAATGTCACCTGAAAATGAGAACAGACATTTTCGTACCTGGCACTGCAAGGTATTAACATGCCAGATATGCTAAACATTCTTATGCCTCTTTGTGGTTCAGCTGCCATTCCAGATCCAAATAATATGCTTCCACTTTGATGATGCTTGTTATAAAAAAATGTGTTAATTAAATTTATGACTGAACTCCTTGGCAGGAGAACTCTATGTCTCCTGTTCTGACCACCATGTATTTCATGTTATAGCAGATTCAGATGATGACTCTGCATCTGTTCATTTTAAGAATACTTTCGTAGTCAATATGACATAACACAAAGAAAGTACCAATATGATATTTCTAAAAATAGCAACAGTACTTACTCCATGTTTTAGCAATCTGAAGTGCTGTCTAAAATCTGAGAGGTATGAGAAGTAGAGCATGCTTTCAAAAGTATTAAAAAAGCAACATTCTAATGCGGAAACTACAGAACCTGCACTGCCAAAAAAAGAAACTTAATCCTGGATTGTTGGCATCTGACTCGGATGATGAAAATTAACATGCCACTCTGTACTGTTTTGGATCATTACCAAACCGAACCCATCAACAACATGGACGCATATCCTCTGAAGGTGGTTGAAGCATGAAGGATACGTGAACCATTAGCACATCTGAAACACAAATGTCTTGCAATGCCAGCTAAAACAGTGCCTGTTCTCACTTTCATATGACATTGTAAACAGGAAGCAGGCAGCATTATCTCCTCTCTATTATAACCAAACTTCTTTGTCTGAGTGATTAGCTAAACAAGAAGTAAAACATAGTGGTCCTGAAGATGTTAAAAATTTACATTGTTTTGTTTTTGAACACAGTTACTTTTTGTCTCGTAATTCTCCCTTTGCAGGTTCAAAGAGACTTCATTACCTTTATTAAATTATGTGAAAAATATTATTTGTTTTATCATGCAAGTATTTGTATAAAAAAGAGAGTACTGTACACTTTCTATTCTGTACTGTAATAAAATCAATACATTTGAAAATGTATAAAACATCCAATAGTATTTAAATAAATGGTATTCTGTTATTAACAGTGTGATTAATCACAATTAATTTTTAATCACTTGACTGCCCTAATTGAACTTAATATAAATTAAATGACACAAGGAAAGCTGCAGCGATTCATTTAATTTAATACCTCAGCTTTTGAATAAATCTAAAGCTGCCACAGTATCTGTATCCAGGGGTGTGTCTAGACTACAGCGTTTTTTCGAAAAAAGTGGCCTTTTTTTTAAAAAAACTTCCCCTGTGTCTAGACTGCTTCCGCATTCTTTCGAAAGTAAATCGAAAGAACATGTCCGTTTTTTTGACCACGGGAAACCTCGTTTTACAAGGAAGAATGCCTTTTTTGGCTCTATGTAATGCAAACTGCTTTTTCGAAAGTACTGGTTGTAGTCTAAACACTCTTTTTCGAAAGAGGCTTGCAGTCTAGACGGAGCGGTGTATAGAGTACCCTAGAATCCAGCAGCACTGCCCCGGGTACTTCCATGTAGTATGCAACCATACTACTATATGCGTAAGTCCCTGTGTTTCATATATGTCCTGATTTCAGGTGCACACGGTGATGCAAAAAAAAGTTTACAGATTTAGTTGGAACTTTTCTGCAATTCTTCTTTCTTAAGTTTTCAATATAAAATCACTTTCATTTTTTTATTTACACACTTTCTTGTTTCTACTTTTGTATGTAATAAGAACTTTCAGTTGCCTTAGATATACAGATATCTCATTTTTTAAGAAATTAAATGCACAACTCCATTAATTGTGTGTCTCTGATAAGGCACTCCATGTTAATATGGAAGAAATTACCATAATGCTATTCACCCTTGGAATTAGTTGTGGAGGTTTTTATTTAAATTCATGATTTTGCTTGTCTGTTGCAGAACAAAGTGACTTCAATTACTTTCTTGACTGGTAAGACAGTAGAAGATCTTTGCAGAATAAAGCAGGTAAGTAATTATATGTTGCTGAATGTAAAAATAACATATTTTGTTAACGATAAAAAAAAAATCCTTAGTATGCATACCACACAGTCAATCAGAGGAAGTAGTTTACAAGTAGTTTTTAACAAATTTAATTTCCCGCAGTGCTGGGAGACTTAAAAATGGTCATACTGGGTCAGACTACAGGCCCTTCTAGCCCACTATCCTGTCTTCTGACAGTGGCCAATGCCAGGTGTCCCAGAGAGAATGAACAGAACAGGTAATCGAATGAACCATCCACATCCCTTGTCGCCCATTCCCGGCAAATAGAAGTTAAGGACACCATCCTAACCCATCTTAGCTAATAACCATCAATGCATCTATCCTCCATGAACTTATCAAAATCTTTTTTTTAACCATGTTATAAACTTGGCTTTCACAGTACTATTACTGTTTTACATATGGGCAAATTGAACGGTAGTGAGATTTCATGACTTGTCAGAATCAGTAGGAAGTTTATTCCAAGCCACTGTGTTTAAACTTCATACTACAAGACAATCTTTTTTGTTACAGTATTGTTATCACTTTTGACCGTTGCCTTTTCCATAGAAAGCTTTGTGTTAGATGTTGTACAGAAGTGGGGGGACCTTTTAAATTGTGCAATTTGCACCATCTGCTCCTCTTTTAATCTATGGTGATTTTGGAACAGCTGTCAGTACCATGAAGCTTGATTACTGCAATTCCCTCCTATGAAAACAAATGCCTAGCAGGAATTCTCTCTCACGTATAGTTTGTTCGGAATACAACAGTACATTTCCACATTGTTTTTAAGCAACCATGATCATATTATGTTTATCTTATGTTCTTTAGCTTCCAAGAAAAAGAGTAGATTGGCATTGTTACTTTGACACACTACTAGTTGTTTAAGTATTGGCTACACGAGTAAGCAACTTCTTTTTGAGTCTTGGACTAAATGGAAATTTAGATACCTTGTATCTTTTAAGGCTCCTAAAATCTTAAGCAAATGGGCAATAGCGTCCTTGATGTGCTGTGTCCCAAGATGTGGTACTTAGTCCTTGTTGACATTATTGTTAATTCATCCTGCTCCATTTGAAAATAACATCTAAAACCATTTTCTTACTAAATGTGTTTTTAGTATGACCATTATTGGCCATATAGAATCACAGAAATGTAGGGCTGGAAGGTACCTTGAAACGTAATGAAGTCCAGCTTTTTGTGTTGAGGTAAGACCCAATAAACCTAGAAGACCAACCCTCTCAGATATTTGTCCAACCTTTTCTTAAAAACCTTCATTAATGGGGATTTCACAGCCTCCCTTGGAAGTCAAGGTTTTCCTCATATCTAACCTAAATTTCCCTCGCTGCAGATTAACCCCATTACTACTACTCCTACCTTCAGGTTCCCTCTATCTTCTCAAAACTAAACAGGCCCAATTTTTGCAACTTTTTATTATTTTTGTTCTCTGAACTGTCTCTAGTTTATCCACATCTGTCCTAAGTGTGGCACCCAGATTTGCACGCTATTCCAGCTGAGGTCTCATTAGTGCTGAGTAAAGCAAGACAGTTACCTCACCTATAGCAGTCACAGCTCACTTAACTAAGGGCACAGCTCATTCAACTGGGGTATAGGCAAAAATAGTTGCTTTCATGAGACATTCCCTAATTTGAGCATTTGTAGGACAGTTACCTGGTATTCAGTGCATACATTTTACCAGCACTATTCTATTGTGGAGGCATCCAAATCAGATACTGATTTTTATAGGGCTGTTCCACAATCACTATGTAGATAGACTCCTACCACTTACCTCATGCAGTCTAGATGATGTGCTTCATCAACACAGTGAATACATATATGGATGAGCACTCAGAAGAAAAATAAACAGTTACTCACTCTACACATCTCAAAGAACTACAGTTACTATCAGGTTAGTTTCTTTTTTGTGGAATGACACATCCAAACAATATGATTATTGCTGTTCATTTTTTTTCTGCAGAGAAGTTTGAGTCTTATTTTCAATTGAATCTAAATACAGTTTGCTAATGATTAAAAAACCCACAACTTTAGGTGAAATCTTGTATCTGTTCAAGTAAATGGGAAATTAGTTACTGACTTCAGCAAGGTCAGGTTTTCAACTATTTCTGTATTTTTTTCTTTGCCACAGAATTTGAAAAATTAAATTATTTTCACCATGTTGTATATTTAGGACAATTAATTTTTTAAAGGAGGTGAAAGAACTTTACATCAAAATGATTTATACTTTTTTTAATTGCTGCTGATAACATAAAATAGACTCTGTGGTGCAACTGGATAACCAACAAAAAAGACTTTGTACTGATTGTTTTTTAAACTGGGCTTTTAAAAGTGGACAAAAATGAATGAAAAGTTTCAGAGGGGTAGTTGTGTTAGTCTGTAATTTTGAAAACAACAAGTAGTACTGCGGCACCTTAGAAACTAACAGATATGCAGGATCGTGAGCTTTTGTGAGTAAAACCCACTTCATGTATGTCTTTTTAATTGATAATTTGAGACTTTGAAATCTTGACCTATAAAGATTGATAGTTTTATAATAAAGTAATGTTGTAATCTTATTTGTGTGTCACATAAGCTATAAGTAATTTCTAAAATATGTGCTGGATAATTTGTACCAATAACTCATCAGGAATAGGTGACTCATTCAGCCTGATATTGTATTTCAAATTTACATCTTTATATTTCTGTTCATCAGGTTGATTTGGATTCAAGACACATTGGCTGGGTAACAAGTGAACTTCCTGGTGGAGATAATCATATCATCAAAATTGAATTGAAGGGCCCAGAGAACACACTAAGAGTTCGACAAGTAAAAGTACTGGGATGGAAAGATGGTGAAAGCATTAAAATTGCAGGCCAGATCTCAGCAAGTGTTGCTCAGCAAAGAAACTGTGAAGCTGAAACATTGCGAGTATTTCGCCTTATTACATCCCAGGTGGGACATTACAACTATTTAATATTGTGAAACATTGGCTAACATGAAAGCAGTTGAGCTTTTATTACTTATCCCTTTAAAGAGAAGGCAATTTTTTTTAAATGTGTGGTGGTAGTGTAGAAGTTAGCTATGTTAGAAAATAACTTGAAGAATTACTACTTCATAAAGTGATTAAAAATGTTAATGAAATATATTTATTTCTGGACCTTTTACATTGTACTTTTTTATAGTTTGTTTCTTTTGCCTTTTTTGATTTAACCATTCTGCTGTCCTGCAGGATCCCATTTCTTTGCAGTATCAACAACATTCTACTTTATATCGTCCGCCCATGCTTTCTCCCTTTCATCCTTTTTTTCCCATTTCTTTTGTCCAAACCTGCTATCTCCTTAGTACATTCTATTTAAAAAGATGCTGTATCCCTTTTTTTTCCTCTGTCTTGTCATTTTTAATCATAAACTTTACAGGGGGGATTATGTAACAAAAGATCCTGAGCAGAGCCTTTCGGTGATGATGGAATATAAGTAATATAAATATAGATATTTTGAATTGCCATCATGTGTGTGTTGGTGATGATAGATATCACAGAAATTGGAGAGCAAGCTACACATTTTCAGTGTTGAATGACAGGCTTTTTAAAACAGAGACATATTTTAATCAAATGTTAGCAGCTGAAACTTCTCTGCTGACTGCTTGTGTAAACGCCTCTCTTTACTATGTTGTTCCCAGCAATCAGAAAATCTGTTACATGGCATACAGAGCTAATAAATGTTAATCTATTTTAAAACTACAGTGAATGCTGGCATAACTCTCCTTATTTTGTCAGCTTGAAAAAATGTATGTCCATATGAGCCTTGTTTTGAACTTTGTTTCATCTTTGTTATAACTTGTCACAGGTATTTGGAAAACTCATCTCTGGAGATGCTGAGCCAACCCCAGAACAAGAAGAAAAAACACTGCTGTCTTCCCCGGAAGGAGAAGAAAAAGTACACAATGTATTATTTATATTCTACGGTTATTATTTTACTGAAATAAGATACCCCAGATGATTTTCAGTCATTTTTTATTTTACTCATATCATAATAGATCCTTTTACTCCAGATATTTTTCACATAACAGTATATACTGCTGCCTTTGCCTATTTAAAAAAATAGCAGTATTTCAATGTAATTAATATTTAGATGAATAATTGGGGGCTATAGGTTGTCATAAGTTATAGTAATATTGGTACAAATCAGTGATCCTTAGGCTTGGGAGCCGCAAGTGACTCTTAATGTGTCTCCTATGGCTCTTTGAGCATGTGATACTAAAGCAAAGTGGGATTTTAATTATTATCCAATCGGGATGCTTTTACTGTGTTGTTAACCAGTTGTAGAATAACTGTAGAACCACTTTGCTATGACAATAATACTCTATATGTAGAGAAAGAGTCTATAAATGAAACAAGTGGAGAAATAAGACTTTTAGACCCACTTCATTCTGCAAGCTGGTGTTAATAGTTCTGTGCCCTAATTATTGAACAAGGTTTCATATTCATCTGAGACTATACAAGCGTGGTCTTTGCAACCCCAAATGCTGTTGCTGTTTCCCTAGGCCTGTTCTTACCTTTCTTCTCTAGCTCTTCTCTTCCCCCAACTGTTGGTTGTCATTGGAGCTTCCTTTGCTCTTTATGACTGTTTCACCCCTCTCAGGTTGTTGCAAGTGTCTGTATTCCAAGGTAGTGTCTCAAGACTTCTTTCTAGAACTTCCCCCTTGTTGTTGCCATCTCGCCTCCTCTTTAGAGAGTACCTGTCAAGTTTCTTCCTGCCACCAACTTCCTCTCTTTGTGCCTGTCCTAGCTCTTCCTCCAGCTGGGCTTCATCAGCTTTTAGGCATTATCAGCCCAGACTGTCCTCCAAGTGCCCCATCACAAGGTTGATTGGCTCTTTTTCCCCTCCTCAGGCTTGGGTGGGATAGACACCACATCACACCAAGTTTCATCCACTAGGCCACACTGTGTCTCAGAAGGATTAACAAAAATTTATATTCTGCCAAATTCTGTGCTTTGTTTTAAAAGACTCTCATGCATACATAACCATCTGTTATGCATTCTCCTCCCAATGGCTGGTGTTACCAAACTTAATTAACAGATTAGAGAAGCTATGGAAAATAGCTCTCCGAACAGTTATCTAGTAACTGTGCTCATCCACTTTGGGATCTCAAGGTATCATTTTTGCTTTCACTCGATTGTAATTCATTTTTTAGCTGGTCAATTATTATGTCCTGTGCCAGTCGAATCTCTCGTATGTCATTAAGCTGTTTTGATAAGGCTTTCACTTCCTTATCCAATGATCTGGCAACCAGAGCTAATCCTTGAATAATAGCTCTTTTCTTATTCTTTTTGCTAGGTGTAGGTCTATTTAAAACAAAATTTTCCCACATCTGTTTAAAATTATCTAAGGATTTTGTCCCAATCAAATCCTTTTCTTCCCAAACACAAACATTCTTAATGAAAACATTAATGTCATCTTCTAGATAAAGTTTATTAATCTGCACAGCCAGCTTGCTCCCTTCAACTCCGAAGATCTTGGAGACTTTCTTTGCCGCCATGCTAGACTTATAAGGACCTCACCTTATCCTTATAAATCTGGGAAAACCTGGTAAATTTTGGGTTAATCAGGAACAGCAGGCTGATCAGGCCTCTGTCCTGCAAAATTTACTTTGAAACTAGTGCTAAAATTAGCTGCGCAGCACCTTTGGAGTGCTTGCACAGGGAAGCGGTAGTTGCTATGCAACGCCACTGAGCGTTCCAAAAGAAAAAACCTCAAAGGGGTTTAAACCTTTGACACTGCTGTGGTTGCCCAGGCAGCCCAAACGTTCTATATTCAAATCAATAGAACGTTCTGTATTCAAAATGGCGGCTCCAATATCTCTAAAATGGCGGCCCGCCACGAACGTTCTAAGCCTCAAAATGGCGTAACGTTCTAACAAAAGAAAAACCGCTAAAGGGGTTTAAAAATGAGGTTTCTTGCAGTGGCAAGACCAACCCCGAACAGACAAAGTTACTTAAGGGACTATCTCTAAATCCACCTGAACTACGCTAATGGGCAATGCCAGTTGGTAAGGAACATCACAGGGATGGGCAGGCGTTGGGGCACAGCCAAGTGGAAATTTTAAACTAGGAGTGGCCAGTTCCCAGTACAAACTCCCTCTCAACTATGACTCCCTCTACCTATCTAAACCTACAATCCCCCAAACCACACGCCTATATTTTAATCACGGTATTTATTTATACGTCAAAACCCTCTGAGATGACAATGAAGCACTATTTTAGAGTCCTGCCGCGGTCACCAAATTCTGTTACCAAACTTAATTAACAGATTAGAGAAGCTATGGAAAATAGCTCTCCGAACAGTTATCTAATAACTGTGCTCATCCGCTTCGGGATGGTATCTCAGGTGCGAGGTGTCCACTAGTATCTGATCACTTGGAGATTGTCTAACTCAGAGGGCATCACACAAATAAAAACTTAACACAAAAGTAAGGTTCAACCACTAGACTATATTATAAAGATTAAATTTAACAGACAGATACCTCGATTAAAAAAATAGGGGGCAGTCCCCTTATTATGCTTACATGAACCCTGAGGGGAAGTCCCTCCAAGGTTCCTACAACTACTTACAGAGTCAAAACGGCGCAGGGACGATGGTGGGGTTGCTGGCGACCTCAAGCCTCTGGCTAATTAAAAGCCTTGCGCGAGAAACAACCAGGCGTCCCTCGGCAGACGATCCCGACGCTTGGTGACCTTCTAGCCTTTGGCTGTTTTAGAGCCTCGGGCAAGGAACTACCAAGGAGATCCCTTGAAGTGTAGATTGAGTGCGGCGGCGGTTGGTTCGTCTTCCACGAAGCCTCTGGCTTTCGGCTCCTCTTCTCCACACTTCGGAGCAGCAGGATCGGTGGTAGTAGACTCTGTTCCTATTCTAAGCTATTCTAAAATAAAACCTAAACTAATCGCGACGCACCCGCCGAACAGACTCGAAGACGGCCGAAATGCTTCGAACCGACGCAGCCTGCCGGACAGACACGACGACGATATCTAAATCTAATCTAAAACCTATACTAACTAAACTAATTTAAGCCTAAGTGGTAGGATAGCATGAGCCTTCCGCCCAGCTATGCCTAAAAGACTAATTAGACCTCTCTCATACCAAAACCTAGGACAAAGACTTGGACCTCATTCACTCCCTAGCCTGACCTAAGACCCGATGGAACCTGACGAACCCAGAGCAGCCTGATGCAACAACAACTGCTGCGTGGCAGAGGCTTAAATAGCCTGGGTTTGTGAATATTCAGGAGTTCCGTGGTTTAAACCGATTGGTTGCAGAATGATGCTTCTTTAAACTGATTGGATAACCGCTCAAAAAAACAAGTACCGATGATTGGTTATTAAAGGATGCTTTATTAGCATACTTTAAATTGATTGGTTGACACATCATACCACACATCCCATTGTATTCAAATCTTAACAGGTAACTGGCATACCTGTGGGACGTGACCCAAACCAGACCAGTGATGGATGCCAGATAATAGAATTCATCCAAAATGGAATTTTGGCAGCCATTTTGAGAGATCACCTTTACAGATATAAGACAGTTGATTGACATATATCAAATATACTGGGCATACAGACTTTTCTTGATATTTACACAGTTCCCTTTTCCCAAGGATGCACAAGTTACATTACACTCTTCCTTACAATTCAAGTGCAGTTGTTACATTACAACAAAATTGATACATTCATTGCACTTGTAAAGACAATGTAATTCTGCTGCATTTCTTTACACTGGTATGCAGACATCCTGTTTATGGTGCCAGATGTTATAGTTAGTCCTTTTGCTCAAGTGGTAGAGTTTTGTGGTGACATGGAAAAGGTCCATGGTTCAAATGCTGCTGAAGATAAATGTCAGGAGTTATATTACAGTTACATATGAAAGAGTTTGGTTCTGTCTTTACTTTTTAAGTCTAGGAAATTCCAAAGAGAAAAATGTAAGAATTAAGGTCATGTGTGCAACTGTAGTTCCATAGTTTTGTTGTCTTGTGCACATATGTTATTACATGGTCACAATCAATTTATTCCATAAGATGCCTGCTCACTCATCTGTCCTTCCATTGTGACAACAAAATCTGTTTCAAAATTAATGTTTTTAAAAAATCAAGAGCATTGTGGAGTTATGATTCATTGATCATGGCAAACTAAAATCTTATTAGAATGTAAAACTAATAGAAAAGGAATGGGCTTATCTGGCTGGTGATAGCATTTGTAATCTTTTGTTACAATATTGCTAATTGAAAGCTGTCCCAGTTCCTAGTACTTTACAAGTATAATTTTCATTGGACACTTTATAAGTGGCCCAGTCCCACTTGGTTGGCTTGTAGTCCAATGGGCAAGTTATTTTTTATGCCTGCTCAAAATAGTTCATCCAGAATAGTGGCAAGGCAGTCTGAGAGAGCAGGTTGGATAAAGGACTTCTGTTTCCAGTGTTGTTAGTTCAACACGTTTCACAAGTGCTTAATTAACTGCAGATGCTTTATGGCAGATTCTGATAAATATATTTTCTATTTTTTGTTGTCTTTGTCATAACAAGATACATATTATAAATCCTTTGCATTTCTCCTTCTCAAGACATTTAAATTAAAATACATAAAGACTCTAAAATTGGTCCATGAAGATTAGTTTATAAAAATGTGATTATTGGTAATTAGTATTAAGTTGAATTCATAAGGATGGGTCTTGGAAGACTGAATGTCATTTATCTAAGCTTGCTGGAGAGGTATCTGAGAATATGTAATTTGAACTTTTATATTTATATACATAACAGGAAAGAAATAATCGGTTGGCCTCAGTCAGTTTTCCTAATTATCTTGATTACATAGCCTTTTGCTATACATCTGTATATTACATCTGTTCACTGTTAATACATAATAGATTGACATTCCTAATTCATTGGTGCAGTAGTTCAGAAATGCTTCAGAAAGTCTGACTCAAATGTTATTTCTGATTTTTTTTTATAAAGGCAACTTCAGATGCAGATCTGAAAGAGCACATGGTTGGAATCATTTTCAGCAGGAGCAAACTGACAAATTTACAAAAGCAGGTTTGTGTAATGCACTGTTCTTGCAAGTTAAATGTCTACCTTAAATTGTAGCTATTGGAAAAGACCATAATTATAATCTTGAGTTGTTTGACATTTTTCTTCCTTAATAATATTCACTATAGTTAAGATTCTGTTTTCACTATAAATTACATATTTAATTACTTATTATTTGGCTTCAAAATGTAACTACAAATAAAATTGTATTCGATGAACCTTCTTTTAAAATTATTATTAAATGGATTACAGATTGTCCTAATGTAATTGTTAATGCTGCAGTACTTCATTCAGTATTTCAGATGAGCCTCTGCTATCCATTTTAGATACTTGTTTAAAACACTGTCTCCCTTTTCCTGCCACCTAAAAAGAAGTTTAGATTCCTTAGATTATGGACGAAGACCAGCAAGGAAATCAGGGTTTGAATCCTGAAAATACCTCACCCACAAAGTCTTCAAATACTTGGATCTCTGGTTTTGTTTAGCTTCATCTGATTTTTATTTCATATTTTTACAGAATTACCAAAAAGTGACTACTGTGCATCTGAAGTAACTTTAAGAAATTTCTTATGATATTTTTGTTTAAGTTCATTCTTCTTTTGCAAAGATAGATTAGCCATTTCCTGAAGGACAAATAATATAGCAGAGATTTTCAAACGACCCTGAAAAAACTAAGTACCCATCCCTCATTTAATTTTGGAAAAATTTGGGTGCCCATTTCCCATTTGCACCTTTGAAAAGCCCAGTCTTAAAAGCTTCAAAATCTTTTACATAGGTTTACTTTTTTAACATGCTATTGCGTAAATAATGTACATTTTAAGAACGTTTATATGTACATAACAATAATTGGGGTTATTCTTTTCTCTAACATTTCTTAAATATGTGGTTAGAAGAGAGATTATAAAGTAGCTTGAAGAGGAGGTATTTGCTTTTGGGAAGGTATATGTACTTCTAGTTGTATATTTTCCTGAATTTTACATAAAAATATAGTTAAGTGATATCGTGACAAACTAACAAAATCCAGCAAATTCAGTATTGTAAGTACATATTTATCCTTATTTTTTTATAATGGGAGTAATAGGAGAAAAACAAGCTACATTTTACGGGTGTTTTGATTTATGTTGCAGTCTTGATGGTGTTTTGGATTTTTTTAGATCTTACTAAGCTACTCTGTGTGTGGCATTTGTTTGGTTAGGTATGTGCTCATATAGTCCAGGCCATCCGAATGGAAGCAACCCGTGTACGTGAGGAATGGGAACATGCAATCTCTAGCAAGGAGAATGCCAACTCACAGCCTAATGATGAAGATGCCTCTTCTGATGCTTATTGCTTTGAGCTGCTGTCCATGGTTCTGGCACTAAGTGGTTCCAATGTAGGTCGTCAGTACCTGGCTCAGCAGCTGACTCTACTCCAGGATCTCTTCTCGCTATTGCATACTGCCTCTCCCAGGGTACAGAGACAGGTGAGTGTGCTCCCTGCTCCTTATCACCTGCAGTGCTTCCTGTAAAATAATCCAGTGTTGAAAAGTAGATCATAATGTGCTTGTCAGTATATTATGTATGTGAACTGATTTTTTTATTCAATTTAATTGTGTACTTTATTTTTATTTTCATTAAGCAAAATATATGTATATAATTTTCGCTGTCAAATTCAAAATATCCTCAAATGTGAGGCATGAAATATCTCTCTAAATATAAAAAAAATTCTGCAGGACAACAGAGTGACATCATCACGCCATCTGTGTCCTCATGCTGCCACCCACCTCCATCCCCAGCCACTTTTTGTGGCCAGCCTAGGTACCATCTCCTCCAGGTATGGGCTTCTCCAGCTCCAGCTCCGCAGCCCGGAGGGCTGTGCTGCCTGGAAGGAGTTGATCCCTCCCCACGCAGGCTGCCCTGCGTCCCCTCTGCCATCTGAGCCTGACACACACACACACACACACACACACACACACACACACACACACACACACACACACACACACACGACTGTACTGGGTCCCCTCCACCATCTGACCCCCCCTCCAGCCAGACGGGGGTTAGCGAGTAGGGGGTGCAGCCCCCTATTTCTCAGATAAAATAACATGTTTTTGTAGTGCGACTCTGGAAGAGAGTCTGAATACAAAATTATTCACAAGTTATTTCCATTTGAAAACAGGGATTATAATAGAATCTGGTTTTGCAATCAGAACTACACCTTCTTCATTGAGTGGTGTCCCTGTGGGTGCTCCACTCAGGTCTCGGTGCACCTTTGCACTGCCAATCAGAGATTTTTTGATGAGCAGTGCCCCTCACGCCGCTCCTGCACACCCAGCATATCGCGCTGCTGCTGTTTGCCGAGTGCATGCGCGGCGCAAGCCCCCTCAGTTTGTTTTCTGCTGTCCTCGGCTGAAGACTGAGTCAGAGCAGTGCTCTTCTTCCTGACGGGGAAAAAAGAAAAGAATACTACAGTTAGTTTAGAGTTTCTTCATAGTTTAGTCAGTTAACGACAGTTTTCAACATTCGCTATAAAAAAGAGAGAGAGAGAGAGAGAGAGAAGCGCCACTGCGGCAGCTTTTCCTTCAACATGCCCGGATTCCCCCAGCTTTAAGAGATGTGACTCATGTCCGGACTCAGTGCTTATCTCTGTTGGCCATGCCTCCTGTGTTAAATGCCTAGGAGACACCCATGCAGCACATGAGCCTGCACTGTCAGAATATGACAGCCAGAGCCAGAAAAGACTGCAAAATTCAGCTCAAAAATCTCCTCTGGGGAAAGTCCCTACAACCACCATGGGACAAATCTGAGGAGACATGGGGACAGCCAAACCAGAATGACAGGGCAGCTTTACCACCCCACAAAAGATCACAAAAAGTTCACAAGCTTCGCGAGCTTCCCCAGCATGCTCATTATCAGCACTGCCCAGATCCTCTCGTTCCCTGGTGCCATCAGTCTCCGGTACCACAGAGAAGCTCAAGTCCACACCAGCCAGGAGAGCTGAGTTGGAACCCCAGCACACTGCACTGGTCGGTGCCACTGAGGCAGCGGCACCTACAAAGCCTCATATGCCACCCACCCACTCCCACCAGCACCACTACAGTGCCTGAACAGACCATCCTGGGTCAGACCAGTCTCAAACGCGCTCTGGCACCGCAGCATAAGAAAGCACTGCACAAGATGTGGTACCTACAAAAATCTCCTCAGCCAGGCACACCTCTCCTATCAGGAACTTGCTCGCCGCACTCCTCAGGGGAGTCTCATGCTCACGGGCACGCTCCTATCCCAGAAAGGGCTCCCCACTCCCTACACTGCTCTCACCAAGAAATGACTATGGCAGCGGACATAGAAGCAAATTCTCATCATGCCATTCCTCTGTCGGGATCAATGGCTTCCTGGCATTCATACTGGGATCATTCCCTACAACAATATCCCCCATGGCCCAACCAGCCATGGATGTATCCTCTGCAGCAGTTTCAGCCTCAGTGACCCCCTTGGGAACCATGGGCAGGGGTATCGGCCACATTCCTCCATGCTTACCACTCAAGGGATACAACTTCTACATCACAACAGCACACAACTGTGTGCTCCCCGACCATTTCTGCGCATTTCTCACCGTCTCTCGCGCCCTCAGTAACAACACAAGCAGGCTCCAATGATAACGACAATTTACCTCATTTGGACTCCAAGAGTTCCTCACGTGACCCCAGATCCACTAGAACAGATGAGGCAGTTTTCCAGATATTTCCCTCTCCACCGGTGGGCTATCTAAAACAATTTCAAGAATTATGTCCCTGCAAAAGACATGGACTTCCTCTTCACGCATCCCCAGCCGAACTCACCTGTGATAGACTCAGTTAATCACAAGGCTAAAACCCCGCAATTTAAGTCTATACCCCGAGACCCAAGAGCATAAGTGACTGGATACCTTTGGCTGCAAGATATACTCTTCTGCCACCCTCCAATTCAGAATATCAAATTCTCACTCTGCATCCCAGTGCATCTCATCCCTAGACGTTTGCATTGCAAGCCTTGTATGGAAATGTGAATCTACGCTAGTGGAAATTCTCTCCACATCTGCACAGAGTTCTAAGGGTCTTTTTGCATTGTTATGTGAGGGGCCCATAGAGGAGGGGAGAATTGCTTATTTAAATTTTAAAATTGTTTAGTACATATTAGTGAAGCACAATAATACCCTTTGAAAATTAAAAGAATTATTTTCTCTATCTTTTTTCATTTTTTTCCCATAGATAGTATCTTACCAACACACAGGAAATAGGTAGAAAAAACATTAAAAAATGCAATGTTATATAAAGAAAGACCCCTAACTTCTAGGCCATTCTCTGACAATCGTCAGTTCAACACAACCTTTAAACTGAACAAGACGGAATTAATGCAATCTGGAGTCCTAAGACCACCATTAGAGGGAGCACTCTTAGGTGTGCTCTCTTTGCTCTGCCCTCACAAAGTGATCCTGTGGCATCAAACTATTCTCCCAACTGGGAAGAGACTCTAAAAAGGCTGGGATAGCAACATGGGGTCTATTTTTCTGCTACTGTAGTAACATTGGGCTCCATCATCCCCTCATGGATACATTAATGGCAGCAGGTATCTACTCTTCCTACTAGTTTGACAGAGGTGCCAGCAAGGGAACTCCACACATGTGTGAATGCACTTATTCAGTTGGGTGCCAGGCTGGTTGAACTAGTGGCATTTTTCCTGCCACAAACACAACTCTGGAGAAGCCGTGAGTGTTGGAATTACCACATTGATATTTATAGAGGAATTCATAGCACACTGAGCCAATTCTTTCAGATGGTTGATTCAGGCAGATATAAGTTGCACTACTCATTTTTTAAGCTTTTTTTTTTAAATTGGGAGTGCTAGAAGCTTAATTAAAAAACATGGAAGTTCTAATTCTCAAATTATTACAAGGCCATAGTTTCTCAGCGCCCATGTCTTGTCCTGTTTGTGACTACAGGACAAGTGAAATCCATTTTAAAAACAGCTGTTTCAAGTTCTCTGTTATTTACAAAGAATGTTATCATGTGGCACTATTACAAAATTATTCAAATACAAGAAGTAGATTATTTTTTAAAATCTGAGAACCATTATTTTTCCTTTTTTAAAGAAGTCTAGCCATACTACTTTAGACATGGCTACGATTAAAATTGAAGTTTGAAAACTAAAATTCTGTGTGCAAGTATCTCTTAATAGAGAACAGTGTCATTGTCAGGGACTGATTGAGTGCTCCTAATGGAAATACTCCAGATATACGGCTATTAGTGAGAGTACAAGGCCCTAGAAGCAATATTGCAGTTATGTCACTCAGCTTGGCAGCAATAACACAAGGCCCACTACCAGGCATGGGGCAGGTAGGGAAACCCAGGAGGAAACCAGAGGAGTTAAGTTTCCTGAAACAATGTTAACTGGGTCACATTTCAAATCCTTTGTACTTTATCTTTGTTAGCAACATAAACAGAAGCATGGCAAAATAGAAACAGAGAAATATTTCTTATACCCAGTGTGGCAATGTTAACATTACTATGATAACCTAGTTGTTTGTTGATTTCATTATGTTTTTTTATTTTAACCAACCAAACGAGTATTGTATTAAAATAGGAAAGTTTGATAGTAGGAGTTTGTCTGGGTCTGAATTTTTTCCAAAAGCAAGAGACTTGCAAAATTAATGAAAGGTAAGATATTAGGGAAGAACTCTTGTTCAGTTCAGTAGCTAATTGTGGCAACTGAATGACCTCTATTAGAATATGTTGACTTTAATTGTGACCAACAATCAGAGTAACACCAGATTAGGCTCCTTTCCTTTTGAGTTACTGTAATATCAGTTTCCTCCTTTCCTTTTGAGTTACTGTAATATCAGTTTCCTATCTGCTCAATTCTTAAATCTTTAATAAGAGTATTTCTTAGTAAGTATTTCTGATAGCTGACTTTTCACATTTGGCACAGGCAAAGCAGCATTCAGCCCTAAGATGACAATTTAGTGCTTGACTATTGCTTTTTATATTTTCCTATCTTCTTGTTAATAAGACAGAATGTTAGGAATCATTAAAAAAGGGATTGAGAATAAGAGAATATCTTACTACCTCTGTGTAAATCCATGGTACGCCAACATCTTGGATATTGTGTACAGATGTGGTCGCCTCATCTCAAAAAAGATACCTTGCATTGGAAAAGGTTCAGAAAAGGACACTTAAATTATTAGGGGTGTACAATGGGTGCCATATGAAGAGAGATAAAAAAGACCTGGGTCTTCTCAGTTTAGAAAAGAGGAGACAAAGGGGAGATAAGATAGAGGTCTGTAAAATCATAACAGGTGCAGTGAAAGTGAATAAGGAAGTTACTTACTTGCTTCCATAAGAACTCAGGGTCACCAAATGAAATTAGTAGGTAGCAGGTTTAAAACAAAAGGAAGCATTTCTTCATGCACCTCATAGTCAACTTGTGGAACTCCTTGTACAGAGGATGTTGTGAAGGAGAACTAGATAAATTCGTGGAACAAAGGTCTATCAATATTTTTTAGCCAGGATGGGTTGGAATGGTGTCCCTTGCCTCTGTTTGTCTGAGGCTGGAAATGAGTGATGGGAAGGATCACTTTGATTACCAGTTCTGTTTACTCCCGCAGGGACATCTGGCATTGTCCACTGTTAGAAGACAGGATGCTGGGCTAGATGGACCTTTGGTCTGATCCAGTATGGTCTTTCTTAAGTATACCACATAGTGCTTTTGAAAATCTCAAGCCTTAGTTATGAATATATGTGCTGGGTTGCATTCTGCTTACACCGAAATACAATCTGATTGTCATTACATCGGGTTTTAGTTATTTTTTCAAAAGGTGCTTGAATACTCCATTTTATTGCAATTTTGCTGTAAGTAACTGCATTCATAATAATTATACATGAAATTTATATGGCACATCACAATCTACAAAGTATTGTACAAACATTACAAAAATTCCTGAGAGATTATTTAGAAGTTAAAAGTAGATTAACGGTTATGAAAATGACATCACAAAATATCTTATAAATAAGTAAAAGATGCTTTTGAATATAGTTTTGAAAATTCAGCTATCTCCTTTAATTTTGTGTTGCTTTGGCTCTTCTGCCTAGGTCACATCATTATTAAGACGTGTTCTGCCAGAGGTGACCCCTAGTCGCTTGGCTAGTATCATAGGAGTAAAGTCTCTGCCACCAGCAGACATAAGTGATATTATTCACTCAACAGAAAAAGGAGATTGGAATAAACTGGGTATCTTGGACATGTTCCTGGGGTGCATTGCCAAAGCACTCACTGTCCAGCTAAAAGCCAAAGGAACCACTATAACTGGAACTGCTGGCACTGCTGCAGGCAAAGGAGTTACTACAGTTACACTTCCAATGATTTTCAATTCCAGGTTGGTAGAAGCTATATTTTGTCAAGCTAAAGAAAACGAAAGCCAGAAAATAAATATTTGTACCCTATTAGAACTATTTAATTTGACATAAGTTATTATTTTGATGTATAAGTAGGATACTGAATAAGTGTAATATTCCTTTTATTATTTTTAAATGTGCTAAGGAATTACCTTTTCTAATTTCATTTATCATCTTATTTATTATCCTTTTGCAGCTTTATTCGCCGAGGTGAAAGCCATTGGTGGATGAAGGGCTCAACTCCTACACAGATTTCAGAAATCATTATTAAACTGATTAAGGACATGGCTGCAGTAAGTTTCTATATTCTGAGTGTTACTTTGATGTTGAAACACTTCTGATCACTGAACAATTCATGTACTATGTTTTTCCTGAGGAACCCTGTTTCATTCAGTGCACTATGAATGAGGTAAGAGGTTTTACAAAGAAAAAGGAAGGCCTTTAGGTTAAGGAATTAAACTGGGGCTGTAAGAATTCGGTTTTACTTCTGAGTTTGCCCAGATTTTCTGTATATTGTTAAATAAATCACTTCAAAAAAAAATTCAGAAGCAGTAGATTACTTTGTTCTTCTTTTGTTAGATGGCCAGTTTCCGTAACACCTTGAACCTGATTTTTCAGCAGTGCTGAGCATTCAAAATTCCATTTAACCTCAGAGGAAGTTGTTAGTTGCACAGCACCTACAAACTATCATTGGCAAGCTTAATTATTTAATTTATAATTTTTGAATGTTTGAGTTAGCAAATGTAACATTATCTACTATATACTTGAGAGAGTTTGTGGGTCTAGACATCTGTCTATCTGTTCAGAAACTCCTCCTTAACTGTAAGACCTAAGACTACCAACTTCAGTATGCAGCTTCCTTTTTTCATAACTTAAAGCAAGGTAAGCGTTTGGTTATGCCAGAACAATGGGATGTGCCTGGAATGGGATTGCTTCTTGTAAAACCATACAGAAAAGACACAAAATCACAAGGCAGGTGAAAGGGGCTGACTGGGAGTGCATTCCCCCTCCCTGCATCTGGAACTGCCATAGCCCTGAGCCTCCTCCCACCATGCATCCTTTAGGAAAGGTGGAGGGGGCTAACGCTTCCTCCCCTATTCATACAGGAACATTGATGGCTGTTCCCCTTTGTCAGGGAGCCAAGGAAAAGTGCAGAGTTTGCTACATTCCTCTTTCTAGCTGAGGAATGCATGAAGCAGACAAACCTGAACCTGCCACAGCTGGGAAACATGTGCGTCTCCCCCAGCTGTGCCCATTGGAGCAGCAGTAGCCATGGAGAGGCACTTCTCACCTGGCCCCAAGATGGTGTAGTGAGAGAGAACTGGGGTATTCTTCTCTCCCCAGGGCAACCTGTATACTGAACTCTTCATCTGCAGCCCTACACCAGAGCATTGATATAAATGAAGCATGTACATTTTTATTTATTTTCCAAAAACCAAAAAATAATTGAGTTAAGGACTCAAGAAACGCTGGTAAATCTTCGAGTTTTTATATACTTGCATGGCATGTAGTGAATAACAGGTTGGATGCCTTACCCTGCAGTATGAAGCTACGTGTACCCTATATGCTGCCGTAAGTGTGTACACGGCCAAAGTTGAATTTGCCAATAATTATCATATAGAAAAATTGGTGGTCTTAGTTATCTATTTTTTTAGAAAAGGAAATAACTGTGCTAACTGAATGGCATTTGCTGGAGAAGGCTGTCTCTCTAACTTTGACCACTGTACTTAACGTTTCTTTATTTTTAGCTTTCCTTTGAGTTCCTATAGCTGCAGTTTTATATCTGCGTGATACTTTAATGAGGAAAATAGTAATAAGTTGAAGAGTTTTAGAAACAGTTTATACAAAAAATTCTCTCTTTAACAGGGTCACCTATCTGAAGCTTGGTCCCGTGTGACAAAAAATGCTATTGCTGAAACCATCATTGCTCTGACCAAAATGGAAGATGAATACAGATCACCAGTGCGATGCATTGCAACAACCAGGGTAAGGAGTTTGTCAAATTTACATCCATTTGTTGCACACATTTGATAACAGCAGTAGCCTCTCTAATGGCACCCCCATAGGTTAACATAATGTTTAGATCCATATGTCCTCACAAAGTAAATTTTGTATACAGGGAACAGAAATTATAATTGTTAAATCCTACTCTGTATGTTACTTTGGGCATCTGTGCTGTGATGAGGTGTATCCTGCCTACTCTGTGTATGGTTGGCAGAGCCAGTAAATATATATTATTTTATATGAACAATTTCAGTGTGTTGTGTATCTCCATTTTGAAGCTCTAATTTATAACTAATTATATACAAGCAGAATGATTTGTGTAATACTAACGTATATACATTTTAATGAAAGTAAATGGCAAAAAATCAGTAACGTAATGAACATTTCAACATACATTTTAAATAGTTTTAAATGAGTTTCTCCTTCGTTTATCTAACATGAACAAAGATTGCATTTCTCTATTTTCTCTGCAACATGGATAAAATATCTCAAAAACCCTGTAATATAGTCAAAGAATTGTATCACATCACAGAGCACATAACATTAAATGTTTAAGTTGTATGTGTTTGTACAACATGGAAGAATAATACTAATCCACTTCACATTCATGCAGTGAAAAATAAACACATGAAGATTTATTTGCCAACTTGAGAAATTTCACATTGTTCTGGACAAGTAATAATTTAAAAGTTTGTCTCACTGAACTCCACTAAAAGCAAGCATCTGTTGTACTTGTTGAAAGAGATGTGTATACATTTTAAATGTTACTGAAAATGCCTTATATTAAGCTTATTTAATAGGAATGCATTTGCATCCAAGATTTATAAGCCCAAGAAGTAAGATACATAGTAAAGTTTTGCACATCTATTTAATACTTCTTAAATCTTTTTTCAAACTCTGAAATATTCTGGTACTTTCTGGTTCATTGAAGATTGAAAAATTATAGACTTGAAGTTTCATGGTAATCCACGATGTCATAGAATGATGCACACTGATGATAGAATGATGCCGCAGTCCCGCCGCCCTCGTCCTCCAGGGCGAGAAAAGCTGCTCTGCGTCTCCTTGGTCTGCCGGGGAGGGGGCCCCAGCAGACCAGGGAGACGCGGAGCAAAGCCGCGGAGGACCCGGGCGGCGGGACTGCGGCGCGTCTCGATCCCGCCGCCCGCATCTCCATGGTCTGCTGGGGAGGGGGCAGCTAGTGCGCTCCCCCCCCCCCCCCCCCCAGCAGACCAGGCTTTTCTCGGGACTCCTGGGGCAGAGCAGCTGGGGCGCTGCCGGTTGGTCCTGCAGCGCCGCTCCTTGGTGCTACTGGACCAACCCGGCAGCACCCCAGCTGCTCTGCCCCAGGAGTCCTGATTCAGCCGCTGCTGATCAGTTTCAGCAGCGGCTGAATCAGGACGCCTGGGGCAGAGCAGCTGAGGTGCTGCCGGGTTGGTCCAGTAGCGCCGAGGAGCGGCGCTACTGGACCAACTCAGCAGCACCCCAGCTGCTCTGCCCCAGGCGTCCCCAAGTCAGCCACTGCTGAAACTGACCAGCGGCTGACTACAGGAAGCCCGAGGCAGAGTTGCTCTGCCCCGGGCTTCCTGGAATCAGCCGCTGGTCAGTTTCAGCAGCAGCTGACTTGGGGATATCTGGGGTAGAGCACCTGGGGTGCTGCCGGGTTGGTCCCCGCAGTGCTGAGGTGCGGCGCTGCAGAGACCTACCCAGCAGTGCCCCAGCTGCTCTGTTCCAGGCGTCCAGATTCAGCTGTTGTTGAAACTGATCAGCAGCTGATTCCAGGAAGCCCGGGGCAGAGAAACTGCTTCAGGCTTCCTGTAGTCAGCCGCTGGTCAGTTTCAGCAGCGGCTGAATCTGGATGCCAGTTCCGACTTAAGTACAAATTCGACTTAAGTACAAACCTACAGTCCCTATCTTGTACGTAACCCGGGGACTGCCTGTACATGAGAGAATCTTCCCTCATCGCATGACAGCTTACTTTTTACTTAAGAACCTTTGGTGAAGGACCTTGTCAGAGCTTTCTGGAAATCTTAGTATACTATATTCACTGGATTCCCCCTTGTCTACATACTTTTTGACTCCTCAAAAAATTCTAGTAGGTTGGTGAGGTATGATTTCCCTCCAGAAGGTAGAAATTCTGATTTCTCATAAAAGTTCTATGAAGAGGGTGGTCCTCAGCAGCTGCGGATATTTTGCCATTATGATCTATATTAAAACATTAAGTTAATTATCTCTCTCATCTGTTCTCTGCATTTTGAATGCCACTGGGACCTAGTCCTCTGTCACCAAAAAGATATGGGGTAATGCCATAATCTTCTTGAAGTTAGAATAGTTCAAAACACCAGATTTTTTTTCTCCTGGCAAGTGCTCAATAAATTCTATAAATTGAATGATAAAGCAAAATTTTAGGTCCTGGTTCCAAAAGTTAGAAGGCAGTGGGTTAGAAAATGTTTCTCATTAGGTCTATGCTGTTTCCCAGGAACATCTTGATGAGATTCACTATTTTATCTCCAAATGAAAGGTCATCCATCCCACATTTGCCATCTCCAGTCCTTATTACACAAAATTATATGTAAAGTTCAGGTGAACAAAGCAAACTGTGTTAGGACCTATAGTTCTCGGAAACCTCTTCCTGAAACCCTCATATACTTTTTGGGATGCCATTTAGATGCATTGAAGTATGAATAGAATCAGTAATAGAAAATATTTATCAGCAAATGGTATTTCTCTTGATTAGGCCAATTCCAAAGATCACCCAGCTGATCAGTAGTATATACTGACATTCTCTATTTATTTCTGTATTATTCCTTAAATGTATTGAAATCGGTTGTGATGTATTTAACCATGTTTCTCTACAGCAGTGGTCTCCAACCTTTTTACACCCAAGATGACTTTTTAAATGTCAGGGTAAACCAAGACCCCACCCCTTCCTTGAGGCCCCGCACTCTCTGTTCCCCTCCTCTCCATTATTTGCTGTCCCCAGCCCTTATTCACTCTCACTGTTCAGACAAGAGGTGCAGATTCTGAGGTGGGAATGAGGGATTTGGGTGTGGGAAGGGGTGAGAGGTACAAGCTCTGGGAGGGAATTTGGGTGCATGAGGAGGTGGAGAAGGTGATTCTGGCTCAAGGAGGAGGCTCCAGGCTGGAGAGTGTTGGGGTCAGGTGATGGATTGGGGTGCTGAGCTTTCCTTCTCTGCCTCTCTATTGTATAGTTAGCTAATATGTTTATCATTTTAAGGCAGTGAGATTAGCATGTAAAATCAATTAATTTTATTCATGTGCCTGATTATTTTTATGTGATGTGATAGAAACATCCATAATTTATTTCAACTTTTAACAGAAGAAAACTGGGTTTAAATTGAAACGTGTGAGGTTTATGTTGGACATTAGGAAAAACTTCTTGTCAGGGTAGTCAGGTGCTGTAATAAAGAGTTGTGGAATCTCCATCAATGGATACAGCAGATTAGATAAACACCTGTCAGGGATGATCTAGAGATGGTGCTTGGTCCTGCTATGAGTGCAAGGGGCTGGACTTGATGACCTCCTGAGGTCCCTTCCAGTACTACTATTCTCTGATTCTATGCTATTTGGATTGGTCTGAAAAAAGGGAGTTGAAAACTGTGTTTATTCCTAACCATGGGAATTACGTTTATTTTAGTCTTTTGTGTCTCCTTGGAATATTTCTATAATCCAGCCTCCTCTTTCAATAGCTCTGGTTAGCCCTAGCATCCCTGTGTGTGCTTGATCAGGACCACGTAGATAGGCTGTCTTCTGGAAGATGGATGGGAAAGGATGGTCAACAAAAACAGATGGTAAGATACCGAATTCAAGATTTTTTTTTTCCTGTTTTAAACTTGGATTGTATTGAATTTACTTGTCAAACAACCAGCAACCGTGACAGAGATTACCACTTAATATGTAGAGAAAACATTCTCGTGTTTCCTCATGAGGTGGTTCTATCCAGACAATGTTCATTCTATTTGAAAATAGATTTACAGACATTTAGTGATGAATGTGAGCTAATTTTCACTAAACAAGGCAAACTTTGGATTGGAAGCATTACTGCACTTTTGTTTCTTACATTTCTGCCAGGCATAACTGTTTTTAGATATTGATCATTTCAAAGCTGATAATTTATAGTTTAAAAGATGTGCAAATTGTGTCCTGTTTTAATTTTCTGCCTTCCTTTTTGGGGAGCCCAAAGGAGAGAGGAGTTTAGGTGTGAAAGGGATTTAATGTGTAGGAAATTATTTTACTGTTTTTCTTATTTATTCAGCCAATGTGCGATAACCATGATGATGGTGAAACCCCTGCAATCATTTTATGTAATGCCTGTGGAAATTTGTGTACAGACTGCGACAGATTCCTTCATCTCCATCGGCGAACGAAAACTCATCAGAGACAGGTAGAATAGATAAACATTTCAGTAGATTTTTTTAATACCATCAGATCAGAAAGTAATTAGTGGCAGTAAGCAATAGATCTCCAAACTTACACTTTGTTTTCAAGCTCTCTCCTGAGGGAGGGTAAGAGCTTGGGGTACTCCACAAGAAGAAGTTCCCAAGTGACTCTTCCTGGGTTCAGAAAAAGGGTTTTTTGCACTTGAGTGGTGGCAGCGTACCATCCAAGGTCAAGGAATCTGTGACCTTGGGGAGTTTTTAAGCAGAAGCCTATAGGGACAAGGTATTTTTAAAGTCTCTTCTGGGCCCCCCTTCTGCACGTAAAATGCCAGAGTGCGGACCAGCCTTGACGCCAAGTTTTAAAGAGGCTCATGTGCTGGGTCTCAGACCAGGGTTTTTGAGCTGAGCAGGCTTGAACAAATCTGCACCTCAAGCTCCAAGGGTTATCCTCATCATTGATTAAAATCCATTTGACAGCTATTTTCACCTTCCAGTTGGTCTTGGCTCATGACATGACAGTGCTGTTTTTAAAAAAGTCTGGAGTATCTCTACCCACAGAGATCCCATACCTGCCTGAATCTTGTGCTATTCTCCTTTTAAGCCTCTAGCTTCTTGCTTCCTTTTTTTATCCTGGAAAGTTTATTTCCTGGTGGTTATAATATCTGCACATAGGTTCTCTAAGATCAGGGTGCTTACTTCAGAGGCACCCCTATATGATCTACAAGGACAAGGTCCAGTTGCAACCTTGTGCAGAATTCCTTCCCAAAGTAGTTTCACAGTTTCATACCAGCCAGGACATATATTTAATGGTCTTCTTTCCAAAGCCTTACAAATCGGAACAGATTTAATGCCCTGCATGTGAGGGAAGGCACTTGCCTTTTAAATCAAAAGGACAAAGCCATTTCATACTCAATGCAGTTGTTTGTTGTAGTGGCAGGCACAATGCAAGTTTGCCCAGTGTCTGTGCAGAGGGTTTCATCCAGGTTCATGGCTTGTATCCATTACTGCTATGATTTGGAAAAAATGCCTCTATTGACAACCATGACTACTCACTTAACTAGGGCACAGGCTTCATTGGCAGCTTTCCTGGCCCAGCTACCAAGTCAAGATATATGTAGGGCCGCTACCTGCTCGTCTATTCACACTTTTACATCTCATTATGCACTCATCCAGAAAACCAAAGATAATGCTACCTGTGGCAGAGCACTGTTGCAAGCCACCTGACCATAAACTCCAAACCCACCTCCAGGGATACTGCTACCAATTCATCTGGAATGGAATTGACATAACAAGCACTCAAAGAAGAAACAGTTACCTGCCTTTCATAACTGTTGTTTTTTGAGGTGTGCTGTTTAATGTCCATTCCATTACCTGACCCTTGGTCAAAGTTGGCAGCAAGAAGGAGCTGAGAAGAGGTAAGGCCAGTGGCACCTAATATACTAATGCATGATCATTGCATTTAAGAGGCACCATAGCCGATATTTGTCTTACCAATATGAATATTGGTAAGGTAAAAATCTCCGACAGCTGTGAATATGGGTATGCACATACCTAGAATGGAATGGACATGAGCAATGCATCTCACTGAAATGATTACGAAAAGTAGGTACCTTTTTTCTGTTTCTGTTGCAAAGAACAGCGGGTATTCTGTGGTAGCGACAGAGCCTATATATATGTACAGGAAGGCTCTCCCACTTTCATTACAATAGTATATGTAAAATCAATTCAAGCAGTGTCTTCCTACCTGGGAAAGGCAAAAAACTAGATGACACTATATAGTGTCACTACACTATACAGTCCCCGAGTTACGCGGATCCGACTTACGTCGGATCTGCAGTTACGAACGGGGTTTGCTGCCCGTCTCCCTGGTCTGCTGAAGACCAGCAGACCAGGGAGACGGGAAGCAAAGCCTCTGAGGACGCCGGCAGCAGGACAGCCACGGTGCATCTGGGCTGCCCGCGTGCTCCGCGGCTTTGCTCCACGTCTCCCCAGACCAGGGAGATGGGGAGCAAAGCCGGGGAGTACGCGGGCAGCGGACAGCACAGACGCGCTGTGGCTGTCCCGCTGCCGGCATCCTCAGAGGCTTTGCTTCCCGTCTCCCTGGTCTGCTGGGGGTGGGGGTGGGGGGCGCAGCTAGTACCCCCCCACCCCCCAGCAGTCCAGGCTTTTCTCCGGACGCCTGTGGTAGAGCAGCTGGGGCGCTGCTGGTTGGTCCCGCAGTGCCGCTCTGGGCACTACTGGACCAACCCGGCAGCACCCCAGCTGCTCTGCCCCAGGCGTCCTGATTCAGCCGCTGCTGGTCAGTTTCAGCAGCGGCTGAATCAGGACGCCTGGGGCAGAGCAGCTGGGTGCTGGTGGATTTGTCCAGTAGCGCTGAGGAGCGGCGCTACTGGAGCAACCCAGCAGCACCCCAGCTGCTCTGCCCCAGGCGTCCCCAAGTCAGCCACTGCTGAAACTGACCAGCGCTGACTACAGGAAGCCCGAGGCAGAGCAACTCTGCCTCGGGCTTCCTGTAGTCAGCCACCGGTCAGCTTCAGCAGCGGCTGAATCTGGACTCCAGTTCCGACTTACATACAGATTCAACTTAATAACAAACCTACAGTCCCTATCATATAGTTCTTATGGGATCTTGCTATCTAATTGTAGTATATCTCAGAACTATTTAGTTACTACAGTGATGGGCATTATAAGAAACCAGAAAACAAAATAATTATCAATGTATTTGTTGTCATACTAGTGCTTGTTATTTATAAACCTAAGCTGATTTTTGAGATGTAAACAATTTTACACAAGAGGTTGTAGGGTAATTTGATGTCCTGAAGTTCAAAGCTTTAACTGAGAAACTTCACATCATTCTGTTTTTTCAGATAACTGTATTGCTTGTCAATGTTCTTGTTTCCTTTGTTGACTCTCCTGCCAATCCATATTATAATTTTGTAGCTTTTAACCTTGTGTGTATTCCAAGCAGTCCCATCCTTACCCTAATGCAGAATACGCAATTGTTTAGGGCACCTGAAAATTTGAGGCACTTAATGTCCACCCAAATGCCTTTTCCTATCCTGGTTTTGTGGCTATGCTTCTTCTGGAGAGGATCTAGTTAACTTAAAAGTGAAAATATCTGCCAGGCCTATTAGCAAAACACTGAACTTGTGAAAGGGCCATTCAAGTGGTAAGCCATTTAACAGACATTTGCCAACTCCAGGCATATACTGTCAGCTTCTGAATTTACTTTGTTTGTCTATAAGCCCTTAGTTTAAAATTTGCTTTAAAAATATTTCATTAGTGTGTTGCTGAAGATTATAAAATCGCCTCGCTAAAAAATTGCTTCCCCTCGGGTGCTATCAGGAATAAAAGCATCAGTTAAATAGTACCATAAATCCTAAGTATGGCCCAGGTTTCAAATAATCATATCATCTCAATCCTGCATGCACAAACATTACAGAATTTATATTATCATATTCAAAAGTCATATTTTAAAACTTGGAATACAGACTCCATAATATACATGAAAATTGTGACAAATGCATATTTGCAGGTGATACCAAAACTAAAGTATCTTCTAATTGTTTATTAACTGATATTGGTGTAAGAATACTATATAATTACCATATGGTTAACTGATAGGTATTCAAAGAAGAGGAAGAAGCTATCAAAGTTGATCTTCATGAAGGCTGTGGTAGGACCAAACTTTTCTGGCTCATGGCACTAGCAGATTCTAAAACTATGAAGGCTATGGTGGAGTTTAGAGAACAAACAGGTAAAAATTAGATATTTCTTGATCCTTACTTATCCTGTTTTTTAAGCTTCTCCAAAAAATCAGTTTCTGGAAATGTGACTCTTAATCTTTGCATTAGTGCTTTATTATTTTTTATTTAAAATAAAACACTGAATCCTAGCATAATGGTTATGCTTTGAAACATCATGTATATGTTTGAGTTTAGAAACTTTGTAAGCTCATATTTTTGTTTTGTTTATATACAGGGCCTAACACAGTGTTATCAAGATTAAGGATCCTAGGCACTACAGTAAACAATTTAAAATTATTAGATATTTACCTCTAAAGTGCTAGAAGTTTTTTAATGTGGCATTCTTAGGTTGATGATACCTCTTTATTCACTCATCGAACTCCTATTTTAGTCAAAGGCAGTACTACTAATTAAGAATAGCCCATAAATAATTGCCACCTGTGCATACATTTGAATTATTTATAAAATGCTTTTATTTTCTTTTGAGGAAGGTAAGTAAACTGTATAGAAAAAACCTTATCTATCATGGACAAACATGAAGATGGGTAATTAGAAAAAATATATAAATTAATAGTTTCAGTACCCTTGAACAATGTTTAATGCTAATTTTTTCAAAAAAAACCAAACTTTTTCCATTTTCCTAAAATACAAACATTTTAAAAGTATCAATAAGGTTTAGCCATGGACATAATGTCCACTTGACTTTTGAGTAGTCATTATTTTCCAAGTATTGTGTTACATTTACAGAGCATTTTAGTGGTAAAATTATAGCCGTGTCATTAATTACATCCTTTTCACAGAGATCAGAATGTTCATATACGTTGGCCCCTGTGCAGCACCTATAATAAGAGAAACCATCTATGTACCTGCCTGCTTCAATGTACTCCTCTTGTTGCCACAAGTAATAGGAAAAATACTCTATTATCTTACCCTTGGCTGATGTCTGAACAGCTTAATTTTAACTTTAATAGTATGAGGTTGGAGGGAATCCCAAGAATCAGAAGTGCTTTATTGCATTTAGTAAAACAAAGTAAAAAAAATCCATATACTTCACTCATGTTTTTCCATTTTCCCCCTTCCCTCCTCAAGGGATACTGTTCCTTTCATTGTAGCTAGTGGATTTAGAGAGTACACACATTTCTGCTTTTAAAATGTAGCTCCCTGTACACTTGTTTAAGCTTTAGGGGTGCAAATGTGATGGTTCTCCCTTCCCTCCCCTCCCATACTTTATGAAAATAGGCTTATGATTATTATGATGCGTAACTCAGAGATGCTTTGAACAAAATACCCGATGTAACCTATTAATTTGTATGTTGCAGTCTGCTGGATCTATATAACCTATTTTGATGCATGTATCATCCTTGCATCGTTTTAAATGGGCTAATGAGAGCCATTACATGTGCTTCCGGAAGCCTTAACAACTTGGTGTTCAACTTAATGACTTGTAAACAGCCTTGTTCTTTGTCGGGAGGCATCCCTGGGGGTGCTCTACATCAGGTGTTGAGCGCCCCAGTGCTTTTCAACCAATTTTTCTCAGCAGTGTATCAGGGACCGCGCATGCACAGCGTGCAAGAGCCTCCCTCAGTACTATCGCGCATGCGCAGCCCCCCTCTCTTCAGTTCCTTTCCACCGTCCCCAGCTTCAGACGGAACTCTCCTGCTCTCGCAAAGACTTCTCCTCATACACTTCTTTCTTCAAATAGTTGTTTAATACTAGCTTATTTCCAGTTTTTGTTAATAGTTATTTCACTTGTTTGGAGTTAGTGTAAAACAAACAAACAAAAACAAAAAACTGCATGCAGTCTTGAACTCCGAACGCCAGTCACCCAACTTTAAAAAGCTGTGGGCTTTGCAAGAACTCAATGCCTGTCTCCAACTGCACAAAGCTGAAAAGGCGCAAAGACAGAGAGCTTCGCCTTAAAATGTCCTTCTCTGACAAGGACATACACCATACTTCCGATCTGGGCTCGGATCTGAGCAATACACCAAAGAGGCAAACGTTCCTTAAGCCATCAAAGGCAGGGCGAGCTCTGTGAATCAGCAGCCCAGAAAGCAGCACACTGAAGGGAGAAAGTCACATTGCTCAGGCAATAACTGCTTGAGCACATTTGACCACCCAGGGGCGAGCACAAAAAGGACAATAAGAATGTAACATGTCTGCCCTTACTGAGGCAACAGGTCTTCCCATGCTTGCCTCACATTCCGCGCTCTGACACATTAGTGCTTGCCCTCCCACCGGCCATACGAACTCTTCCCGGTCCTATCACAGCACTGAGGAATCTCCTCACAGACCAATCACTGGGTGCCGGCCCCCCCTCCCATTACCAGGGACCCCTCAGACTAGCGCTGCCTCAGCAACACAGACAATTTGTTTATAGTCAGCAGAGCTATCCACGCTGCATACGCCCCTCATTAGCCACAAGTACTACAAAGACCTGGCAATTTCTCCCAATTTACATTCGCCTAATTTGACTGATAACATACATCCTCAATCTCCATTCTCTGATTACTCTGACTCCCTCTCTGAGGATGAGGAAGAGTGTTTACCTGCTTTTTTACCTCAGCTATATATGAAGGGCTCTATATGGTCTGCTTATCAGCAACAACCAGATTTTCTTAGAGCACAAATGGGTCCCTGGGTTCCTTATTTTTGGATGCCACTGCCTATGCTTTGCCCCCCACAGTGGCAAATGTTCAATCAACCACCTCAACAATATAAAAAAGACCATGTAAGACCAAGCATATGGTGAAACCCTGCTCTCCTTTAAACCTGTCACCCCACACTTCTATGAGGGGAACTGACAGTGAAAGCCATTGCTCCCCAATGTTGGCTTCTACATCTCTATTACTTTCAACCGCAGCCTCAGCCATAGAGCAGGCAATGTTACCACCTACTATTCATACCACCGATGATCTCTCCTCTTTCCAAGATTTATTTAAAAGAGTTGCTAATGATTTGAATATATCTATGGAGGAAGTTCAGGTTTCTCACTAACATCCTCCAGCCCAGTACAGCAATAAAAATGGCACTTCTTATTAATCCAGCCAGCTTGGAACCAGCTAAAACCCTATGGCAAACACCTGCATCCATCCCCCCAACATGCAGGAAAGCCGATCGAAAATACGATGTTCCCCCCAAGGGTTCTCAATTCTTCTTTTCACACACCCCATCCAACTTCCTCATAGTAGACGCTGCGCAGCAGAGAAACAAACAACAGAATTGTTCCACCCCATCCGAAAAGGACAATAAACGTCTGGACACATTCGAAAAGAAGGTTTATGCCTTGGCCACTCTTTAGATGAGTGGCAAACTACACTGCTTTACTAAGTAAATACGACTTTAATAATTATACAAAATTCAATGCTTTTATTGAAGATATCCCTGACAGCAAAAAGGCACAGTTTCAGGCTTTTGTCTCAGAAGGCCAGATAATATCGCGAATAGCCCTGCAAGCTGCACTTGATGCAGCAGACACAGCTAAGAGGACTACGGCAACAGCAGTCACTATGACACGAGCCTCATGGTTCAACTCTTCTGCATTGTCCTGCCAAGTCCAACCATCAGTAGAAGACCTTCTGTTCAATGGAGAAAAGCTGTTTTCTGCAAAGACCAATGAGCTGCTCCAATTGATGTAAGATTCCAGAACTATATTGCAGTTACTTGATACCCAAACCCCTATGACGAGACAGAGACAGTACAGTTACCAACCATATCATAGGTACCCACAGTTCACTTACCAGTACCAGAGACAAGATCATGCCCCGTACCAACAGAGGGGGCGCAATAGGCAACACCGACATCGCCCTCAGACTAATAACCCCAACCGCTCATCCCAACCCAGCAAACAAATTTGAAACAACAGTCGAGAGATGTAGAACCACACCATAAGCACCAGAGCTTGAGATTGGTTCCAAATCTCCTATTTTGTTTATTACCTTTCCTTTCAAATTGGGTAGCTCAGACACTTTCCCTAGGATATACCATCCCCTTTCTCTCCCACCACTCTCCCCAACCACCCACCCCGTCCCTCTTCAGGGACCCCTCTCACGAAATCATACTACAACAAGAAGTGGACCGTCTTCTCGAATTAGGAGCCATAGAACCAGTACCCCAAGAGTTCCACGGAACCGGTTTCTACTCACATTATTTTCTTGTAGAAAAGAAAACAGGCAGTTGGAGACCAATCCTTGAGCTTTGATTACTAAATAAATACATAAGGAATCAAAAATTCAGAATGGTTACCCTAAATACTATTATCCCAGCTCTGGAGTCTGGTGACTGGCTTTCTTCTCTCGACTTGCAGGACGCACATTTTCATGTATCCATTTGTCCCCTCAGAAACATTTTCTCCGTTTCACTTTAAGTCCCCAATACTATCGGTATACCATACTGCCCTTTGGTCTCTGCACTGCACCAAGGGTATTCACAAAGATGCTTGCAGCTGTCACTGCTCACCTCAGAAAACAAGGAATCACAATTTACCTGTACTTATACGACTGCCTTATCAAAGTGAGGACCAGTCAAGACTGTTATCAAGATACAGGCAGTCCCCGACTTACGCGGATCCGACTTATGTCGGATCCGCACTTACGAATGGGGCTTTTCTCGCCCCGGGAGCTCACGGGCGGCGGGTCACCACCCGTGTCCTCCGGGGCGAGAAAAGCTTCTCCCGGTCTCCCTGGTCTGCTGGGGGGGTGCAGCAAAGCCGCTGGACACCCCCCCCCCCCCCAGCAGACCAGGGTCACCCGAGCAAAGCCGCCCAGGCGGCGGGAGTCCCGCTGCCTGGGCGGCTTTGCTCGTTTGCCCCTGGTCTGCTGGGGGGGTCCAGCAAAGTCACTGGACCCCCCAACAGACCAGGGACACCCGAGCAAAGCCGCCACCTGGGCGGCTTTGCTCTGGTGTCCCTGGTCTGCTGGGGGGGTCCAGCGGCTTTGCTGGACCCCCCCAGCAGACCAGGGGGACAGGAGCAAAGCCGTGGAGCACGCTCGCAGGGGGACAGCCCAAGCGCGCCTGGGCTGTCCCGCTGCGGGCGTGCTCCGTGGCTTTGCTCCTGTCCCCCTGGTCTGCTGGGCGGGGGGGGAGGGTGTGCAGCTAGTGCCCCCCCCCCCCCAGCAGACCAGGCTTTTCTTGCCTATCCGTGGGGTAGAGCAGCTGGGGGCTGCCGGGTTGGTCCCGCAGCGCTGCTCCGGACCAACCCGGCAGCACCCCAGCTGCTCTGCTCCAGGCATCCCCAAGTCAGCCGCTGCTGAAACTGACCAGCGGCTGACTACAGGAAGCCTGAGGCAGAGTTGCTCTGCCCCAGGCTTCCTGGAATCAGCCGCTGATCAGTTTCAGCAGCAGCTGACTTGGGGATGCCTGGGTTTCTTAAGTTGAATCTGTATGCAAGTCAGAACTGGCATCCAGATTCAGCCTCGGTTGAAACTGATCAGTTTCAGCAGCGGCTGACGCCAGTTCCGACTTACATACAGATTCAACTTAAGAACAAACCTACTATCTTGTACGTAACCCGGGGACTGCCTGTACTGTTACTGTGATAACCTGCCTTCACTCATTAGGCTTCCTAATAAATTACAGCAAATCAATACTCATGCCAACCCAAACAATCCAATTCATTGGAGCGCTCAGCTCAATTCGATCACAGCCAGAGCCTCTTTACCGACAGTCAACTCGCATCAGTCAACTTGCAAAATCGCTTCAAGAGATACCAGTAGTTGGGGTTTACAACTGCCTTCAACTATTGGGTCACATGGCATCATGCAGTCCTGTGGTCCCAAATGCACATCTCTTTATGACAGGAGGTCTTAACCTTTTTTCCTTCACACCTCCCCTGAAAGTGAACTTCATGTTCAAACCCCTCTGGGAGCCATTTTGTGCACAGCCTAGCCCCGCCCCCTCATCTGACAGGAAGCTAAGGGGCGTGGCTAGGACTATAAGAACTCTGCCAGGGAGCTCAGTCAGGGCCCAGCCTCTGAGGGAGACAGAGGCCTGCCCAGAGCCGCCTTCCCTCAGGCCAGTGAAGGTTTCCCTGCCTGGGCCGCCGAGGCCTAGCCAAGACGGCCAGCAGGGCTACCCTCTGACCTAGAGGAACCCAAGGCTCTACTGGTGCCTGGCGATTCGGAGGACAGGCCTGAGCTGAAGGCCCGGCTCAAACCCCGAGGCCTGCCTGAACTCTGGGACCTGGCGAACCAGCTGGACGCTGAATGCAGCTGTCTGAGCTAATTCCCAAGTCTGACGGCTGGTGGCGCTGTGCAGTGAGTGAACCCCGTTACAATGCCTAAATGAATAATATGAGCTTTTTACTTTGAACCTTTTCCTAACAAATGTACGTAATATTTGAAGATGAAAGTCGGCAATGCTCACGTACTGTTATTGTAGTGTGTCGTCACATAGGCCTGATTGATTCGCACTGCTATTGTAGTGTGCCGATCTCTAGAAGTTAATAGGAAATTAATGTTTATAATTTTAATTCATAATATTAATTATGTAGAAATCTAAACTTTAGAATTTTATCCAGTGAGAAGGCAATTGCGATAAATTTTCTGGGAGGCACCTCACACCTCCCCTGTATCCCCTTCACACTTCCCCTGGGGAGGCGCACCTCACTGGTTAAGAACCCCTGCTTTGAGATGCCTCCATGGTTGGCTTTGACGCAGGTACAAGCCACACATCCATCATATGAACAAAATGCTCACACTACCACACCCAGTGAAAGCATCCCTACACTGGTGGACAAAATCATCCAACCTGTGCATAGGCATCCCCTTTCGAACCCTGGACTCCTCTGTAGTTGTCACTACAGATGCATCCCTTACAGGTTGGGGTACCCATACAGAAGGCCGCACAGCACGCAGCCTATGGTCCCTGGCAGACTGCATGCTCCACATCGTTGCCCTCGAACTCAGGGCAGTTCGCCTGGCATGCCAAGAACGGTTGCCCAATGTCACAGGAATCCACATAAAATATATACAGACAACACCACAAGCATGTTCTGTATAAATAGGCGAGGCGGTGCCTGATCACACAGGTTGGAATACTTGTTACACCTCAAACAATCACATCTCTCCCTCAGCTCAGTCAGGGTCCACGTAGCAGCCATTTCAACCTTCCACGCAACAGTGGAAGACATCACAGTCTTCGCACACCCAGTAACCAAGCAATTTTTGAAAAGTCTGCAGGCTCTATACCCAGAGGTGGCACCCTCTCAAGAGCCTTGGGACTTACACGTGGTATTAACAAACCTCACAAAATCACCATTTGAACTCATGTCAACGTGTTCCCTACGCCATTTATCCTTAAAAATGGCATTCTTAGTAGCAATAACATCAGCCCGCAGAGTAAATGAGATGGCTGCCCTGATGGCAGAACCACCTTTCATGATCTTTTTTAAGGACAAGGTCACGATGTGACCGCGCCCAAAATTCCACCCCAAGGTACACTCCCCTTTCCATTTGAATCAGACAATATAGTTACTAGTATTTTTTTCCAAAACCCCACACTAATGCATTTGTAGCTCAGATGCACACCCTAGATGTCAGGAGGGCTCTCTTCTTCTACATCGACAGAAGAAAGTCTTTCAGATCCTCTTCTCAACTTTTCATCTCCATCACAGTAAAGGAAAACAAATTTAATCACAGAGATTGTCACATTGGATCTCAGAATGCTTTGCTACTTGTTATTTGCTAAACAACCTACCTTTGCCAATTCTGATTCGGGCACACTCCACAAGGACAGTTGCCACATCCATTGCTTACCTGAGGAAAATCCCACTCCATGATATATGTGCAGCAGCCACGTGATTATCAGAAAACACCTTTGCAGAACATTATGCACTCACCTCAGGACCCCTCCACCATACCAAACTAGAAAAAGCTGTACTACAAATGGCATACTTACCTAATCCGAAGTCCTTGCCTCCATAAGAAAATATTGCTTCAAGTCACCTGACATAGAGCACCCCCAGTGACGCCTCTCGAAAAAGAAAAGGAGGTTATTCAAGCTTCCTGTAACTGATGTTCTTTGAGATGAGCGTCCCTGGAGGTGCTCCACTACCATCCCTTCTGCCCCTCTACTTCGGAATGCCCTTATGATAACATCTATAATACATTATTTGCCAGGTTCCAGATAGAAAAGGAACTGAAGAGGGGGGCCGCGCATGCGCGATAGTACTGAGGGAGGCTTGCGTGTGCCACACATGCGCAGTCCCCGATACACTGCTCAGAAAAATCCATCGAGAAGCCCTGGGGCGCTCAACACTTGATGTGGAGCACCCCCAGTGACGCTCATCTCGAAGAATGTCAGTTACAGGAAGGTGAGTAACCTCCTTTTTATCCTGTAAGTCCAAAGATGATTGGACTAATAAGGCATGATCATACCACCCAGTATTGGGATTCCATTTTGACACTGGTAGTTTTCCATAGAAGAGGAGGATGTAAAACAAAAGGATCCTGTCCTGGGGGAAAGACTATTTAAGAAATGGAAAGCTGAGCCCTTTGTCTTTGTCTGTCCTGGAAAACCCTGAAAGATACAAAGGGCTGGAGACCCAGGTCAAGGTAAAGAAGTGTCTGACCTGAAGATTATGTCTACAATGAGAACAGTACTTTAGGATAAGAATCTGCTTACAATACGTTTTTTAGTGAATTGGAACTAGTTATGCATTTTTTTTCATTTTAGCGAAATTTACTTTGATCTGTCCTTACTTGCAACCACTTAAATCCTATTGTTTGTACTTAATAAAAACACTTTTATTTTCTATCAGGAGTAGTGTAAGTAATTGTTTCCTGGGGAGAATGACCAGTGTGCGTATCTTTCTTTCATTGATAAAGAGGGCAGACATCATTATGAGCTTTCTTTGTGTAAAACTTTTACACAGAGAAAGATGGATTTATTGTGGTTTTTATCCCTTTGGGGGGTTTGTTTCCTGGGTGCTGTGTCCTAGAATTGCATCCACCCGGAGCTGAAGTGATTCAGGCTCTGCCTTGCTCTTCAGGGGGACAGTAACCCCAACTCTGTGCCTTGTCTGGGGGAGATAAAAGGATAGGGTCCTGCAGGACAGAATGAGTTATTTTGGGTTTTTGACTGGTCTGTGCACTTCATAATTTTCATTTCTCTCTTACACTTTAATGTAATTTTTGATTGAGTTCTAAAATGCCTAACCTGTCATTGCTGGAGCAAGCTCCACATGCTGTCCTTCGCTGCAGATACCATTCCTGCAGCTCCCATTGATCAATAACAGGAAAATGTGGCCAGTAGAAGCTGTGGGCTCAGTGCCTGTAGATGAGGGGCAGCACATGGCACCATGGAGCCATTGCTGTACATGCCATATGCTTTCAGGAGTGATGCAGAGCCAGCTGAACCCCTGTCCCAGCTCTGAACCTTCTTCTGCACTCAACCTCTTGCCCCAGATGTGAGTCCCCCTGCACTCAAACTCCTTCCCACAGCTTGTACCCTGAAACCCCTCCTGGACCCCAATCCAGCACCCTGGGCTAAACCTCAGGCCCCTCCCTCCCTCCAAACTCTTTGGCTCAAAACCAGAGCCTGCACCCCAATTCCCTACCCCAGCCTGGTGTGAGTGAGGATGGGGGAGGAAGGAGGATGGAGTGAGCAGGGTGAGGTCTTGGAGAAGGGGTGGAACAGGGGCGGGGCGGAAGCAGGCAAGGGTATTCAGGTTTGTGGTAGATCTTGCATCGCAGTTAAATAGAAAAAGTGATCTTGTGGTTAAAAAGGTTGGAGACCACTGCATTAGTATGATCAGCACACCAGAGAACAATCCCAAGGGGTCTTTTGTGACTACACTCTGTCTCAGCAAACATTTGTAAATTAGGCAATACTTGGAAGATTTCCTGCTCCCTTTCTTGATAAACTTGATAAAATACTTGATGAACTCCTCTTTTGAAGGGGAAATATCTGGATATGTCATTTCATGAGAATTGAAAACATTTAATAATGTAAGAAATAAAATAAACGTGTTGAAATTCCAAATAAGGGTGAATTAAACTAGGACTAATAATTTTTGTAATCAAGATAGTTCTGGTTAAGCATGAGATCAAGTAAATAGTTTCCAGCATGAAGTAATTAAAAACAAAAACAAAGCCTTCCTCTCTCCATTTTGGCTATAATTTGCTTTAAATTAGTTCAACAAGAAACTATCTTTTTTTTTTACATGTACATAATAAGGTGTCTGGCAAACTTGTAGGTGTTATCACATTAATAATAATGCATTTCTTTCAGCTTCCTCTGCCAAAAATTTGCAATATTTTTCATATTCTTTTGTAATATTTGGTGGTCCTTAGAGATGTGATTCTATGATTACTTGTGAATATTCCATGAGCACAGAGTTCTGCTAGCTCATGCTTGAGAAAAGTCTAGATTGATTTAATTTTCTTAGCAATTACATTTGTCTTACTCATTTCATATGATAGTTAAGTTTGCTTATTAGTATGTTGGCTGATAAACATTTCATTTTGGTAAATTCTGATGTTTGTTTTGTTTGTTTTGTGGGCCTAGGCAAGCCAACCACCAGCAGCTCTGAAGCATGTCGTTTCTGTGGCTGTAGGAGTGGAACAGAGTTATCAGCAGTAGGCAGTGTTTGTTCTGATGTAGATTGCCAGGTACATATACAAAACCATCTTTATCTCATGAAGATGAAATATCTGTAAATAGTTAAATTTTCAACTAGGAATACAAGGTAAAAGCCAAAGACCCTGTCATTCAAATAATTTCAAATTGTGAGTAATACCACCATTTGAACCAATGAAACCCTTCACATGAATAAGAATTAATTATATGAGTAATGGTTTGGAGCAGGGGCAGGCAAAATATAACTTGTGGGTCGGATCTGGCCCACAGCCTAGAAGGAGCCTCAGCCAGGCTTTCTGACTGCCTCACCCGCATGTGCCATTAAGAGAAGCCTGCTGCAGGCCCATGTGGGAGGGGGAAGAGACTGTGTGGTGCCCCCACCCCCAGCACAACCTCGCAGTTCCCATTGGTCAGTTTGCAGCCAGTGGAAGCTGCCTGTTTGTACTCCTCCACCTGGGCTTGCAGCCTTCAGAGAACCATATAGCCACTGCAGCCAGCTGCTCTGAGCAATGTGTGGGGGGCTAAAGCAGGCAGAAAGCCTGGTTGAGGAGCCGGCTGGCCAGGAATCTCCCAGGTAAGTGCCTCCTGCCAGAGCCTGCCTTTGGTACCCTTGCCCTTCTTTTCCCCCATATACAAATTCTCTGCCCCCTCCATACTCTGCTCCCCCCACCTGCACCCCTACCCCACATTAATCCAAACCTCCCACTTCTACATACAAAACCCCTCTCAGATCCTGCACCCAATCCCCTATCCCTGGTCACAACCAAAATCACTGCACCCCTGCCCTTGGTCACAACTGCTTCCAAGACTCTGCACTCTCTCCTGCACCCCTCCGCCAAGTCAGAATCCTCTCCTGCACCCATACTCCCTCCCAGACCCTATATACCCTCCTGCACCCCAATTCTCTGCCCTGGTCACAATCCAAACCACTGCACCCCATCCTGCATCCCTATCGCAGGTCATAAAGCCATCCCAGGCCCTCAATACACCCCACCTCCATGTGTCATCCCCCTCTAAGATCTTGCAGCCGGTCACAACTCAAATCCCGGAATGCCCTCCTGCCCCAGATCAAAACTTCTTCCTAGACCCTGCATTCCCTCCTCCAGGTGAGAATCTTCTCTTGCACCCATACCCCCTCCCGGACCCTGCACCCCATTCATCTGCCCCAGGTCACAACTCCCTCCCAGATCCCACCCCTTGTCCTACACTCCAGTTCTTTACCCCATTCTCCCTTCTGCACTCCAACCTCCATTCCAGACCCTGCACCTCCTCCATTAATATCATAGAAGAGTATGGTCCCTGACCACTTTCCAAATTCTTGGAGTGGCCTCCCATCAGAAATTATTGCTCACCCCTGGTGTGGAGGATTGGGCACCAAGTTTGTAAATATGTTGTTCATTGATGGATGGTATGCACCAGCTGTTAAGTGAAGTGAGTGTGGGGTAACTTGTTTTCTTTTTAATTTCTCTGGATCATCTTTAGCCGTGTTTAGTTCTCTCTCTCTCTCTCTCTCTCTCTTTTTAAAAAACTTTTCCTGTGGGACGACAGAGTGATGTCATCATGTCACTCTGCATCCCGCAGCCCCTCCCTCAGCCATCCTGACTCCTCCCTCCCTTCCTAGTACTCTAGCATGGCTGAAGCCACACAGTCTCCCCCCCCCCCCCCCCCCCACGTTTACATATGTAAAAATGTAATAAAATTAGTTTGGGATACCACGTTTGCCCTGAGTCTCTATGCCAATCTATATGGTCTTCTCTTCCCATTTTTCTTATTTTTTAAATGTTTCTTCTCTCTGAGAAAGTGACTGACGCTATGGGGCAAACAGTGAATCTTACTGTTAAAAAACTGCTAACAAATGCATAAAAGGAATAACAGAGAAAAATAATTCAAGGTTCTGTAATGCGTTGGATCAAAAATAATTTTTCTTTAAATAAAGTTTGATTAGGGTTCTGCTCTTTGGGTTTCAAAAGCCCAGTTAAAACATCTATTTTGCTTCCAAGTTTGAGCATGCAAGATGTATTCCTAGCTATACTGATGTCTGCTCTCTACCTTGAGTTTTCATTGTGGATAGTAAGACCACTTCAAAAGCAACTGTACAGTGTACAGAATTATTCTTTGGTGGAAAAAATACTAATTTAATTTCTTTTAAATAGGAGTATGCTAAGGTAGCTTGTAGCAAGACTCATCCTTGTGGTCATCCCTGTGGAGGTGTTAAGAACGAAGAACACTGCTTGCCATGCCTGCATGGTTGTGATAAGAATGCCACAACTCTCAAACAAGATGCTGATGACATGTGCATGATTTGTTTTACTGAAGCACTTTCAGCAGCACCAGCTATCCAGGTTTGCCTTTGTTGTTTTAAAAAACGAATTCTGTACAATACTGTTAATTTTTAAGAGCTTACAATTTAATTTGAAGGGATACATTTAAGTTTCACAGAATATATAATGTCTGTGCAGAGGATCAGATTGTGTATCTAGCACTACTGCTTGCTATACTATTTGAGAATTCAAATAGGGTAGTTTTAGTGTGTACATTTCCTCTCTTTGGAATATTGTATTTGTAACTGAAAATCCAGCTCATATAGAAGTATTTTAAGAGTTTTAAATCACTACCCTTTTCTTCCTTATGTACCACTCTTTGCATGCAAGATACCATATTAAAATTGTACCCATTTCCTATACAAGCAACTTGTAGAGCATTCCAAAAAAGGGCATTATGCATAGATCTTTTAGATGGCATACATTACATGTCTGAGGATTTTTCTGATGTTACTGTAGTTTGTATGCTAACTTGTACAGTAATTAGTGTTATGCAGAAGTTTCAGTTTTTAACTGATTTTAAAGGTAATTAATATTCTTTCTTTTCGTGGGTAAAAAGGCTTTTCAGATATTAAGATTTTAAATTAATAAATGAATTTGCAATTTCATTCCTATAATTGAGTTCCATTACAGTAGCTAATGCAAGTTTTGAATTTGCAGTACAGTAGTTACTCATACATCATCTTTTTTTTCTTAAAGTTGGAGTGTAGTCATGTATTCCACTTGCAGTGCTGTCGTCGAGTACTAGAAAATAGATGGCTTGGGCCCAGGATAACTTTTGGGTTTATGTCATGTCCTATTTGCAAGGTAAGGAAGAAGTGTTTACTGTATAGACCACAGAGTATTTACCTGTATTTTTTTTAATGTTACCTATAATGGACATTACATATTGCTCATTTTCATTCCCAGAACTTGTGTGTTCAGAGACATAGTGTGCAGCAAGTCAGGCTTTATATCTACAATGTACCAACTTGTCTGTGTAGACCCCACAGCTGAGAGTTCTGTAGTATGCTTTGACATACCGCCATTTCAAACAGTTGCACATCAAAGCACACTGGAATTTAGTAATAATGGTGGCCATGGATTTTTTTGAAACAGGGCTTTTTCCTCAGCAGTACAGGATCTTTCAAAAAAGGGTTTTATTTTTGATTGATTCCTGTCTAAACAGCGTTTTTTCTTTCAAAAAGCCAGTTTTGAAAAAAACCCATGGCTGCCATTATGCAAATGAAGCGCGGGAAATTTAAATCCTGGCTTCATTTGCAGTTTCGAAGTATCTAATTTACATTCCTTTTTCGAGAAAAGGGATGTAGTTTAGACACAGCCCGAGTGTTCACCAAGATGTTGTTGGCAGTGCTCACTTTCATTGTCAAGGAAGATGGTATACGTATACGTAGAAGATGGAATACGTATAATTTGCTTTTAAAGGGACAATCACATGGGAAACACAAGAAGCAACTGTCATCCGTGAAGACCTGTTTGAGAGGCTAGATCTCAACGTGAACCTTGAGACGTTCACCCTGGAACCCACTTAGTCAGCAGTTTTTCAGGGCATGGCTGAACACTGTGATATACGTACCAGACAACCCCTTCCTGTCCATTATCCGACTCATACAGCAAATCAAGATGAGCCCCAAGGACCTCCTTATGGTCCTTCCTTATAGCTCTGTTGGGTTATATGACTGCAAGTACCTGTGTGAACCTGTTTAGAAGGCTTCATCTCAGATGCCAACATGCTAGGTTACAGGCTGTGTACACCCCCGGAAAGCAGCCTAGACTTTTTAATCATGCTTATTGAAGGGTTTTAGTTAACTTTTCCATCCTCCTATGATATAAAGAAATGTGAGCGGGCATCATGTAATTCCTAACTCCCAACAACTACTATAACCAGAGACACCTTTTATGCTGGAGAACACGCCTTGAAAGAAGTGTAAGACAACACATGACGACCTCAGACAGTAGCAATAGCTTCCTTTAGAGATGTCCCGCTTCTGATATCTACAGAGCAGCAACATAGAGCTCTGTACATATTTTATTTAGACATTCTGCTCAAGTGAAAGCAGCTGCCTCTGATGCTTCTTTGGGAAGAGCATTTCTACAATCATTGTGTCACAGGATTCCAGACACTCACCTCCTCAGTAGAGATATTGCTTTTGAATCATCTGAAGAGCATTATATGTAGGGACAATGACTCAAAGAAGAATGATGCATTACTCACTTTCTAGTAACTTGAGTTCTTTGGGGTGTGTTGTCCCTATGTGTAGTGCTCTACTCATCCTCCTTACCCTCTGTCTGGTTTTCCCCTACTGGAATTGGCAGTAGAGAAGAAACTAAAATAGTGGTGGTCCAGCAGTCCCTTTTATCTACTCAGTGCAGAATATGAGAACAAGGAGAGCAAGGGCACATGCTTAGAGAAACATTACTAGGAAAAAATCTGTGCCCTGCCTGGAACACAGGCACAAATAGAAATCCCCTGCACTACACACAGTGACAATACATTTAGGAACTCAAGTTACTCCAAGATGAATAATGCTTTCCTTGGCTATTTATCTGACAAAAAGGAGATTTCTGAGGCTCATGGCCAGTCAGCAACATTGCCAATATATCTGTAAGTAAGGAAAGTACTGTTAATGTGTGGGACTGTCCTTTTTTAAATTTCATGGCAGTGTGCCTGGAAACGTGGTTTTCCAAAAAAAAAAAAAAGTGAAAATCATACAGAAGTACTTGGATTGATCAATTTGTAATAATCCAAGAGTTGGATGCAATGTAGGCATTGAAAAATGAGTGACTACTTTAAGACTCTACACTTCACATTTTCCTCAGTTTAGCCTAAATTATGTCAAGTAGCAGGACTGCAGTAGCTCAACCATTAGCAAGATGCATTTTAACTTGTTTTTCAATACCACAGAAGGATGATAATGGACAGCACATGTGCATACGTCACCTCTATAAAGTCACCTCTATGAAGCTGCCAAAAGCATCTTTACGTTCAAGAGAGCTATGACTCTACTAAAAGAAAGAGATTACCATCGCTTCTAGAAAAATGGGCACATTAGAATATAAGTTCTATGAATTTATTGGTCTTCAGCATTTCCATTGCGTTGACCTTCTGTATTTGCAGACACAATAGAAGCTTGTGTAGGGGGTGATTTTCCATTGGCATGGATCCAATATAGTCTCTCCTTATTGTGGATAAAGAAGTGAAAAGGGAACATGAATAGAGAAATGGTTTGTCCTTGGCTACACTTTTCCTCTGCTGTGTTGTTTAGACCCTTATGGCTGATGGACCTGAGTTTCACAAATTTGATATAAAAAGGTATTCCTGTTCCTCTTGAGTGCAGTAGCTGAAAACATAAAGCATCTGATGTAGCTATCTTTCCTTAAAAAATATATTCTGTATTGTGTTCGATGATTGTTCAGTATCCATTACAATGTAGCCTTTTAGCACGATAGAAATAACTGCTGTTAGGGCTGAGAATGTTTAACCGATAAGCTTCACCCTGATGTGGGCAGTGGGCTGCTCCAGCCCAGTGGAGCCTGCTACAGGTATGGCACAGGAGGGTGCTCCAGCTTGGCTGGACAGCCTCTGCCCATGGCAGCACACCTTGGGCAGGGGCACACCAGCTCAGCCAGAGCAGCCCCCACCCAAGATGGCCACGATGTGCCATAGGCAGGGGCACTACAGCCTGGCCGAGCAGCCCTTGCCCGCGATGGGCCCAGTCAGAGCACCCACACTCATGATGGGGAGGGCTGCTCCAGCTCACCACCTTGTAAGCAATTAACCAGTTACATTTAATGGTTAATCAGTTAACTGGTTAAATGGAATTTTACATCCCTAACTACTATTGTTATAATGAAAGTATTGCACTATTCCAAATTTCTTATCAATTTTTCTTTATTTTAGAACAAAATTAATCATACAGTATTAAAGGACTTGCTTGATCCAATCAAAGAACTCTATGAAGATGTGAGGAGGAAAGCGCTAATGAGGTTGGAGTATGAAGGGCTGCACAAGAGTGAGGCCATCACAACACCCGGTGTTCGATTTTATAATGACCCAGCTAGCTATGCCATGAACAGATATGCTTATTATGTTTGCTACAAATGCAAAAAGGTATGACCAGTGGCACTTGTTCAGATGAAGTTGATGTTATGTTGCCAAAAAGTCAGCTCTTTGTGTATAGATTATGAAACTTGGAAAAGCTGCATTGCACTGTAAAATCCAAAAAGCACTATGAAAAAAAAGTATAGAAAAAGACATAGCTCCATCCCTGTGAAACCTACAGTATGGAGAAAATGGTTCATAAATCTCAGCCCTTAGATCAGAGCTACTCAACACACAGGCCACATGTGGCCTGTGGCCCCTTTGTTTGTGGCCCACAATGCAGTTTGGGTTTATGCAGGGCTCAACACATGACCTGTGGGTGGGAGCCAAAACAAAAAAGAAAATATAATGGTCTTCTCTTGAGATGCGTTTTAGTAATTAAATTCCTGGACTGTCATTGCTCATTAAAAGTGCTGTTATCTGGATGGAAATCGGATAAATACTGCATTTTATAAACATCAGCAGAACTGACTTTAATGGGGCCTGTGTCGTGTAGTCTTGCCTTACTTTGTATTCATGGCCGTCAGTGTGAAAGAAGCTATTTGCATATATTTGCATGTATATACAACCACACTTAAGTTGCGGCCCTCGGTATGTACTGTGAATATCATTGTGGCCCCTGGGGCTTCCAAAGTTGAGTAGCCCTGCCTTAGATGAACAGATAATGGCGCAGTCTCTAAAGAATGTGGACATCCTATTTTGTTAAAAAACTCTACTTTCCATCCATACTGTTCAGTTCTGTTCCCACTCTTCCAGTTAATCAATGCTCATGTCCCTATCACAACTCTGAACCAATTTAGTTTTTGACTCTTCTCCCAATAAAGGAACCCCGCCCCACATATCACACCTTCTGCTCCTGGGTTTTTTCCCCAGCATTTTGTACCTAATAATTCATTCTGTACTCTCTCCCATACATGCATCTTCCCTATATTATACTGTGTTGCATCCACTCCAGGATACTAGTATTCCCCCTAGGAATGTAACAGTGTAGTCGATTAACCAATAAGCAAAAGCTTATAGGTTAAATCTGTAGACTACACGCATTCCCTCTTCCCCCGCCGCCAGTACATTTTTTAAGCAGGCTGTCTCTGTCCTGGCTTGTGATGGGTTCAGGACTTACCTCCACTCGGGCACTGCATTTAAAGTGTTGTTATGAGGTAGGCAGGTGGGCAGCCCAGCTCAGTTCCGGCTCACGCTGGATCCAGGAGCTCAGACTCTCCCTCCCCAACCTCTCCCTCCCTCTCTCCCCCCCCCCCCCCCTGGCCAGGGGCTGCTGCCAACCGTGTATCAGAAGCAGCAGCACGGGGCAACAGGCAGCCAGTCCATAAAGGAAACGGCTTTTTAAACTGGCTCCCCTCACAGACCAACTCCCACCTGGCACTCCATGGGCCAGGAGTTCTCAAACTGGAGGTCGGGACCCCTTGGGATCACAAGCAGTCAGCCTCCAAAACCCTGCTTTGCCTCTAGCATTTATAACGATGTTAAATATATAACAGTGTTTTCACTTGATGTGGGGGGAGTTATAGGCTTGCTATGTGAAAGGGGTCACCCCCAGTACAAAAGTGTGAGAACCACTGCCTTTGACAGTGCATTGACAGAGGGTGCATTGCAAGCAATGCAGAAATATAAAGAAGCAGCTTTTGTGTTAAGACATCCATTATCTGAGTAGCATTCCTTCCCCTGGAGGTTGAGAAATGGAGAAAAGACAGTAATAAGATGGGGATTCCCACTCACCAATCAATAGCAGAGTCTGAAAACAGTGTATGCTTTAAGTGTATGAGGAAATGCCATAGAATTGGCATTGCTGCTTGGTGATTGTTTTATGGCTGCCCAATGTGCCTCTTTGCCATAAAACCAAAAACAGAGAGGAGCAAAATGCATTGGCTACCAGGACCCGGTTGGAGCCCGAGCATGGGAAGGAAGGAGCATCTCATTCCCCAATCCTTACTTCTTCTATCTCTGTCCACCCTGCTGCTTTCCACCCAAATGGAGAGTTTTCTCTACTACCTTGCCAGTTTCTCTGCTACCTTGCGTATTTGACTCAAAAGGTCAAGGCAGAGAGAGTGGCACTTCACAGCCCATTAAGGTAGGATTTTCCCCTCCCCTGGATCTGGGTACTATGCCTCAGATGGGAAAGTAGAAGGCAAAGAGAAGCTTCCCTTCAGGGCCAGCATCACTTCAGAAGCACCATCCTTACCCTCACCTTCTTGATATGCACTTATAAAGTGGCCAGAAATAATCCCTGATCCAAGCTCTGCAATCTTTTGCATACATTTACAGATATGTATATGGAATATGGCATTTTGAGGGTTGCAGGGGGGATTGAGAATCCTAATGCTTTAGAGAATGCCAAACCCTTAGGAGTATTTATTTTTAAAGGTTTAAATGTATAGAACCTAATAAAGAGATTGTACTTTTATCATCTTCCCCGTGCATGTGAATTTGATAATAGGAATATAAATAGTCCCCAATCACTTCAGTTTTAATCTTCATTCGTTTTGTGTGTGTAACATTTAGGCATACTTTGGTGGTGAAGCTCGTTGTGATGCTGAGGCTGGACAAGGAGATGATTATGATCCAAGAGAGCTTATTTGTGGTGCGTGCTCTGATGTTTCAAGGGCACAGGTAAGCAGACAAGCTTTGTACTTGTTTTCTTTTAAAGATATTTGACAGCAATTAGATTTATTCATAGTAAAATAAATGTATTTAATTTTAACAGAAATTTCAAACATAGATATATTACTTAAATTGTGACAGTTTGGTTTCTAATGTTATCAGCACTTTTTTTATTTCTTTCTGTGCAGATGTGTCCCAAACATGGTACAGATTTCTTAGAATACAAATGCCGGTACTGCTGCTCAGTAGCTGTTTTTTTCTGCTTTGGGACAACACATTTTTGCAATGCTTGCCATGATGATTTCCAAAGAATGACAAGCATCCCTAAAGAAGAACTTCCACATTGTCCTGCAGGTAATGTTTTTTGCAGTCTAAATTACCACAAAAGTTATTTTACAGCCAGTTATTCTATTACAATTGATTGAGCAAATTTTTTAGAAATATAGCAGAATTAATCATGTGATATCTTAAAATCAGCATTTTAGGTAATCTTCATAGGCTGGATTATTTTGTTCTGTGATTCATTTCATACTGGAAATATTGGTGTCCAAAATAGATGATGTATTATTACAGTAAAATCAATATTTCATTATATCTTTGAAACGTCCATTCTTCAGGAACTTGCCTCAGCACACTATTGGAGTTGTTTGCTGTACCACATGATGATATAATAAAGAAACTTCCTAACATTAAATAATGTACCCAGAGTTAAGTTAAGTTAATGCCTATTACGCCCGCTGGTGTGTAGGGCAGCAACGAAGGTTCTCCATTTTGATCTTCTCAGACCTGTGTACTTATTAGGGATGTTAGATATTGTGTAATTGAATAATTGTGTAACTGCTCCACAGGGGGGCAACAGCCAGTGTGCACCTGGTCCCACTTGGGATTGCAGGTAGGAGCTGGTCTGTGAGGGGAGCTGGTTTAAAAACTGGCTCTCCACAGAGATCAGCTCCAGCTTGCCGCCCCACACTGCTGCCTCTGCACAAGGCAGCAGCAGCCGCCCCTGTCTGGAGGACCCAAGCTCCCTGCGGACAGAGGCTGTTCTGCGGCAGCCTCCCCTGTCCCTCCCCCCCCCCCATGGGTGGGCAGGCAGGCCTATGTTCATGGGGAGCCAGCTTTTAAGCAGACTACGCCCCCGCTCGAAGCAATGGTTCCTGCCTGAGCCCTGCTGCCTCTAAGAGAAGCTGTAGGGGGGGGGAAGACAGCTCCATAAAGTTGGCACGCATGGAGAGCTAGCTTAAAAGCCAGCTTCCCACATGTACCAGCTCCCACCTGCCCCTCTCAACTTCCATGCTGCTGTGCTTCTATCAGAGGCAGCAATGTGGGTATGAGGGGGGGCATGCAGGTCTGTGGGATCTGGGGCTTGTGGAGAGAGAGCTTTTTAGCCAGTTCCCCATGGGCAGTGGCTCCTGCTCTCCCCCTTTTTCTGCCTCTGATACAGCTGTAGCAAAGGGGGAGGGGGAATGAGTGTAGTCAATAGGATTAATTGATAATCCTAGGCTTAATTAGTTAATCATGCAGTCAACTACATATTGATATCCCTAGTGCTTATCCTGCAATTATCAAGTAAAGCTCTTTGAACTGTGCTGTTCCCTTTGTTCTTGGGATCATCTTATGCTCATGGATCTGATGATCTCACCAGAATTGGCAATTTTAATATTATGTCTCATGTGCTCCCTATAGCTTTTTACATATTGTTTAGTGTAGTGTTAGAAGTTTACTTTTGCTCAAATTATCTAAGTAAATACCTACTTGTACTACATTGCTCAATGTTTCACTTGTACACCGAGGAAGTAATTGTTGGCCTAACTCCTAAATTGTTCTTCAGGTAGAAATTCATATAACAAGTATATGTTATTCACATGTAAAGGTTCTTGTGTTTCACATTGGCTTTGACTGTGTTGAAGATCCATTTAAAGACATTTTAATTTTTGTAATAAAATTTTGGCTGTAAATTTTCTAAAATTTATTTGGTTTACTGTCACTAGACAACAGTCTTAATAGCCTTGTTTTTTCTTCAATTTTTTGTTTAATCCTTGACATGAAGTTGTAAGTCTTGTAGAAGTCAACAGTTCTGTCCCTTTTCATTAGGCTTTATCAAAATGCTCACAATTATTCACTCTTTGTCCTGTAAAGGTTCTAATTGTAAAATGCCTGATAGAAACTGCTCATGTGAAAGTGGACCATTGCTACTTTTTCCTATACTGGCAATATTTTTCACAAATCTTTTTATCAGTGTCCTTGAATTCAAACAAACTGATTAATCTGTTTAATACTGTGTTTTTCAATACTTGTGCATTTATATTTACATAAGATTTGGAAGTTTTGAAAATGTCTTTTTCTCTTTATGCTGCATGCAGGTCCCAAAGGCAAACAACTTGAAGGAACAGAGTGTCCACTTCATGTTGTACATCCACCCACTGGTGAGGAATTTGCTCTGGGATGTGGGGTTTGCAGAAATGCTCACACTTTTTAGACTATAATTTTTTTACCAGAGCAAAACAGTTGTCCTCATCCCATAAGTGTCCTAAACAGAATAAGTACAGTCAGGATGAGGATGGGACCATTTCATAACCCAGGAAAAAGGAACAATTTACAGTGCAAGAAGGATGCCAAATACTATGTCCATGCTGTGAGAAATTGATATTTTTTGAACCAAGACATCAAAAATTGTGAGGTGTTTGCATGTGGCCATTACAGTCATCGGCTATGAAGCATTGAACATTTACAAATAAGTAATTGCTATTAAAGGATCTCTGTGTCTGTGGACTATGAATGATGCTGGCTTTCAAACGAAGAAAAAACAACTGATTATTGTATACTGACTTTTTGTAATCCTGTACAATTGTAACTGCATCACGGGTGGGGGTGGGAAAGAGGAATATTCTCGTTTATTTCCTAGACTGTTACAAAAAATTGTGTTAGGAAGGCATAAATGTAACAAGTTATCACACTGTATATAAAGAATATCAATGTTTGTCCTGTATAAGAATTATTAAATTACAACAGCAGATTCATTTAAACTTCTGGGTTATGTTTGAGCCTGAAATTTTAATGAAGTGCAATACTGAGTGTGCCTCATATCTTGCAGCTGTAAACATAATGGAATGTACATGTCAATAAAACCACTGTACATTTTTATACAGTGAAAGTCTAATGAATGTGTAAGACTTTTATTTTAGATTGGCTCAAAACCAAAAATCATTTTATTTCACAAATAAAATCTATTCTTTTTTTAGGGAAGAAAATTCAAACCAACTGGGAATCTGTTGGTACTTATGGTAGTATTTTTAGATAAAGAATGTTCAAGTAAACTTTTTCCTAAGAGAAGTTGGGTAATATTATTAGACTTCACATAAAGTATTATATTCAAATTGATGTACAGGTTGATAAACAGTTCTGAAGTCTTCAAACTAATATCCTGCAGGACTAATTTTCATTGATTTGTATTTACTTTTAATTAGACTTCTGCAGATACGCTCTTCTAGTAAGTATGAACTCATGCCATAAGTCCAAAAAATGTTTTGTCAGTGTTGTCCATTGGAGCGTACATGCATCCTCCATAGCCTCACAGCTTCCCTACCGGGGGCAGATAAAGCAATGCAGCACCAACTGTGCCAGTTCCTCTTTAGTTCCTGTGGAAGTGAGTCACAATTCAGTAGTGTCCACAGCAACTTGTTTTAAAAATGCTAGAGCTCAGAAAATTAAAAATTCTCAAAGTAATTTTGTTCTTGGAGGGGAGCTGCTTGTCCTTGTGGTTTAGATTCAGGCCACTGCAGTCATGGCTCACAACAGTGTATTGTCCAGCCAGGGACACTTTAGACATGTTAGTGACCCTGCCTTACCAGGTTCTTGATTTGCTAACATGGTGGTTGAACCAGCAGATCTACTCGGGTTCCCTTAGTGACACCACCACCATCGCTAGTAACAGACGCATCAGATCTGGGTTGAGGCACCCATCTGGGAGACCTCCAAACCCAGGGCTTGTGGTCTCCAGAGGATATGGCCCTGCACATCTACATCAGGGAGCTTCATGCAGTTTGCCTGACTTGTCAGGATTTCCAATCATACCTCTCAGGAGATTGCATGTTGGTAATGACAGACAATATGACTGATGTTCTATATCAATAAATGGGGGGTGCACATTCCTGTCCCTTGTGTAGGGAAGCCCTGCTTCTCTGGGACTTTATATGGAGCACTCAATCCTGCTTCAAGCCTCATATCACCCAGGTGCGCAGATCTAACTAGCCAATTACCTCAGCAGGTCATTTTGGGGCCACAAGTAGTCTCTCCACCCAGGTGTCTACAACTTAATTTTCCAGTGCTGGGGCTATCCCCAGATAGACCTCTTTAGTCACAACAGGAAGCTCCAGCAGTTCTGCTCTTTTCAGAATCATAGTCCCAGTTTGACAGTAGATGTGTTCCTCTTATTGTGAACATTTCTCCAGTACGCCTTCCTGCCCTTTTCACTCTTTCACCACATCTTCCTCAAGATCAGGAGGGATTGAGCCCATGTGATTCTGATTGTACTTCCCTGGGCTCACCAGCATTGGTACATGTCGCTTCAGGACATGCCCATACAGACTGCAATAATCCTACCCCTTTACATGGACCTTCTGACAAGACCACGGCCTTCACCAGCCAGACCTGCAGTCATTCCACCTTACGGCATGGAAGATCCATGGCTAAACTAGGGATTTGAAGGACTAGTTGACTATCCAATAAGCAAATGTTTATCAAATAGTTGACTGGATATTCGACTGGTCATCCCCCCCTTGCTGTCTCTAAGATAAGAGACAGCAAGGTGGAGAGAAGAGCAAGCAGTGCCACCCGGAGCCCAGGGCAGCTGCTCCATGCAGCGCTGCCGCTTTGAATGCTGCGGGGAGCCTGGCATCAGGCTCCTCGTGGCATTTCAAAGCAGCAGCACCGCGTGGAGCGAGGATTAGCTGGGGACTCCCCAGCTGACCCCAGGCTGCATGCAGCAATGCCAGATGGAGCCGGGGATCAGGGGGGGACTCCAGTGGCTCGGCATGCCAGCTTTGAAATGTACAAAAGTCCCCAGTGGGGGCATTTCACAGAGGAAACCCAGCATAGAGCCTGGGGCCAGCACAGGACTCTGAGTCCCCCATCGATCCCAGTCTCCATGCGGTGTTTCTGCTTTGAAATGCACAAGAGCGCCACCAGGGACTCTTGCGCATTTCAAAGCAGAAGCACCACCGTGGAGCCTGGAGTCAGCAGGACTTCCCACTGGCCCCGGGGTTCCATGCCATTTTCCAACTTCAAAATGGACAAAAGCCCCCATTGGGGCTCTTGCACATTTCAAAGGCAGAATGTGGAAGTGCTTATCGAGTAGTCGATGGAAATTCCATCGACTACTCAACTTACAAATTAATCGCTACTTAACATCCCTAGGCTGAACTCAGCCAACCTCTCTTGTTCAAAACAGGTCAGGCAGGTCTTTCTTGGCACTAGGAAGTCCTTATTGACAGCCACATACCTTGCCAAGTGAAAAAGATTCTCCATTTGGTCAGCTCAGCATTTTGTTGCAACAACAATGGTGCCTATCTCTATCATATTGGACTACTTAAGCAGCACAAATTCCCTTCTCTACCTTTCTTTTAAGGTGGTATTTCTGGTAGTGATAAGGACCCTCACACTGGAGCCACCTTTCACAGTTTTTATAAAGACAAAGTACAGCTCTGCCCAAGTCCAGCATTTCTACCAAAGGTGGTCTCCAGTTTCCATGAGAGTCAGGACATATTTTTACCTGTTTTATCCTAAACTGCGCTCAAATGCTAAAGAACAGAGCCTCCACTCTGTTGATGTGCCCAGAGTGCTGGGTTTTTATATTGATAGAACGAAGTCTTTTAGGAAGTCACTGTAATTGTTTGTGGCAGTTGCAGATAGAATGAGAGGACAGTCAGTTTCCTCTCAACATATTCTGTCATGGATAGTTTCCTGTATCCAAGAGTGTTATGGTCTCACTGGCATACTTCACTGCCAACATATTTGACCAGGGCCCAACCATCCTCCACAGCATTTCTGGCTCACATCCCCACTCAAGATATCTGTAGAGCTGTAACATGGTTATCAATACATATCATTGCTATGCACAATGCAATCATGTAGCAGCCTCCAGATTGGACATGCAGCGTTTCAATCAGTGAAGAACACCAATCCCACCTTTTAGACTTGGGCTTGAGAGTCACCTTATTGGAATAAACAACATATCTCAAAGAACAACAGTTACAGAAAAGTATGTAATGGTTGTTTGGGGTTTTTTTGATGCAGCTAATTTATGCTTATTTTTGGCATAACATGTATGCTATCTACTCATTTTAGGGTGGAGACAAAATTAAATGAATGATTCAGCCATACCGTTTGTGCTCTTTTCACTGACCCACAACTTTGTTGATATTTTCATAATGATCGTTTATTTATTTAGTAAGTTCCACAAGAATCCTGTTCTGCGGATAAGGATAGTAGGGGCTTGTAGCAGCAAAAATGACAAGAAAAAATAAGGCCATAATCAATGTATAGTCACTGGTCTACACTACATAGTTAAGTACAGGCAGTCCCCGACTTACGTGGATCCGACTTACGTCGGATCCCTAGATACGAACGGGGTGAGGCAACTCCCGCACATGCGCAGCAGCATTCCCGGGGCTTGCTCACCTGGGTCCTAGGATCCTCCTTCTCCTCGGGCCGGCTCCGACTGGGGTCCCGCAGAGCTGCCGGGCAGAGGAAAAGTGCCTCCCGACGCCCGCTGCCCCCCCCACTCCCCTGCCAGCAACAGGCTGCCCCCTCCCCTGAGCAACAGGCTGCCGAACAGCAGACAAAAGCAGCCTCTCTGCCCCTCCTCCCCCTATACATGCTGGGCTCCCTGGGCAAACAAAGACTCCACCAAAACAAACAAAGTGCTGGCCTCATTGTGTTAGCAAAAAAAGGACCCTCCTCCTAGAACCCTGGGTGGTGTGTGGAAATAAAGCTATTAGCTCAAAGCATGGTGCAGAGCTGTTTGGTATTTGATGAGTTACTCCTTTAGTCCTGAGTTTGTCACAGGGACAGAAATAGATGTGAAATCTTCTGAACAGGGGAACAGACAGCAAAACAAACATTAGAGGGGAGTTAACCTTTCCCTATGCTATCCAAAACTAAAAAAAATGTTTGGCTAGAGTTTCCCCTCCAATATGTACCAGTTCCGACTTACATACAAATTCAACTTAAGAACAAACCTACAGTCCCTATCTTGTACGTAACCCGGGGACTGCCTGTATATGTAAAGCAGTTTACGTTAATCTAATTATGACAGTGTACACCTTAGTCTTCTGCCATTGTAAATTATTGAAAATCTGTTGTGGGATTTTTTTTCTCCCAATTCTACTTATAAAACAAGTACTGAAGCAGTGAATATAGAATGCCTGACATGGAATGAACAGAGGTACATCAGCAATGTGTGAAGTGATGCACTCCACACAGGGATCAATGAAATGGAACAAACTGTCAGTGAGACATGGTGGGGAGGCAACCTAGACTGCAAAAATCCATGACAAACTAGATAAAGGAAGAAATGCCATCCTGTGTTTCTATCAAGGATAAAGCATAGGTAAAGCTGTCCAGGAAACAGAATTTCTGTCCGGGGGGCGGGGATGAGTTTTCAAAATCTGACCCATGCTGTATCAAGCCAAAACTCAAACTCAAAAACATGTTTGTGGAACTGAACATCTGTAATATTTCATGTTGTGGAAATAAAATGATCTTGGTGCCTGCGTAGCCTAGGCAGTGGGAATCAAATATGCTCCCTGGGCTTTCAAACTCCCTCTCTGCTGACTTTCCCAGTTCTCAGGGCTGCCACCCTCCCTCAGCAGTTGGCTGCTGAATGAATCCTGCTTCTCAGGCTGCCAGCCTCTCACTCTGTTGGCCTGCCAAGCTCCCATCTGTCTGGTTTCCCACATTTTCCTAATTTCGTTTACCTTTTTCTGTGACCTATACTGCCAACTTGCTGGTGCCAATTAACTCTTCTCTTGGCTCCTTTACATGTGGCCCAAATCGTCCTTCATGCTGCTTTCTCTGTTTTTATTTTATTGCAGGATGCAATGATGAAATCTAGCTCCTGGTGCCAGTAATCCTGCTCTCTTTTTAGCCTTCCTTAGGTCATTGTGCCTCTTTGTCAACCTGCTGGTTGCTTTCCTTAGGAGTAACAGAGCAACCTGCCTAGTCCATACTGCAAGCCTTCATGTGCCACCAAAATAGCCAGAATCTGTAGGTGTCCTGGACTATGGGGGGGCCACCGGGCCCTGCACTCCCATCCACAGTCAGATGTGACTCTCAGTCAACAGGTAGAACAGAAGTTTTATTCACTGACAGGGATACAGTGTACCATAGACTTGTTCACACAGGAACCAGAAGCAGTTAGTACAATCCAACTTGGGGAGAAAGGACCCCGGGCCCCCTCTCTGTATCCTCCGCCAGCTGGGAGAACTCTCACAGCCAACAACTAATCCCACAGCCTGGAGTCAGTGCCTCCCCTTCCTTTGTTCAGATTCCTGGGCAAGGTGTCACCTGGTTGCTCCCCCCATCCAGGCTCAGGTTACAGGACAACCTGAGCTATTGTGTATGTGCTAAAATGAGGAAGCTTAGGGCAGCCTTCCCCCCAGCGAGAGTCACACCCAACATTCCCATCCCCAGCTTGACACTGGTGCAGTGCCCAAGGAAACTGAGGAACACACAGAGTTACAACAGAACAGTAGGAATCACCCACCACATGAAGTGAACTGAGTGAACACAATCCCCACTACATCACAACAGGCAATTAAGTGTTTCTCCTTCCAGTGTCTCCTGCCAGGTCCACCTCCCTGGACATTTATATTGAACCTGTCAGCAGTTTTCATCCAAGTGACACTGTTTAGTGTATCTAGTTGCTGAGAGAGGAAAATTCACTACTTCATTACCTGGGTATAAAATCACTTCAGTGAGGCTTTAAAGTTAATAGATCAAGGTGCTTCAAGCATGAATGTTCATGACTAACAATGCTCTTCCCTCTCACCACGCACACACTCTTTATCCCCATGGTTTGTCTGTTTTTTCAGTATTTATGTAGCTATGCTTGCTAGAAAAGGTGAAGGGAAAGAAATGTACCTTCACTTAGAGCAAAAGGTGGTGAGTATGATGATAGCCTTTATTTCTTGGAAGTTCATTTCGTAGTCTTGGATAGTGCCACATGCACACTAGCCATTTGATTACAATAGAAGTTTTAAAAGAGCTTTAAAACACCTTCCAAAATCATTTGAGACTTTTTACACCCTTGTGAAGTATGCAAATTTCACCATTACTGAAACATCACTCATCACTATTCTGAGTGAACATAGCAGCTGTTTAAAAGTTCACAGCAACATTAGATTAGAAATTGAAGTGGAGATAGGCCATATCCACATGAAGCCTCAGGGGAACATAGTAGGAATAGAACTACCTACATTAGAATGGGGCCATGATGATGGCTTTAACACCCGTTAGACTAATAATGATATTGCATATATAGTGCACATCAGAAGCTTTAATGTTAAACTCACAGTAGGTCTTCAAATCAATGGGAACCTTGTTCTATACGCATCTTGCTGAAGGTCTCAGTTTAGAGGCCATTGCCAGGCCAGGAAGGTCTCAAAGTTACTCCCTGGCTACATCTATACTGGCAGCTTCTTGTGCAAGAACTCTTTTGCAGAAGAGTTCTTGTGCAAAAACTCTTCCACAAGAGAGCATCTACACAAGAGAGAGGTGCTTTTGTGCAAGAGCATCCATGCCAGGGTAGACGCTCTCTTGCGCAAGAAAACTGTAATATCCATTTTAACCATAGGGCTTTCTTGCACAAGAAATCCATGTTGCCTGTCTACACAGGCTTATTCCTGAGCGGGAGCATCATAGTTCTTGCGCAAGAAGCACTGATTTCATAAATTAGAATGTCAGTGTTCTTGCGGAAGAACTCGCGGCCAGTGTAGACAGGCAGCAAGTTTTGGCGCAAAAGCAGCTGCTTTTGCGCAAGATCAAACCAATGTAGACACAGCCCCTATGTAGAACTAACTATTCCAAGAGAGACACCACATACTTCTGTAGCTTACTCCATCCCCTTTCACAGATGTTACTCAGAAAGCAGGAACAAGTAATTTCTCTACATATAATAATCAAAATAAACCAAGTATGTATCATCAGTTTAAAAAAAACTGAAATAAAATGTGACATCAATTGGCTGACATTGATATGATAGCAAGTTTACACCTGATAAATCTACACTTACTTTACAGAATTGTAAAATGTATCTTGCACTTCACATGGTAGCAATCTCTTGTCCTTCTAACAGCCAAAACTGTTTTTCTTTGGTATCTGTCAAGATTGTCTGGGAGCGAGATCTCTTCTAAGAATACAAGGAATACCTAGAAACCAGACCAGTTTATACTTCCTTTAGTTTTTTGATGCATCAGAATCATCATCCCAAGCTGTGAATTCATTAGAATAGTATTTGTTTGATGCATCTTATCTTAAGTCAATCTGATATACAAACACTCCAAAAAGTCTCATTTCCTTATATTTATTTCAGATTTATGAGAGTTAACTTCAGAAACAATATTTCCTTGTATAAATAATGGATCTTTCCAAGGCCAGAGAACCTGGACAAACCACAGCGGGTTGATCCAGCCTGCAGATGCCATGCTGCTTCCCTGCTCCCAGGCCAATGGAGACCTGGGGATGGGAGAGTGCGTAAAGTCTCCTCCTCCCACCAGGGGCACACAAGCGCTTAGATTGAACCACCAGCTGTTTTGAATTCTAGGTGCGGTGTGCCCCTTTCAGGGCGGAGGCAGGGGACAAGAAACTTCATGCGCTCCCCTCACCCCCAGGCCAATCATGGCCTGGGGTCAGGGGAGTGTACACAGTCTCCTCCTGCCCTGCAAGGGGCGCATGGCATTTAGAGTGAGCTGCCAGCTGTTCAGCACATTAGTTCCGAATAGTTCATCAGTTCAGAACAGCTGGTGGTTCATTCACTCTAAGCACTGTGCGCCTCTTGCAGGGCAGGGATAGGGAGTGAGAGACTGTCCAAGCTCTCCTGCCCCAGGCCCTCATTGTGTGAATTCATTAGAGTATGGAAATACACAGTAATATTTGTTGGATGAATCTTTTTTTCTTAAGTCAATCCAATACACAAACACTCCTCAAAATGTCTCATTTCCTGTTCAGATAAGCTGGCGGTTCTGTCTAGGTGCTGGGGAGCAGGGGACAAAGACTTCACATGCTCCCTCTGCCTCCAGGCCAATCTCTGGGTAGGGGGTCTGTGAGCAGGGAAGCATGGAAGTGTCCTGGCCCTGCCCCTTTTGGGGCAGCCCGGCCACTTCAAAAATGTGTGAAGTGGCCCCCTTTCTAAAATTATTGCTCACTCCTGCTTCATGATATGGTCTCTATTGATCAGGGTTTAACTATATGCACAACAGCTCAGGACAAAACAGGTCTGTGTATATTTATTTTTATTTAATAAAAATACACACACACTGGTAATTTGTGGCCTATGGCATCCCCTTCAGTAAAATGGATGGAAGTGGACTCATGGCAACGAATATGTCAAGTGCTAAACCCTACCCCACCTTGACATGCTCCCTGATCCATTTCCTGTAAGTGGAGGAAATCCTACATACCCTGCTAGTAAATAAGGCCATTCATACAAAATCCGGGGGGGGGGGGGGGGCTGCAGGAATGTTATGATGCTATCGGATGGGGGCTTGGCCCCAAATAGGGGCTTGTTGGCCAGGCTTCATTTTTAAATAAAGTAAAATATTATGTCCAACACAAAAGGTTTCAACATTGTCTTTATTTATAGCAGGAGTGGGGAACCTTTTTTGGTGCAGGATCTGGACGACGGGTGGGTGCAGCAGGGGGTGAGGGTTCAAGGTCTGGGTGGGAGGTAGAGTGCAGGAGCAGCGTGGGAGTAGGCTGTCTGGCCACAGGGAGAGGGCAGGAGCAAGGAAAGGTGCTGGAGCAAGCTAGTGGCAGGGAATCTGGCCAGGGGGCAGGGTGTCTGGCCAGGGAGAGAGCACAGGAGTGGGCTGGGGGGGGCAGGGTCTCTGTATGGGGAATGAGTGAAGGGGCTGGGGGTGTGGGGTCTGGACATGGTACTAGTTTTCATAACACGTTAGGCACAGTGTAACATGGCCTCCCACTGCTCCCATTTGCCAGATTCTGACCAATGGGAGCAAAGAGAAAGCCTCCAGGAAGTGTGTCCCTGTGAAGCTGTTCCCCCAGTCGAGGGAAGGAAAACAGAAGCGTGTGGAGTCATTTTTGGCTCCACTTGCTCCCTGCGTGCCGAATCTAGCAAGGAGGCTTGGGGCTTCCTGCCCCCCGCCAGAAGCTATCATTACAATCTTATGGAGAGCTATAAGGCTGTAGCGCCAGTGCTGGCTTCCTGCTGCAAGGGTAGTTCAGAGGGGGGACCTAAGCTGGAGCTCCAAAAGACCTATATCTGGCTCTCTAATGAGCCATAGGTTGCCGACCCCTGCATGAGATGATGTGCAGTTGTATGATCCTTTGATGTTGTGGCTTATGTGGTGAGGGCCTCTGATAAGTGTCATTTGCATAAATGCATAGACAGAGTTGGCAATGGGGTTTATTGCAGGAATAGGTTCCTGGGTAGGGTTGCCAGATGGCTGAAACAAAAACACCTAACCCCCCCCCAAAAAAAAAACACCAGGAAAAAATTCTGCTGAAGGAAAAAAAAGGAGGGGGGGAGGAGACCAAAGTTGTTGAGCAAAAAAAAAAAAAAAAAAGGACTCCAAGACTTTAAAACAGCCCTTTAAGAGTGAGTGCAGGGATAGGAAAAGGGGAATAGGTGAGCACTAAGACCCAGGGAAAGCATTGCTTCTCCTGGGTCAACAGCCATATGGAACCAGGTAAGCAGGGGGACTGAGGGTGTTGGGAGCTGTGGGGGAGGAGGGGAGGGTTGGGGAGTCTGGGCGCTGAGTGTTTATAGGGTTGCCACGTGCCCAGTCTTTTCGCCTCCTGGCCAGGGAAAAAAAAATCAGAAAATACTGGATGTTTTAGGTATCTGGTATTTTCTGAATTTTTTTACTAGACAAGAGGGCTACGTCTAGACTGGCATGATTTTCCGCAAATGCTTTTAACCGAAAAGTTTTTCCATTAAAAGCATTTGCGGAAAAGAGCGTCTAGATTGGCATGGACTTTTTGTGGAAAAGCATCCGTGCCAATCTAGACGCAGTTTTGCGCAAGAAAGCCCCGATCGCCATTTTTGCCATCGGGCCTTTTTTACGCAAAACAGTTTTCAGCTGTCTACAGGCCCTTTTGCACAAAAGCTTTTGCCCGAACGGGAACGTCAAAGCATTTGTGCAAGAAGCACTGATTCTGGACAGTAGAACGTCAGTGCTTTTGCACAAAATCAAGCGGCCAGTGTAGACAGCTGGCAAGTTTTTCCGCAAAAACTTGCCAGTCTAGACGCAGCTGAGGTGAAAATACCAGACTGTCTGGGTAAATACCGGACACCTGGCAACCCTAGTCCTGGGTGAATGTGTCTGAGATGTGATGTGTGGCTGCTGGAAAGAATTTGCTTCAGGTTAGCACGCTGCCTGCATGGCGAAGGAGAATCGGTCTTTCACTTTTAAGGTAACGAGGCCTTTTCCAGAGGAAGCCACAAAACAGGGCTAGGAAGAGGTGGGTGAGCAGACAGAATAACCCAGGGGTGCCCCAATTTTTTGGGTGCGCGATGCAGCTGTGTATAGCTAAAGCGGTGCTGAAAATGATGTTTGTGCCTGGTATCGCACTGCAGACACCCCGCCAGCGGCAGGGCCGCCCCTTTCCAACCTACTGTCAACAGGTGGGGAAGAGCCAATAATAAGAGGGGGAGTTAAACGTCCGGACCATCCAGTCGCCCCAGGGCCACCTACCAGCGGCTGCTCCGGGGGTGGTTTGCTTATCAACCCCAACGGCTCACCATAGCTCAGCGCCCGCCACGGGACCAGCTCGCAGGGGGCGTTACTGGACCCAAACCGTCACCCAGACAACGGTTCGCCGAGCCGTTGGGCGCGAGCGACTCCGCCCGCCCTTCACGCGCAACGGGGTTGCCCCCCCCCCGCTCGCTGCTGCCGGCGCGGGGGCGGAGCTTGTGGCCGGGCGCGCTCGCGCAAGGCAACCGGGGCGAGCCGCCGCCATTTTGGCTTCTGTGCGAAGCCGCTTCCGCTGGGGTGAAATAAACAAGGGGGCGGAAGGAGCGAAAAGGCCCCGCCGGAGCCGCTTGCAGAGAGCCCGTTCGGCGCGGGGACGCTGCTTGCCGGAGTCGCTGATGTGGTGGGAGCGGAGGCGCCGGTGTGACCCGGCCCCGGGTTAGCGTGAAACGGAGCAGGGAGCCGCCACCAGGTGCTGGAAGTCAGAGGGGAGGGGCTGAGTGGCGGGGAGATGGCGCTGCCTTTTCCCTCTGCTGCCCGGAGCGCGCCAGAGCTGGGGGCTGGCGTCTCCTCTTCTCCGCGGGGCCGGGCAGCGCGAGTCGGCACGTAACGGAGACTCGGTGCCTGGTGCGGCGCAGCTTGGGAGGCCCGGCCGCCGGTCTTCGCCAGAGGGTACCCGCCTCATCCGAGCCGCGGGGGCGCGTCCCGGGGGTGCACACGCACCCTGGGCGCGGCCTGCCCGCTGGGGCGGGGACGGGGGCTGGGGGGGGGGGGTGTTTCCCAAGTGAAATATGCGCGCGAGGTTATGTCCTAAGCGAGCTGAGGCAGGGCCCCTCTTCCGCTCATTTGCGAGGCATCCCGCGCGCTGATGCTGCCGCACACTTCTCAAGCTGCTGTGGTTAGGTGCTCCAAGAGCTGACACCCTGCCTGCGTGGGGAGGGCCCAGGCACTAGCGCAGCTGCCCTTCTTCGGGTTTTCTTCCACTCACCGTCTTCATGCTTCGTCCCAAATGCAGGCAGAACAACCAGCTGAGTCTTTCTGAGGTTTGTTCAGATAAAAGTAGTGGTCTTGTATGGAAGTGTTAACTATCCTAGTGATAGAGATGTAGCCGTGTTAGTCTGGGGTAGCTGAAGCAAAATGCAGGACAATGTAGCACTTTAAAGACTAACAAGATGGTTTATTAGATGATGAGCTTTCGTTGGCCAGACCCACTTCATCATATCAAATAGTGGATAGTGCTTTAACTATGCTAGGTAGGCTTTATTGGGTCTGTACCTTTCCCAACATCCAAAGCGTGAATGTTACACATCTGCTTTATTTTTTTCCTTCGAAGTAGTGACTGAACTGCATAATGGTATTGGAGTATGGATTGCATTGCCAGCAAGTCATTGTAGAATACTCCAAAACTTGGCACTTGGGAAAATTGTGAGTGCCAAATAAACTACTCTGTATTGAGATCTTTTAAAGAAAATACCGTTATAATTTAAACAAGATAAAGTATCAAATGAAGTTAAATCTCTTATGTAGTGACACTGTTGTGGCTAGTTTTATGCTTCAGAATATTATTTAGCCATTTTCTTTGCAGGATGTTTTGGGAAGAACTTGAGTGACATATTAGAGCTGTGTTAGTCTGAATCTGCGTAAACAACGAGAAGCCCTGGGGCACCTTATAGACAGACTAACAGATTTATCAGAGCATAAGCTTTTGTGGGCAAAGTCCCACTTTGTCAGATGCATGCTTATGCTCCTATAAATGTTAGTGAGTGACATATTGTGGCCTAGGCAAGCTGGAGAGTATTATTAATCAGGCTTGTGCTTTAACCATGTTGAAACCATTCATCTACTAAGGTCTGATCACATGATAACACTCGTGTTGTGATTATTTTAATTATGCAAATGTTGTTGTGTCTGCTGTAGCTAGTGTTTTCTTTCCCTATCTGTTGTCTGTTCCAGAATTCAGTATGGTGGAGTGTTTGATATTTCAGGAACACAGTCCCAAGTTAGGTTAATTACCTGACAGTTTGGATTTTGGTTTTATTACATTTAGTCTGCAATACAAATGACCTTTTTTCCTTAATGACATCTATGCATTTTGTTAAATATGGCTTTGAATTTTTTTCTGTAGACAAATGACACTGTTCAAAAACTTTTTTTATATATTTATTGTTATGACTGGTCTCTGTTGACATTTACACCTACTTTTTTTAAAAAGGCCTGAGATCCATGTGTAAAATGAAAATTGTATCTGTTCCTACATTTTATTGCTTCAAAATTATGCTTTTAATGTGTGCTCAAGTGCAAAAAGCTCCATGATGTAATAATTTTAAAATCTAATCATGATTGTCTGTTCAGTTCTATATGCACCATAAATTTCAGTAATTGTTTTAAAAACTCAATTTTGTTTTCTTACAGCCACTTCTGTCTATGGTATGAGATTCAAGGGTACACTTGTGGCTGAAAGACAGAGAACCAAAATTCACTATCCTTGTAATCCCTCCAGTGAGCAGTCCTGGACATTCTCTATAAACAGACACTAAAATCTAATAGAAGTACTCTGACTAGGAGATGCTTCTGTGGCAGTTAATCTAACCTTGATTAGACCTGAATTTTAATTAATCTTCCTGTATAGTTGCAGAATGCCAGTCTTTGCTTCCCTATGGATTGTATACAGATACATTTATTCATTACTATATTGATTCCTTTGCTTCCTCCTGTAAAAAAAATAAAATAAAAAACCGTGTGCAGTTTGTCCAGAAATTTCAGATGAATCTATTGTAGCATAGTAATAATCACTTTTTGAAGGCTTATGTTCATGAATTTATAGATCATTTCAGATAAGTTAAATACTTATTACACAAATATCTTATGCAGCAATGCTTTATCAAAATAAGCTAGTGTTATAAATGCCATCAATTCTAAGCTAGAATAGGAAAGTTGAAGGATAAGTAGATGCAAACAATATATCAGCATATGTATACGTTTTATTTCAGATCTCTTTGTAATATGAACATACTTTCTCTGTTACTTTGGTTCATGCTTAAATAACTATACAGAGTTGTGAGGTGAGGGCAGGTTGGTTTGGAAATGTGGGTAAGGGAGTGATGAATATTCCTTAGTACAAAAAAGATACATAAAGTAAATATGGCATCTAGCAACTACATAGGCAATAATATTTCACTTATTTTGACAACTATAATGCTTTTTATAATGCAGTTAGCTGAAATATTTAGCAAATGAAAGTGTGTTGGGAAATGGATGAGTAACTTTCCAAGCTTCAGACTAACAATATAGCATTGACCTTTATCATAGTATCTGAATATTCATATTCTGAATGAAGATGTCTGTCCTCTGTACAGGAAGTTTTGGGTTTGGGGGGTATTTTAAGTATAAATATAAATTTCTCCCTGTAGGACTGCCCCAGAATTTGGAGGACTGGGAATGAGATATTAGGAAGCTGAGAGTTGAGCGATCTCATGTACTAAGTCTTTGAAAGACTGTTGAAGTCAGCAAAAAAAAATGCTTGGGGTTTTTAAAACTTCATTATGTTAATACAACAGCACATTTAAAGGAAGTATGAATGGGCACAATTTGAATTTTGGCGGTGAAGCTGACATCGTTAAAATAAAAAATGTTTTATGAGTTAAAAAAGGATTTTACAAAATCTGACCCTAAATATTATCCCTGTCCATAACTTTTCTTATTTTCCACACAATAGGCAAAGTCAGGTAGAACTTGTATCCCAAGTTTTAGAATTGGCTACCTGTTTGCCATATCATGTTTATTCACTTCCATAGAATAACATTTGAAGCTATAACTCAAATGTAAACTGTGGTTCTCATCCAGATGTTTAGCCCAAGAATTAACTGCAATAATATTCATGAAGGGTCGTCTCTAAACTGCTCCACAGCTAACACTAATGGACACCCTTCTTAGCCTCAGTAAAGAGGGTGCCAAATGAATAGACCTAGAATCAGAAATATTCTTTTTTCCACCCTAAATTGTAGTGGTGAAGTCAGGACTGAGACTCACTGATGTGTGAGGGGGATGTGCAATGGCAAAAGCAGCAGCTTTTATTCATAAAGTGTCTTTTGTAGAGTCTAAGTAAGAATGCATATTTAATAATGTATTTATGCTGGTAGTAAGACACAAAGGTGTTCCCTCTTTTTATATCTGCATGTGAAATGACTTATGTGCACCAATATGGAGATTATACAGCAGCTCTGGGGCTTGGGGAGAGGTGTCTCTGCCCCAGCTGTGGAAGCTCTGGGGTTTGAGGTGAGACACCTCTCCCAGCTGCAGCCTTGAGCCTCTGCACAGGGGAAATTTAGGACATTGAAGTGCTACTGAGAGTTCACAAATATTAAACTAGCTAAATACAGAGTGCACTCAAACACAGTTTAATCTTTTGATTACAAGTATAATTTAAGCTTAATGTAACAGTAGAAGATGCAGTGTTTTCAGATTCTGAGAATACCCAATATTTTTTAGGCTTAAAGGGAAAAAAAGGTAACAGAATTGATGATTCCAAATTTGAAAGAAAAAAGAAAGTTTCGCCTTAGCATTTTCAATATTTTTAAGTTTTGACGTGGCATTGATATAGCAAGAGGAAACTATTTTCTTGTGAACATTCTGTCCTGTGCTTTGTACAGTCAGGGTGCCTGGGACCAGAACCCTATTGTGTTGAAAGTACTTAATGTCTATATATCTATGGATGTATGTAGAGTAAAAGATTTTTCTTATTCTGATAGAATGAAACGAGGAAGGAAAAATAGTGAGAACAAAAACAGTTCATTAGAGGAGATTGGAGAAGAATCTAAGAAACAGAAGATTGCAGATGAAGAATCCACTAAAATCTCTGAGAGTCCTGATTGGGGTAATCTCCTTCCAGACGTTATTTTGCAGGTGTTTCAGTACTTGCCTCTTCTTGATCGTGCTCATGCATCACAGGTCTGCCGAAGATGGAATCAGGTGTTTCATATGCCTGATCTATGGAGATGTTTTGAGTTTGAACTGAATCAACCAGCTACATCTTATCTGAGGGCTACACATCCTGAGCTTATCAAGCAAATCATTAAAAGGCATTCCAATCATCTGCAATATGTTAGCTTCAAGGTAACATGTTTTACATTCTTGCCTTTGAAAATGAATAGTTAACAATTTGCATTTCAAATCAGGTTTGAAATTAAATTAAACAGAACTGCAGTTAACTTGTTCAAAGAATTCTTAAAGCCCTTTTATTTTATGACGTGACTGAAGATAACAATAGTATTTCTTAAATACTCCAATATAGCATTCACATACTTGATAGCTTTTGTAGTTATCCATATTATGAGTTGCAAGACATTTCACGTATCCAGGAAGGAATAATAGAGAGAAACTTAGCACTAGTAATAGAAATGTAGCCCTGTTAGTCTGGTGTAGCTGAAACAAAATACAGGACTATGTAGCACTTTAAAGACTAACAAGATAGTTTATTAGATGATGAGCTTTCATGGGCCAGACCCACTTCCTCAGATCAAATAGTGGAAGAAAATAGTCACAACCATATATACCAAAGGATACAATTAAAAAAAATAAACACATGAAAAGGACAAATCACATTTCAGAACGGGGGCGGGGAGGAGGAAGGTAAATGTCTGTGAGTTAATGATATTAGAGGTGGGGAAAGGTAGAAGTCTGTGAGCTAATGGTATTAGAGGTGATAATTGGGGAAGCTATCTTTGTAATGGGTAAGGTAGTTGGTGTCTTTGTTTAGCCCCCCGCGGAGAGTGTCGAATTTTAGCATGAATGTCAGTTCAGAGGATTCCCTTTCAAGTGCATTTACCTTCCTCACCCCTTGTATCCCCCTTCTGTTCTGAAATGTGAGAGTAGGCTGGCTGGGGTCCTTTATTGTATTGTTTCTTTGTTTGTAATTTTTAAGTAATGGTATGTGATGACTGAACTCTTGTTAAGCAGAGCTCTGCAGATATAGATGCAGATAACCACGGTTCATTTTTGTAGATGTGGATGCGGATACAGATTATGTATCTATGTAGGGCTCTGTTGATAAGCACCTTTTTTAAAGAAATAAGTTGAGAACTTTGTGTAGAATTAGTAAGACATACAGCCCCACACAGTTTTTTACACTTTTCAGAGTAGAACTACAGTTAAAGGAAAGCTGTTCTGTTTTACCTCTTTCTTGCAAAGTTGGCTTGGCGTGATTTTTCATGGACTAATAAATGGTTTGTTTCTATTTAAGGTGGACAGTAGCAAGGAATCAGCAGAAGCAGCTTGTGATATTTTATCACAACTTGTGAATTGCTCTTTAAAAACACTTGGACTAATTTCAACTGCTCGACCAAGCTTCATGGATTTACCTAAGGTAGCGTGCGTGTGTGTGTGTGTGTGTGTGTATATATAAAAAAAAAGACTGCAGTGGTAAGTGTGATACTGGTGTCATTTAGAATGTGTATAGATTTAAAGCAGTTGGTCCTCTGACTTTGTTTGCTCTTGGAAGATCTTAAAATTCAACTAAAACTTAATTGATTATATTTGTATCATGTGGGTATTTGCAGTAATTGCTTAACTTCCCAATTTTTTCCCTAGTATGTGTTGGCTTTATTGTAAAAATGTATGAATTTCTCTATAGGTTGTACCTCGGGCAACATCTGTGGTCTGACAGGATCATGGATACTCCTAGATCAGAGTCCAGGAGTCTTAAGGGCAGGAAGGACAGCTGGGATTGGGGAAAATGAGGGTCACCAACTCAGCTGGCAGCTATGTAGAACTGGGACCATAGCCCCCTCTCCTCCGTGTGCCTCTCCCCTCCCCCCCTCCCCCACAACAGGACAGGACCGGAGTTGTCCAGCAGCCTGTGCCAGCATGGGGCTGGAGCCCCACGGCAGCGTGGGACCAGATTCTCCTGGCAATCCCCAGGAACACTGGGCCACAGCCCTGGAACAGACCCCTGGAGCATGGGGCTGGGACCAGAGCCCCACGGCAGCCTGCAGTAGCATAGGGTGGGAGCCAGAGTCCCTGGCAGCCTGTGTCGGCATGGGGCAGAAGTCCTGTGGCAGTTCTCAGAAGCACGGGGCCACAGCCCCCTGGAGCATGGGGCCGAGACTGGAGCTCCGCAGCAACCACTGGGAATGTGGGGCTGGGCTAGAGCTTCACTACAGGAGCCAAGCCTGTGATGCTTAGGGAGCTGGCAGCAGCTGGGCAAGCAGCCCAGTTAGTTTAAGGGCGGGAGGGGGAGGGGAGAGCTAGGGTACCTGCGGGGGCAGCCTGCTGGAAGCAGGCAACAAACTTGGGGACTGGTGGCAGGAGACTTCCCCTGTTCTGGCAAATCCACTTGTTCGGGACCAGTGAGGTCCTGACTTTGCTGAACCAGGGAGCTCCAACCTGTAATAGCATAGTCTTAAGAATCTAGAGGTACTATGCTTAGGATATTATATGCCATCTCAAGAGCATGTTTGTGTGTTTATGCAAACAATCTATATATAAAATAGATTGAAGGCCAGAAAGGAGCATTCTGATCCTCTACTCTAACACCAACATAAAACAGGACATAAAATTCCATCTAGCAATTTCTGCATCAAGTCAATTTCTAATTGAGCTAGAACAGATTTTTTTAGAAATACATCATTTTGATGTAATAACTTGAAGCAATGGAGAATCTATGGAATCCCTAAGTAAGTTGCAGTGGTTGACTGTCATCATTAAAACTGTGCACCTTATTTCTAGTGTTACTTGGTCTAGCTTTAGGTTCCAGATATTGGATTTTGTTGTGCCTCTTCTAGATTAGAGCCCTTACTACTGGAAATGTCCCCATTCTTATAGATGCTTACGCTTCTGTTTTGAACTTACAACTTTTGCCAAACTGTTGGGACTGAAAATATCCATGCTTGCTCTTCAACAATCATTTTAAAAAATTCAAGCTGAGAAAGTTGAAGAAAAATATGAAAGTTAATCTCCCCCCCCCCCCCCCCCCCCCCCCACCTCCCAAGCAGTTTCTTTGTGGAGTGCTAGTTAATAATGATAATGAATAGAGATGTAAGTGATAAGTATAAGCTTATGGGGTGGTCCACTAGAGTATCAACTACTCGCTTTCCTCTCTCCCTGCCCCTCCTTACTGCTTCTGTGAGGCAGCAAGGGAAGGAACAGGAGCTGGTGCTGCCTGGCCCCCTTCCAGCTGCCTTTATCAGAGGCAAGGGGGAAGGAGGCTGCTCTGGCAGCCACCCCTGCCTGTCTGCAGGGGTCCCAGACAAGAGCTGGGCTCCACTGCTCCAGAGCTGGGGTGGGGTGGGGGTGGGTGGGTGGGTGTGTGTGTGTGTGTGTTTTTTCTCCCCCCTTCCCCCCCCCTCCCCATGGCTGTACCTGTTGGAGCAGCACGTGTGTCTTCCCCACCATTGTGTTATCAGGTGCAGTGTAATGGGGTATAGCTGCCCAAACCTCCCTCAGTCCCATTGGACTGCCTGTGCTTCAGTGCATTACTTTGTGACTACCAGTTTTTATATTTGTTGTTACAGTGGTACTCTTTACTGTATAGTTTTTATTTCCTGCCTTTGGACTTAGCGTCAGACCTCTTCTTAGGAGATAAGGTACCAACACTTGGTACTAGGGCAATGATCTGCAACCTTTTTAAGCACAAGAGCACTCTTTAAAATTTAAGTGCAATCCAGGATCTACCTCAAAACCCAATATCCTTGCCCCACCTCCTTTGTGCTCTTCTCCAAGGCCCCACCCCTGATTACTCCATCCTTCCTCCCTCCACTAGCCTTCTTCCCTTTCATCAGGCAGGGGCAGAGGGTTGGAGTGCAGGCTCTGGTTGTTCTTGAGTTAAGGCAGTTGGAATGTGAGGGGCTCTGAGCTGAGCCTGGGGTGGGGAGTAGGGGGTGCAGGAGTTCAGGCTGTAAGTGAGTGTGGGTCTAGGGGGGCTCAGGGCTAGGGCAGGGGCTTCGGGTCCAGGAGGGGGTTTATGACTTGGGCCGGGGTTTAGGATGCAGGCTTCAGCTGGACACTGCTTACCACAGGTGGTGCAGTCGGGCTGAGGCAGGCTCACCTCTGTCCTGGCCCTGCACCACTCTCAAATGCAGCCAGCAAACTCCCTCCATCCCAAGCTCTGTTGCGTCCCCCTCCATTCCGTGGAGATAGACTCCCGGGTGCAACTCGTGAAGCCCTCCTGTGGCTCGAAAGCCGTCCCAATGCCCCCCAAAATGGACCTCTCCTCCTGTGCTGACTTGTTTAGGGGAGCCATCTGGCATGGCCATGAAAGCTGCAGAAATAAAGTTGATGGCAGGCGACGGAAGCCTGCTATGGCCAAAAAGCCTCAAAACACATTTAAATGGAGTTTCTGAAAGGGATAGAGCCCTTTTTTAAGAGTTTTTGCTCGACAAAATGCAACCAGGAGCACCTTTTAAAGGGGCAGTCTTTTGACATCCTTGCCCTGGCTCTTCGCATTGGATCCACTGGTATCTTGTCTCTTTGACAAGAATGGGTTGGTCACCCCTGGACTACAGGGTGGGAAAGGGGGCATCCTAACATCAGTGCCCCCTTCTCTTCCTGCCCTGCCCTTCACAGCAAGTGGTAGCAAAGGGCAGGAGGTATGCAGCAATGGGATTAGGAGCAACTGAAGTTCCAGCATTTGTTAGCCTCTTGGCCAAACCAGTCAAGCTCACCTGTCAGGTCCAATATCTACCAGTAGATCCCAATCTACTAGTTGGTGACAACTATACTAGGGTGTTCCTCACTCTCCAGGTTGTAAGCCCTGTGTTGAAAGCAGGAAATCCAAAAATGATTAGTGACACTTATTCTTTGTGCCTGAAGTATCTGAGTGGCAGCGGGACGGGGAGATTGAAGGCACCCCCCTCCCCCAACACACACACCCACACACACGTCTCCTACTGTCTGTAGTTCCTAGCCAATTGGCTGAGATCCATGGAGTAAGCACTTGGAGGGAGGGTGGTGGAGGAGGAACGGAGGCAGCATACAGCGCTGCCTAGCCTGCAACAGCATGGACTGAGGGCTGCTTGCTAGGAACTGCCTGAGGTGAGTGTCCCTATGGCAAAAAATTGAGGTCTATGGCCATTGACATTAAAATTTTTTAGCATGGGCACTTGTCCATGCTCAGACATGTTGCAAACCGCTGGTTACAAAACAGGTTAAAAAAATTTGATTGCAGGTTTGGAAGATGCTTCACAGTTATAAATCTGGCCTGCCAAACAGGGGGTGGTGTTCCCGTCTAGTCTTAAATTCTGGCATCTTCTTATTTCAGTAATTTTAATTTCACACTTACGTTTTTGCTAAAGTTAGACTTTGTTGTTAGTGTTAACAAATCTTAATATGTTGCAGTTTATCTTTGTTTGAGTCTGGAGGATGTTGCCTTGGAAGCACACTTTACAAATAATTTTCAACGCTTTCTCAAATGTTGTATCTGTTCTTGTTAGTTTAATATCTAATCTGTTCTTTTAGAACTTTATATTAATAGGACTTTTAGGTCCACTATTGAATTTGTGCACGTGTATAGGATACTTTGAAATTTAGAGCACCATGTGGTTTTTTTTTTTTTTTTTTTTGTCTCTGTTCCTGAGTTTAATGTTGAACATTATCAATGACCATCCAAAGTTAAGGATTTATAACAAAAACTAAAACTTGATCTTAAAAACACACACACACAGCTCAACTTGGTCAAATGTTTTACTGGTTAGTATTACCTTTTGATATTTGTTGAAATAAAATGGATGCAGTAATGTTAAATACTGCAGTAGGTATTAGCCTACATTTTTAGTCTGTATGTGAAGATGGAAAGAAACATTGTTTTGAAAATGTTTGAAATGTTCCATATCTCTGCTTCACTTTTACTATTTTTCTCCTTTCTGCAGTCACACTTTATCTCTGCACTGACAGTGGTGTTTGTAAACTCCAAATCCCTCTCTTCACTTAAAATAGATGATACGCCAGTAGATGATCCATCCCTCAAAGTACTAGTGGCTAATAACAGTGATACGCTCAAACTGTTAAAAATGAGCAGTTGTCCTCATGTTTCTCCTGCAGGTGAGCTATCCTATGTGTTTGTAAAAATGTATTTTAACACAATATGAACTATTCTGAAAAATTAGTGGGGTTCAGAGAGGGAGGGAAGCTAATGTTTACAGTTGTAATGTTTACAGGACCAAGCACAATCTAGGTCAGTATTATTTTCAAAGAACTCCATCAAAAATTTAGAACAGGTGGTCAACAAGAGCTGTATAAGAATGCCCATTAGCATGAATGAAAATATACAACATAATATTATTGATCATTGACATTGTGACGGGCCGGGCCGGGTCTGGGCACAGCTGAGGGCGTCTGCTCAGGGCGAATTGCTCAAATTCGGGGCTCTCTATAGCCCCTAGACTGGAGACCTTCCCAAATATGCCGCAAATCAGTCCCACAGAGTGCTTCAGCTGCCTGCCTGGCCAGTCAGAAGCCTCTCTAACAAAACCCCTTTGGCACCCCAGCAATATCCGTGCCCAAGATGGCCCCGGGCATCATACACAGGTGAGGGGTTTTAGAGCCCAATCTTACCTTCCCCATACCAGTTCTGTCTGGTTCCAAGAAACCAGACAGAGATCCTAGGTCGATCTACCCTCTGGCCCTTACCCACAAGATCATGCTGAGCCAATCCTTTAGAATCTAAAATCTAAAGGCTTATTACTAAAAACAAAAAGCATGAGAGGTTGTTAAAGTATCATACATTACATGCATCAAATCTCCCAGTTCTTGATGCAGGCTCGCAGCAGAGATGTTACAACTGATGGCTTAAAAGTCTTTGGTGTACATTCTATGTTCGGATGGGTCCACAGTTCTTTCCAGCTCATGATTCCCTGCGAGGCCACATCTGGAGTCAGGAGCAGATCTGAAGACCAAAATGGAGGCTGCCACATGGCATCTTTATACCTCCTTCCTGGTCTGTTCTTGGCTGCAGCAGGTCACCTGGTTCGTGGCCTATCCCTGCGTTCCCTGCTGGTAGCCCTTAGGTATCAGTCACCATTCTTGAGGTGCGTCCTTGGCCTATAGAGGGCTATTGTTCTATGGAGACTTGCTCATTATCATGTCCATTCTTCATCTCTTGCTTAATCCCATACAGAGAAATTTACAGTATTAACACAGAGTACGTATTCGTAACTCCACACAGACATTATTCAGATATATTAAGAGCATATACAGAATCCGTAGACAATAAGCTTTTGTTTGACACCTCACATGGCCCCCTTTGTACCAACGTTTGGGGCAACCCCCCCCCCCATGGGCGCAGCAGTGACCTGCCTGCTTCCCTTAAACTCTGGTAATGTGACAGAAATAACGATTAATAATAGCATAAATGAAACAAGGTGTTTCTCCAAATCATTTCATTATGACTTTGACTACTTATGGAGTGGCTGATTTTCCTTGTTCTGAAAGAGTAATTTTATCCTTTACTTGATAACGAAAGTAGACAACAGCACCAGATGGATGAGGGACCTTGGCTATATAATACATCTTCTGCCCTGACAGTACTACTTCCCTAACACAATTAAAGGATCTGCTAAAGGGTGAAGCTAGTTTGTACAGTAGACAGGGCATTCTCAAGAAGCTGGTTTAATACTGTAGAACTTTCTCCTGCAGGAACTTAGAACTATCTCAGATTTCATTACTTACTGTTCCAAAAGCAAGGCAAGTTTTGAACTAGTTTAAATTGGCCATAGAATGAGACTGCAAATACAGAGAATAGGAAGTATTCTTCATTGTACTTAAGCACTAGACAGTGCTGCTGCTTTACAGAAAGAAGTGAGCACTTTGTAAAGGAGGGAAATTTCACAGTAAAATACTCTTTGGAAGTTGCTGCTTCCAATTTTCAGTTCACTCCTTTCTACCCTGCTGCATAGCTTAATTGTTTCCTAGCTGTTCAGGCTTGGAAGAGAGATAGTAATGTCCTTAGAGGCTAAGTGTGAAACAGGTTGTCATGGGGGGAATCGCCTAAAAACCTAGTTCTTCACTGGGAACTTGATACTCTCCCCCCAAATCCTGCAGAAAAGAGACCTTATGCCTCCCTAATTGCTTTTCTAAACCTAATTGTGAGCTCTTAGGGTTACTGTATTTGAACTTTCAAAAAAGAGGGAGTGTGTTTGTATCATCTACCAATTCACATTGTATTACAACACATTAATACAATGTGAGTTGGTAGATACAGATACACCCCTGAGAGGGAGTGTCTTATCTGTATCAGTATTTATCAACTCACATTGTATTAATGTGGTGTAATACAACGTGAGTTGGTAATACTGCTACAAATACACTCCCTCTTTTTTGAAAGTTCAAATATGGTAACCCTAGCTCCATATTTCCATTACTTTTGTTTAGGAAATTTTATCCCAAAATACTCTGTGATTGCTAGAGGTGAGAGAGACTCCAGCCAATAATCTCCCATTACTTGGCTGACAGCTGTGTAAACTAATATGGAGTATTGTTTTCTACTATGACATTGATGTCTTTAAAATTCTTTCCTAGCTTAGAATCTTTCTAGACAGACAGATGTCTTCTCCCACACACCCCCCTACCAAAGGTAGTAGTAGTGAGAGCATTGACCTCAGTGCTTCTTCCACCTTCCTTCCCACTAACATACAACAATTTGTCAGGACAAAATCAAACTCCATATAAAGATTACTTGAGATATCAGGAGCCAGTGAAAAGTGTAGTTGTCACTTCCAGAGCATGTTATGCAGCGGTGGACATAATTTTATTTTTTATAATCCATCTGTTCTCAGACTTTTACTATACTTTGTCCTTTTCACATTGAATAGAACAAGCAGCGCATAATATACATTGGACACATAGAAATAGCATGCTACAATAAAACATACAACTTAATAAAGAATGTACAGAGGATATAATACAGTCCACGGAAAGCCTTGTTTGCAGGAGTTAGCTAGAATGTTGATAAGCATCTTAGTGATGATACATTAATCTCTAAATTTTATTTTGGTGCTTGTAACTGATGATATATCTTGGAACTTTCTGGATTTTGCACTTTAGAAATTTCTGCTACTGTTTGACATGCAAAAGCTAACTTTTTTGCAGTTCAAGTTAAGAAAACTTGCTTTTATTTAAAAGACTGTTTACATGAATACAAATTTAATACTTTCATGTTCTTTTCAAGGCATCCTCTGTGTGGCTGACCAATGTCATGGTTTACGTGAGTTGGCACTGAACTACTATCTCTTGAGTGATGAGCTTCTGCTTGCTTTGTCTTCTGAGAAACATGTCAGATTAGAACACTTGCGCATTGATGTAGTCAGTGAGAATCCTGGACAGACTCATTTCCACACAATTCAGAAAAGCAGCTGGGATGCTTTCATCAAGCATTCTCCCAAAGTAAGCTTAGTCATGTACTTTTTCTTATATGAAGAGGAATTTGACCCATTTTTTCGTTACGAAACCCCTGTCACCCACCTTTACTTTGGGAGATCAGTAAGCAAAGATGTACTTGGTCGTGTTGGAATGACATGTCCTCGATTAGTTGAACTGGTTGTGTGCGCCAATGGCTTACGGCCACTAGATGAAGAACTTATTCGTATTGCAGAACGTTGTAAAAATCTGTCAGCTATTGGCCTAGGGGAGTGTGAAGTCTCTTGCAGTGCCTTTGTTGAGTTTGTGAAGATGTGTGGTGGCCGCCTCTCTCAACTCTCTATAATGGAGGAAGTCTTGATTCCTGATCAGAAGTACAGCTTGGAGCAGATTCATTGGGAAGTGTCAAAGCATCTTGGTAGAGTCTGGTTCCCAGACATGATGCCCACGTGGTGAGGTCCTTAAAGACTTCAGGTCATGTGAAATAGCACCTTAAATTTGAGACTACCATATTGCAATTTATCACAAGCATATTTAATTTTTTTATTGTAATGTCATTGTTTATTAGAAAACCAGTCATATTTAGCACCAATTTCTGAAATCCATATTTTATATGCTTAAATCTGGATATCCCAAAACCTTTGTCATGCAAATAACCTAAACAGATTAGTTTTTTCTCACTTTTTGCCATTGATAAGACCCTAAATGTGGGTACCTCTAGACTGCTTTCCTCTTCCGACCCTTTTTGTGGAAGAGGCTTTTTTGGGTTTTTTTTTTGTTTTTTGCCAAAAAACGCAGTCTAGATGCAGCTTTTTCAAGAACTTTTTCGAAAGAACCCATATGCCTCAAAAAAATGAGGTTCACAGGTTTTCAAAAAAGGGCTTGTTTGCAAACAAGCTGCATCTAGACTGCATTTTTTTTGGTGAAAAAAATCCCTTCCAGAAGAAGGGTTGGAAGAGGATATGCAAATGAAGCATGAGAATATGCTAATCAGCACTTCATTTGAATTTCCTCTTCCGGAAGAGGAAAGTAGTCTAGATGTATAAATGTTTTTATTTTTACATACAGGGTACATTTAAAAGCTGTGGCTGCAAAATATTAGCGACAAATTACAATATCTTATTCCTGTTGCTTTAATGTAGATATTAAGTGAACATGACTGATTTGTATTGACTTAAAAAGGGAGATGAGATTGAATGCTTTTACTGCAGACTATAGCAGTTACCACGTGTTTAAGTTATTTGAACTGCCTAAACTACAGAATTTAAGATTATATGCAGTACACTATGAAACTCATATTATATAGAAGCAAATTAAGAGTCAAAGGAAGTACTGTTTGGACACTTTAAATTTGCTACTTAATGTTTTTAATTTCTATTAGTAATTTGCACACAATGTATTTAATGATTTAATTATGAGGGTTATCAAAAGCTTTTTTTCCCTATGCAGTTTTTCATGTAAAACTGACATTTTTGGGGTCTTCAGAGCCATTCCTAAGTATTAATTATAGCTCAGGAAACTGAAGCATTCTGGAAGAAATTGTAGATACACAGTACTATATTTTGATACTGAGCTTTTCTCAGTTTAAAACCAGTCTTGCAGAATTTCATTAGCTGGAGTATTGCATGTAATTCTAGATTTAAAAAAAGCTAAAAATGTGCAAAGAAATATGTGAAGTAATAATGCCTATTTTAAATAAGCGAATAGAGCAGAGTGAACACTACATTTTTAAAAGGCTAAGGAGCCATTTAACAAACTTGGAAGACCCATTAACTGCTTACAAATTTGAGAGCGATGACTTTGTAACTAAATCACCTAAACTATATAAATTGCTATTTTGTAAATCTATCTTCAGAAATATTCATATATGAAGTGAATGATAGCTATCAATTTTTGTATTCCTTTATTTCAACTAGTTTCAGATCATTTCATATTAAACTCAGAGCATCAAGCCTGTGTGAAATAGAGCAATATTCAGAAATTAGATGTACAATTTCACAAAAGCAATGTTTATTCAATTGTTTTGATCAAAGAAAATGTTAGCCTAACTTTCCTGGTGGCATGCTTCTCATTTTTGGGTTGTACAGTTCTTGTAACTAAGTTTTTGTTTACTTCTAATGTTCATTGTGCTCCAAATGTATAGTTTGAGGGTAAAACTGTAAAATTTATAATGTTCATATTTAACTTTATAATGTTTTTGAACAAGCATTGCTCAGTGGACTGACATCTTAACAGTGAAGTTGTATGTTTCTGTAGAGCTTTGTGTTTAAGAATCATTCTGAGTAGACAATGTTTTGTATTAATGTTAAACTGTAGTACTAGATTTGCTTTTATTTGTACAAAGATGACAATATACTTAGTCTTTGTAGAAGAAATGTTAAGTTTGGTGTTTAATACTTGATATTTTTGTTTTTATTTGCATAAAGATGGGTCTTCGACAAAGGTCACAGAGTGGTGTTACTGGAATGCCATTATAAGATTTTCTTAGAGAATAATTACTAGTGATTGCTTTAAGCATGCATGTGATAGAATTTCTTCCAATAATGTGATTAACATCTTGTTCAGAGAGCGAACAATGCAGAAATAGGGTCAAATTCCTGTGGTATTGAATGAGTATAAGCAGAATTGGCCACTGCAGTGTCTGAGAATAACTGTGGAAAGTAAAGCAGCTAATTCAGCCCACATTGTTGACTCACCAATAGGAATTTTATCCATTTGAGCACCATCATTCTGCTTTATACACACTATTGGATTCTGAGGGGAGAAGATGCAAGTAGAGGGAGGCTTCACAAGTATTACTTCCCCTCCCCCCCCCAGTTCCACCTGAAACTGAGGTACTGCTGAGGTCTCTGATTTACTAGCCTGGGCGCTTTCTCTCACTGTACTGCTTGACAAGCTTCAGACCGGCTCCGTGCCTTGCACTTCCAACAGCATACATGCAGGTAGGGAAACACCCAAATGCAATTACATACAGGCTCTCCATCTAGCCACTGCATGAACCAATACTATAAAAGCTGCAGTGAAGGCAACTGTCCAGACACATACACCCTCTTGAGTGTAAACCCACAATTATACCATATTATGCAGCACAAAAAACTATAGAGTGGAAACTCATAATTCCCACACCTCCACTGTGGAGAGGAATATTCAAGTCTTTGGACCTAAAGCTAAGATTTCCAGACACGCACATCTCACTGTTTTAGATTAAACACACAAGTTTTACTTAGGTCTGTCTAGGGACTAAAAAATTTCATCGTGTGTATCTCCCCTTTGAAGTGAACATAAGAACATAAGAACGGCCGTACTGGGTCAGACCAAAGGTCCATCTAGCCCAGTATCCTGTCTACCGACAGTGGCCAACACCAGGTACCCCAGAGAGGGTTGACCGAAGACAATGATCAAGCGATTTGTTTCCTGCCATCCCTCTCCAGCCTCTGACAAACAGAGGCCAAGGACACCATTTTATCCCCTGGCTAATAGCCTTTTATGGACCTAACCTCCATGAATTTATCCAGCTTCTCTTTAAACTCTATTATAGTCCTAGCCTTCACCGCCTCCTCTGGCAAGGAGTTCCACAGGTTGACAACACGCTGTGTGAAGAAGAACTTCCTTTTATTAGTTTTAAACCTGCTACCCATTAATTTCATTTGGTGTCCTCTAGTTCTTCTATTATGGGAACTAATAAATAACTTTTCTTTATCGGCCCTCTCCACACCACTCATGATTTTATATACCGCTATCATATCCCCCCTCAGTCTCCTCTTTTCTAAACTGAAAAGTCCCAGTCTCTTTAGCCTCTCCTCATATGGGACCCGTTCCAAACCCCTAATCATTTTAGTTGCCCTTTTCTGAACCCTTTCCAAGGCCAAAATATCTTTTTTGAGGTGAGGAGACCACATCTGTACACAGTATTCAAGATGTGGGCGTACCATAGTTTTATACAGGGGCAGTAAGATGTTCTGGGTCTTATTTTCTATCCCTTTCCTAATAATTCCTAGCATCCTATTTGCCTTTTTGACCGCCGCTGCACACTGTGTGGAAGTTTTCAGAGAACTGTCCACGATAACTCCAAGATCTCTTTCCTGATTTGTCGTAGCCAAATTAGCCCCCATCATACTGTACGTATGGTTGGGGTTATTTTTCCCGATGTGCATTACTTTACACTTATCCACATTAAATTTCATTTGCCATTTTGTTGCCCAATCACTCAGTTTGGTGAGATCTTCTTGGAGTCCCTCACAGTCTGCTTCTGTCTTGACTATCCTAAACAGTTTGGTATCATCTGCAAACTTACTACATCACTGCTTACCCCTTTCTCCAGATCATTTATGAATAAGTTGAAAAGGATTGGTCCCAGGACTGACCCTTGGGGTACACCACTAGTTACCCCTCTCCAATCTGAAAATTTACCATTTATTCCTACCCTTTGTTTCCTGTCTTTTAGCCAGTTCTCAATCCAAGAAAGGACCTTCCCTCTTATCCCATGGCCATGTAATTTACACAAGAGCCTTTGGTGAGGGACCTTGTCAAAGGCTTTCTGAAAATCCAAGTATACTATATCTACTGGATCCCCCTTGTCCACATGTTTGTTAACCCCTTCAAAGAACTCTAATAGATTAGTAAGACAGGATTTCCCTTTACAGAAACCATGTTGACTTTTGTCCAACAAATTATGTTCTTCTACATGATTCACAATTTTATTCTTTACTATTGTTTCGACTAATTTGCCCGGTACTGAAGTTAGACTCACCGGTCTGTAATTGCCAGGATCGCCTCTAGAGCCCTTTTTAAATATTGATGTCACGTTGGCTACCTTCCAGTCATTAGGTACGGAAGTGCCGCGGTGCCGCATCAAAGAGGCAGTGCAATACAGCTTGGGTTCAGCGTTCCCTAAGTGTCCTGGATTTAGGATGTTCAACCTGTAATAACTGTCAATTGTAGGACCCATGTTAGTGAGGCTAATTAAGTGGGCTGGGTATGTCCCATGCATAGCTTTTGATGAGGAGATGCAGATGTTTCCCTGTGCTAAAACAAAGACATTAACTGGTTGGCACATTACAAAGCCAATTTCTCCTGCCTTTAACATCTGCATTTCCACATCAAAAACTATACATAGGCCACCATCAAGCCCACTTAATATGGGTCCTACAATTGACAGGTAATAGTTCTGCTCTTATAGCTCTTGGTTTGTTAGTTCCACTCCACTTCATCTGAAGTGGGTTTTGCCTATGAAAAAGTTCATGATTCCATGTGTTTTAGTTAGTATCTAAGGTGCCACAGTACTATTCATTTTTAAAGTTGCAGACTAACACTGCTGCCTCTCAGATTTGTTCGAGTCTTTTCAGGAGCCATTTTATGTGTAAAGAACAACAGATGTCATTCTGCTTTATATAGTGTTGGCACAGGGCAGGCGTCCTTTGTTGTTTTCCAGTCTGGTTTGTGGAAAAATACTTACATTCCATGATGGAATTCAGAATCATGTGGCCTTGTCCCATCTCTTTATAGAGTCCCAGTAACTACTCAGAGGCTGTCTGGAGTTCTCAGGAAGGCTCACCTGGTGTGAGAAGCTTCTCCTAAGGCTTATTGCCTTGCATAGGCCATTCTTAACCGGCTATCTAAAGTAGGGGTCGGCAATAATTTTACGTGTGGGGGCACTTCAGATATTTTTGAAGTGGCCATGGGTTGCCCCAATGGGGGGACCTCTGATAGAAAGGGTGGGGCCAGGATGCTTCTGCACTTCCCTGCCCAGACTCTGATTGGCCTGGGAGGAAGTGCATGAAGTCTGTGCCTCCTCTGCCCCCTGAAAACCTCCTCCTATGGGCCAAAAATTCTAGCTATCAGTATCTATTTTTCATTTGACAAGTTCTGTAATGCTTTTCACTGATTGATGCTTTTAATTTGTTAGGGATTCTGCAATGTAAAATACACTGAATTTTAGGGGACAGCATGGTAATTGGTGCAGGGGAGGGAAGCTGTGCGAGCATCCAGGAGCCTGCTCCAACTTAATCTCCCTGCTCCCCTACCCGAGCCAGGCATGGAGGAAACTCTTACTTTGAAAGTAGCTGCTCCTGAAGCCTGGCTGGCTGCCTCAGCTCACAGTGTGCAGGGGAGGCATCACGTGGCCAGATGACAGTCTCTGCTGCTCACATTGGCCAGAGCAGCTCTGGCACCTAGCAACTGCCCCTTCCTACCTCCCCTTCACTAGACTCTGTAGCGCTCCTCAATCCCCTGCCAGATGCAGCAGGGGAAAATTGTCCCCACTGGAGCTGTGACTCCCTTCTCCTCCCCCCCCCCCCCCGTAAGTTGGTTGCAACCCCCCCCCCCCCCCGGGGGGTCGCGACCCACAGTTTGAGAAATGTTGATATAGGGGAATGTCTGTCACTCTGACAATGTCTGTGTTTCTGAATGCTGCACAAGCAGGTCATCCCAGTGAGGCACAGAGACGCTTCCTCGGAGAACCAGTCTTGCTCATAAATAGAGCCTGAGGAGATAACATCTAGTAAGGACCCTTTAAACTTACCTTCATTCACCACAGCAGTTAGGTAGTGTTCACATTAAACACACAGGACAGAGAGCCAAGAATAGAAGACAGAAGATGTAGGACCAAGGGAAGTCCAATTACCTGCCTGGGGGTTCCAGGAATCCAGCTCCTGATGTTCCTACCTATGTCATCACAGCATCTACTGGACAAGGTATAGGTCTTCTCTGTTATATTGGTTCCCCATTGAGAGAGTTTGGGCCCTGAGGTTCATCCCCTATGATGCGTCTGTGCTAACATCCAAGCCATTATTGTTATGTTGCAGGGAGACCAAGTTAGTTGTTTGTGTTATCCCCAATAAAGATCTTGTTTTCCATCTATCCTGTGTCTTAACTACACTACGTACTGATAATGGATGTAGATGGAGTGGGATACTGTAGACAGCCTCTTTTCTGACAAGTAAATCGCAGATCAAACAGTTTCGGGCTTTCAACGTTGGCCCATGATCCCTTATACCACTGAAGAAGAAATCACTGGATTATTTGAGATCAAAATGATGTAAAAAACTTGCAAAGAAAATAGCTAAAAAATGAAGTAAAACAGTACTGAAAGAAAACCTACTGGTAACTAAATATTCCATTCATAATTATTTTTGACAATATTCTAAAGCAGCATTGTACTGATTTATAACTGCAATGCTAAGCTTTTAATACTTTTGATTTTATTTGGTAAAAGGAAAATATAAAATGTACTGTTATTACAAAATTCAGAAACAAAATAGTGCAAGATGTTCAAATTTTAGAGATAATATTGCAATGAAATTTGACTGACAGACACTGCATTAGTAAAATAGTACTGAAAGAAAACCTACTGGTAACTAAATATGCCATTCATAATTATTCTGAAAGCCTGGGTGGCTACAATGATACTTAACGGTACATGCCTAGGGCCCCAACTTGTATGATTGCATATACATTCAAATATATATGCAAATAACTTTTCACACTGACAGGCATGAATACAAAGATTAAGGCAAGACTACACAACACACAGGCTCCATTTAAGTCAGTTCTGCTGATATTAAAATGCATTTACCTGATTTCCACCCATATGACAGCACTTTTAATGAGCAATGACAGTCCAGGAATTTAACTACTAAAATGCATATTAATAGAAGACCATTATATTGACTTTTTTTGTTTTGGCTCCCACCTGCAGGCTACAAACAAATGAGCTGTGGGCTGCATGCAGCCCATGGGCCATGTGTTGAGTAGCCCTGCGTTATACTCACCAGTCCAATCTGAGTAAATTGAGAATTTGTGTGTAAGGTGACTGCCATTTAGATAAGGTCCAGTCCCTCCTTTCCATGATGACAGAGGGGAAGCTGGGCCAAATGTGTGTGTAGAGTTGTGACCTGGCCACTCTCATGTGGCCTTGCCAAAAGTGGTCGGGCTACGGACTCTCCTGACTCCATCCAGCATATGAGCCCTATCATGATTGGTTTTAGCTAGTCAGTTCCAATCCTCCTTTCATTTGTGTAAAAGACTTATGTTGGAGCTGAAGGGGAGCCAGCCTTATCTATACTTTCTTTAGCAATTCTAGTTAGGCTGTCAGACTATCCAAAGACAAAGCAAACATAACCATCACAAAGGAGTCATCAGCATGACAGATAAAATCTACCAACAGTTCTCAACTCATTCCCATATCTTTCAGACCAACTGGTCCCAGTTCCATCCTTTCAAATATGAAATGTATAGTGTTCCAACAGGTATGATGGAGTCAAGCTAGCAAGCCCCTGTATCTACTGATAACTAGCTCTTGAAGACTCGCTTCTTTAAGAAGAAGCAGGTAAAGATTGGCAACATTGTAACCAATGATGGGTCCAAACCCCTAGAAAATTCTGGGGCTGTAATGCAGCTATTAAGAAAGGGGTCTCTATCTTTGCCAAAGGCAGGACAAAACAGTCAGTGTATATCCATACAACCTACAGCCAAAAAAGCTTTCCCACTGCAAACACAGTATAATGCAGCTGCCAGATCTGCAATAATCTTACCAGTATAACATGAGCATCCTTAGGGACACATTGGAGAGAGGACATTTTTTATACTAACGTAATAATTACAAACTAACCTATGTATTGTCTATATTAGGTAAAGGGATCTCTTCGTAAGTTATTTTGATGTAAGGGAACTTCATAGGTAAAAGCCAGTATTCTAAGTTGTAAAAGAGGTAAAACTGGTGGTTCAAGACCACTTGATCTACTATTTTTAAGACATTAAAGAAGAACTCTTTAATAGACTGAGGAGGCTTGAATGGAGAGAAGAAAGCTCTTACAGCTGCAGCCACTGTCTTGTTTCCTGGAGGTCCAAAAATATTTGTTTCATTCCCCAAATAAATAGGTTCTCCACTAAACAAAATAATGCTGGTGTAATTTGTTTGTATTTTACTAAATACAGCCCCTAAGTCTGCCAACTTCTGGTATGTCCTTAATATAAATTTTGAGCATTCATAGGCTTCAAACCACACTACTGCATGCTTGTCCGGACTTGACTGAACTGTCCAGGTCTCATAGTATATGCCAGTTTCGTTGTCATATTTTACCCATTTTGCCATTTGATTAAATATTGTTCCTGTAAGAAATAAAAATAGAATATACCATAAGTGTTAAGGAAAAAATACTGACAGATGCATACAATTCATAGATTACAATGCCAGAAGAAACAATTGTGATCAGTTTGTTTGGCCTTCTGTATTACACAGGCCATAGAACTTCCTCAAAATGATTCACAATGAGCACGCCTTTTGGGAAAACATCCTAATATCATTTTAAAATAGTGCTGAAGAATCCACCATGACACTTGGTAAATTGTTCCAATGGTTAATTTGCTATGGCTGTGATTTTTGTCATGAAGGATTCAGAAGTCACAGAATCCATGACTTCCAAAGACCCCTGTGACTTCAGCCCTGGTTACTAGGAACTTCAGAGTCCCACCACCTCCCACAGTGGCAGGGAGCTGAGAGGTACCCTGCCACTTGAAGCAACAAGCACCAAGCCACAACTCTCCAGTCAAGTCACTATGGTAGAGCAGAGGGTCCCTACGGGTAGCTATCCGCTGCAGAAGGGCCAGGGGACCCTCCACAGGTCCTTGGCTAACACAGCTGCAGTCAGGGGATCCTCACAGCTCCTTGGTCACGGTGGTAATGGTGTTCTTCACCATGGGGAAGATGACAAGGGGACATTAGAGCCAGAGCTTTTAACCACCCTACAGCTGCCCAGCCTCTTCCCATTTATCATGGATATTTTTAGAAAAAGATATTTTAGAAAAAAGGGTGTGTCACACGCTTCTGTGAATTTTTTTTATTGCCCATGACCTGTCCATGACTTTTACTAAAAGTATCTATGACAATATCTTAGCCTTATTAATTACCCTTGCTGTTAAAAATTCACACCTTATTTCCAGTCTGAACTTGTCTAGCTTAAACTCACAGCCTTGGATCATGTCATACCATTCTGCTAGCCCATAAGTAAAAGTTTATCCCCCATGTAGATATTTAAAGACTGTATTCATGTCGTCCCTTGAACTTCTCTTTGGTAAGCTAAATAGAGTGACCTTTTTAGGTCTATTACTATTAGGCACATTTTCTATTCCTTTAATCATTCTCGTGGCTCTTCTCTGAATGCTCTCCAATTTGTCAATATCTTTCTTGAAGTGTGGGTGGCAGAACTGAAGACAATATTGCAGTAGTAGTCACACCAGTGCCAAATACAGGGCTAAAATACCGGTTTATAGGCAGAGGTAAAATACAGGGTGATAAAACAGAGGTTCCACTCTGTTCCTTTGGTTACAGCATCACACTGGAAGCTCATATTCAGCTGTTTATCTGCCATGATCTCTGCTATGTATTGGGCTGTAGATATAAATCTTGTTATAGTAACTGAGTTAGGTCACTAGGGTCAGCCTAGCTGGTTTGGGCTTGTGCTAGTTAGTTCTGTTATGCAATAAAATAGACTCTTGCAACTACTTAAGCTCTCTGTATTTCCCTGATTTCTTCCACTCCACACGACATAACCTCAAAAATTTTTTCAGTGTCTCTACTTCCCAGAAAAGAGTCCCCTGTCTCGCAAGTATGGCCTGCATTCTTTATTGTTTGTTTTTCTTGTTCCGTTTAGCTGCATTAAAACATATATTGTTGGCTTGCACACACTTCACTGAACAAATCAAATCACTCTGACTCAATGACCTTTCTTCATTATTTATCAATCCTCCTATTTTTGTGTTATCTACAAACTTCATCAGGGATAATTTTATGGTTTTTTTCCAGGTCATTGATTAAAATATTCAATATCGCAGGGTCATGAACCTATGCCTGTGGGACCCCACTGGAAACACAGCCACAATGATTCCCTATTTGCAATTACAGTTCAAAATGTATCAGACAATTTTTAATCTATTTAATGTGTGCCACATTAATTTTAGATCATTCTAATCAAAATGACATGTGCTTACAGAACTCTAAGGACTTGTCTTCACTACCATGCTAAATTGACCAGCACTGCAGTCTTGCCCTTCTATATCCATTTAGAATGCTTTTGCAAAGATCCTTTTTCTAGCCTGTTGCTTTGACCATATTACTTCTCCCTTCCATCCTCTGCTGCCTTTCCTTTCTCTACTGCATCAAATATAAGCTGCTTATCTTCACTTTTAAAGCCTTTAACTGCCTATCCCTACTTTATCTCTCATTGACTAGCCTGATTGGCCCATAATGCCAGCATCCATCACTCACTTATTACATTTTCAAATAAGCACCTGTGCTTCCTTCCATACTGCCCCTCACTGTGGCTTCCCATACTCATCAGCAAAACCACTTTATTGTTCTCCATCAATCCCCTCTTTAAAAAAAAAACTCCTTTGCCCCAAAACTTACAAAAAACTTGATGACAGTTTGCTGAGCCCACTGCCCATCATGCTGACCAATATTGGCTCATTGTTTCCTTGCACTCCCCCATCTGTCTGTATTCACCTGTTTTCTCCTGTTTGTACTTAGACTAGAAGCTCTTTCAGGCAGGAACCGCCTTTTTGCTTTTTGTACAGCACCTAATATAATGGGGTCCTTCCTGGGCCATAAATGGGGCTCCGTGGCTAGACTGCCATACACAGAATAACAACAACCCTATTCTTTTTTTATAATGGGTTGAATTTTTTGGAACTGCCTATGCTGCTATCTGTATTTTATACTAGTGCAGGGTGAGGATTAAATACTAACACATCAGCCTAGTATTGTGCAGAAGTTTAGTGGACCAATTTCTTGACATTGTAAATGACTTTCTTGGAATGGCTAGTTCTTCTATGTGCAACTATTCTGACATTTATTTAGTAAACTTATGTGGCTTAAAGATTAACAGTAGCTAACCCTCTAAGTAGTAATGAGTCTCAGAAGGCATGTATATCTCTAAACAAAAAAAGGGAACAAGAAAAATAAAAAAGGCAACCAAAATGGCTAAGTTAGAGAGGTTATTTGAGCCAAACAGATCTTTCCAGATATTGAAATCTCCCAATGGAGCCAAAAATCACACATATATTACCCCCCAAAAAAATGTAAAATGGAAATTGGGTGGGGACTAGCATGGATTTTGAAAAGCAACCCATTAAAAGTATAAAAATAAAGTATTACATTTTGGAAGTCTGTTAAAGTTGGAAGCCTGCAAAAGAACTGGTGAACTGCAAATAAGAGCACTGCTAAAAGAACAAAGATTCCTTTGCCTCGGCCATGGCCATAACCATAGAGCAGGGGTGAGTAATAATTTTTGACTGGGTGCCATTTCAGAAATTTTTGAAGTGGCCCCAGGCCACTCTGAAAGGGGCGGGGCCTCAGGCAGAAGGGGTGAGACCAGGACACTTCTGTGTTTTCTCGCCCACAGACCCTGACTGACCTGTGGTTGGGGGAGTGGTTGAAGTTTTTGCCCCCACCCCTGCCCACAAAAAGAACTGCCAGCTCTTCTGAACAATTGGCTGTTCCCTCAAAGTGCCCGTGCCCCTGCCCCTGGCGGTGGTAAGAGACTCTGCATGCTTCCCTGCTTCCCCCAAGTCAATCAGGGCCTGGGGGAGCACACGAATTCTGCCCCTGCACTGCAAGGGAGTGCCCTGCTTAGAGTCACTTGCCAGCTGAGCAGCAACTGGCAGTTGACTCTGTGCCAAACTCCTTTTAGGGCGGGAGGAGACTTTTGTGCAGTCCTCCTGCCCCAGGCCAATCAGGGCTTGGGAGCGAGGGAAGTGTGCATAGTTGCACTGCATGCTCCTTGCAGGGTGGGAGGAGACATGGTACACTTCCCCCCTCCCCAGGCCCTCACTGTCTGGGGATGGGGAGAGCGCGAAGTCTCTCTCTCCCTGCCCTCTGGCACACGATGCTTAGAGTCAACTGCGAGGGTTGATTCTAAGCACAACACGCTCCCCCGTCCCTAGGGCCCAGATTGGCCACTTGGCAGGCCAGATCCAGCCCATGGAGACCCTTTTGGCCCACCCCTGCCATAGAGGATACCAGGGAGATAGTTATCTCAGATCTGCTCTTTTCTGGTAGTACACATGAGATACTACTAGACATTGAGGTGTCAGAAGACAAGGTAATGGAGCAAACTGATCATTTAAAAGCAACCCAGTCACCAGGCCCAGTGTACATCCAAGAGAGCTAAAGAAACTTAAATATGAAGTGGCACAGTGGCAATGAAAAACACACAGTCATTAGAAACAGCTACTATACTGTAGGACAAAAAGGTGATAGCTATGTTTTAAAAAGGCTTCAAGGCTGAACCAGGGAATTACACACCAGTAAACCTAATAGCTCTACTTGACTGAAACAATAATTAAAACCAAATAATAAAACACCTAGAAGATCATGATATGAGGAGGCCGAATCACAAGGTTTCTACTGAGGAAAGTTGTCTCAATAATCACTTAAACTTCTCTGAGTAGGTCAATAAAGTAGCACAACTTATTGACTTTCAAAAGCCCTTCAACAAGGTCTCTAATAAGAAGCTAATTAGCCTTGGGGTGAAAAGCAATTTAGTGTCACAGATCAAAACTGATTAGGAAACAGAAACAAATAGAAATAAATGGTCAATTTTCATCATGGCAGAAAGTTAACAGTGAAGTTCCTCAAAGATCTGTGCGAGGTCCAGTGGTGTTTAATGCATTAACAATCTGGAAAGGATGCAAGTAGTAAAGTAACAAAATTTGGAGATGTTATAGAGTTATTCAGGTTAGTCACATCCAGAGTGGACTTTGGCAGACCAGGCTAAATAAATGGCACCATATCTGTATATAGATAACAAGAGTATCTAGTGTTATAACAATCAGTGCTAAACTGAAGGGATATAGGGATAAAGGAATATTTTTGGAAGGGATATAAAATCTCATGCTCCAGGACTTAAGGCCATCATGGGGCAGGGGTGGAGTGATGTGTGTGTGGGGGTTAGGGGTGGGGGTTTCTGCCTATTGTAGGGGTTTTTTTTGCAGCTGGTTCTGAAGCACCTGTTGCTGATGACAGAGATAGGGAACTGAAACAGATGGATCATGAATCTGATCCTGTTTGGTAATTCCTATGCATACTTAAAATGTACATGCACAAATTGTTATACAAGACACATGGTTATATACATCCAGGTCAAAGGTATATAAGCATCATCAACCTTCTTCAACACTACAATGCAATCCACCTGACTTTCTCCCAGGGAGATTCACATATATGCCAGAGAACAGGGAAAATGGAATGAAGTCAATGATTAGCCTTCACAAAAGTCCCTTGAGAAGATAAGCAACATGCCAAAATTACACTTTAGCATCTCCTTAAGAGGAAAAATACCTCATGTGTAATATTCTAACCACACCTGCTAGAACCCACAGGAAAGGTCAAAATACATTATGATCAGCAATACTAGAGACTACCAAAAGATCTGAAAGAATTAGTGTGGATGTTGATCAATATGGAAGAAGTCCATGTATTAGTTAGTTAAGGCTCAGTCACATTATATGGGCTGCTTTTTATATCTTAGCAGCATCAGTCAGATGGAATCTGCAGACTCAAAGGATGAAATGCCAAGCTGATGAAAATGGAAGGAAACTCGCTTAGAATAACACCTCATGATAGCATGTGAAGCACATAAGTCTGTAGTTTTAATCTGATTTTTGCTACTTATAAAAAAGCAGCCTGTAGCGTGCTAAAATCCTATCAGGCTAGGTGAATGTACTGAATACGTCTATATATTTTATTTAAAAAGCAGCAGACTTTTGTATGAGTTTTGCATGCAATTTGTTCAGTATTTGTTAAGGAAAATATTATTTTTATTCTAGCATTTCAGTTTCACATTGAGGAACCACGGAGAGTCCACAATGCAAACTGAACAAGAAGCTATTTTGGTGAGCTATACAAAAAGACTAAGTATAATCAACATGCCACTTATATGTGATAGAGAGACCTTTTACTGCTGCTGGGATTATTTGCAGTTTTATGATACAACAGTTGAAAAAAAGAATTGAGTGACAGTGGCTGTTCTTGAGAGCATTTCCTGTTATGCCCCACTTATTGGTTCAAGGGCACAACCCGATTTTCTCTATTTCTCCATTTTAAAATTCATCTGCCACTTCACAGCAGGAGGTTGTGTTCCAGCACAAGTGTATGAAAAGAGGCCAGAATGGTTCAATGTAAGCGGTTTTGCTATTTTTATAATCAAAAGACTCGATGATTCTAGCAAAGGTGTTCATGTGACATAGTAAGCAATTCTCACTTAATAGCATCTTTTTAGCATGGGTTCTTCAAAGGACAGTATCACCATATCACCAGCTATATTAAGAAACCAGAGTAATATTTCAATTTCAGATTTACAGCTTCAGTCACTCTGCATTGCAAATGACCCACAAAAAATTAGTGGAAAGATACTGTTTGATCTGAATCTGAGCCTGTCTGTGCTTAAGTTATTAGTATTACCACAGGATTTCAAAATCTACCTGAGATAGTGGTCACCAGAACCAAGGTCCCATTTTCCTTCCAGTGTAAATCATCTATTCCTTCATAAAAACAGGCCGCTCCTTGATTACACCAAAATGGTGCATCCATGTCAGGCCTAAGATGTGGAAATGTGCAGTTCCCAAGCTGAAAGAGTTCATACCATTCCATTGTGTAGTTTTTGCCAGTTAAAGAGCTCTTGAAGCCAATAGCATCATGCATTATATTCTGAGGAAAAGTCATAAATACAAAGAAAAATCTTGTAGTGACAACAACACTTTGCATTATCTACCTACTATACAGTAGCGTAGAAAATAGGATGCTGTAATTAGATATATACACTAAATTACACGAATATTGATTCACATCATACTGGTCTATAGCCTGCATCGACTTCCACTTACAGTCCATAGCAATGGTAATTATGAGTTAGTCAATTGTAGTTAGGCATCAAGCACCTTTGTACCTTTGCACACACACACACAAACTGTGGAAAAGGGATCAACAAAAGGAACCCAATCCTTTACAAAGTAATGAAAATCAGTGTTGCTAACAACAATCACGAGTCATACCCCCAAATCATGGAATTAACTTAAAATTTATGCTGTTAACCATAAACGTTAGATTCAATTTATTTGCCCTTCTCATTTTTTACCGTCTAGAGCTGCATATTTAAGCTTCCTTACAAAAAAAAGAAAGCAGCTAAGATACTGTTGCATACACATGACTCCAGGAGCTGACCCTTTAAGACCACGTGGGGAACTTCTGGCCTGCAGGCTACACACAGGGCCTACGTCTAGACTGGCATAATTTTCCGCAAATGCATTTTAAGTTTTCCGTTAAAATCATTTGCGGAATAGAGTGTCTAGATTGGCACGGACGCTTTTCCGCAAAAGCACTTTTTGCAGAAAAGTGTCCGTGCCAATCTAGACGCTCTTTTCAGCATAAAAGCCCTGATCACCATTTTCACGATCGGGGCTTTTTTGCGCAAAATAAATCTCAGCTGTCTACACTGGCCCTTTTGCGCAAAATCTTTGCGCAAAAGGACTTTTGCCCAAACGGGAGCAGCATAGTATTTCCGCAAGAAGCACTGATTTCAGACAGCAGGAAGTCAGTGTTCTTGCGGAAATTCAAGCAGCCAGTGTAGACAGCTGGCAAGTTTTTCCGCAAAAGCATGTGCTTTTGCGGAAAAACTTGCCAGTCTAGACATAGCCAGTTTGTCAGGGTTAGCCACCAGCCGGGCTGCCAGACCTTCATTTATCTGAGAGTCTTTAGGCATGGAGTCCTACAGCTCCCAATGGTCATGGTTTACCTTTCCCAGCCAATGGGAGCTGCAGGAAGCAATGCAGGCTGAGCCACTGCTATCCACAGCTCCCATTGGCTAGGAACAGCAAACCGAAGCTACTGGGAACCCTGACGAATTGCACGCAGTTGGTGTGCTGGAGGTTCCAAACGCCTACTTTAACAGAAACCCCAAATACTGTGAGACTATAATAAAAGTTGGAAGAGCTGGCAACATGTCAGTGAGTGATCCACACGTCAGACTACAGCTGATTTTCTAGAACTGATATCCATGTCCTTACAAAGTTTAATTCAAATCAGACTTTGTTTACTGTGAGATCTTCCTCCTTCATTTTAAAAAAAGCTGTAGTTGTATAAGATTAACAAGATCTTTCCTACACATGAGCCAGACATTTTGTCATAATTCAACGCTTTCTTTGTAAATGATGTTAAAATCAAGGTAAAAATGCAAATAAATACAAGTAAATGCACACACAATACATTTCCAATGGTTGGTATCTAAGGGCAAAAGTGTCAAGTCATGCTTTTTTCCTAATTACGTCCATAACTCTTGTTTCAAGATTAGCTGTTTTCTGACACACTAATGGAGTTATCCTGTCCCAGAGCCTCCAATACTTCACACAACTATGCTGAAATATTACAATGGATGAAGTCCTATTGTTGACATTTGTTGCTGAATTTAACTGATTTGCAACTAAACATTTTTGTTAGATAAAAACATCACCTTACCAAATGTCCAAGCAGATCCCCGTATTTGAATTCCCACACTGGAGCCTGTAATCGATAGACTTCAATGACATCCTCATCCTTCATTACTGGAATGGGACCGCCAGTAGGACAGAAAGTGTAACGAGCTTGACAATAGGGATCTGTTTTCGGACGGTAATCAAAACGCCTACATTTAAAAACAACAGCATGGAAAACTCTCATTTCAGCTTCAGAGGAAAGGCATGATGCCACAAAGACACTTATTTTAAGAGATTCTTTCCAAAATAGCCTCTAATGGTCTAATTTTTAGAAGTTCTGAGTACCTGGAGCTCCCAGTAAAGTAAATGGGACCTATGGGAATGCAATACCTTTAAAAGTGATAAGACCCCACTCTTGAAAACGTGTACACAAATGAGTTCATGGAATCAGCCAGGTGCATGTTTTCAGGCCAGGAGCTTAAAATGGCACTTTTAATATGTGAGTGCAAATAATAAAATTAAATGTCAATTGTGGTAAACCATGTTAATTTCACTGTAAAGTACTTGCTTTCACTACTGTATGGTCACAAGAGAAAAGGTTGGTTTAACATCTTTTCCAAAATTTGGTCCAAAGAGTTTTTCTACATAGGGAAGTTGACCAGCATAGCTATTCTGGAATAACCATTCAGCAATCACCATTCCAGAATAGCACCCCTCTAGATGATTTTCTGGAATAAAAATAACTACTCCCAAGTAATTACTCTTCTCACAAAGTAGAGAAATGAGGTCACTTTTATTCTGAAACAGTGTTGACAAAAGGGATTTATTTTGGGAATACTAATGTATACCACATCACCTATTCTGGAATAATGGTGACAGTCAATTTCCCCCATATACTGTAAAAAGAAAGCCTCAGAATCTGACATCTGCTCCTTTCTTCCAGAGATTTTCAGCTCTCCCATTATACCTCATTGTAGCAATTATACCTTGTTTTCACAAAAAGCGAAACACAGACTTTACTCAGATAACACTATCAATTCCTCTCTATATATAAAAAACATTTTTCCTGCCAGGTGACAGAATGACATCATCAGCATCAACATGTTCTCTCAGCAAAGTGAAAGTGGCCAAAGAGAGGGAGGTAGGCAAGCGTACTGAGCAGACAGCGCAGCCCCCTAGCAGGACATGATTTCTCTACTGTAAAAGTTCTCCAATGACCTTCAAATTTGATTCTAAATCATTCACTATATTTCATTTGGATCCTGTTCCTCTTTAGAGCATCTAAAGCACAAAACTTAAATATTTTTTCTCCACTTTCAATAGCAAGATATTAAATATGCTTATTTTATTAAAGATATGAGGGGATTAGGCCCCTATATGCTTTATAAGGTTTTGCTTTGTTTCACAAATTTGAAATTAGAGGGCCTAATTCTGCATCCGCCACCCGACTTTAGTGGATGGAGAAACGATCAGTTACTATGGGTTTTGTTTCCTTTCTAGCATTCAGTAATCAGTCTTTTAGATACAAGAAGCACACTGCCTCCCCCACACATACACTCACCCCCCTCTACACCCTCCCACAAGTTCTTCCTCATATAAGTAAAACAAAACTTCTACAAGTATACTATCCCTTCTCACAAAACCTCCTTCAACACATGTACAAATCCATTTATTTGTTAAATGTACAGGCTATGAAGCAGGATTGGGACTTCCCAACAGACAGAATTTTACTTGTGTGCAGTAAAGAGAGCTCCAACTATAGAAGAGAGGAAAGAAATACAGAATGGAGTCCTAAATATTCTTCCACTAGGGATGTAAGCGGGTAGTCGTCTAACCAATAAGCCTAAACTTATTGGTTAATCTAGTTGACTACTTGTGCCCCTTCCCCGCTGCCTCTGTACCTCTCCACCTCCCACTGCCTCTTAAAAGATGGTTCTCCCCAGCCATCTCCGCAGTGCCACCTGCCTCCCCCCTCGCACTGCTGCCTCTATCAGAGGCAGCAGCAGCACAGGTTGGGGGATCTAGGGGAACCTCTACCCACAGTGAGCCTGGACCCACCATAGGCAGAGGCTGCAGTGCAGGGCGGCAGGCAGCTGGTCTGTGCAGGGAGATGTTTTTTAAACTGGATACTCTTGTGGAACAGCTCCTGCCTGGAACCCCATGCTGCTGCCTTGGGTCCCTGAGAATGGGGCTGGACTGCACTGGCTGCCAGCTCCACCCCCCAGGACTACAGAATAGTCAACTAACGAGTGGTTAGTCAACTATTCTATTACCCTGTAGCTAACATCCCTATCTTCCACAGTAATTTTGATTGCTGAATTTCTTTGAGGTTTTTGTATATGTTAATTTAAAATTTAAAAAAATAATCAACCAGATTAAAATTTGTTCTGTGGATTGCATATATCTTAACATAATTAAATCGGTGAGACTACTCCTGGCATTAAACTTAAGAGTGTGTGTTTGCACTACTGGAATCGTATGTATCTACCTTTAATAGAGTTAATTAGATTACATGTCTGAGAAAGAAAGGGAGCGAGAGAGAGCATAGCATGCGTGTGAAAATTATTAATATATCTGGTTCACCAAAAAGGGCGGCAAATGCTCCAAAGCCAAAACAGCAAAAAATATCACCTTCAACAGATCAGCTCTCTCTGAATTCAGAGTAATACGTTCTTACTTTGTAACACTGAATATTTAATTTTAATTTAAATTAAAGAAAAAAATCTATGCATAGTTAACTTCTGCTAGCACTGAAGATTTCGTACAGCCATAGAACAGTGAGCAGGATTCTATACTGGTTTGTGAAGCATCAATAACAATTACTAACTAAGTTCCAATTACAAAATATTTTGACCTGATTTTCTGAAGCCTCAGGCACCTGGAGCTCCTGCTTATTACAATGAGAATTAAATTATAAGTATCACTGAAAATTAGGACACTTATTACTGCTTGTGGCCATGATCTACCAGCTAGAAAGACAGCTTGCTTTTCAGATTCCAGGTCAAGTCTACAGGACCGATCCTCTTACCTGTAAATTGAGAATTTGATATGATGCCACTGACAAACAAGGAATTACTTTGATTTAAAAAAGACATAAGCCCCAAGCTTTAAAATGTTTTAAAGAAAAAGGGTTAAGTTGCAGTCAATGGGGAATCTTCAGTACAGATTTATAATTTCTCTAGAAATCTGAGTTTTAAATAGAAAGCATGCCAGGTCCTTTATCACTGTGAACACCTCATGTACAATAATGAAATATGGGAATAGAGTATACCAAACTAAAACAGATATTAGAAAAAAACAGAGGCCTCACGTAAAAAGTCCTTTGGTAAACTAAATTTACTAATGTACTAGAGCTAGTAAAAATTATTAAAATGTTTTAAGGATTCCTAATACAGAAACTCCAAGTTTTAGGGCAAGATGGAAAATCATTGAAGAAAAGAAATCAATGGTGACCTCAACAACTTTCAGCACTCTGTGGTTTTCAGGCTTGCTCTTGACTCATTACACACTCTCTCAATCTGGACTTGAAATTTTGAAAAGCAAAAACCACAGACGACATCTTAATTAGTTACACAATATTTCATAAAACTTTTTACCAACTCAAACCAAGTTAAGCCCAATAGCTTCCTGAAATTGAGACCTGTTTTCAGAGACTTCACCTGGTTTTTTGCATTTTTTAAGCATCTACCTTTTGCAGGCAAAAGAAAGGAAGTAGTTGTTGCAATTTCTATACTTAAGAGTTGAGAGGCGAATGAATTTATAATGTGCTGTACATAAGTATAGCCATATTGGATCAGACCAATGATCCATCTAGCCAATTATGCTGTCTTCTGCCAATGGCCAGCCAGTGGCATAGAGAGGAGGATACAGAGGGGGCAACTGCCCCGGGCGCTAAACTAGGGTGAGCGCAGGGAGAATGGCGTGGGTGGGTCTGACATGGCCGCAGCTGCTGCAGCGGGGCCGGGCGGTCCCAGACCTGCTCACGCTATTCTCCCTGTGCTTGCCCTAGTGTGGCACCTGGAGGCAACTGCCCCCTGTTCCGCCCTCGCTATGCCACTTCAACCAACATCAGATGCTTCAAAGGGAATGACTAGGACAGTGCAATTTCAGATGATCCATCCTGTCAGCCAATATTAGGGTAGGTCTATATTATGGGGGAAAGTCGGCTTAAGGTACACAATTCCAGCTATATAAATAACATAGCTGGAGTCAATATACCTTAAGCCAATCTACGGTGCCATCCCCACTGCAGGAAATTGACAGGAGAAATGGTCCTGTCGACTTCCCTTACTCCAGATGCATCAACATTCAATTTAGCATGTTCCCCACTAGACCCACCATGGCTAATAACCGCTGATGGACCAATCCACCACAATTCTTTTTTTAGTCCAGTTATACTGTTGGCCTTCACAACATCTGATGCCAATGAGTTCCACAGGTTATTTGAGCATTGTGTGTAGTATTTCCTTTTGTTAGGGTTAAATCTGCATACTATTAATTTCATTGGGTGACCTCTAGTTCTTATATTAGGTGAAGGAGTAAATAACACTTCCCCTTTAATTTTCTTCATACCATTTATGATTTTATAGACCTCTATTATATTCCACTTTAGTCATCCCTAGGTAAAAGTCCTAGTCTTTCTAATTGCTGCTCAGACCCCTAATAATTTTTGTTGCTCTTCTCTGTACTTTTTCCAATGCTAGTATTACCGATCAAAATTAAAAGTCAGCAGGTTTAAAACAAACATGAGGAAATACTTCTTCACACAACACACAGCCTTATTACCAGGGGAAGCTGTGAAGGCCAAAAGTATAACTGGACTAAAAAAAGAGTTAGGTCCATCAATAGCTAGACCCAAGATAGCCAGGGATGCTACCTCATGTTCTGGGTGTTCCTACATCTCTGACTGTCAGAAGCTGATCCTGGACAGCAGAGGATGAATCACCAATAATCACCCTGGTCTGTTCAATCCCTCTGAAAAATCTGTCACCAGCCACTGTTAGGACAGTGGGCTAAATGGACCACCTGACCCACTATGACCATTCTTAATTTTTGTAGGGCTATGAAATTCTTAACTTATTTCAAATTTTCTATAGTTACTGATACAAATCAGCTCTTTGATTTCAAAAAGAGCTACTTGGACGACCAGAGACGACTCTTGGGTTTGCCTCTATGCTTAGCCACTTCTGCAATAAGCTTTTAGAAAAGACTCCCAGTGGGAAAGGGTGGGTGGAGGTGTGTGTGCTCCAACTCACCTGTAAGGCACAGGCCACTTGTGCTGCTGCTGCTGCAGCTGGAATCCTGCAAAGGAGACCGGCATCCCAGCCACTAACAGCAGCAACAGCAGCCCCCGGAGGAAACCGACCCTCATCCTTCTGCGCAGCCCCCCTCCAGCAGGCCCTGTTCCAGTCGCCGGACAGCAAAGCTACCCCGGGTGTGGATGAGGCAGCTGACTGGAGTTCCCCTGTCACATGGGCTCCGTGACTCGGCCCCGGCAAGGGCGGGGGAATTGCACGGCCTCCTGCCTGCCTTTCGTTTTCTCGTTCCTTTCCTTCCTCAGGCTGCTGCTGCTGCCTGCCGCCCTCTGCTAGTCTCCCATACGTAGCTGGCTCGCTCGCTGCAGGGCGGGGGCCTGTGATTGTGAAGGGGGGGGGGCTAGGGCAAGAGTCATCAACTATTTGCTCGTGGTGCGTGCCAGGGAAATGCATCATCCTTAGAAAGAACCTTAACTAACTGCATGTGAAATCTGACTCTGCATCTAATGTGTACCTAGGGAAGAGCAATGACATTTAAAAGCCTCATTTCTGGGAGAAAGGCCCGGTTTTGCACATATAGGCCCTAATCCTGTAACATTTCCTGTACATACTTAATTGTAAACACAGTGTAGTCCTACTGAAATCCTAAACCTCTGCAGAATCAGGGCCATGCATGAAAACTGGAAGCCCCTTGAAAAACTGGCGAATGCATATTTAACAAGCATGAGCTGCAGCTGGATGCTCATATTTTGCCCCAGAGAACTGTTTTGTGTCGTATGAGATAAAGACCCGACAGCCCCTATTACTCTGTCAAAGGCCACCTGTAGAGCGTGGCATGGCATGTAGATGATGAGCTCTCTAGGGCTGGAGACCAATTTCTCTGCTACTTTTCTGGGCAGCTCCTGGCATCATAGGGCCCTGCTCTGTGTCTGGTGTTGCTAGGTGCTTCAGGAAAACACGATTTAATTGGAGGCAGGTGGAAACACTTTAGGGACATTAGGGTTGTCCCTTTCCTACGGATGTGACTCTAGAGCTGTGCTGTCCCACCAGTTCGGAAGCAGCACCCACTAGAGTGGCTACTACTATAAGCAAACTAGCCACACTCAACTGGCCAAATAGCCACATTCGGCTAGTGGCTAGCGTGCTGGACCCCCACGACAAACCCCCGCTCCCAGCCTGTCACACACAGCTCGGACTGGACGTGACACTAGGGGCCCCTCTGGGGCTCAGGGCAAGGACCGCTGGGCAGCGGCGGCTTGTGGCTGCCCCGCGGGGCGTGAAGGGTTAAATCCCCCAGCTTCCGGCGCTCTCGTTTCCCGAAGCGGCCTGGCGCGGAGCTGTGCCCGAGCGCGCCATGGGGAAGCGGGTCGCCCTGGTGCTGGCCGGCTGCGGGGTGTTTGATGGCAGCGAGGTGCACGAGGCCTCGGCCGCCCTGGTGCATCTCAGCAGAGGCGGAGCGCAGGTGAGAGCGGAGCCGCGCTGCAAGGGGGCAGCCCCGGAGCGGGGCCTGATTCCCCGGCAGGCGCGGGAGCCTTGGGGAAGTTGCTGCAGCAGCAGCGGAGGAAGTGGGACCTTCCCGTCTCTGTCCAAAGTAACCTCTGGCTGGGCCTTTAGCACCGGGAGCCTGCCCGGCACGCTGCAGACGCTGAGCTATGGTGAAAGCAGTGAACGGGGATCTCTCCTCCCTCCCCCGCTTGCTTGCTAGCTTGACTCTCCTGTCCCCCACTCCAGCCTAGGGACTGAAAAACTCTGACCTAAACACCTGGGCTGTGTCTACACTGGCCAGTTTTTCCAGAAAATCAGCCGCTTTTCCGAAAAACTTGCCAGCTGTCTACACTGGCCGCTTGAATTTCCGCAAAAGCACTGACTTCCTACTGTAAGAAATCAGTGCTTTTTGTGGAAATACTATGCTGCTCCCGTTCGGGCAAAAGTTCCTTTTGTGCAAAAGGGCCAGTGTGTAGACAGCTGAGATTTGTTTTGCGCAAAAAAGCCCCGATTGCGAAAATGGCAATCAGGGCTTTTTTGCGCAAAAGCGCGTCTAGATTGGCCACGGATGCTTTTCCGCAAAAAGTGCTTTTGAGGAAAAGCGTCCGTGCCAAACTAGACGCTCTTTTCTGAAAATGCTTTTAACTGAAAACTTTTCTGTTAAAAGCATTTGCGGAAAATCATGCCAGTCTAGACGCAGCCCTGCTTCCTCCCCAGCTTTGGATCTAGCTCTTGATCGAAAATGTGCTGCTAGCATTTATCTTTGGCTAAAGTGGGACGTTTGGACCTGGGTCCAAATGTTGTGTCTTGGACCCCATTCCCTGTGCTCAAACAATAGAGAATGGCCCCATCTCAGCTGGGCATAACAGATAAGGAAGTGCTGGGCCTAGCAACAACATTGGCAGCCCCATCACAGTCAGAGTTCTAGGAAAAATGTGTGTCTTACTAAATGGACTACATCTTAGATATTTGCCATTACTGTTCAAAATGCAATAAATGCAACCAAGGAAAGGTGTATATAGAAGTCTGAGAAGTATGCTATGTGTCAGATGTGTAAAAAATATCAACAGTGCCACCTTCTTGAGGCTTCATAACTTTTCATGTTGACTTCTAAAAGCTTGTTGAAGAAAGATGGTGTTTTTTTAAAACCGTTTTGTGCCTCCTCTTTAATCGCAACAAAGAGTTGCTCCATGAAAATGCTCAGTGTGTGCCTTCCAGATCTGACCCCATTCAAAATTTGGGATAGTACAGGGGAGAGGAAGAAGGAAGTAGCAATATCCACTTCATAACTTTTAGCCTAGAGGTTAATCACTCAGCTGGGAAATCGGAGACCCAGGTTTAATTCCACCCTGCTTTTTAGGAGAAAAGTTTTGAATCCAGGTTTTCCACCACTCAGGAAAATGCCCTAATTCCTGAGCTATGCGATATTCTGATGTGGGGTTCCCACAATCTCTCCTGTAGGTGTTGTTTCATTCTGGGTAAAGATAACAAAAGAATCATTGGAACAGGGGGACTGGACTCTGGGTTGCCTCTCTCTTAGAGATAGATGCTCTGACCACTAGGCTATAGAATAAGTCTCTGCTATCCAGTAGTTGGTGACTGCTCCAACTACTGGGTTATAAGTTATAAACTGGGCAGTACAACTTCTTGTTCTCTTCCTCCTACCATTTGATGTGGAGTGAGGCAGGCATCTAGCCACCTGGCTCTGAGAAATGGTTCCCAACTGTGGATCACAAAGAGAGAGCTTTCTGCAGCCCAGAATTGTGTGAGATTGGCCACACCCCTGTCCTCGGCATCACCTATTGATTATTTTAGCTGTCTCTCCACCTGGCATGCTGGCTTTTGTGGTCTGATTCTCAGAAACTTCTCTCTCACAGTCCAACATTCTTGGATAACTGTGCCTAGTTTGTTTGTGAAGTTGTTGAATTGATATAACCCTGTAGCTTTTCCTAGTCTTAATTTGTTTCTGTACACAGCCTATTTTATTCTGTGCCTACATTTTAGGTAAAGATATTTGCACCCAACATAGAACAGATGCATGTAGTGGATCATTTCAGAGGAAGTCCCACAGAAGAGAAGAGAAATGTGTTAGTTGAAAGTGCTAGGTTAGCAAGAGGCAACATTCAAGATTTGGCTGACCTGGAAGTTGCTGGATTTGATGCAGTAATTTTCCCAGGTGAGTTTTGGTTTAAAAACAACAAAATACCCCATTCCCATAAACTGTAACTACAGGATGTTAAAAATAGTTACTTGTAGCTATTTTTTTAAAATCTCTTTTTAAATAAAGGATTTTCTATATCTGTGAAACTTGAAAACTTTTTTTATAAACATGGATTCTTGTAGAAGGTCTCAATACTTTTAAATAAAAATTACTCCTATAGTCCTCTATTAGGTGAGTATTGTTATCCCAATGTATAGATGTCAGGATGCTGGGCTTAATATTAGCATTCACATTGCATAGTTCCTTCTTCCTAAGTATTGTACAGTACACTTCCCTACCTACGGACAAGAACAGAGCACAGAGGAAGAGCAGAGCAATGGCAGAACTTGCTGTTATACAACATTTGTTATACTTTAGTGACGTTGAAATGGTTGCCAGACTGTCTGTGATTGCCAGCTGCATGCCATTTCCTGCCTGACGTTTTGTTCAAATTGTACTTCCACATTGCAACAGAGCATTTGTGCAATTTCTTTCATTCACAGATCTTGAGCTGCTTTCCAAGTGTATTGTTTCCATTTCACAGGTCGGGAAACGAGGCCACATACAGGCTATGTGACTTGCTCAAAGTCCCTTTACAGAGTCAGTGTCTACAAACTCCTCAAGTACTAACAGCTCAGTTGACCATTAGCAGCATCCATTTTTAAATCAGGATAGCATTTTCTGCAGTACAGCCAGTAGAGGGAGCACAAGTATAACACAGAATTAATAAATCCATTTCCCAGGGCTATGATGAGTTGGTAATATCATTACTGCTGCAGGTGTACAGACCAGTTAACAAATTGTATAATAAGTTAATGCTCCATTAGAAACTTGGTGGAGGGGCCTGGGAAGAAAGACTATCAAAGGGAAACAAACAATGTAAATTTAGGATTAAAATAATATTAAAACCAGCAAGTAATGGGAATAAGCTGAAAGCAAGAAATTAAAATTGTGTTCCTTACTACAGTTCTTGCAGCACTATCATTTATTATAGGAATGCCAATAGCTGTTTTCATTCCACAAGGAATCAAATATTTGGATGATTATATTTTATAATAACTTTTTATTACTTTGACAATGTAAACTAGTGTAAATCCAGCAAATGGAATTGTATTAAAATGTAATCTGTTTCTACCAAAAAATGTGGATTAAATGCAGACACAGGATTGCTTATTATTGCATAGCTCCAAAGATGCAGAGTCTTTTTTTAAAAATAGCAAATTGCTTTACAATTCACTAGAGATACAGCCCAAAGCTGCTTGTGCTGCAACGTCTTTAAAAAGTGAAACATACTGGGTTATCTCAATACAAAGTAAAAACCAGAAAGTTCAAAGAAAGACATATCTTATAATTATATTTTGAATTAAAACTTAGAAAGGCTTCATTTGGCATGTGTAAAAGATTCGCATTTATACCAAAGAAAACCAGCACGGTTTGCAACAGAGGATTTCTGCCTCATGAAGTAGCCTAGCCACAACAAGAATGCTTAATCATTTTTGTAAGCTGAATGGAGGCATGATTTTCCCCCTGCACTCATGAACTATATTAGTATTGTCCAATTCTCATTTTAATGTCTCATCATTCTTGGGTTTTGGTTCATCATTTTAATGTCTCATCATTCTTGGGTTTTGGTTCATCATTGTGTGTAGGTAGGTACAGATCAAGAGATAAAATTTACTGGGAGAGGCCTGGGGTAAGTGGCCTGAAGATTAAACTGGTGTTGAGCTTCCTTTCTGGGACATTCTGAAACAAAAGACAGGACTATGCAGCACTTTAAAGACTAACAAGATGGTTTATTAGGTGATGAGCTTTCGTGGGCCAGACCCACTTGCTCAGATCAATTTGTGGAAGAAAATTAGCACAACCATATATGCCAAAGTGATACAATAAAAAAAAAAGTGAACACACATAAAATTGACAAGTCAGTTTTTAGAACAGAGCGGAGGTGAGGGGGGAAGGTTAGTGTCTGTGAGGTAATGATATTAAGGGTGATAATTGGGGAAGCTATCTTTGTAATGGGTGAAATAATTAGCATCTTTAAGGCCCATACGTAAAGTGTCAAATTTAAGCATGAATGACACTTTACGTATGGGCCTTAACAAAGATGCATCTCTATGACTTTTCTGGGATATGTGAATGCTTGCATGCCCGCTATCTATGCAATCCAGAATTTCCATTGTTGATGTTGTGAATCCATCACGGTTGGCATGCTGAAGATTGCAGCCCACTAACTTAATAAAATGTAGATAGGCTGCAATTTTAAAGCTGTGCCATGGCTTAAAAGAAGAGGGTATGACGTTCTTCTGGTGTTGTAGCAACTAGCTGCTCTTCAGACTGCCTTAAATGGGAACTCCATGCTTTTTTTTTTCCCCCCAAGGTGGATTTGGTGTAGCAAAGAATCTCTGTTCCTGGGCAGTGGATGGAAAGAACTGTACTGTCAATGAGCTTGTGAAGACTACTCTTCAGGCTTTCCATAGTGCTAAGAAGCCCATTGGTTTGTGCTGTATATCCCCAGTGCTGGCAGCTAAAATCTTTCCAGGATGTGAAGTTACAGTTGGCCATGATAAAAATATAGATGGAAGGTAAGGCCTATGATGTCAGCATTCTCCAGAGCATACATTATTTGCATTTTGTCTTACTTTACTTTGTCCATTTCATAATAGCAATAGGAAATGCACTTTTGTAGCAAGAGGGCTGAGACTAGCATGAAGCTAGTTAGCTTGTTGTACACTTTAGTGGCATAGCAATTTACCCATAATCAAGAAATACACTGGCCCATTATTTGTCTGCTAACATCATCCCCTGTTGCATTAGACAGAATTTAAAAAAAAATTCTAGTGTAAGGGATATATTCTTCAGAGCACAATTCAGTAACTAGAGCGACGTCTAGACTACAAGCCTCTTTCGAAAGGGAGCATCTAGAATACAAGCATTTTTTTCGAAAAAGCGAGTCGCTTTTTTGAAAGAGTCTAGACGCTCTCCTTCGAAAAAGCACAGTTTGCATTCAATAGTGCCTTTTTTAGAAAGAGTACTTTTGAAAAAAGGCATTATTCCTCATAAAATGAGGTTTACCACAATTGAAAAAACTGCCACGTTCTTTCGATTTACTTTTGAAAGAACGTGGCTGCAGTCTAGATGCAGGGGAAGTTTTTTTTTTTTTTTTTTTTTTTTTTTAAACCCTGTAGTCTAGATACACCCTAGGTGCCTATGGCAAGGAAGCAACTTGGCATTGCATTCCAGAATCATCCAGTTGTTAAAATTGGCTGCTGGCAGACATCCCAATGGCAGCAATAAATAATCATAACAAAATCTTAGTAGGGATGTTTTTAAAAAAAAAAAAAAAAAAAAAAAAACCTGCTGAATTTTTCAATGATTACATGTTTACATGTATCGGAGGCAGCAGCGCGAGGGTGGGGCTGGCAAGCACCAGCTCCCACTAAACTGCCTGGCTGCCCTCTTCCCCCTCTGCATAGGGGAGAGTAGGCAGGTGACTCTGTGGGAGCCGGTATGTGTGGGGAGCTGGCTTATAAGCCATCTCCCTGTGAGCACAGGCTCCCATCAGCCCCTCCTCTCCCACTGCTGTCTTTGATACAGAGGCAGCAATATGGGGGAGGGAGCGGGGAGGGCATTGCATGTAATCGTGAAGGTTAAGTTGATGAGTCCAGCTCATCGGTTAACCATTTAAATGTATACATCAACGCTTCCCTAAACCTTAGGCTGATGTCATGCCCTTGCCATTCTCTTTGCTCCCATTGTTTTAATGGAATTGCCCTTCCTGGTGAGAGGGGTTTAAAGACATGTTTATGGGTAGCAGGAGTTAGTTCTTCTTCAGGTAATGTTCATTATTGATAGAATATCTGAATAATGAAATTCAGTAGAGTCAGATAAGAGTGATGACTTGCAAACCAGCTGTTGCACCCATCTTTTCTCTCTCCTCCTCCCCCCCAGCTAGTCTTACAACAAAATCACTTTGCTTCAGATGTTGTGGCAGTTTCTCTAAAAGGGCCAAGAAGAGGAGCTAAAGTGACATCACCTCATAAATTCATCTAAAGATGTTACAGTGTTTCAGTTGTGCAGATCATGGGGTTTTATTACAGCTTGGAAAAGAGGAGACTAAGGGGGGGATATGATAGAGGTCTATAAAATCGTGAGTGATGTGGAGAAAGTGAATAAGGAAAAGTTATTTACTTGTTCCCATAATATAAGAACAAGGGGCCACCAAATGAAACTAACAGGCAGCAGGTTTAAAACAAATAAAAGGAAGTTCTTCTTCACACAGCATATAGTCAACCTGTGGAACTCCTTGCCTGAGGAGGTTGTGAAGGCTAGGACTATAACAGGGTTTAAAAGAGAACTAGATAAATTCATGGAGGTTAAGTCCATTAATGGGTATTAGCCAGGATGGCTAAGGAATGGTGTCCCTAGCATCTGTTTGTCAGAGGGTGGAGATGGATGGCAGGAGAGAGATCACTTGATCATTACCTGTTCAGTTCACTATCTCTGGGACACCTGGCATTGGCCACTGTCAGCAGACAGGATACTGGGCTGGATGGGCCTTTGGTCTGACCCAGTATGGTCACTCTTATGTTCTTGTTCTGATGGCAAAATATCTTGATTTGACAAGATAACAGATTAGTGGTAAATAGGGTGTGGGAGGGAGGGAGTACTTTGCTTAAGTTTCTGTAGATCTGAAATCTGACTGTCCAAGATCTCATCTTGTCATCACTAAGGCTAAGATTTTGTTAGAGATTTTTAGTAAAAGCCATAGGCAATAAAGAAACATTCACAGGAGCCATGGCCTGCCCGTAACAAAATGAGGATCAGCAGATACCCAGATACTGCCTGTAGTGGGGCAGTTTGTGTGGCAGCTATGAGCTCCGGTTGGCTTTTGGAGTTCCAGGATCCCCTCACATCTACTGCCTGCAGCAGCTGGCAGCTGTAGGATACCCTTGTTGCCCACAGCTCCAAGGGTGCCTCGACAGCTTTGGAGAGGTGGGAGCTGCAGGGGTTTGCCTGTTGGAGCTTAGTGGGCCACCAGAAGGGGTGGGGATACCTATAGCTCCCTTGCCCCTTCCCCCTCAGGTGGTAGGAGATCCTGCTGCAGGCTGAAGTCACAGAAGTCTTTGATTTCCACAACCTCTGTGACTAAATCATAGCTGTGCTAGAAGTAATTCAAATATTTCTGAAACTCTCTCACTGAAATTAGTTGTCAAAATCAGATGGCTACAATATTTTTCCTTTTAATGTTAACAGGTTCCCTGATGCGGAAACAGCATCTGCTATAGCAGAACTTGGATGCAAGCACATTTGTAAAGATGTCACTGAATCACATGTGGATACCACCAACAAAATAGTCACTACTTGTGCTTTCATGTGCAAAGCTCCTTTGCATGAAATTTTTGATGGAATAGGAACAATGGTGACCGAAGTCCTGAAGATCAGCTGAGGGAACTCTGACATTTGCTATCCCCTGCAGTGAAATGACTATCAGTAAATATAAAGCATTTACCTATATTAATAAACTGTAGTTAATAAGCTTCAGTCTGTTTTTTTTTTTTTAAGTGCTGTCTCACAACATCACCTCTACAATTTTTATCACATTTCTCCCCCTCTTCCCCCCCATTTGAAATACAGGCAGCATTTCTAGAGTTTTATTCTGAACTGGCATGATTTTCCAGAAATGCTTTTAACGGAAAAGTTTTCTGTTTGATGGCCCCAATCCACAAATATACTTTGGTGCCTCGGTCTCATGTTTTGATTTTGCTGTAATTCACGAAACTGCTGTCAAACTCTACTGGCACCTAAACTCCTCCAGAACCAAAATTTTTAGATGAAAGTTTTCTTAGCACCCGAGTTTTAGTCTCTGAGAACAAACAGCGACTAACTCTGTTTGGCCACCTATCTTTAGCCTAAGCCCAAGAGCAGCCAATTAATCAGGGAAGATGCGCATCATCTGCCAATCTCATGAGTGGGGGTGAGCCAGTCGTGCCCACCTTTTCTGTATGTATATAAAATTTTTTCCTGCTGGATAACAGAATGTTCCTAACAGAATGACATCATCAGTCTCAGCAAAACAAAAGCAGCTGGGGAAGGGGGTGTTGGCAAGCATAGCAAGCAGAGGGTACAGCCCCTTAGTATCTTTTAAAACACTTACCTGGGATGTGGGAGTCAAAGGTTCAAATTTCCCCTTGTGCCTGATAGGTAGAAAGTATGTGAACAGGATAGTCTCATGTCTCACTGTAATCACTGAGTTATTCTGATGTGGCTCTCCCTCAATCTCATGTTAAAGCTGATCTTTTGTGAATAAATAATGAAAGCATGATTGTATGAGAGGGACTGGACTCTGGGTAGCCCACCTCCCATGCGGCTGCCCTAGCTTGCTCTTTCCCAATGATTTTTTTCAATATGGATAAATAATTATTTATGCATAGTGGAAAAGCCATTGGGCTGGAGAGCAAGAGACAGAATGACTGTGTAGTCTGGAGGTAGGGGTACCCAGCTGGGCCAAGGAAGAGCCTGAGTCTAATCTCCCTGCTAGAATCATTCATTGTCTATCCACAGGGTAACAGCATTAAAGAAAGATTGAGGGAGCCCTGTAACAAATATTGCAACCACAGGCAGTGTCTTTGTGTGTGGAGGGGGTGTATTATATTACTGTGGACCCGGCATTGTATGAATGTGTTTTGCTCTCTGGATAGAGGGTTACCGGAACTCCCTCATAAACAGAACAAGTGTGCGTGCATGTGCAAGTGTGTTTGAGGATGAATTAAAGTTACTCACTACCTTCTGGAGTGTCTATAATGTACGTCCTAGTAGAGTCACACAACTGGTTCAAGGTGGGTTCCCAGAGACTAGGAAATTGAAGAGAGGGATATTGCCTTAAAAAGGCTGTTCTTAGACTCAGGACCTTTTTTGTGATCCAGCAAATGGACAGGACTTTCTGTCCAAGGAACCCCAATCCTTGTGGAAGAGTTGGAAGGCCCTTACCCTCCCAAATCCCCATAAAACAGATTGGTAACCCCTAGCATGTGTAAAGAAATTTCTGTTTATTCATTTTCTCTTTAATGCTTTTCCCTTAAGAATTTGGGTGCTTGCTTAGAAGGAGCAGTGTGATCACTTATAACTGGCTGGCACTATCCTGTTCATAGCCTCAGAGAGAAAGCAGCACACAGGCACCAGTCCTTAAGCAAAGTGGCTTGGTGGGGATAGCACATGTGTGGGAGTGTGATGGGGAGAGGGGACCCTGCACTGAAGGGGGGGTGGGGTTAGCCTCTGTGGGCAGAGGAAGTCCTGCCCCTTTTCCCAGACTGGGCATGTTCCAAGTGCTGGAGCAGTATAAGAGGCAGCAGAGCAGGTCAGTCAGGGTGGACTGCCAGAGAGGAAGGAGTTTAGACCAGAAACTCTTGAGCGGCCCCTGCAGCCACAGCCGCCCCAGGAGCAGCAACTGCTTCAACCACAGCGACAGCCCCTACCAGGGAGGCCTGCTGAGCAACGCCCCGAGAGCTGAGTGGCACGCCGGGGATGGTAGGAAGTGGCCCAGGGGGGAGGATTGTCCTCCAGGAGCTCAGTGCATTTTGGCTGGAACCCCCGCTGAGCAGGCAGTGAAACCCTACTCTGCCAACAGGGTCCTGGACTGAGACCTGGTGGAGCGGGAGGGCCTGGGTCCCTCCACCCCCCAGTAATCTGCTCCCTGACAACGTGGGGAGCCTGACCTGCGGACTGGGCCTCCAGGCCAGAGTAACTCTGAGAGAGGGGACTGTGTTTGGGACTAGGGCTGTATTTGCCCTGCGAAAAAGGGAGATTGACCCCAACTTTGGGGTGTCCCGACCATTGAGGGGTCCTGCCCCTCGACAGGGAGGCTGTGCAGCTATAAAGCCATGACCAGGCTGGAGTGAGGTAACTGCTGGAAATCTTATGCCAGTGCCTTGCCGAGACAGAGGGGCCACAGAAATACAGTTACCCTGAAGTTGTAACAATAGTCCCACAGCAGAATATCCGAAACAAAAGACAGAACTATGTAGCACTTTAAAGACTAACAAGATGGTTTATTAGGTGATGAGAAACCATCTTGTTAGTCTTTAAAGTGCTACATAGTCTGGTCTAGCTGAAACAAAAGACAGAACTAACACGGCTGCATCTCTAGCAGAACATCCTACACTCAGATGGTTTGTGCACTTTGTTGGAAAGTGGGGCACCCGTTTCAATCTCCTCCCACCCACCCCTCCCTGGAATAGAGGGGGCAATTGAGCCAGGCTCTCCCACACCCCAGATAAGCTCTCTAACCAATGAGTTATAAGGTGGGATAAGCTCAAGCAACTGCTGCCTCCTCTAGCAAAGCAGGCATTTCTCTGCTTCATTCAAGAAATTGCTGAGGCACCAAAGCCATCCTATTCCAGGAGACACTTTTCTGTTTGTGAGTTAGTAAGTAGAGATAGGTGCTTAACTCCAAGAGAGGAAGGGCTTAGGTCATACCTCTCATTTTGCCTTGGCTAGCATTGGAAGCCCCCGGCCTAGTGTGATGGCTTTTTAAGGCTCACATTCTAAGGTTTCTTTCTCCCTCTATTCATTGTATAGAGCAGTGGTTCCTAAACTTTTTGGGCTTCGGAGCCCTTTACATGCGTAAAAATTTATGAGGAACCCCAGCGGTCCACTGATTGTATGTGTTGTACCTATTGATGTGTTGTACCTATTGATGAAGACTTCCAGATTTTGTGAAATTTTGTACATATATTTATCAACGTATGTGTTTTATTCATAAATATTAACAAACAAATCATTTACTTGTACAATACTTTTTTATTCAGATTTTAAAACAACATTTTTTTAAAGAAAAATTACTGCATTTTGCCCAAAATCAAAAACAATCATTATTTTTAGTGAGAAGAGTGGGCTTGCTTTCTATTCTTACAAAGTTCTTTAATGTCTGGCATGATAGAAGAAAGTTGGATTTGTGTCAGTTCGAGGCAATCCTCAATTATGCTTTTGAAGGCTTTCCAGTTTGTCAACCTCGCAGAGCCCTTGGAGATGTCTCACGGAGCCCTGGGGCTCTGCGGAGCACAGTTTGAGAAACACTTGTCTAGAGAACACAGGTGCCTAACTTAGGCTTTGTGGCTCATAGTGCAGTTCCTGTGCTGCTTCTAGGTGCATAAAAGGTGCCACAACACTCCGTGTGGCAATTCCTAAGTCCCTTTGTGGAGGCCAATGACATTAGTTACACATGCTCTAACAGTCATCTGCAGAAGTCCCTCACCTAGCTGAACGACTGTACATAAAGAAGTTGGTCGTTCTTTCAGCATAATAAATGATTGAATTCTAATGTGGCAGTAATGATACTGAAAGGCTTTTGTTTAATATAACAAAATGAACGTAAACACCTGCTTTAAGTGATCCCAAAAAGCATACCTTTGTGTGTGACCAAGGAGGTTGTATATGCAAGTGGCTGAAGGATAGAAGAGATTGGCCCCATGAAGAAATAGCTCATGTACAACATTGAAACATCACCATCTTATTGAGTAAAATCATACAAATATTTATAGCTTTTAAAAGTCATCACTACAAGCACATTAACAGCCACATCTTTTGAAGTTATAACAGTAATGTGAAGAGTATATCAAACATGCCTCCTATACTAACCACATTTTAAAACATAGGCACCTAAATATGCAGCCTGGACTGGCATGCTATTAGAGGTGCCTAAATATGGTTGTAGATCTCTATGGTTAGATCTTCAAATAGGAAAATTAGTCTCTTAAAACAGAAAGCAAAGAGCGCACATGGCTTCCACAGTAAAGCAGAAGCTCCATTAAGCATGTGAACCAAGATACCCATCTGCCTGCACTGTCACCATTAGTAGCTTCAAATAGACATTTCTGTACTGGAGAAAGACTAATCTGATTTTATAGAGGTCAGTGTAAAACATGCAAGAAAATGTTAACATAACACTACTGCTAATGTAAAAATATTTAAATCTTGATTATGTCCTTTTAAGAAGTAAAACCCTCTTTAAAAAAACTATACTGAAATGATGGGTTACATGGTTTTTGTTAATGATGGAAGTCTTGTGCACTGACAAGGCTTAACAGGGAAGCATCCTAAGGATACATCACTTAACATGTCTGGTCAATAACACTGAAGCTGGAGGAATGGGACTTGACTGATACTAGAGAGAAGGCAGCCTCAGAGTTACAGGGGTGCCACGCAACTTTGAAACAGGAGTGATTTTTGGCTATGGCAAGAACCAGATTGTCAAGAATAAATGCTTATGTGTTTAAAACAGCCAAACAAAGAAACTAAATGGGTATCTTAACCAATGCTGTGATTAGAAAGAGAGCACTATTGTCAACTTCGCTTACACAAGACTACGTTTGATGGTGAAGTTGGGATGTTTCTTGGAGACTACCAAGCATTACAACTTTTGTGTCTTAGACTTTTCTTTTGGCATAAATAGAATATGTATATAATTTAGCTATAAATTGCTTATTCTTTACCTGACCTTCTACCAACTGCTTCCCTACCAGTAGGAGTAACTGCCCTATTCCTCTGAAATCCAGATCTGTACAACCAAATCCTCTAATAGAAGCACGACATTTAGGATAAGGCTTTTCTTTCAGGCACCGGTTAGTAGAGAACTTGGTAGCAAAAATCTCCCATCAACAGTGCTATTTTTGTGGCACCTTCAGATACGCTTCTTGTAATGACATAAGGATAATCGGGGAGAGGCGGAGGGGGACATTGTCAGCACAGGATCTTCCTTCCAGCATGGCACAGATACAGCAGACCATGATCATTTAAGTCCAGTATTGTGGCTCTGGCTATAAATGCTGTTCATGTTACAGGAAAGCAACACAATAGAGTTTTCTTTGTTTTGGTGTCTTCTAAGTGCATAGGAGTAACTATGAGGATAAGTCAATAAAGGTCCATTATTTTCAAGGTAAGCGTATTTTTGAAAGTATTTTGGTTAACTGTGCTCCTCTAAGAAATGCACTTAACACAGAACAGTCTTCTACTTTTTCTAAATTATCCACAGTCTCTACAATGCCTTCTGCCGCTTCCAATGAGAGCACACTGGAAGCATTAGAATGAAACTTCTTCTTCAGATCTTCTGTACTTAAGGGTTTTCTCCAGTGTCCATAGAATGTATCACAGCGTTCACTGAACACGTTGCCATCCTGAAGAGTAATGTTCACCTCACAATAAAGGTTCTCAAAGCTAGGCTTGTTATCAGAAGGATGTTCTAGCTTTGTTTTGCTGAGCAGCTCCTTTAACACTGGCCTAGAAATGCTCTGATCACTAAATGACTGAACTGAGATGCTGCCATCCAACAGAGCAGTACATGCCGCAAACTGGAAAGAATGGCGGGCTTCGTGGTCAGAGGTAGGGAAAGGTCTGTTCACGTATCTCACATCTGGGACTTTGACAACAATTTGTTTAATTCTACTAATGGGGACTGAGTCTTCGCCCTGCACAAGGTGCTTCCTCAATGAAGAGACTGCATCCGCCACCCAGTGTGTTCCAAGGTGAGCAGGAAAGCGCTTGATGGCCACATCTTGTTGATCCAACAGCCAGGAATAAGACTGTAAAGTTGGCAGAATCTGGGGCGTATAGTCTGTATAAAAGGCACCCAACCCTGACTCCATGTCCAAGATTTGTTTATTGCCCTGAAGACCCAGTGATGCTAAGCAAGCTGCTTCCAGGCCATGCCGTGCTGCATTGCCGATGTGGAGGGGTTTGGTTTGTGTTGCTGCATTAGCCATTGGGGCACCTGCATAAGAAGCAGCAATCGCTAAAGCTTCTTTACATTTAAACTGATCGAGTGCTAACAATTTAGCAGCAGCTGCTGCACTCCCCATTGTACCAACCACAGCGGGTGGATGAAACCTGAGAAAAGAAAAAAAGCTGTTCATTATCAGATTTCAGAGGAGAGAGATGAATTCTAGGAAAGAACTCCCTGTAAGTGCTTCATCCAACTCTTACAGACTTTAGTGGGAGTTGGATCAGATCATACATCAGCATATATTTAAAAGCCCAAGATCCAGTCCAGTAGTCCTAACCCCAGTGGAGCTCCCATTTTGCCTAGCTGTTGAACCAAATAGCTACTTATTAATGCAAAGGCAAATCTCTTCAGAACCTCTGAACACAGGGGAAGGAGTACAGTTCTACTGTGGGGGGAGGGGGGAAGAGAACAAAGTGTTTAGGGCATGTTTAATAGATTTGAACTAGATTCACAAAGGTACTAAGACGCCTAGCTGTCTCTTTAGGCATGTTACCAACATTTAGGAGCACTGGTGTTCTCAAAAAACCTCTGCTCAGCTGCCAAATTCCTTTGAATTTTTCCAGTGGCAGGCAATGTATCCTCTATTTTTTTCCATCCCTGTGAAAAATCAATTTTGTTATGTGCACCATGGTATGTGTGGATGTGCACCATAAGTAGAAACACATGCCGTTGGCTGTGAGCAGCTGTGAGCACTCTGCTAATCAGCTGAAGGCATTTCAATCTCTCCTGGTTGGCCACCCAAGTGCACAGCTTACAGGGAACACTGCTGGCAGGCTTGTGAAAAGCCAACTACATCCTGATGCCACCAAAAGCTAATTAGCTGCAGGTTGAGCCTCTCTAGTCTGGCACCCTCAGGAACTGGTGTTGAACCAGAGAATTTGCCAAACCACAGGAAGTCAGTATTGTCTAGCAGCATTACCAACACTTCTACTGCTCACTGGGCTCTTAGAAGACATTTGGAGTTAAATTAGAGCTAAATAACAGCACAGTACACTGAGAGCCAGGACTCCTGTCTATAAAACAACTTTATGGGACCACAGGAAACTTGGCCACACCCATGATAAGTGGACATTTGGCTAACTAAAATCATGCCAGACCAGAGAGTACCAGACTAGAGAGATTCAACCTGTACTTGGAGCCCTACCACAAACTGAAGGTCAAAAAGCAGATTCCTCAAACCAGATCTGTCCCTGACATGCAATCTTGTCAATGAGGTCCAATTCTGTAGGCACTCCACAGTGTGTGGAACCATCTATGTCCAAAATACCAATAGCTTAGTACAACAGGGCCAACACTGAAGTAGTTTTGTGAATGTGGTCCTTTATAATTGCTTTATCGTAGACCGCTAACTCTGTTACTCCATATGTAGTGAGCAGCAAAGCAGCAGATAAATCTAGGGATGTGACAGCAACAACAAAGTGTACATCCTGGTGGAGAGGAATTTTTTTGTTTTGTTTTGTTTTGTTTGTTTGTTCCTGAGCTGCTTTGAGGCCATCTTGAGTCTAGAGCCTGTTTATTCTGGGACTATGCCGAGCCCAAGCTTTGTTCTAGGGAGAGATGAATCCTCATTTCTGGGAGCAAGTGATGGTCTTCAAAGTAACATCTGAATAGATGCATTCCCATGTCTGATTGAAAACTGACAAAGAGTTTCCCCCCAGGCCTCTTTTCAACTATTTTGAATCAATGTAAGGGGTAAGGGAATCTTTTCAAATGTCCCAGTGACTGCACAGGAAACAATGCCCCACTAAAAAGACAATGTGACCTATTGTGCTTCTAAAAGGCAAAAATTACAATAAAGTCGTTTTCATTTAGAGATTAGATGGAGCCACATGGAAAATGAAATTAGCTGTGCAACAGTCATCATTTTGAAACCTGAAGTGGAATAGATGATGCTGACCGGTTGTCTCTAGCTATGAAAGAAATTAATTTATTCAGACCTTTTAAAAGTCTCACAAAAAGGCAGTTCTAGGGAGGTTCCTGGGAGAGTAACTGGAGATGGGAAACGAGTATTGGTTTTAACTCTCAATTATATAAAAAATGAACAAAGCACCTCCATGCAACCCAAACACTCTATTTCAAATATCCTTTACCTACCTTTTTGGAATATTGCTGGCTTCCTTGGAAAAGCGCATCAATCTGCCTTGTACTTCAATCCCTACATTGAAAGCTAAGAGCAGATCAAGGCCAGACAATTTTTGCTTTTGAGGGAGGACTTCTGAGGCAGCAATCAGAACAGGAAGCACAGCCCCAGATGGGTGGGTGGCTGGATGCCACGTGTCATCAAAATCCATTGAGTGAACCTTGTGCAAAAGAGAAAGGTCTTGATTTATAACCAGAGATTCATTGTTTGTCTTGGCAAGTTCAGTTAATTCCCTTCCCAAATGAAAAGATTTTAACCAATATCAATTAAGAATTTCATTTAATTTCAGGGTAATCTTTATTTTTAGCTATGCTTTCTTTGTATTGAGTTATACATGAAAATGAAAATTGAGAATATTACAGACTTTGCAGAAAGGGAGCTTAAGTCAGATCTCAATTTCATTAGCTTTAAAGAAGTGTAATTCTAAAGCAGTAGTTCTCAAACTGGGGTCTGTGAACCATTAGTGGTCCATGGATGCCTTGCAGGTGGCCTCTGGCTCGATCTCAGTCCCCCCGTTCTCTCTTCCCCCACAACTGGAAGCCCTCACTGGCCCTCCAACTTTTCCGTCCCTTCCCCCCGGTTGGAACGCCAGCATGGCTATCTGCTGGGGGGGGGCGGGGAGGGAGAAAGCCTTGAGCCTTCACGCCAGATCCGCATCATGGGGAAGAAGCAGAGACAGAAGCAGTTCCATGGATATAATTTAAGCAGAAAAAATAAATTTGCGAGGACACAGTTATACTGATACAAAATACTGGCATAGTTTATTTTGTTTCAGGAAGTAAAATAAGCTATATTGGCATAGGCATGCTGTATGTATAACTGCATGAACATTAGCGCTTATGCTGGTATATCTATAAAACCCCATAACCCTAACTGACATTGAGATGCCAGTAAAATGTTTCTAGTGCATTTTACTAAGTGACAACAGAAGTAGGTTTATGAGTGTGGACGTTATTTATGTAAAATACATGTTACATATCAAAATGTCAGCCTTTTATGTGCTCCCCCTCTGTCCTCTCCCTGCTGCCCCTTCACTATCATCTAAGTCCCACTGCTCCTCTATATCTCCTCAGGTGGGGCACTGTCCTGCCCCCAGCACTGTATAGATAATAGGGATATAAAATCCCATTTAATTAGTTAACAGGTTAAACATTAAGTTTGACTGATTAACCAATTAAATGGGGGTGGATGGGCTGGAGCAGCTCCCCTGCTGTAGACGGGTGCTGTGCTGGAATGCCTTTGCCCGTGGGGTCTGTTCTGAGCAGGCTGGAGTGCCCCTGTCGGCAAACGGGGGTGGCGCTCCAGCCCCCACCAGTTAACTGTAAGTGGTTAACCATGAACATCCCTAGTGGAGAAGCAGCCCCTGGTCAGTGCACTCAGCTCACCAACAGCCTGGGCAGCAGGCTCCTTCCTTCCCCCACTGCCTCTGGTTGAGCGGGGTCCTGGGAAATCCCAAGACATTCAGCCCCAGGTGCTAGCTAGGAAAAGCTGAAGCCAAAGCTCCACACAGCATTGGCACGGGCAGCCTCTCTGCCTCTCAGCTAAGCTCTGGAGTGGAAGGGGGAAAAAGCGATTTCCAGACTGTTCATGCCTGATGCTGAAGGCTTCACAGCTGCCCCCAGGAAATGGGCTAACACCCTCCTCACCTAGGGAGCAGGGGGCTGCTATGTCTAGCGTTGCCAGGTGTCCGGTATTTTTGCCTCCTGTCGGGTAAAAAAATTCAGAAAATAACGGACACCTAAAATGTCCGGTATGTTCTGATTTTTTTCCCGGTCAGGAGGCAAAAATCCTGGTTCCGCAGGGGAGCTCTCTGGCCCCGAGCAGAAAGACAAGATGGCAGATTGGCCACCAGCAACCTGTTAGGGCCAAAAAGCCTCAAAAGCATTTCTTAAAGGGGCCATGCTGGGTTTTTGTATTTTTGTATTTTTTATTTATATTTTTGCTTAACTCTCAGGGTCCTTTGGTCTCCCTTTTTTTTTTCTTCAACAGAATTTTTTCCTCTGTGGTTTTTTTTGGGGGGGGGGGGAGGTATTCGGTATTTTTGGTTAAACCATCTGGCAACCCTAGCTCTGTCCCCTAGGCTCCCTCCCCTGTTGAGCCACTTCTCTGGCTGGGTTTGCTGAAACCCCTGTAGTCAGGTTGCCTGGGCCCCAGTGCACAATGCACCCTTAGCACTTAACTCCTTCCAGGCTATGTTGTAGCTGCAGGACAGGAGGCAACAGGCTTATGTCGGTGACCAGCAACAGTCTGGAGCTGTTAGCTGCCTTTCAACAGTGTGCAGGAAGGTGCAAGCTGCTTCGAGCCATAGATGAGCAGAAAGGAAAAGGAGATGAGCTCTGCAAAGACATGGGCCAGGTCATACCTCCCCCAACCCCTGGCAGCTGGAAGCAGCTCCCATCCTTTCCCTCTTGCATAGTGCAGAAAGGCTCCTGCTGGCCACATTCTGGTGTGAACCCTGGCAGAAATCTGGAGAGGGGGGACATGTGCCCCCCACATGTTGCCTTGAGAAGACACAGCACCACATTCCAGGAGAGGTGGGTCTGTGCTGGGGGCTAAGCCAGGCATAGAGGTGGAAAGGTGAGAGTACTGGGCAGGAAGGGTCAGGTTGGTTTCTAACACCCCCCGTGTGTTAAAAAAAGGTATATAGGAGTGTGTGTGTCACCTCTCCCTATGTGTGTTGTTGCTGCTGATATAGCAGCACCCCAGTCCTGTACTTAGAAATGTTTTGAGTGTTCAGTTATTATACTGGCAGGCTGCCAAAATTTTCCCTCGGGAACTCAAGCCACACAGGGAAAGGTTGTTTTTAACAGTTTATATCTGAGCAAAACCAGACCCAATGAATGAGAGAAAAGAGACTTTTCTTGTTTCCAGGCTATTACCTTGCCACATTCCAAAAGCCTGCTGCAGACATGGGATGAGTTAGCCCATCTAAAGAAAGGTGGCAATAATCTTATATAATGGAATATGTCAGGCAATCTAAATACAAGGGTCAATACCAATGCCCCCAACCATCATGGTAACAGAGAGAGCCTGTCAGATCGTTGTTGTGTTACATACTATACAAACAGAAGTATACACTGTTCCTGCCCTGAAGAGTTTTGAGGTCAGCTATGAAAACATTCTGTCCTAATGGGGGCTGAGGGTTATGCCTTGTGCTATTAGTAAAGCAGTTTTCCTTTGATGTTCGGTGAGGTCTTGGGTTTGACCTATGACCTTAATGAATGAAGGAATTATCATATATAGGATTTGGACATTCTAAATGTATTAACTGTCAAACTTGAGCACCTTCTAGAGAGCATTAGGGACACTAAGTGTCATTTCAAAAACAATTTTTCCTACATTTGAAATGAGGTCTTTAACTTAAGACCTCATCGCCACAGCTAGTTTGAGCATTCTTAATGCACCATTTCCTTAGATTGGCACCTTCACTATTTTTACATAATTCAGAACAGGTCTAATTCAAATCAGGCGTAAACGGGTGGAATGCCATTAACTGCAGGTTGGGTCTGAATTGAGACTACATTTCTTAGGGCCAGTCATCATTTTATTGATAAAATGGAGCATGTACAAAATGGAGAGTTGGTAGGACAGTTTAAGGCCGTTTTATAGCAGCCATAAATCTGGCATCAGCCACAAGAATGAAATAAATTAACAAATGTACAGAAAATAAATGTAAAATATCACTGCACATGGCTTATAAAAGCAGATGTAGACCAGAGAGAGAAGATGTTACTTACAGCTACTCCATTCACAAAAGCTGCATACAGAGGAGGAAGTCTGAAATCTGAGTGCCCCCAGACTGTGCTGGATACATCTGAACTGTAGATCTGGGAGTAATTGGATATCATTTAATGCAAAATCCTGAACTCAAGTATAAGACAATACTTCATGCCTCCCTCTTACTCTTTTCATTATTTACAAAGCAATTATTTCTATCTGCTGTTGAGATTAAATGAGTGGAATAATCTGAACTACCAAAGGGTGCAGAATGCTGCTGTAACGCATCAAAATTTGGGACTGAATTTGAACCTTCTCTAAGAGAAGAAAACCCCAGGAATGTCCCTTCAAAGTCACTCCACTCTAGTGTTCTATCAAGAGGTGTGGTGAAAAAGTTTGCTGTCCTGCAAACTAAATCATGAGACCCACCCCTCTACCTTGTAGATCTCAGGGGATCAGCAGGAGGCCAGGCAAATAAGTTCTGTGCCTCCATAGCCTCTTGAGTCATTGGTATCCCCTCCTCCAAGATCCACTGGCCACAACTGCCAGGGACTTTCCCCAATTCCTTCACAAGTGTCTCTGAAATAAAATGAGAGACTCGGGCTTCTCCTTACCACCTCTGTTGGATGCTGCTTGTGGCCTCCTGCTTCTGGACAACCCACACCACCCATCCCCCTGTATCTCCCCTTACATGAATTCCTGAAAGGCCTCCCTGGGATTCAAGGAAAGGACAAAGTGGCAGAGAAGCAGCCATTTAGGGAGAGTCCTCTCTGCACATTTCCGGAACACAATTCCAACCTACCAGGACCTTCTAAAATAAAATAATAGGCCTGAATTTATGCCATGAATGATACCACTGAAGTGCTAAGAGTTTCCCTTATGTAAGTGACAGGAGATTGGAGAGGAACCAGAGCCAAAGTTTCTATACAACAGTATATGTACTAGAAATTACCTACATTTTGTGTATTTAATATTCCTGTATCTTGTGTATTATAATATTTTAGAGCAGTCTTAATATTGTTTGTTTTGCTGATGTCTTTCTTAGCATGAAAGATCCATGGATAAAAACATCAGTGCGTGCTTAGTACCCATGACAGCCAGCTCCTCTCTTGCCTCCTGCCTGCCAGCATTCCCGCCAATCAGCTCCATCCCCTTTCTTCCAGCATCTCCTGCCTGCTGCAGAGAAGCTATTCTGTGGCATGCAGGAGGAGCTGGGGAGACGGGAGGAGCTAGGACAGGGTACATGTGAGGGAGGGGCAGGATTGGGCAGGACAGGGGTGAGCAAAGCGTGGGGCTGAGTGGGAGCTGAGCACCCCCAGGGAAAAGAAGAAGCCAGCACCCATGTTCATCCAGGTGTGAGAGAAAGGACCTGGTAGGTTATCTAGTCTATGTTTTGCTTACTGTGCAGGGATTTTCCATACAGCATATTTTCCATCAGTGGAGCTTTCCTACCTTCAAGGCAGGCCTGCCAATTGCCCCAGGGCCCAGTGTCTCAAGCAGTGTTTGGAGACCTAAGTCTTATAAATCGTTGCTGGAGCCCCTCATAGTGTGCTGCAGATGGCGCTGAGAGCTTGTGCATGGAGAGGTGCAGTGCAGTCTGGGTGGTGCTAAGGACTGGATGCCATGCTCCTTCCTCCCAAGGCCCCACCCCTTCCAGGAGTGTAACCCCCCCCCCATACTCACACACTCCTTGTGTAATGGTCCAGTGAGTGTGTTGTCTCCCCTGCTTCAAGGAAACAATTCTACCTTCTAATATAGCTCACCATTGGGAGCTTTTCCCTAAATGTACTTTTTCCTCAATTTTATTTTATCTATAACTTTTCTATAATGTGAAGTTCAAGCATCTTACTTTACTGTATTGTATAACTTTGTGGAAGACTGATGTGCTGGTACCAAGCAGCCCCACTCCCAAAGTATCCAGGATCATCCGTTTGCTTCTCTGAATGGCTAGGTCTGTCAGATGGCTTGCATTCAAACCATGGATAACACCAGCAAAATTTTCAGTTACAGTCTGGGGGGGAAAATAGAGGTCTCAATTTAAAAGAAAACATTAAAAATGTTCAGCCTTTTATTTCTACTAAATTGTTTTGCTTTTATACTCTCAGGTCTAAATTATGGAACTTATAGTGTTCTGGCTTTATTCACCAATAATTTATACTTCCTCCATCACTAGGTAAAGGATGGTCTTACACAAATTGCATAAAGTCAACCTCAGGTTTAAATTAACCGAGTTTTGATTCACTTCCCCTCTTTTCCCCTGAGCATACGGGAATATGGTTATTTCTCTTTTTTCTGTTTCCTTCCAACATCCACTCTTGCTTCCTCCTTTCTCTCTTTGTCATACCTCAGAGTACGTTTGTAGTGTTGTTGTCCCAGGATGAGAGACAAGGCACAGGAGATAATATCTTTTATTAGACCAACTTCTATTGGTCAAAGTTTTGCAGAGCTCTGTGTAGATTAAAACATATCACTTCCACCAACAGAAGTTGGTCAAATAAAAATATCTTACCTCCCTTTACATCTAATTTACAGCACAATGATCAAATCCTTCATTTGAGCAGAATTCCCAATATACAGCAGCAACAGAGCAAAATCTTGCAACTGCCACAACTCCCTGTTTCCCACTGACTTTTCTCAGAAATCCAGGTTTCTGAATAACAGGATTATTCACTCTGCCTAATCTATTGATGAAACAAAGAAGGAACATGATTTTGTGTGTCAAATCGGTATGATTTCGCCCTCTTTTCTTTGTTAAAGAACATAAGAAATGTAAAGCAGATGAACTACAGGCCCCATAGGAGCCTACAGAAGAATGAACAATGAAAGCTACAAAAGGTTAAAATGAAAAGACAGACTTAAAATGCAGAAAAATAAAGCAATACCTTTGCCCACATGTTGCAATAGATGACAACTAGTCGCTGAGGCGAAGCTATGAAAGAAACAGCAATGGGGAAACTAATAGGAAGCATGCTCTCTATATAAGCAGCTCTGGCTTCTGTGCTTGTCATCCTGACCCTCCCACTTTTTTCTCTGCCCAGAAATTTCCCCTTTTTCACTGCCAATCTTTTTTACTCACTTCTCCACATGCTACTGCTGGGACTCCTGACAGCACTGCATGAGACTAGTTCATACGTCATGTGCAAGGAGTCATGGAAGATGTGTCAGGTAATGTATATGGGCCTCCTTCTGATCTCACTTCCACCAGCATAAATCTTGAGTAACTCAACTAGAAGGTAGTGCAGTTACATGACTATCAAACCAATGTGAGAGGGGAATCAGGTCCTGTGTGCAGAGAGACACAATTGACACTGGTCCTTGTATGACCAATTGACCAGTCCTGTTCAACTTATTCATAAATGATCTGGAGAAAGGGGTGAGCAGTGAGGTGGTAACATTTGTGGACGATACCAAACTGTTTAAGATAGTCAAGACAGAAGCAGACTGTGAAGAACTTCAAAAAGATCTCACCAAACTGAGGGATTGGGCAACAAAATGGCAAATGAAATTTAATGTGGATAAGTGTAAACTAATGCATATCGGGAAGAATAACCCCAACTATACATACAGTATGATAGGGGCTAATTTGGCTACGACAAATCAGGAAAGAGATCTTGGAGTTATTGTGGTTAGTTCTCTGAAAACTTCCACACAAAAAGGCAAATAAGATGTTAGGGATTATTAAGAAAGGGATAGAAAATAAGAGACAGAATATCTTACTGCCCCTGTATAAAACTATGGTACGCCCTTATCTTGAATACTGTGTACACATGTGGTCTCCTCACCTCAAAAAAGATATTTTGGCCTTGAAAAGGGTTCAGAAAAGGGCAACTAAAAAGATTAGGGGTTTGGAACAGGTCCCATATGAAGAGAGGCTAAGCGACTGGGACTTTTCAGTTTAGAAAAGAGGAGACTGAGGGGGGATATGATAGAGGTATATAAAATCAAGAGTGGTGCAGAGAGGACGAATAAAGAAAAGTTATTTATTAGTTCCCATAATAGAAGAACTATAGGACACCAAATGAAATTAATGGGTAGTAGGTTTAAAATTAATAAAAGAAAGTTCTTCTTCACACAGCGTGTAGTCAACCTGTGGAACTCCTTGCCAGAGGAGGCTGTGAAGTCTAGGACTATAACAGAGTTTAAAGAGAAACTAGATAATTTCATAGAGGTTAGGTCCATAAAAGGCTATTAGCCAGGGGATAGAAATGGTGTCCCTGGTCTCTGTTTGTCAGGTAGTGGTAACCTTTTTGTACCTAAGTGGGTTGCTGCACCTCAGACAAGGATGCCTCTTTCCAGGTAAGGGTAGGCATCATTCACACCATAGAATCATAGAGATGCAGGACTGGAAGGGACCTCATTAGGTCCTCTCATTCAGGGTGAGAGGCTTGCAAAACTTTTGGTGGTGTCCAGACTGCCCAGAGTCCACATCCCCTTTCCCACTCAAACTTCCACCCCCGCCCCCACCTGCCTAAGGCGCTGAGGAGTTTGGGTGGAGGAGGAGTGTGGGCAGGGCCATCCTGGGGCGGGGGGGGGGGAGAACACAGGGTCTTGGGCAACTCCCTAGTGCCCCAGGCATGAGGCCCAGGAGAACTTCCCCACAGCAGGCCCCACCCCACCTCTGCTCCCTCCTACCCTGCTCCATTCCCACCCTTCCCCTGCCCTGCCCCCTCATCAAAGCCCCATCCCCAGAGCAATGCAAGCTAGGGATGTTAAATATTGGTTAACTGAATAGTTGATTAATCTCATGAATTCTTATGGGTTCGTTGACTATTCTATAGCAGCCCCTGTCTAGGGAGAGGGCCCTGAGCTCCCAGACCCAGAACAAGCCAGGACTGAGCTGGGCTGCCTGCCCGCTTGGCTCCTAATACACTTTAAATGCAGAGCTGCAGCAGGGGTAGGTCCAGGACCCAGTGCAAGCTGGGACTGAGCTGGGCTGCTGGCCAGCTTGCCAAAAAATGTCCTGGCAAGGGATGGGGTGGGGAAGAAATGCAGGTAGTTTATAGCACTAACCTATATGCTTTTGCTTATCGGTTAATCGGCTATACTATTACATCCCTAATGCAAGCTGGGGGATTGTTGGGGGGAACTGGCGCGGGCGGCAGCAGGGGTCAGCCCTCTCCTGCACTCACTGTGGCAGTGCAAGCCAGAGCAGTGCAGCCAACTGCTTCACCCCACTATCCTTCCCAGCCCACTGTGCTTCACTTCTCCACAGTGATGGAAAGTGGAGTGCCCTAGGGCTTGGGCTGGGGCACTCTGCTTCCTGCTGCGGCTGTCAAGTGGAGCACAGTGGGCTGGGGGGAGTACAGTGGGGTGGAGCAGAGGGGATTGCCAAGTCGCCCTGGATCCCACTGCTGCTGTGAGTGCAGAAGAAGGGGAGAAGGTCCCCATGCTGCTGCCCCATGCCAGGCCCCTCCCTCCAGGTACCTCCCTGATTGAGGCAGCTAGCATGGGCCCTGTCTCCCCCAAAAGCCTGGGTTCTGGGACGGCCCCCCGAACCATCCTATGAACGGGGCAGCTGTGGGTGTGGGCTCTGGCAGGGAGTTTGGCTGCTGGGTGCAGGCTCTGGACCGGAGAGGCAGATTGGGAGACAAAAAGGGGCAGATTCAGTGAAGAAGTTTAGGTGCAGGTGGGATGAGAGGTAGAGCTTTGGGAGGCTTGGATGAATGTGGGGGTCTGGGGTGCCGGTTCTGGGAGGCAGTTTGGGTGCTGGTGGGGATCTGGGGTGCAGACTCAAGAAGGTAATATGGGTGCTGGCTCTGGCCTGAAGTGATGGAAAGGGTTCTGGGTGCAGGCTCTGGGAGGGAATTTGGGAATAGGATGGGATGTGGGAGCAGAGGATATAGTTTCTTTTGGTATTCCTCAGTGGGATCAGAGGAAAGAGGCCTGTAGAATATGGTGTTGGGGGGACATTTCAACCTACCTGGGCACTCAGTCATGGGTTGAAAAGTAGCCATTCTTATACAAAGGAATTTCATCACCCAGTTACAACCAGAAACTGCAGAACTGGATTCTGTTATTTCCACTCTAACTCATCTGATGAAGTGGGTTTTACCCAGGAAAGCTCACGATCCTATGTATTTTTGTTAGTCTCTAAAGTGCCATAAGACTACTCATTGTTTTGGCTAAAAGAACAGAAACAAAACAAAGAAAAAAATGTAAAGTCATCACAATATATGTCCTTTCTGTTAATGCAGTTCTCTCCTACATAATTACAGTTGCCTCTGTAGACTAAAAACAGTTACCAACTACACACACCAGAGTATACTACAGTCATCCATACCCTTCTATGAGCCACTGAATATGCTGAGGGTTTCCTTACAATCCTGACATTGAACCTTGTAAATCGCATCAGCCTACCTCATCTAACTGAACCATTTTTGTTTTCAAAAACTGACAAAAGTTATCAAGCCATATCACAACAGATAAATGGTCAGCTATTTATGATGGCAGAGGACTGGGGAAAATGTATCAATGTAATCCTCATATTGCTTTTAAATATGGCTCCGTAGCTCAGTGGTTAGAGCACTGACCTGATAAACCACAGGTTATGAGTTCAACTTTCATTGGGGCCTTGCTGCTCATTCCCTCCAATAGGGAGAAATTAATAGAACTTGGATTTTTTTCAGTTAAAAATTATAATAATAAAATTATTAGGTAGCATGTTTAAAACAAACAAAAGGAAGTATTTCTTTATACAGCTATAGTCAACCTGTGGAACTCCTCGCCAAAGGATGATGCGAAGGCCAGGACTATAACACCATTCAAAAAAGACCTAAACAAATTCATGGAGGAGAGGTCCATCCATGGGTATTAGCTAGGAATGGTGTTCCTAGCCTCTGTTTGTCAGAAGCTGGGATTGGGAAACGGGATAGATCACTTGGAGTATGTCTAAACAGCAGGGCTATTTCAGGATATCAGAGGTATCCTGAAATAGCTACCCCATGTCTTTTAAACATGCTCATTCTTTCAAAATATTTTTCAAAGTAATGGGCACGCTATTTCGGCATCCCTGTAACTGTCATTCCACGAGAGTTAAGGGATGTGTTGAAATAGCGCATTATTTCAAAATTTGGTGCTGTTTAGATGCACCGAATTTTGAAATAAGCTATTTCAAAATACAATTGAAATAAGATATGCAATCTGCAGAGCTTCAATTGGTATCTTATGTCAAGTTTAGGTTGCTGTGTGGACACACCCTTGATGATGACCTCTTCTGTTTCATTCCCTCCAGGGCAGTGGTTCCCAAACTTTTCGGCATCAGACTCCCCTTTTGATTTTTGAGAAGCCCTCACACCCCCCACTTCTTTTTTACCATCATCCAACACCCCTTTTAACAAAAAAATCAATTCATAATTTAAAATTAAAAATAAACACAAAAACTTAGCAATTGGCGCCCCTGCCTGCACAGCCATCAATGGCTGTGACGTCATCATGGGGTGCCCCGGCGCCCCATGATGTCATCATCAGGTGCCCAGACCAGCAGCGCCCTAGGCAGCTGCCTAGCTCGCCTAGGCTGACGGGCCGCCCCTGTATGGGAAGGGATGAAAAGTGCAAACTCTGGGGGGGAATTTAGGTGCAGGAGGAGGTGGAGAAGGGGCTGCTGGCTCAGGGAGAGATCTCCAGGCTGGAGAGTGTTGCGGTCAGATGTAGGGTTGGGGTGCTGAGCAAACCACAGGTTTGTGGACATGAGGGTGCAGGAGTTCAGGTTGGGGTATGTGAGGGGCAGGAGGGTTGGGAGTATGATGGGCACAGGACACAGATTTGCAGTGTGTGGAGTGTGCACTAGTGTTGTGGCAGAAGACTGGAGATGTGAGAGGCTCAGGACAAGGGGTTCCAGTGTATGATAGGCTCAGGGTTGGAGGTGTGTGGGGGGGAGATGCAGGGATGTTATGATGCTGCAGCCAGATGGGGGTTTGGCCCCCAATTGGGGGCTTGTTAGCCAGGCTTAATTTTTAAATAAAATATGTCCAACACAAACGCTTCAGCATTGTCTTTATTTATGGGAGGGACAGAGAACCTGTTTTGGGTCAGGGGGTCACTAACACACCGAAAAATCAGTCACGGACCACACAAGTGAGATGAAAAAAAAAATCCCTCCAAGCCCCTCTGATGTGACCCCAGACACCTCCCTCCCCTGGCACCCCAACCCCATGGGGGGAGAGTAGGTAGAACTGAGCTTCAAGGCCTCAGGCCAGATTAACTCTTCTGGGGTTCCAGGGTAACTGGAATTTGTGGGCCCCTCTACACCCTGAGGTGGGGCCAAAAATGAGGGTTCCAGTGTGCCAGACAGGGGATCCGGTGTGCCTGTGAGTGGGATAGGGATGGGGTGCAAAATCTGGGTGGAAAATAGGGTGCAAGAGCAAGCTGGGGTGGATGTCTGGCCAGGAGGGAGGGGTCAGGAGCAGGCTGCTGGTGGGTGTCTGTCTCTGAGGCAGAGGCAGGGTGCTGGTGGTGTCTGGGCAGGGTGCAGGATAGGGTCTGGCCAGGGGACACTGGGCAGGGTGCTGGTGGGGCCCTGAACAGGGGGGCAAGTGGGGCCCTGGGCAGGGGGCAGGGTGCTGGTGGGCCCTGGGCAGGGTACTCGTGGGGGTCTGGGCAGGGGAGCAGGGTACATGTGAGGGTCTGGGTGAGGGGAGGGAACAGCTAGGCTGGTACCTTGGAGTCCTGCAGCTGCACACCAGGTCCGGGGTCTCAGGAAGTGCGTGCTCTGCTTCCCCTCCCCAAACAGCTGGCATGCTTCCTGAAAAGCCATGTCTGTTCTGTACCAGCGACTTCCTTCTGCCTGCTGCCTTCCTGCGTGGGAGGGGTGGGGATTTGGAGTCCCAGGTACACGCCAGCTCCAACTGCTCAGGTAGCATGCGGGGAGCAAGGAGCAAGGGGCAGGAAGCACACTGGCTGTTTGGGGAAGGGAAGCAGCACATGCGCTTCCTGAGACACCGACTCTGGCATGCAGCTGCAGGACTTCCCCCCCACACACACACACTCTGCAGGAAGCTGGCACTACCTCCATTTTTGCAGGCGGTAATGCCAGTGTGGGCTCTTTTTTGGGATGGATTGAGTGGGGGGGGCTGAGTTGCCTTGCCCCCTCCCTGGAATTTCTTCATGTCCCCCAGGGGGGGGGGCGCACCCCCCAGTTTGGGAACCTATGCTCTAGGGCACCTTGCATTGACTATCCTGTCAGAAGACACGATACAGAGCTAGATGGACCTTTGGTTTGACCCAGTATGGCCTGGGAGAGAGATCTTGGAGTCATTGTGAACAGTTCTCTGAAAACATCCACTCAATGTGCAATGACAGTCAAAAAAGCAAACAGAATGTTAGGAATCATTAAAAAAGGGATAGAGAATAAGACAGAAAATATCTTAATGCTCCTAGATAAAACCATAGGATGCCCATATCTTGAATACTGTGTACAGATGTGGTCGCTTCATCTCAAAAAAGATATATTGGCATTGGAAAAGGTTCAGAGAAAGGCAAAAAAAAAAGGGGGGGGGGTTGGAATGGGTCCCATATGAAGAGAGATTAAAAAGACTTGAACTTTTCATTTTAGAAAAGAAGAGACTAAGGGGGGTGTCACGTTGCTGGATCTTGAGGGGAGCAGCCAGATCACTGATGCACCCATAGGTGGGGGTGTTGCCCCCAAAAATGGTATAGAAGGGGGCCATGTGAGGTATTGAATAGAAGCTTATTATCTGATAATCCTATGTACGCTGTTCATGTGTTTGTATAATGTCTGTGTGTGCAATTATTAGCATGTACTTGTATGGACACTGAAGATTTCCCTGCATGTGGTTAAGCATTGGGCAGGGCTGAGCCTGTGGACATGCTAATTACCGAGGCCCTGTGGAACAATGGCTCTCAATGGGCCAAGGTCACACCCAAAGAATGGGGGCTGTCACCTGAGAGCAGCCAGCAGGGAACACAGAGAGGCTGAGGACCAGGTGACCTGCTGCATACCAGAAGAGGCCAGGAAGGAGGTATAAAGAGGCCATGTGGTCGATGCCATTTTGTTCTCAGCTCAGCACTTCATCCCAGAGGCAGCATTGCAGGGATCGAAGAGCCTGGAAGACCTGTGAACCCATCCTGATGCTAGGATGTGCAACAAGAACTTTTAAACCAGCAGCTGCAACATCTCTGCTAGAGCCTGCATCTAGGACTGGGAGATTCGGTGCATGTAATGTACTATTCTTTAACAACCTTACTCTCATGCTTTTCTTTCTTGTGTTAATAAACCTTTAGTTGTTAGATGCTAAAGGATTGGCCCAGCGTGATTTGTGGGTAAGGTCCAAAGGATAAATTGGCCAGAGATCTGTGGCTGGTTTCCTGGAACCGGACAGAACTTGTTCGGGGTAGGTGGGATTGGGTGCTAGGACCCCCCACCTGTGTATGAGGCCCGGGGCCATTTGGGGCACGGATATTGCTGGGGTGTCAGAGGGGTTTTGCTCGTGAGGCTTCAGGCAGACTGCTGAAGCGCTCTGTGGGACTGGTTAGTGGCCTGTTTGGAGAGGTCACCAGTCTGGAGGCTGTAAGGAGCCCCGGATTTGAGCAATTCGCCCTGAGCGGACGCCCTCAGCTGTGTCCAGACACGGCCCGGTCCGTCACAGGGGGATATGACAGAGGTCTATAAAGTCATGACTGGTATGGAAAAAGTGAATAAGGAAAAGTTATTTACTTATTCCCACAATATCAGAACTAGGGGTCATGAAATGAAATTCATAGCAGCAGGTTTAAAACAAACAAAAGGAAGTACTTCTTCACACAGCACACAGTCAACCTGTGGAACTCCTTGCCAGAGGATGTGGTGAAGGCTAGGCCTTTAACAGGGTTCAAAAAAGAACTAGATAAATTCATGGAGGTTAGGTCCATCAATGGCTATTAGCCAGGATGGGTAGGAATGGTGTCCTTAGCCTCTGTTTGTCTGGAGGTGGGTGACAGGGGAGAGATCACATGAGGATTACCTGGTGTGTTCCCTCCCTCTGGGGCATCTGGTATTGGCCACTGTTGGCAGACAGGACACTGGGCTAGAGAGCCGTTGGTCTGACCCACTATGGCCATTCTTGTGTTCTTATGTTCTTATGACCCTCCCAAACCTCTGGTCCCTCCAGAGGGGCACACACACTTGCTTGTTCACTAGGGAACAAAGCCCCAAAATGGGATGGTACAAGAGGGTCAACCACCATTGCTCTCGTTGCCCTTGAGCTGCATCTTCTGAGCTTTGTCTCCAGGAGGCTCAGCATAGAATCCGAGCCCATTGGTGTATATTTATAGTAACTTTGTGGGCTCTCAAAGGATTTTACAGAAGATGAGAACTCTCATAATCCACAGTTTATAAGGCAACCTTTTTGACTGCAGGCACAGGGTGAAATTTTACCTTGGCCAGAGGCTCATGCAAGAAATATACATCACTTAAGGGTTTAAATAGGACTTAAATGGAGCAGAAGCCTTGTACTCTCTCTCTGGGCATGGGGTGAACTTCTTCATTGGTCTCCAGCCACATTGATTTCTGATATACCATACTTTCCTTCTGCATTATCATTTGTAGGACACATTGTTCAGCACTTTGAGAAAATGACTTCAGTGGAGTTTTACCAGTAATAGATATTTAACCATTTAAGGTTTAAAAGTCCATTTCACATAAGTGGAACTGCGTTATATAAAAGTAAATTTAAACTTAGAGGACTGACAAAGGCTCACCTCTTTGACAAAGGGAATCCTCTCCTTTGATATAAAGCAAATAGTTTTGCAGTTTTGGTAGAAAACTGCACATAAGCAACCATACTGGAAAGGCAAAAATTAACTAGTTTAATTTCACTTTCAACAGCTGAGACAGCTACATATCAGTTGCATGCTAATTACGGGCAAAGGCTTTTGGCTGCCAATGTTCTCTAGTGGCTTGTCTCCAGCTGACACATCATATTTTTCTTCAACTGCATGCTCTTCATTTCACCATAGCTGTCTTATGGGAAACTCCGCCTGCATTTCTAAACACACACAGGGAACTGCATGTAGATAACAAAGAACCCGTCCCTGAATCTTATGCTTTTGGCATGAAATACACAATTTTACTTTGTTACAGGTCACCTATATTCTTGTGTCTCTGCTCATTGGTTGTGACAATAGAATTACATGGACGCAAATGCTTATAAGCTCTGTTGCTATTAGCGCTGTTAGAATATAACCAATTAACTGTTTAACCAACAAGCATCAACTTATTGGTTAATGGTATCGGTTACACTGCGCTGGCACCCAGAGAGGCAGAGAAGCTTTGCTACAACAGGGCAGAGAAGCCTCTTTCCCAGGAGCTTTGTTCTCAGGGAGCCCACAGAATGTGTAACCATGTAACCACTAAGGCTGTGTCTACACTGGGCCACTTATTCCGGAAAATCAGCCACTTTTCCGGAATAAGCTGCGAGCTGTCTACACTGGCCCTTGAATTTCCGGAAAAGCAACAATGCTCTACTGTACAAAATCAGCCGCTATTCCGGAAAAACTATTCTGCTCCCGCTCGGGCATAAGTCCTTATTCCGGAACACTGTTCTGGAAAAGGGCCAGTGTAGACAGCCCAGTAGTCTTTTCCGGAAAAGCGCGTCTACATTGGCCACAGACGCTTTTCCGGAAAAACTGAAAATGGAATAGTATTCCGTTTTAAGCATTTCCGGAAATTCATGCCAGTGTAGACACAGCCTCTGAATTTGAATTGGTTACACCTTTATTACATGATTTTTAACATCCCTAGTTGCTCTATTTTGAGATATCTAATACATTTGCTGGGATATTTTACGCATATCGTAGGGATAGGAATGTTGCCATATTTTGGACATGTCATGTAGATTATCTGTGAATGATAATCTACATGAGATAATCATGGATAACTCTGTAGCATTGAATTTCCAAAAGGACAACTTCACAAAAATGAGGAGGAAAATAGAAAGGAGCATAAACTCTGGCAAATGAAGTGTAAAAATATAATTAGGAAGACCAAAAAAAGAATTTGAAGAACAGTTGGCCAAAGACTCAAAAACTAATAGCAATTTTTAAAAGCACAACGGAAACAGGAAGCTTTCTAAACAGCCAGTGGAGCCACTGGGTGATTGAGATGCTAAATGAGCAGGGCTCGACTAATAATGAAGTCTACTCACCCATGGCAAGTTGATTGCAACCAGGAAGAGGCGGGTTCGGGCGATCTGTGCATGCGCAGAACAATCCGCGCATGCACAGATCGCTGGACAGCGCAGTTGGCGAACTGGGCTAAAATCAGATGAGATCAGGCGAGTTGGGTAAGATTAGATGAGAAACAATCAAATAGAAAAGAGTCTAACACATCAGGAAATGACAGAAAGATAAATAGTAAAAATTTAAAATTTGTAAAGTGCTTATACACAAATGCTAGAAGTTTAAATAATAAGATGGGTGAACTAGCGTGCCTCATTAAAGGCATCACAGAAACATGGTGGAATGAGGACAATCAATGGGACACAGTCATACCAGGGTACAAAATATATCAGAAGGATAAAACAGGTCATGCTGGTGGGGGAGTGGTACTATATGTGAAAGAAAATGTAGAATCAAATGAAGTAAAAATCTTAAATGAACCAAAATGTTCCATAGAATCTCTATGGACAGTAATTCCATGCTCTAATAATAAGAATATAGCTGTAGGGATATATTATCAACCTCCTGACCAGGATAGTGATTATGACTATGAAATGCTCAGGGAGACTAGAGAGGATATCAAAATAAAGAACTCAGTAATAGTGGGGGATTTCAACTATCTCCATATTGACTGGGTACACATCACCTCAGCATGGGATGCAGAAATAAAATGTCTTGATACCTTAAATGACTGCTGCTTGGAGCAACTGGATCTGGAACCCACTAGGGGAGAGGCAATTCTTGATTTAGTCCCAAGTGGAGTGCAGGCTGTGGTCCAAGGGGTAAATATAATTGGACTGCTTGGAAATAGTGACCATAATGTAATAAAATTTAAAATCCCTGTGGCAGGAAAAACACTTCAGCAGCCCAACACTGTGAAACTTAATTTCAGAAAGGGGGACCACACAAAAATAAGGAGGTTAGCTAAACAGAAATTAAAAGGCATAGTAACAAAAGTAAAATCCCTGAAAGCTGCATGGAAACTTTTCAAAGACACCATAATAGAGGCCCAACTTAAATGTATACCCCAATTAAAAAAATGCAGTAAGAGAACAAAAAAGTGCTACTGTGGTTTAACAACCAAGTAAAAGAAGCGGTGACAGATAAAAAGGCATCATTTAAAAAGTGGAAGTTAAATCCTTGCGAGGAAAATAGAAATGAACATAAGCTCCATCAAATTAAGTGTAAAAAAATAAGAAAAGCTAAAAAGGAGTTTGAAGAACAGCTAGCCAAAACATCAAAAAGTAATAGCAATAGCAGTTTTTTAAGTACACCAGAAGCAGGAAGCCTGCTAAATAAGCAGTGTGGCCCCTGGACAATCGAGATGCCAAAGGAGCACTCAAAGACAATATGGTCATTGTGGAGAAACCAAGGGTATGTTCAATCTAGGGAGGCTAATGAGGGCGACCGAAATTGCAAATGAAGTGCAGGATTTAAATATCCTGCGCTTCATTCGTGTGTTCCCGGCCGGTCGCCATTTTAGAAATTGACTAGCCCGAAGTAACTGCCCGCATCTATACGTGGCAATGAAACTGGATTCCGAATTAAAGCCCTAAATCAAATTAGCTGGTATTCCTCCTGCAATGAGGTTTACCAGCTAATTCAAATCCCGGGCTTCATTTGCAAGTGTGGTATGCCTACATTACCCCACTAGTTCGAACTAGCGAGGTAGTGTAGACATACCCCTAGAGCTTTTTGAGTGGGTCAACAAACATGTGGACAAGGAGGATCCAGTATACTTAGATTTCCAGAAAGCCTTTGACAAGGTCTCTAACAAAAGGCTCTTAAGTAAATTAAGTTGTCAAGGGATAAGAGGGAAGTTCCTCTCTTGGACTGATAACTGGTTAAAAGATAGGAAACAAAGGTTAGGAATAAATGGTAAGTGTTCAGGATGGAGAGAGGTAACTAGTGGTGTCCCCAAATGGACCAGTCTTATTCAATCTATTTATAAATGATCTGGAGAAAGGGGTAAACAGTGAGGTGGCAAAATTTGCAGATGATACCAAACTGCTTAAGATATTTAACACCAAAGCTGACTGTGAAGAGCTTCAAAAAGATCTCACTAAGCTAAGTGATTGGGCAACAAAATGACAAATGAAATTTGATGTTGATAAATGTAAAGTAATGCACATTGGAAAAAATAATACCAACTGTACATACAATATGATAATTTAGTTATAACTACTCAAGAAAGAGAGCTTGGAGTCATTGTGGATAGTTCTCTGAAAACATCCACTCAATGTGCATTTGCAGTCAAAAAAGCAAACAGAATGTTAGGAATAATTAAAAAAGGGATAGAGAAAAAGACAGAGAACATCTTATTGCCTCTATATAAAACCATGGTATGCCCACATCTTGAAAACTGCATACAGATGTGGTTGCCTCATTTCAAAAAAGGCATTGGAAAATATTCAGAAAAGAGTAACAAAAATGACTAGGGGTTTGGAACGGGTCCCATATTAAGAGAGATTAAAAAGATTGGGACTTTTCACCTTAGAAAAAAGGAGGCTGGGGGGGGGGGGTATGATAGAGGTCTATACAATCATGACTGGTGTGGAAAAAGAGAATAAGGAATAGTTATTTACTTATTCCCACAATACAAGAACTAGGGGTCACCAAATGAAATTAATAGGCAGTAGGTTTAAAACAAACAAAAGGAAGTATTTCTTCACTCAGTGCACAGTCAGCTTGTGGAACTCCTTGCCAGAGGCTGTGGTAAAGGTCAGGACTATAACAGGATTCAAAAAAGAGCTTGCTAAATTCATGGGCAGGGATAGCTCAGTCATTTAAGCATTGGCTTGTTAAACCCAGGGTTGTGAACTCAATCCTTGAGTGATCTGGGGCAAAATCTGTCAGGGATGGTACTTGGTCCTGGTGTGAAGGCAGGGGACTGGACTTGATGACCCTTCAAGGTCCCTTCCAGTTCTAGGAGATAGGCATCTCCATTTAAAAAAAAAGTCCATTAATGGGCTATTGGGTAGGAATGGTGTCCTTAGCTGTCAGAGGTGTGTAATAGGGAGGGGATTTCTTGAAGATTCCCTGTTCTGTTCACTGCCTCTGGGGCATCTGGCATTGGTCACTGTTGGAAGACAGGATACTGGACTAGATGGACCTTCTGACCCAGTATGGCAGTTCTTATGTTAAAAGATAGGGTGGGTATAAATGGTAAGTTTTCAGAATGGAGAGAGGTAAATAGTGGTGTCCCCCAGGAGTCTGTTCTGGAAATAGTCTTTTTCAACATATTCATAAATGATCTGGAAAAAGCAGTAAACAGTCAGGTGGCCAAATCTGCAGATGATACAAAACTACTCAAGATAGTTAAGTCCCAGGCAGATGGCAAAGAGCTACAAAAAGATCTCTTAAAACTGGGTGACTGAGCAACAAAATAGCAGATGAAAGTCAATGTTAATAAATGCAAAGTAATAAACATTGGAAAACATAATACCAACTATAGATATAAAATGAAAGGGTCTAAATACCTGTTACCATTCAAGAAAAAGATTTTTGATTCACTGTGGATAGTTCTCTGTAAACATTCACTCAATGTGTTCTGTTAGCAACAGTCAAAAAAGCTAACAGAATGTTGGGGAACATTAAGAAAAGGATAGGTAATAAGATAGAAAATATCATATTGTCTCTATGTACATTCACGGTACACCCACAGGTTAAATACTGCATGTAAATGTAGTAGCCCCATCTCAGGATATGTATTAGAATTGGAAAAGGTTCAGAAAAGAGCAACAAAAATTATTAGGGGTATGGAACGGCTTCTGTATGAGGAGAGATTAATACGGCTTGGACTTTTCAGTTTGGAAAAGAGACAACTGAAGGGGAATATGATTGAGGTCTATAAAATCATGACTAGAGTAGAGAAAGTAGATAAAGTGCTATTTACTCCTCTCACAACACAAGAACTAAGGTTCACCTAATGAATTTAATAGGCAGCTGGTTTAAAACAAAGGAAAGTATTTCTTCACACAGTGCGTAGTCAACCTTTGGAGCTCCCTGCCAGAGGATGTTGCGAAGGCCAAGACTATAACAGAATTCAAAAAATAAGTAGGTAAGTTCATGGAGAATAGGTCATCAGAAGTTGGGAATGAGCAACAGGTCACTTGGTTACCCATTCTATTCATTCCCTCTGAAGCATCTGGCATTAGCCACTGAAGGAAGACACGGTACTGGTCTGATCCAGTATGTCCATTCTTACATAATGATCAGAATTAATTTTATAACTCTACAATTAACAAATGTACAACTATAAATCACTGGATTCTTTAATTCATGTCATAAGCAGGCCTCCTATTTTCAAAGTGGCAGCAGGGTGAAACTGATGAGCTAGCCTATTTGAGTAGACTACCTCAGAAGGGAACAAGAAAAGAGGCACTTGCATTGACTGCACCACATACGACAGCCTGAAATGTTTAATTTTTGAAATAGTGTAAAATACTGAAGGGAAAATTCCCTTACTCATGTGGCTCTGTTATTCACTTAGTTGCAAAACTGAGGACAGCTGAAACAAAAACTATAGGTTACTTGCAACATCTCCGCTTCCCATTTCCAACTTCTTAAAAACAAGTATCAGAATCATCATGCCCCATGCCAGTAAGTATTTACACAGGGCAGTGCACTAATTCCAGGATAGGTTCTTTATACATATACAATAGCACATATGTATAAAGAGGCTGCCTTTTAAAAATGATTTAAATGTACAACTATCACTAACTATGATATAGCCAGTACTGGTTACAAATGGGAACTAGATGAGCCTGTAACATTTTGTGCATAGCATCTTGTCCAAATGTCACTGAGCAATAATCTCAACAGAACTGAATACATAGTTTTCACCTAAGAACAGAGGTGAGTTTGAGGTGAGCCAAAGAGTGCTTTGTTGGACTACTAAGAGAATTCATTTAACAGTGCTTATGGAACAGTGTGACTTGCCCTAAGAGAACAGTGACTGACAGCAAAAGGTGACCCCACAATTCCATGAAACTCCAACCCAACTTTGTGAAAGTCTTACTCACAGAATTAAATGGTTGAACCCAATCATAATAAATTACTTCTCCAATTTCAGCTAAGAAGGCGAAGATAATTAATATTAATTAGCCCTAACTCTTTGTTAATCTAAAGAAATATACAGTGTACTGACTAGTACCAATAGTAGGAGCATAGCTGAAGCCTGTCTTTTTATATGTGCTGTAGGTTCTGGTACAATGAGGACAACATTTGTTGAACAAACACACTGAGATGCCAGAAGCAGCTCCATATAGGGTATGTCTAGACTACATGCCTCTGCGGACAGAGGCATGTAAAATAGGCTGCCCAACACAGTCAATGAAGTGGGGATTTAAATATCCCTGGCTTCGTTCAAATAAAAATGGCCACCACGCTGTGCTGGTTCAGCTGATTGTTGGCACAGCGCGGCAGTCAAGACGCAGATCGGTCGACAGGGGAAGCCTTTGTCGACCTTTCCTGTAAACCTCATTTCATGAGGCATAAGGGAGAGGTTGACAAAGGCTTCCCCTGTCAACTGATCTGCGTCTTGACTGCTGCACTATGCCGACAATCAGCTGAGCCGGCATGGCGTGACGGCTATTTTTATTTTAACGAAGCTGGGATATTTAAATCTCCGCTTCATTGACAATGTCGGGTAGCCTATTTTACATGCCTCTGTCGGCAGAGGCATGTAGTCTAGACCTACCCATACAATGTATATTTTAAGGCCATAAAAATGCTGCAGGCATAAGAACATAAGTACATAAGAACAGATATACTGGGTCATACCAATGGTGCATCTAGTCCACTAGCCTGTCTGCCAACAGTGGCCAATACCAGATGCCCTAGAGGGCACTGAACTTTATGGTCTATCTAGGAACATTCAAGTAATATGAGAAAAAATGTTATATTTTGTAGCTATATATGATAAGAGGATATGTACATTTCTACTAACACTGAAGGCCTATATACTATCTATCTTTGAATGAGTATAAAGTGCCCAAACAGTATTGCTTAATTTTCAAACTGCTTTGCAATAAGACTGACAGTGTGTGAGTTATGGTCTAACAACATGGCATGTCCTGATGGTTCATAGAATCATAGACTCATAGGGCTAGCAGAGACCTCAGGAGGTCATTGAGTCCAGCCCATGCCTAAAGCAGGACCAATCCCAACTAAATAATCCCAGCCAGGGCTATGTCAAGCCAAGACCTAAAAACCTCTACAGATGGAGATTCCACCACCTCCCTAGGTAACCCATTCCAATACTTCATCACCCTCCTAGTGAAATAGTTTTTCCTAGTATCCAACCTGGACCTTTCCCACCACAACTTGAGATCATTGCTCCTTGTTCTGCCATCTGTCACTACTGAGAACAGCCTCTCTCCATCCTCTCTGGAACCTTCCTTCAGGAAATTGAAGGCTGCTATCAAATCCTCCCTCACTCTTCTCTTTTGCAGCCTAAATAAGCCCAAATCCCTCAGCCTCTCCTTGTAGTTCATATGCTCCAGCCCCCTAATCATTTTGGTTGCCCTCCGCTAGTCCCTCTCCAATGTGTCTACATCCTTTCAGTAGTGGGGGGCCCAGAAGTGGATCAATACTCCAAATGTGGTCTCACCAGTGCCGAATAAAGGGGAATAATCACTTCTCTAGAACTGATGCCAATGCTTCTCCTATGTCATTAGCCTTCTTGGCTACAAGGGAACACTTGATTCATATCCAGCTTCTCATCCACTGTAATTCCCAGGTCTTTTTCTGCTGAACTGCTGCCTAGCCAGTTGGTCACAGACTGTAACAGTGTTTGGGATACTTCCATCCCAACAGCAGGACTCTGTACTTGTCCTTGTTGAATCTCATCAGATTTCTTTTGGCCTAGTCCTCTAATCTGTCTACATTACTCTGGACCCTATCCCTGCCCTCCAGCATATCTACCTCTCCCCCTATCTTAGTGTCATCTGCAAACTTGCTGAGGGTGCAATCCATCCCCTTATCCAGGTTATTAAGAAAGATGTTGAACAAAACTGGCCCTACAAATGAACCTTGGGGCACTCCACTTGAAACCGACCATCAACCAGACATTGAACCATTGATCACTACCTGTTGGGCCTGACAATCTAGCCAGCTTTCTATCCACCTTACAGTCCACTTATCTAATCTATACTTCCTTTACTTGCTGTCAAGAAGATTGTGGGAGACCATAACAAAAGCTTTGCTAAAGTCAAGGTATATCACATCCACTGACTTCGCAACGTCCATAGAGCTGGTTATCTTATTATAGACGCTAATCAGGTTGGTCAGGCATGACTTGCCATTGGTGAATCCATGTTCACTATTCCTGATCACTTTCCTCTCTTCCAAGTGCTTCAGAATGGTTATTAGGAATAGACTAAAGAATGAGTGTTGAAGATCATAATTCATGCTGAGGAAAGTCTTAGCATGATTAAATATTAATTTCTGAAGAGAAAACATTCAGCATTAGACAAATATTTGCATGATGAAGAAATAACTGCTAAAATTAGAAGAAATGTTACATTTGAGGCAACACAGTAGAGCCCGCATTTGTCCAAACTTCCATTTTTGGCTTTCTGTATTAACAGAAAATTCAGCACGCACACAAGATCATTAGAAAGCATTAAAATATAATCCCCTTCTTTATTTACTGCCTACATGAAACATTGCTCTTAGTACAAAATACCAGTTTTTTAAAATGCAGAAATTATAATCTTAAGCAACTCAAATAATATTGCTGTTTATGTAGCTTAAAATGATCATTTCTGCATTTTTAAAAACTGGCACTCTTTTCTAGAGGTATGGTTTGTCTATGCTGTACACAAAGAAGGGCTGCGATTTTAGTACTTGTCTGGGAGGAGTCAGCTGTTTTAAAAGCCTATATCTTAAAGTAACAGCTGTATCTTAAAGTAACAAATAGAAAACTCATTCCCCATTCTCCTGATTATATGCAGTTTTCGATAACCAGTTTTGTCCCAGTTAGATCAGATAAAGAGAGTTCTCCTGTAGTTTCAAATACTTAATGTTTCAGGTATAAAACTTTCTAGAGGAACATTTAAACAAACAAATGATTTATTTTAAAAATTAATTTGATATTCATAAGGGTAGATTGCAGATCGTTTTTCCTTAAAGCCACTCATCTTTCACCGTAGGCACTGACACAAGTATAAGGACAGTATATTTCTCTACTTTTTAATCTTTCACTTATTTCACAAAATAAAGGGATTTACTCTTTGATTTCAACAGAAATAAGAACTACATGCATGAAAATGTTGCAGGTTCTAGCTATATTTGAGCTTATATAACACTATATTTACTTATAGCCTTTCCATTGCAGTGCCTCTAAGACCAGCCTCTAGGTCAGAGGTGGGCAATAATTTTTGAAGGGGGGCCACCTGACAAATTTCAGAAGTGGTCGTGGGCTGACCTGGAAGGGGCAGAGCCTTGAGCAGAAGTGGCAGGGTTGAGAGCTACCCTACTGGGAGCTTTGCTTGGCCTGGCTTCTGGCCAATGGAAGGAACCTCGAGCAGATGGGAGGGTGCTGGGGGCTAGCCTCCTCCCAGAGTTGTCTGGGATGGTGGCTTAGAATTCACAATACCGGCAGCTCCTGTCCCACACTGTTAATCTGTTGCCTGGCAGCCACCAGGCAGGCACAAGCCCTTTGAACGGAAGCAGTTGAAAGGGCTCGCACCTCCTGGGCAACGGGCCAGTGGAACTAAGAGCTGCGAGCCCTTCCAATTGCTTCTGTTTAAAGGGCTTGCGCTTGCTGAGTGGCTGTCAGGCAATGCAGCCACCCAGCAGGTGCAAGCCATTTAAATAGGAGCAGTTGAAAGGGCTTGTGTGTCTCAGCTCCCTAACAACATGCTAGAAGCACTGGGAGCTGCGAGCCCTTTTAACTGTTTCTATTTAAAGGGCTCTCGTGTTCCCTGAAGTTGCCAGGCAACACATTGCCCGACATGCATGGGGAAGGCATGAGCTCTTTAAACTGAAGCAGTTAAAAGGGCTCATAGCTCTGGTGCCGCTAGCGTGTTGCTAGGGAGCCAGAGATATGCGAGCCCTTTCAACTGCTTCTATTAAAAGGGCTCACGCCTTCTCTGGGGCTGCTAGGCAAGGCGAAGGGAAGACAGGAGCGCTTTAAATAGAAGCAGTTAAAAGAGCTTGCGCATCTCTGGCTCCCAGGCATCGCGCTAGGAGGTGGAGCCTGGAACTGCCTCGTGGGCCAGATCAAAGCCGTGGGAGAGGGTGGGAGGCAGGATCTGCCTGCTAAGAAGCTTTTGCTCACCCCTGCTCTAGGTATATCAACTGTTTTCAAATCAGCAGTGCAGAAAGTAAAAAGCTAGCTATGGAGAATATCATATTTTTAAATCATTACATCACTAAAGTCTTGTAAAAGTAATTTGGATGAAGACCATGCAGGGTCAGACTGTGAAACCCTAACTTATTTTGGGAAACACTGACTCAAAGAAGTCATCCCACTTTTCACGAGTAACTAACTGCTCACTGATCTGAGTTACATAATGGTCCCTTAAAGGTTTTTATCTGTATAAATAAAGCAGCCTTATTTAGCATATCTGTAATTTTAAACAGTTTGGTTTCTTTTGAAAAAAACTAAATTAAATATTTTGATTTAAAAATGTTGAGTGTTGCCTTTTTTTAAACAAAACACCACTATCTTTGGTAATCATTATATGTTGGATTAATTGTTAATACAATTCAGGAGACGACACAATAGAAACATGATATCTGCTTTATTAAGAGCTTGATATAGCCACAACAGCAAGAGAGTTAGAATGTTTTTGTTCATTCTAGAACACCGTTAACAGAACTACCACAGCAGGATACTGAGTAAAAACACTTACCCCATGAAACACACAACAGATATTATAGTAATTAAAGTAACTCTATTGAGCTGATTATATCTGCACTAGAAACTTAAGTTACCCTATGTCAGGTTGACTTACAATCATTACATTAATTGCTCTGGTGGCTGATGTCCACATTACCCTCCTTTTGTCAGTAGTTCATGTCCTCACCAGCAGTGCTTCCACCAACTGAAGAAAAGGCAGGGTGGGGTGGCTGAGAGTTTGGGCAAATGGGGGAAAGGCAAAGTGGCCCATTAAATAATCCTTTGAAATGTGCTAATTACTTATGTTAAATAATCTGTTCTACCTTTTGACACTACAAGGGCAAGTCTATACTTAAACCATGGTATTGGCACATCTGCACTGCTATGTCTACACTGCACAGGTATTTCAGAATCAGCTATTCTGGAAGGGTATGTCTGCACTGCATTCCTCTTTTGAGAGAGGAATGCAAATGCAGCTCAGCGAAATTACAAATGAAGCGTGGATTTGAATTTCCTGTGCTTCATTTGCAAAATTGCATCTGGACGCTATTTCGAAATACCCTATTTCGAAAAAAGAAACGCTGTCTAAATGTGGTTATTCGGAAGAAAACCCTTCTTTTGAAATTACCCTGATTCCTTATACAATGAGGTTTAACGGTAATTTTGAAAGAAGGGTTTTCTTATGAAATAACCGCATCTAGACAGCGTTTCTTTTTTCAAAATAGGGTATTTCAAAATGAAGCACGGGAAATTCAAATCCACGCTTCATTTGCAATTTCGTTCAGCTGCATTTGCATTCCTCTCTCAAAAGAGGAATGCAGCGTAGACATACCCAAAGAGATTTTCCAGAATAGCTTATTTTGAAATAGCGCATCTACACACAAAATGCATTTCAAAATAGCGCATAGCTATTTTGAAATAGAGCGTCCATACTAATTGGATGCTGAATCGCATTTAAGGCCACCCAGAACCAGTTCTAGCAAGGCATCAGGTCAGTAGTTACTTTGTGTGGCTACTACTTGAGGCTATCTGAGGCTTGTGCTTAAAGGGACCAGGGCTGGCCTTAGGCTGATTTGACAGATTTGGTAGACTCGGGCCCCGTGCCTAAGGGGGCCCCGCGCCCCTGAACCTGGAAGTGCCGGCCAGTGTTACAATTCCGAGCCAGGGGCCCTGCTCCACCACTATGTGGAGCTGGGTCTCTCCCCAGCTCTGTGTGGAGCGGGCCCCGGCCCCCCTCCCCCCCCGCGCATCTCCCCCACCCCCACCCCTGGCCCCGGCCCCGGCCCCGGATTGTCATGTCCAGTCCCGTGCATGGCTCGGCTCCCCGTCGCCGCCTGCTGCTGCCCATCCACGGCATTGCAGGTGGGCGGGGCCCGGGCATGACGTCACGTCACTCCCGGGATTTTCAAAGTGCTCGGAGGCACGCTGTGTGGCTGCCTCTGGGTTTGGTCTGCAGGGCCTGAGTGCAGACTCCGGACCCGCAACGCGGAAAGCAGAAGGTAGGGAAGGGGTTTGTGCAGCGGGGGATGGGCTGGGGAAGAGGCTTGGGGGGCTTGTGCAGTGGGAGAGGGGCTGAGGAAGGGGCTTGTGGGGAGGGGTTTGGGAGGCTTGTGCAGCAGGGGAGGGGCTGAGGAAGGGGCTTGTGGAGAGGGGTAGCGGAAGGAGATTTGGGGGGCTTGTGCAGTGGGGGAGGGGAAGGAGAAGGGGCTTGTGGGAAGGGAAAGGGGAAGAAAGGGGAAGGTACCAAGAGACAAATGGCAGGGGGCCAAGTGCATACAATGAGGGAAAGGGCAGGAGGGGAGGTGTCAGTGGGAGGAGGGACAGGGTGATGCTGGGAGAGGATAGGAGAGGAGAGGGGAAGGGTATTGGGGTCTAGAGGCGGAGGTTCTGGGAGAAGGCTTGAAAGAAGAGGTGGGGATGGAGCAAGTCATGTGTGAGGGCAAAGAGGGGCAGGAGGGGAACAGGGCAGAGAGTGGTGAGGGGTGGGACTCAGGGGAAAAGAGGGCAAAGGGGGCAGGGGCAGTTAGGGAAGGGGGAAGCACCAGGAGGGTGCAGGGCTAAGGGAAGGTTCAGGTGCCAGGGGATTCTGGGGTGAAGCAGAAGGGCAGACACCTGCAGGGAAGGGACCAGCACCAGAGGAGAGAGGCAGGGCAGGTATGTAGACAGAGGTGTTAGGAGAGGGGATGAGGAAGGGTTGCTCACGTAAACAGAGTGGGGCTACCGGGGGAATGGGCACAGGGGGGAGTGAAGGGCTGGTGGAGGGGGCAGGTTGCAGGAGGGCTGAGGGCAGTGAGAAGGGCAGGAGTCAGGACAGTAGAAGAGGGTGAGGAGTAGGGGGGTAGCAGGCACCAGGGGAGATGATGGAGCAAGGAGAGGAGACATGGCAGCAGAGAGAAAAGGTAAAGGTTTAAAAATATTTATTATTAAGGTGGTATGCTGTCCGCAGCCAGTTTGTTTGCGCCCCACGGAGCAGTTTGGGTTTATGTGGGGATCAACATGTGACCAGCAAGTGGGAGCCAAAACCAAAAAGTAGTCAGTGTAATGATCTTCTGTTGATATGTGTTTTAGTAGTTAAATTCTTGGACTGTCATTGCTCATGAAAAGTGCTGTCACATGGGTAGAAATCAGGTAAATATTGCATTTTATTAATATCAGCAGAACTGACTTAAATGGGGCCTGTGTGTTGTGTAGTCTTGCCTTAATCTTCCTATTCATGCTGTTGGTGTGAGAGAAGCTATTTGTATATATTTGCTTGCATATACAATCACTCTTAAGTTGAGGCCCTCAGCATGTTCTGTAAGTATCAGTGTGGCCCCTGGGGCTTCCAAAGTTGAGTTGCCCTAGCTCATCCTTGACAGGTGTCTGTCTCACATGGTCTTAAATATCTGCAATTTAAGCCCATTGCTTCTCATCCTAACCTCAAAGGCCAAGCAGAACAATTTTTCTTCCTCTTCCTATGATACTCTTTCAGATACTTGAAAGCTGCTCTCATGTCCCTTTTCGGTCTTCTCTTATCCAAGGTAAACAAGGCCAATTTCTTCAGCCTTGCCTCATATCTCATGTTCTCTAGACCTTTCATCATTTGTGTTCTTCTCTGGAGTTTCTCCACATTTCCTGAAATGTGACGCCCAGAACTGGACATGATACTCCAGCTGGGGCCTAATGTAAATGGCTCATTCCCTGCCAAGGGTACGTGAGACTGGGCAGGTTAATTTCCAATCCTCCTATTTATTCTTTTCCTAAGCCAGGAGGGCACAGTAGTTCTGATGGGGGCTCTGCAGGAAGGCAGCCCTCACTGCACCTGCCTGAAACCTTGTGCAGATGTTAAACAGCTGTCCAGCCCACCCTAGAGGTGACTGCATTTCAGCATGCCTGAAGCAACAGTGCACCAGCAATGGACAGGAGAATGGCTCCCGGGCATGGCTTGCTCATGACTGCATCAGTCCCGTTAATAGGCCTCAGTCTCTTCCCTTCCACTCCCCTGCTTTGCAATGGGGCTGTAGACTCTGGGGGAGAGGGGTGGAGGCAGGCAGAGGTGTCTCCCTGCATCAGATGTAGACGCGTCTGTGTACTAATCATTCTCTCATTGAAGTTTTTAGTTTGTCCTTTTACATGGAAACTTTGTATTACATCTTGGTAAAATAGTCCCTAGGACAAGTGAGGCAGAGACTGTCCCTGTGGGGTGAATGAGGTGGGAATGGACAAGGTGGAAGGTGAGCACCTCTGGGCAGTTGCAAAGGTTGGAGAGGGGATGGAAACCAGATCCAAGATCAATGAGCCCTGGGAAGTGGGCCCATTGAAAGGAGACTGGACCTGTGGATGCCTTGGGGGTCTGCAACAAGGGTCTGCTTTGGGAAGCCCCCTCTTTGGAGGTGAATGTGGCAGCATTGAGACACCACCCAAAAGCAGGCACCACAGACACTAAGGCTACGTCTACACTGGCATGATTTTCGGAAAATCACGTCTAGATTGGCACGGACGCTTTTCTGCAAAAGCACTTTTTGCGGAAAAGCGTCTATGGCCAATATAGATGCGCTTTTCCGCAAAAAAGCCCCAATTGCCATTTTAGCCATCGGGGCTTTTTTGCGGAAAACAGCACTGTGCTGTCTACACTGGCCCTCTTGCGCAAATGATTTGCGCAAGGGGGCTTTTGCCCGAACGGGAGCAGCACAGTATTTCCGCAAGAACACTGACGATCTTACATCAGATCATCAGTGTTCTTGCAGAAATTCAAGCAGCCAGTGTAGACAGCTGGCAAGTTTTTCCTCAAAAGCACATGATTTTGCGGAAAAACTTGCCAGTCTAGACACAGCCTAACTGCAGATTCATGGGACGGCTCTCACAGATCTTGCACATGCATAAGATGATAGATCTACCTTATTTATATAGACAACTTACTTTGCCACAGAGATCAGTAGACACGTTTGCTGTGTCAAGGTGATCAATTTTGGCTCTTTTGGATTGAAATTCACTTAAGACTTGGAGCTGGGAGAATGAAATCATAGAATCATAGAATACTAGGACTGGAAGGGACCTTGAGAGGTCATCGAGTCCAGTCCCCAGCCCTAATGGCAGACCAAATATTGTCTAGACCATCCCTGATAGACATTTATCTAACCTACTCTTAAATATCTCCAGAGATGGAGATTCCACAACCTCCCTGGGCAATTTATTCCAGTGTCTGACTACCCTGACAGTTAGAAACTTTTCCTAATGTCCAACCTAAAGCTCCCTTGCTGCAGTTTAAGCCCATTGCTTCTTGTTCTATGCCCAGAGGCCAAGATGAACAAGTTTTCTCCCACCTCCTTATGACACCCTTTTAGATACCTGAAAACTGCTATCATGTCCCCCCTCAATCTTCTCTTTTCTAAACTAAACAAACCCAATTCCTTCAGTCTTCCCTCATAGGTCATGTTCTCTAGACCTTTAATCATTCTTGTTGCTCTTCCCTGGACCCTCTCCAATTTCTCCACATCTTTCTTGAAATGCGGTGCCCAGAACTGGACACAGTACTCCAACTGAGGCCTAACCAGCACAGAATAGAGCGGAAGAATGATTTCTCTTGTCTTGCTTACAACACACCTTTTAATGCATCCCAGAATCATGTTTGCTTTCTTTGCAACAGCATCACACTGCTGACTCATATTCAACTCGTGGTCCACTATAACCCCTAGATCCCTTTCTGTCGAACTCCTTCCCAGACAGTCACTTCCCATTCTGTATGTATGAAACTGATTGTTCCTTCCTAAGTGGAACACTTTGCATTTGTCTTTATTAAACTTCATCCTATTTACTTCAGACCATTTCTCCAATTTGTCCAGGTCATTTTGAATTATTACCCTAATAAATGTTGTTATCCATATTGTATAATTAAAAGGTTAAAGACCTGAACTTAATATGACCTGGCTTAGGGTCTACCATAACTTGAACACTAAGCAGAGGATAGTGAGTCACATCTAACTGAAAGTCACAAAAGATGGAAACAGGTTTTATTTCTGGTGGTGTAGAGTCTATTTGGGAGTCCTCAATTATATCTGACACATTACATCCAGGCTGTGTCTATACTAGCATGAATTTCCGGAAATGCTTAAAACAGAATAGTTTTCGTTAAAAGTATTTCCGGAAAAAGAGCGTCTACACTGGCAGGCTGCTTTTCCGGAAAATCCATTTTTCCGGAAAATTGTCCGTGGCCAATGTAGATGCTCTTTTCCGGAAAAGAGCCCCTATCATCATTTCCGCGATCAGGGCTTTTTTCCGGAAAAGACTACTGTGCTGTCTACACTGGCCCTTTTCTGGAACAGCGTTCCGGAATAAGGACTTATGCCCGAGCGGGAGCAGAATAGTTTTTCCGGAATAGCGGCTGATTTTGTACAGTTCAACGTCGTTGCTTTTCCGGAAATTCAAGGGCCGGTGTAGACAGCTCGCAGCTTATTCCGGAAAAGCGGCTGATTTTCTGGAATAAGTGGCCCAGTGTAGACACAGCCCCAGTGTTTAAAGGCAGAGCTGACTAGAATCAATTGAGAGTCCTTGTCTTGTCTCAGTGATCGCTTGAGCAAAAATCATTGATAAAATCTTGTGTAGACTGACCTTGGACTTAACATGCAGGCAGTGTGTTGAAGGGCAGTGCAAGGAGGCAATGGTGGTGAGGTACCATATTACCTAGTGAAATCATTGGTGCTGAAATCACTAAGGACTGGAATTTGACCACAGAACTGACACTTTCTGAAAAAAGACTCCATTTTTGCTATTTAAAAAGTGAATTCATAAGAACATAAGAACATAAGAACGGCCGTACTGGGTCAGACCAAAGGTCCATCTAGCCCAGTATCCTGTCTGCTGACAGTGGCCAGCACCAGGTACCCCAGAGAGGGTGGACAGAAGACAATGATCAAGCAATTTGTAACAGAAAACTGCAACGCTATTTGGTAACTTTTTAAAAATTAAACTTTAAACTTTATTGAAAAAATTGGATTGTTTGCAATTGAAAATATTTGACCTACACATAAGGCAACTGATTTAATTTTGTGTAAAATTTTGCATAATAAAGGAAGGCATTTTTTAAAAAATGTTCAGTTATATAGGTATACATTTTGATCAGATCTACTTGATGTGATATTTGTGTGTGGTTGTGGTTTGGTATGTGCGTGGGGTTTTTTTTGCTCAACAAAAAATCCTGGGAGGGGGGGCCTGCCAAAAGTGTTCGAATCGGGCCCCTCACTTCCTAAAGCCAGCCCTGAAAGGGACCCACCCTGGACGGCTATTTTTCTGGTTTTCCTGCTTGCTTGCCTACCTGAGGGAGAGCAAAGCATTTTCTCTTTTTGGTCTGGTTGCCCTGCTTCAGGACATCACAGCACTCTGCTATGGAGCTGGAGCTGCCTCTGGGCACACTTCAGCTTTTGCAGCAAGTGATGCAGCAGTTTCTGTAGGCTGCCCCAGAAGCTGCAGGAACCCAAATCCCCAGCTCTTCTGGCACACCCTCCTCAGATATGTGTGGGCACAGCTCCTACAGCTAGATCCTGGCCGCCCTGCTCTGGACACTGTGCCCTGCTGCCTATGGTATCTGGACACCAATGCAGACCGGTGGGATCACATAGTTTTAGAGAGCTGGAGAGACCAGCAATGTCTCCAGACTATCAGAATGAAAAAGGACACCTTCCTGGAGCTCTGTGACTGGCTCACCTGTCTCCTTCTGCAGGTGGTCAGGGCAATCAACATCATCCTGCTACACAGAGTCATCCACTTTGGAGACGTGGACACCATAATCACCGGATTTGCCAACATGGGCTTCCCCAACTGTGGGGGGGCTATCAACAGGACCCATATTCCCATCCATGCCCCAGAGCACTGGGCATCAATGTACATGCGCACTGGGAGGCCCTGAGGGAAAGCTTCTCCCTGGGGAACCAGTGACACTCTCCCCTGGGCCGCCCCACTGAGGGCTTCTGCTTCACTCCTCACTTCCAACCCTCCACTAACCCCTCCCTCCTTCCCTCCTTTTCTGATGAAAAAATAAAGGACACATTTGTTTTTGAAAAACTAAAACCTCGGTATTTTCTCTGTGGGGTCAAAGAAACTGGGGAGAGACTGGAGAAAGAACCTGGGAGAAGGGAGGAGACAGGGTGAAAGAAGGGGGCAGGGGTTGATGAGGACCTTGGAGGAGGGAGAAGGGAGCTGGAAAGAGGAGGAGGGGGGAGGAGAGGGTCAGGGCTGGGGCTGGGAGTGGCACCGGGCTCTGTGGATCCCACTGTCATGGGTGTGGGGGCCTCGGCATCGGTGGGGTGGGGAGGGTGTTGAGGGAGAAGCAGGAGGGGGAGAGGGAGTGGGAGGAGAAGCTACAGCAGGAGCAGGAGCAGAGGCTAGAGCAGGAAGAGGCATAATGCTCAGCACAAGGGAGTGCACATTCATGCATATGGGGCAGCCCTGCGCAAGCAGCTCCCGCCAGGTCTCCTGACGCAGCTGCAAGTCCTCCTGGACCCAGCTGTGGATGGTCTGCTCCAGGGCTTGTGCTGGAACTCATCCATAGGACAGTGGCACCTGCAGATGCCTTGGGTCCAGGAGGCTGTTCCGGGTAGTGTTGACCGCTCCCTCTCTTGCAACTGGTCTGGCTGTGGAGAATAAAGAGAGATGGTTGGTCATCCCAGGGGACACAGTGCTTAGTCCCCATCTGTGAGCTGAGAGCAACAGTTCTCATCTCTGTCGCAGGCAATGTGCTTGGGTGGGCTCATTGTGGGGGCACAGCTCATTGTGGGGGTATCAGACTGGCTCATTGAGGGGGCACAGTGAGTCAGGTGCAGCTGCAGGGTGGCTCAGGGCTGTCAGGCCTGCTGTGAGCCACAAACTCTTTCTGCAAAGGCTGCAGCTTTAAGGGCTCCAGAGGAGGGGGGGATAGAGTTTTTCTGAGTGTGGACAGAATGGCCAACAGGGCACCCTGGGAAGGGTTGGAGGCCTCCTATTTCGAAATAGCAGCTATTTCCTGTCTGCACAACCCCTATTCCAAAATATCTATTTCAGAATAGGCGTTATTCCTCATAGAATGAGGTTTACAGATGCTGGAATAAGCCGTCCACTATTTTGAAATTATTTTGAAATAGCGGAATTTCTGTGTAGATGCTCGCAGAGTTATTTCAGAATAATGACCGTTATTCTGAAATAACTTTGCTGTGTAGACACACCCCTATAATGCTTTAATGAAGACTCTCTAAGCCTGGGGTAGGCAAAATATGGCCTGTGGGCCACATCTGGCCCACCAAATTGCTGGATCCATCATGCCAACATCTTGCAACCCAGCGGGGACCTTGGGCAGGCTCCCTGCCTGCTGTACCCCTGCCACATACTGCTCAAAGCAACCAGGTATGGGGACTATATGCATCTCTGTGAGCTGCACACCTTGGGAGGTGAGGGTGGAAGGGGGGAGTAACTGGCCAATGGGAGCTTCCTGGACTGTGCTTGTGGTGCAGGCAGTGGGTGGTGCCCCCGACCCCAAAGCTCCAGGAGGGACTTTCATCTTATGGCAAGAGATGGGAGTCTGGAACTAATTTCCAGGGAGAGCAGCCGGCAGCATGATTAATGCTGTTCGAGATTAATGCTGTTCGAGATCTTCATTTTTGAAGTAAAAAAAGCATAATTCAAAATAAAATTAACAAGAACTGTTATATTTTCCCTTTTACATAATTGAAAGATTTTTACCCTCTTTCAAAGAAAACACACACAAATACTAAATAGTGGATCAAAAACATACTGTATCACTGGTTAAAAAGCATAGATAGAATTTCACTCAAAATTTAGAGGGTATATTGACAGCAATTCCAGGGACGCTTACAGAAATCTTGTGGGCAGAAGTACCCATGATTACTGATGGTTAGACATCTAACACATATTTCATAAAATGGCTTCTTTGAGTAGTGATACTGCAGTGTTTTGAAACTTAGGAACAGACACAATGCTGCCACCTACCGTTCTAAAAAAAAAAACCATTGGTCTCCCTCTTGATGGGAGAACTGCAAGTTAAAAATGTCTAGCACAGAGAGTGTGAGTCCCTTATTTACTGTCATAATTAAAGTTTGATTTCAACTATGCTCTTTAACAAACATCCTGGGACAAATTCTACATCAGGACAGTCCCTTATCACATATCAACAAGTAAAATAAGCAACATTCCTGTGTCTTATGTTGTTGCTTAGGGTGCATCTAAACTGCAGGTTTTTTTTTTTTTTAAATGGCTGTTTTTCCAAAAAAACGTTACTTACATCCATACTGCTATTGTGTTCTTTTGAAAGAAAATCGAAAGAACGCAGGGGTTTTTCTGACATTGGTAAATCTTATTCTACAAGGAAGAACACTTTTTCTGAAAGAGCTCTTTTGAAAAAGGCATGTGTGGACACGGAAGAGGGAGATTTTTTTGAAAGAAGAGGCCTCCTGGAAAAAGCACAGGTGTCTGGTGGCCACTCCATCCATAGTAATCACAGCTTAATTGCAAGATAGCGTCCACTCAGTGTGGATGCTGTCTTTTGAAAAAGCAGATTGCTTTTTCAATGTGCTTTGGCAGTGTGGACACTCTCTTTTGGAAGAACGGCTCCTACGCAAGAGGGTTTTTTTGTGCAAGAAGGAGTTCTTTTTGCACAAGAAGGACAGCTCCTTCTTGCACAAAACCCCCTTCCGCAAAATGGCAGCTCACTAGATATGCAAATGAGGTGCGGTGATATTCATCCCTGTGCCTCATTTGCATATCGTCTTGCGCAACAATGCGCAGTATAGACATAGCTACACAGTAGTGTTATTTCGGAATGGTTTGTTATTCCAAAATAGCATAGTCCATGTCTATACTACAAGCAGTTATTTCAACATGATATTGAAATAATGTCAAGTTGAAGGACTTACTCCAACTCCTGTAATCCTAATTTTATGAGGTGTAAGGGAAGTTGGAGGAAGAGTGCACTATCTCAGACTTCTGCTGTGTAGACAGTGCCAAAAGCCAAAATAAGCTATTACGAGTTAAGCTATGCAATTGACATAGCTCTAGTTGCGTAGCTTATTTTGGCTTTAGCTCTGCTGCGTTGATGTACCCTAAGGTGCTACAGGACCACTGTTGTTTAAGTTTTTTAGTTACAGACTAACACAGCTACCCCTCTGAGACAGAAAGGTTGTGCTCAAATTGGTGCAATAGTACCTCCTCTTGGCCAGGCAAAGCATGGCACCTGAGCTCACTCAGCCTACTAGGGCAGTTAGTCTAATTCCTGATTACCTGAAAACCTTCTCTGTTCTAAGGTCCATCAAGGGGTTGGTGAAGAAATTCAGACCCATCCACTCCACTAGGTTTTAGCTCAAGGCCCTCAAGCTAGATAAGGATTCATTGACTCTAGCTATGACCCGTGCTTCTTCCTACCTTCCTGTAGGTTTCTGGAGGCTCTTCAGCATGTTGTTCTCATCATCTCACTTTAGTGTATTGTCTCTGAGATGGCTCTTCAAGAGCTTGCTGGCAGATATTCCCTTTTCTAGCCTGCTCACTTCTCTGGCTGTTGCCCCACCCTGATGCTTCCTAGCCCTTTTACCTTTCTAGCTCCTGTAAGGCTATCAGTCACCTAGGACTGACAGTGGCCCTTTGGTTGTTGGACCAGCGTGAGGTACATATACCACATGACTGGGTGACACTAATAACTTTTCATGTTAGTCAACCCTATAATAAAAGTATCTAACAATATGACTCTTTCAATCTAGCTAAAACTACTAGACCTTACTCATCTCTCCAAATGTTAATAGAAAAACCCAAGCAAGCAAGCAAACAAACCGCTGAAGTCCCTGAAGTCTAGACACCACAGAATATGTGATGGAGTGGTAATAAGATATACGACTATGAAATTTAGACTTGTAGAATGGAGGTGGAGGGTGGAAGCTAACATACCAATCATGCTGGTTAAATTGCTGAACTTTGGGTACGTAGCAGTAAAAGGTAGACTGCATCAAGTGCTCTTATATGTTTATGAATGTTATTTTTTCACTCCCCAGTACAACAGCTTGAAGGAGTATATGACCACTAACAGATTAACAAAAGACTCTCCTTTAGTTCAGGTGACAGAAGCAAATGTTTTAGGTGTAGAAATGATTAATTATACTCTCATGCTCTGCATGAGTTCACTAAGTAACTATGGTATCTCTGCATTTCACATTCAAAGGTTGAAATGGTCCAAAGCTGATTAATGGATTTAGTTACATAGGTCTCAATTTCTATGGGAATTTTGTGGCCAAATCCCCTAGCTGACTTTGAAAATTTCAACAAGGATCATTACAGTGGCCTGCCACTTTTTATAGCATGAGGTGTTGGTGTCTGGGGACAACAGAAAGGTTGAATACTAAACTGCACAAGACAAGCTGCAGGAAAACCCAAGGAATGCCCAGAAATAACAATATTGGAATATTAACTTAAGTTGGTTGGATCAATATAGTTTAAATTCTCAGTGTGCTTATTTTGACAGAATTCAGTATTGGGTAAGTGAGCCAAAACGTTATTCTTAGAAATGCAATGTCAGCAATCCTATGGCTTTGCTAAGCAGATGGTAAAAGGTTACATGAAGAGAAACAATCCTATTCAGCATAGGGAAACTGGCCATATAGTGTTCTCTTTGCTACCAAATTTGGCTTATAGAATCAGTCACCATAATTTTTATGTATGATACACTCTGAAGGATCTCAGATTGCTTTGCAAACTTATTAGTAACATACAAATTGTATTCCACAGAAACATAGCCAATCCATTGCTGAACTTTTAAAAGTTCAAGTCTCTTCCTATTAAGACCATATTAGAAATGTATTTTTCTTTGATTAGCTGTCTAAAGGCATTCCCCTTCACATTTAGCCAGGGAGCCCTCTATTCCTACTTCTGTGAACCTTCTTGATCTTTACTACTCTGGATGCCTGAGGAATAGCTCATTCTGCACTACTACAGATAAGGTTGCTAGGCCTAAGAATTGACCTAATGTACTTTAACAGCTGACAACCATTAGGCCAATAAGTGAGCATTCCTCTCTCCTCCCCCCATCATTTCTTCTGTGGGAATTATTATTATAACTTATTAGATCATGTATTCTTAAGTGATAAACCAAGAGGTAAGTACAAGTGTTTACTCTAAATTATGAAATTGCTATTAACACTATAAAAGCAATAAGGTATTGTGTCTAATAAGTTTCTGACAAATGTAAATAGTAAGTTCTAACAAACACTGCCTTCTACTTCTATCCAAAGGCAGTGAGCCAAGTTCTACCCTCTTACAGATATTCACTTCTTGTTGAAGTCAAGAGAAGTTTCATATGTATATGTATGAGCAGAAGTTGACCCTTAACAGTGAAGCAGAGAGGTAATACGATTGAGTTATTTTTGCATGTCTTGCTTTTTACTCCACAAAAGTAATACGAAGCAGCCACAAGATCACAATGGTATTGAAATAACTATATTAACTGCTGCTCTGATAGGGTTCTGGTGACTTTTGAAACATAGAAGACTAGCAGGTGAGGCCTGTCTTTGACTGGGCAAAGTCATATTGCATAGATTACACTGATAGGAAAGTTAAAAAAATAAAATAGATGTAATCGTTTTTTTATTAACGTGCTTGCAAAAGGGAAGTAAAAGAACAGTTTTCAATTTATAGGATTTCAACTTCAAACATTATTTATTTTATTGAATAATTACCATACATAGTAAATTTGAATCAGAAACTTGTAAAGCTTCCACTACTCTTTCCGTAGCTAATCTGAATTATTTTGTGATTTGTAGCAGTAACAATTTTTTACTAAAATGACAGTTGAATAAGTGATTCAATTTTAATTTTGTTAGCAAATATTTTTTATGAACTCTAATTATAATAGTCATGACTTTTTTCTGATGGAAAACAAAAATAATTATTTAAACCTCTCATTCAGCATATTCTAGTGTAAAAAGTAGTGCATTCAACTAATTTAAGTGGCAGGATTGTTTATGCAAAATTTGGTCTCTGTATTTGCAAAGTATGACTTTATTTTCCACAAACAAATCCACAAACTAACTCTTCAAAAAATATAATAGATGGTGAGAGCCACTAGAGGGCTCACTATTTTTAAAGACGGATACAGGCCTTCTTTTTTGGGTTATTTGGGGCAAGGTTTATGCCAAATGGCCCATCCAACCCTGGTTGTCAAGTCCCGTGACAGAAAGTATGATTCATATAAACAAGAATTCCATGAAAGGGGGGAAGGATAGATAGATTGGAGAAGACACAGTAGGAAAAGGGGAGAGAGACTTCACAAGAGGGAAAAGACCTCATGGAGCTGTGGTCTTTAAATCCATCCTTAGCAGCAGCATCAAAGACTTAGCTGTTCTTGGTCAAAGTCTGGAGAATTCTGGTCATCCAATCCTTGATTTTAGGAGGAGCAATTGCTACCTCCAGATCTGGAATCACTTCAGGTCCACTGTGCATCCACAGAGTGAGCTGAGAGTTCAATACACACACTTCAGTCTCTGGGTCCACAAACTAGGGACAGGTATTCCAGTACGCATGCCCACTCAATCCAGTGTGAGCATTTAGATATTTATTGCAGGCCTGATCAGGAGTGAGTGTAAAACGAGTCAGTGTAGATGTCTTTTTACAAAAATCCCTAGCATTCTCAATGCAAAGAAGAGAGGTTTCTCTGCGGACACAGAGGCTCAGTTATACTCTTATTTTTCAACATGATAGTGTTGATTTCTGCCACAGGGTAGCTGTTCACACAGTCACTCTGTGGGGTGGGGAATGTACTTCCTTTCAGCTGTCTAGTGACAGTTATGGTATAACCTCTGAGGCACCAAGCAAGGAAAATAAGGACAATCTCAGTAAGATGCTATATTTTAGAAGATTGTGGAAGTCCCCTAAGAGAGAGACACCCCTTAAGAATGTCTTATCCCAACTTATCTTTAAGATATTCATAGTTGCTGCTTAAAGAGTGTGTGGCCTACATACTACAGTTATGCTGTTGTTTCTAATTTGTATGCACTCTTGTCTTCCCTTCTCTTCCTTCCCCACCCAAGATTTGCTCTCAGCTGTTGTTTTTAACTTTTCTTTTTCTGACTCTGACAAGAGGCTCTTTTCTTATCCCTTGATCTTTTAGTCACTTTCCTTGCAGGCTTCATTTTCAGTCTCTGCCCTTTAGATAATCTTCCTTTTTACCAGACGCCATCCTGCAATCTCATTCTGTCTCTGTGTGACTTAACATGCCCAGTCTGTTTCAAGGCTTAAGATGAATGGATTTCTCTTTTTGCTTTATTTGTGCTTGTAGCATAATTTTTTAAAAGTGACATTAAATAAAAGATTCCATTCTCCAGAGTTTTATTTACATAAGCACAACATTCACATAAAACATTAAAGTTAGAATAAAACAGAGACTTTCCCTTAGCAAAACCCCCTCAAGCTAATAATAAGTGACACAGAAACATCATTTTGTGGCACATATCACAGGCAGGCAAATGTGCACATGAGTATAGGCACAAAGAATCTGAGGACATGTCTACAAAAACAGTGTTCCAGGAGAACAGCTGTACTGATGCAGCTGTAGCACATCAAGTGAAGATGCTGTATACCAGTCTTTTCCATGAATAGCAGAAGCTATGTTGGGAGAAGAAGCACTCCTGCTTATGTAGTGCTGCGCACACGGGCACTTATGCTGGTGTAATTTAAACTGCTCAAAGAGATGGTTTATTTACATCTCTGGGTGACATAAGTTATACAGACATAAGCTGTAGTTACACATGGCTCGAATTTCAGACTGGCCTCCTTTTTTGCTCCTGTGACTATTTGTAGGTGCAGCTAAGGAAGCTTATGTCCCTTATGATCTGAGTGAACCCACAAATCAGATAATTATATGTCTCCGTGATCATAATTTTGTCATCTACTTGCAGGCACTAGCTAGCCAATAGGAAATGACAGAAGGGGTGGAGCTTAGACAGCTCACAGGTGTTGGGGACTAACTCTGTACTGTCTCCGGGAGCGATGAGCCCAAGATGTTATTTTGTAAGCAATTCCATAGCAACAGTGACTTTAACCTAGTGTCTACTGAACTCGGGATGTAGAAGTAGGGTTCAGTTCCACCCCTTTGCCTGCAGTGAGAAAGGGATATGAACTTGAGTGAATGCCCTTGCTGGTATAGGTTTCTCAGTCTGTCCGCTTGAACCTGTTCCCCTGTGCATAAATAAATATGCTTTGCACCAGAGAGAATATTAGTGACTCTGTAGTACAGTGGTTAGTGCACAGGCAGTCCCCGGGTTACGTACAAGATAGGGACTGTAGGTTTGTTCTTAAGTTGAATCTGTATGTAAGTCGGAACTGGCGTCAGCCGCTGCTGAAACTGATCAGTTTCAACCGCGGCTGAATCGACGCCAGTTCTGACTTACATACAGATTCAACTTAAGAAACCCAGGCGTCCCCAAGTCAGCTGCTGCTGAAACTGATCGGTGGCTGATTCCAGGAAGCCTGGGGCAGAGCAACTCTGCCTCGGGCTTCCTGTAGTCAGCGGCTGGTCAGTTTCAGCAGCGGCTGACTTGGGGACGCCTGGGGCAGAGCAGCTGGGGTGCTGCTGGGTTGCTCCAGTAGCACGACTCCTCGGCACTACTGGAGCAACCCAGCAGCACCCCAGCGGCTCTGCCCCAGGCATCCTGATTCAGCCGCTGATGAAACTGACCAGCAGCGGCTGAATCAGAACGCCTGGGGCAGAGCAGCTGGGGTGCTGCCGGGTTGGTCGGGAGCGGCGCTGCGGGACCAACCCGGCAGCCCCCAGCTGCTCTACCCCAGGGGTAGGCAAGAAAAGCCTGGTCTGCTGGGGGAGGGCACTAGCTGCACCCCCCCAGCAGACCAGGGAGACGGGGGTGGCGGGACCGCCCAAGTCCTCCACGGCTTTGCTCCGTCTCCCTGGTCTGCTGACCTGGGAGACGCGGAGCAAAGCCGCAGAGCACGCGGGCAGCGGGACAGTCCAGGCACGCCGCGGCTGTCCCCCTGCGGGCGTGCTCTGCGGCTTTGCTCCCTGTCTCCCTGGTCTGCAGGGACACGGGGAGCAAAGCCTTGGAGCACGCCCGCAGCAGCACAGCCCGGGCGCACTTGAGCTGTCCCCCTGCGGGCGTGCTCCGTGGCTTTGCTCCCTGTCTCCATGGTCTGCAGGGAGATGGGGAGCAAAGCCTCGGAGCACGCCCGCAGCGGGACAGCCCGGGCGCGCTTGGGCTGTCCCACTGCGGGCGTGCTCCGAGGCTTTGCTCCCCATCTCCCTGGTCTGCTGGTCGGGAGACAGGGAGCAAAGCCGCAGAGCACGCCCGCAGGGGGACAGCCCAAGTGCCCCTGGGCTGTCCTGCTGCGGGCGTGCTCCAAGGCTTTGCTCCCCGTCTCCCTGCAAACCAGGGAGACGGGGAGCAGCTTTTCTCGCCCCGGAGGACGGGGGCGGCGGATGGCGGCGCATCTCGGCGTCCCGCCGCTCCCTTCCTCCAGGGCGAGAAAAGCCCCATTCGTAACTGTGGATCTGACATAAGTCGGATCCGCGTAACTTGGGGCCTGCCTGTACTTGCATAAGCAATAAGTGATCACTGTTCAAACCCCTTCCTTTCTTCAGGCAGAGGAATGAATTAAACTTAACTAAAGCAAGGTGGATGTTCTGACTGGCTCTCAAACCCACCTGACTCCTGAGGCTTGAGAGCCTGCACTCCAGAGCTAGAACACATGGACTGCTATTTTAGCATGCTAACTTGAGCCTCACTAGTGCAAATCTGTTTACGCAGGGAGAAGAGCTTGCTCCCAACTACAGTTGACTTCCAATAATCCGGAACCTATGGGACCTAGGTGGTGCCGGATTATCAGATATGCTGGACTATCAGGAGATACTATAAACTGGTTATATATATACTGTATACATTATATCCTGTATACAAAGTGTTCTTAACCCTTTTTATTGTACATACTGTATACAGTATACTGTAATGTTTTAGTTTTGTTAAGCCTTTTTTACCCTTTTTGCTCAGTTCAGCTGCTGCTGCTGTTACCTTGTGACTCATTTTTTGCCGAAGCTCGCTCACTCACTAGGCTCTTGCCATTTTGACGCCGGACTATCAGGAGTGCCAGACTATTGGATGCCGGACTATTGGAGTTTTACTGTAACGTGTAGACATATCCCCTATATCCTGGGTGAGTGTAGTAACCACTGAGCTAAAAGGTTATAAAATGGCCTCTTCCTCACTCATCTGCCCAAATGGCAAGAGGGATGAGGAAAGGCCTAGTTTGTGAATTTCAGTGGGCCTTGAGTGCTGGGTGCCTTTTCTGTCCTGTAGTCACCAAAGGTGCTCAGAGGGAGTTAATACAAATGTGATCTGTGTTAACTACTGATGGGAGTTTTGCATGCAATACTTGGTGGGCTTATATGGGACAGAGACTCAGAGAGTGGCTGGATGCTCTAAGTGCAACCCTGCAGATTATTGACACCTCCCCACCCCCACTCCCTAGGTTCTGAGGGGAGCTGATGTTCTCGAAGGGACATCTACTCTCCTACTTTGGCAGTGAGAGCTCTAGCTATGGAGGGGCCGTTCTGGTCCACTACTAAGTTCTAAGTAGTTGTCAATTGCAGTAAGAATATTTGGGGGCGGTTTAATGCATTACTAATGTAAAATATTTTTTTCATAACATCTGGACTTTTTACAACATACCATCAGATAAATACAAATGCTCACACAATATTCTTTAAAGATACACAAGGAGCAAATATGCACATAACTTCCATTGCTACTCCTGAATTGATAACCATTCCCATGCTAGCTGTGGAACCATATAAAGCAGTTTAAGAGTGAGTTAGCAGGAAGTGATCTATTTTTTTTCTGGTTCAGATAATTTATACTTCATTTTTTTTTTTGCTGCCACATACCAATCACTCAGGTATAATGTGAGAGATTTTATGAATAGCTTTCTTAATGGGCATCTATGAATACTATCTCTGATATTAATGTGCATTTCAAAGGAAGATAATGGATGGCTTTTACTATAAAAGTCAAATATACAGAATTTCAAATATTTCAAGAGCACAGATACAGACAGAATCATCAAAATACAAAACTCTAACAATCCCTAAATTTAAGTAATTAAACTGCATGTTTCAGTTACTGAATGAGCAGTGGAAGATACGAGAATCCTTACTGCCACCCTGCACAACTGCATACTTCAACCATGCACTGTCAAGTTTAAAATGGTGAGACTTGATGAACCTTCAGCTCAATAAACAACACTAGCATCAAGTGGTGTTTTCTGCATTTAATAAAAGTTAAATATTTTGCTTCAAGAACAATGTAAACATATTATATCTATAACTCTCACAGAAGTGGAAGGTGACCTTGAGAAGTCATCAAGCCCAATCTGCTGCCCTCTTGGCAGGACCATGTACCATTCCTGACAGATTTGCCCCAGATCCCTAAATGGCCCCCTCAAGGATTGAACACACAACCCCTGGGTTTAGCAGGCCCGTGCTCAAACCACTGAGCTATAAAGCAGTAAAAGCAATACACAACATGTTTTTATATGTGAAACATTAAACAGTAATATCCATATAGATATAGGAACAAGAGTGAAGTTTATTGTTGTGTCATTTCTAATGGGGAAAACCATGAATGTAGTTACATTAGGTAATGTACAGCTGTTCTTATGATTAAAAAAGATTATAATTTTCTCTTTACTACAGATGTTCTGTCCTGTTGTCAAGGGTTTGAACCCTTTGAGCCAACTTCCATTTTGGTTGCAACTTAAATCCCACACCACTAGGTGCTACCCTTTCCCTATCGTAAGTGAATCTGCTTTAAGATCAAGACCGTTTTGAGTGAAAAACTAATCTTGATTCCCAGTTTCCTCTGTGCTATCTAAACATAATTAGACTTTTGATTTTGATTAACGATTGCTGTTGGTGGGGAACATGATGGAAACACCCTTTTAAGATCTGAGACAAGGATTAAAAACCTCCAACTAATCATTATCATTTGACATATTGTTACATCTTTCCAATAATGTAACCAGTAAAATTACTGGAACACAGATTAAAATAGCACAAATTCATGTACAGCCAGTCCTGATACGATGCCAACAACAACAAACAAAACTACTTGCCTGTCTTCTTTCAAGTCACTGTTACTCATTCGGAAATGACAGGTCGCTACACGACTAAAGAAGTTCACAGCTTTGTTTATCTTTACAGAGTCCATGCTGTCCGTGACACCATATTTAGCTTTTTAAATTATGATGTATATTTCCTAACAAGGCATTTTGTTCCAAATGCAGCATTTTGAGTGTTACATCTAATACTCTAACTGTGTCTCCTACGCAAATGAGATGAGTATAAAATACTGAGATTACGACAGTGTTGCACAACCAAGTAACTGAATATTTAGCTGCTGTAGCAATGTGATGTATTTGTTATCCATTTGAAAATAGCTTATTTGAAATTGAATTTAATTTAATTTCATGGAAATGTATCAAAGTGAGAGGGAAGAGAGGGAAAATGATGATACTCCTTTCCTACCCAAGATTCACCAGCTTGAACTAGTGAAAAGAATGTTTAAATAACTACTGACCCTTTCTTTGCAGGCTATATTGGGAGAAAATAAATTATGACAATAAAAAGCAACCCCACTGGGAAAATACATGGAAAGTGTAATATTTTTGAACAGACACTGCTTTACAATTGTGTTTATAGCTGTAGATATCGCAATGCAAGGCACATTTGTTACATAAAATTATAGTTATTTCACCGAGACGGCTTCAAACACCATTTGTGTCATAGATCATTATTTTGTGATACAATCTGCACTAGTAGTCTTTCCTTTGGAAAACTCTTCAGATTACTGATACCTCATCACACTTTGCATATATTCTGGTTTATGCTACATTATATTGGATTGTACCAACTTGTACCCACAAATAGTTAGCCTTCTGTGGCAGGGACCTCAATAATTTGTTTGGTACAACTCCCTTAGTGTGCAGCGTGATGTACTAAAAACAGTGCTATATAATGACACAGCAAAACAGTAAAATGTTGCATAGCAGATGCTAGGTTTGGAAGCAATGAACATTTAGGAAGGGTAGAATGTGAGGGAGCAAGATAACTTATTATTTTATGTGACTGCTAGGGAAATAAGCCTAAAATTAGTTGTGCTCTAGCTCAATTAACCTAATAAATAGGTTGCAACATGTTTTTGTTAACATATTTTAAACCCTGCTAGAACGTGGAAAAAGCCATAGTTTACTGAAAGGTAAAATGGGCATCCATTTATGCAGATTAAAATATTTGAAAATGTATGTATTCCATTGCAAGCTCTGTTATAAATAATCGACCTTGCCAACATTATGTGTTCTCACCTTCTGGATGCACAGCTCAATCACAAGGCTCTCAATACACTGCGTACAATACGAAAGATAAGTTTAAAATATGCATTAGGGAGAATCTCTAGAAAACAGTCTCAAAACACAGAGGGTGCGGAGTAGGCAGTTACTAATTGAAGTGACGGAGAGACAATGTCAACCATTCCTTAAAATGGTTGCCAGTTAACCATCATCTGTAAATCTAGTGTACATATATTTAGAGTCAAATGGCTCTAATACATTTCCAGAAAAATCCCTTCTAATCAGCAAACAGGTACAATAAGTAATAAAATTCATTTTTTCTCATAAAAAAACAAACCAAAACCATTTAACCATTACTTGGGAAGTAGATTAGTTCAATTCAGGGTTCTTTTCCTGCTCCTGCCATAGCAGTGCTAGCTGACTAAAAATCAACAGTAAATTCTTTATTTTAAAATAAAATGAGATTAACATTTTGCATTGTCATCCAAAATGAAAATTTACAGGTGGTTTAACAACCCTTTTTACAGTCATCTGTTTACTACATAAAAGGTAATAGGACTGCCTTACATTTTTTTCTTGGTTCCACTTCCCCCCCCTCAAAATTTCCTGTCTCGATTTCCTCCAGATTAGATTTGTTATAATGTTCACTTGAAGTGATGGTTTTGCCAAGCCTATCCTTAATTCCTTTCTTAGTCTAACATACTTTTTTGATTGCCACTTCAGCATTTTCCTTGCCATCCAGTTTTTCCATTAGTCTTTCTTTCTATAGACCCACATCTGTTTCTTAACTGTTTTTCTTTTCCTTTGTTAAATTTCTCCCTTTTCCGCTAACCTTCCCCTACTCAGTCTTTTTTAAAACATTTTCTGAAGTCTCTTCTTTCTGCAGGCCCTCTCCCTCAATGGACCTCCAAATCTATGATTGCCCAAAACAAGTGTAACCCTAGAGTTTACCCTGACCCCGCTTACACAAGTTTACATCTATAGAGTCCCAGAAGCCAGGTCTACACTAGGCCTGGAAGGTTGGCCTAAAGTACGCAACTCCAACTTACCTTAAGTTGAGCTTGGCAGCATCCACACAGCAGGAGGCCGATGGGAGCATTTGCTTCCATCAGCTTCCTTTACACCAGCCGGAGCTGCCCTCAGTGCTTGATTTATGGGTCTCCATTGAAGCCACTAAATCGAATGCCAGAACATCAATCTCCAGTGTGGCAAGTGTAGACATGCCCAGAGTGAATTACCTGCTGTTGCTCTGACACTCCTCAAATCTTCATTTCTATTCAGTTGTTCTCTGCTGGAAGACAGAAAGAGCACTTTTACTCCCAAAGGAGGACAGCTGAGAAGATGGAAGCAGTGACTATTTCTGCTGTTGCTTGCAATGCACATGATATAAACCACGAAGGTAATTTACAACGAAAAGGAAAACAAACACATACATTTCAACCAATGTATTTAAATATACATAAGCATATTTTGTACAAAAATCTGATCAAATGAATCAACATTAAATGACAGTTATAACACCACCTGAGTATACACATACATTCACACCCCCCCTAAATGTGTCATCGTGTAATTAAAGCACTGGTTTACGTGTTCTACCTCTACAGGATGGAATATATCAGACCTACTCAAATGTTTATCATTTTGATATTGTCTCATTCTCTTATTGAATTAATAAGACTGACATGAGGGCACTCCCTATCACAACTATCGGTTAAAGAAAATTCTTCATTCTTTCAAGTGGCAGTCTTATGTGTTAAAGCAAAAGATTGTAAATTTTATACCCTTTATATTAGGACTGGCAAATTTTGGCATCAGTATATACATTACCACCATTCATGAACAGAACCAACATGATGCATATTGAAATTGAGTATTGGTTTCCCGTGAACTTGTGTGAATAACATTAAGGGTCAATGTGACAAAATATAAAAACTATCATACAATTTGTTATTTGTTAAATTATGTGGTGAACTACTTGTGGACTATATCCTGTTTCAGCACTGATGACACTACAGTGTTTTAACACAGATGCACTATTTTAAAGCAATAGACATTTATTATGAAAATGTCAGCAATTCTTTTAACTCCAGGGAAATGCATTGGATTAGAGAAAAAATACATGAAGATACAGAGTATATGTCCATGTGGAAAACAAATTTTCTTTAAACAATAAAAAGGTGGTAGGTGAGGAACAAGCTTCTCATCTTGGCAGAGCACAAGGGATAGACACAAGATTGGACAAATGCTGAAAATATACTAGTGCAGCAAGCCCTCCCCCCATGTGGATTATTTTCTTTACCTCATTAACACTTCCATTTTTTTGCACGACTCTGCATTTGGGATGTAAATAAGTTAAAAGCAAGATAACACCAAACATGTGAAAAGGAGAGAAAGTTGACCCTGAGGGATGTCTTTCACCAGGAGCGGATAAGAGGCATTGGGTATAGAGATGTATGGAAACAACTTTATTTGCAGTACCATCCCTAAACCAATTCCTGAAGTTTATTCCTAAACTTTGCTTTACATTTCGCTATACATTTCCAAAGCGCCGTGCAGCCATTCAATGCTGATTCCTGCCTGCGCTGTGTCAGATAAGCCGATAACTACCCTGATGAGATAGATGAGCCAATGCTCCGAAGTACAAACATTTTCCCAGTGACTGGCAGGCCGGGGAGTCACGTTTGGAAAAGACGTTCGGCTTTGCAGTGGATGAGGACTGGAACCCAGGGGCTCTGTAGTCTCCTTTGTAAGAGGGCAAGGGAGGGGACGTCAGTGTAAATCCATCCCCCTTCCTCTCCGTGTGAGTGAGAGTCTCTGCGCGCAGCTCTGCCTCCCAGCCACCCTCCCACGCCTCCTGCGAGGTGCAGCCGCTCTACATAAACACAGCCTCGCTGCTAGCGCCGGGGACTTGCCTCTCAGCCTGACCCAGGAAGAGGAGGCGCGCCTAGCGGACACGGGAGCGGGGAAATAAGCTAGGCGTGGGGGAGCCGCGCCCGCAGGGAGGGAGGCGGCCAGGGGCTGTGCCGGAGCGGAGGACTGCGAAAGGGGCCGAGAGGCGGCGGCGGCTCTTCCCACGGCCGGCGGGGCGGGAGGAGAGGCGACTGCTCCCCGCCACCCGCCGGAGTAAGGGCAGGCGGCGGGCTCGCTCCGGGATGGCGCTGGCGGACAGCGCCCGGGGGTTGCCGAACGGGGGCGGCGTGTCCCCAGCGGCGGGGCCGGGCTCGGGGGCGGCGGCGGCGGCGGGCTCGTCCGCCTTCCCGGAGATCGTGGAGCTGAACGTGGGCGGGCAGGTGTATGTGACACGGCGCGGCACGGTGGTGTCGGTGCGGGACTCGCTGCTCTGGCGCATGTTCTCGCAGCAGCAGCCCGGCGAGCTGCCCCGGGACAGCAAAGGCCGCTTCTTCCTCGACCGCGACGGCTTCCTCTTCCGCTACATCCTGGACTACCTGCGGGACCTGCAGCTGGTGCTGCCCGAGCACTTCCCCGAGCGCAGCCGCCTGCAGCGGGAGGCCGAGTACTTCCAGCTGCCCGAGCTGGCCCGCCGCCTGGCGCAGGGGCGAGGGGTGGCCGCCGGGGGGACGCGCCCCGCCGCCCTGCACCGCGACGGCTCCCTCTGCGCCGACGAGCCCCCGCCCTTGCTCGGCTACCTGGAGGCGGAGCCGCCCGAGGGCGGGGTCGCCGCCTCGGCCCCGTCGCCCACCTCCAGCCGCAGCCCCTCCGGGGGCCCGCTGCTCACCCCGTCGCAGTCGCTGGACGGCGGGGCGGGGCGGCGCTCGGGCTACATCACCATCGGCTACCGCGGCTCCTACACCATCGGGCGGGAGGCGCAGGCCGACGCCAAGTTCCGGCGGGTGGCGCGCATCACCGTGTGCGGCAAGACGGCGCTGGCCAAGGAGGTGTTCGGGGAGACGCTGAACGAGAGCCGCGACCCCGACCGCCCCCCCGAGCGCTACACCGCCCGCTACTACCTCAAGTTCAACTTCCTGGAGCAGGCCTTCGACCGCCTCTCCGAGGCCGGCTTCCGCATGGCCGCCTGCTCCTCCACCGGCACCTGCGCCTTCGCCCCCGAGCAGGGCGGCCCCGCCGACGACAAGATCTGGACCAGCTACACCGAGTACGTGTTCTGCAGGGACTGAGCCGGCTGGCAGCAGCGGGGCAGGCCGCCCCGTGCGCCCTCAGCCCGCTCCCGTCCACCTCCCCCTCCATCCTCCCAGCCACACCCCAAGAGATGCTGGAGGCGCTGCTTCCTTCAGGCCCAGGGCATGAGGGGAGTTGCCTCTCCCTCGCTCCCAGAGGCTCTCTTCCCACCAACTAGGCAACCTGCCCCTCTGAAGAGGTGTATGTATGTGTGTGTGAGGGATAGATAACTGTTTTTTCTTGTCCCATGCGCATGCTTTCACTTCTCCTCCGTTTCCCTGCCCAGATTTAAAATTGCCCACCCAAATGCAATATGGTGCACGGGACAGCTGTCTATGATGTGTTGCCCTCTTGCCCCTGATTTTCCTCCAGGAACAGTGTGTGGGGTGATGCTGGTAGCGATGACTGGCCCTCCAAGACCAATTACTCTCCTATCCCTTCCTACTCCATCTCCTATCTTTCCTAAAAGTTCTGAACTTTAAAGATCTTGAACTGGATCAAGTGTGTGTGGCTGGTGAAGAAGGCTGATGGCCAGGGACAACTACCAAACCAAGTACTCTGGTTTACCAACCAATTGAACTGTTAAATCCATTTGGAAGAACAATGGCTATCTCCACTAGATATAAAGTAACATTTTATTGAAAACGTACAGTGCTTGTGAATCATAACTTTCATAGGTGGTGTAAAATCCTTAGTGTCAGCATATACAGGAACTACATAAAAATCCATTGCACGTTCCTTACATGCCTTTAAAGTGGATTGGTGTGACATAAGCCAGGCTGGTCAGAGAGGAGATAAGAGTGCCTGCTTCCTATGAAAGTGAGATTTTTAGCTGTTGAAGTAATACAAGTTTATAAATCCAAGTAAAAAGGAGTCCTGCTTGTTACTTCAAGTGTTGCCACTTTAGCACTATATAATTGTTGAAGCTAACTGAAATGCTTCCTCAAATGGCTTTAACAAAATAAATGCTGATTTTTAGTTTTTGTAGCCGTATTATTAGAAAAATCACACTAAGTAACACTTCCTAGGCATAAGTACTTTATCAAAAACAGGTAGAGAACTAAACACAGCCCCAACAAAACAGGAGCAACGATCACTTGCTTCAATGGGAGTTATTCTCCCTACAATAGTGCTGAACTTGGTCTGTATAATCTAGCAAATTTAGAACAGTTTCTCTTCCAGAGGAAGCAACCATAGCTTCATGTGGAAGAATAACATATTGTATAAGCACAAGCGTTTGTAATAAATGATGATTTAGCAGTCCTTTCTAATGAGCGGCTAAGGATCTGACTACAAATGCAGTTTGCACTTCTTGAATTTTTTTAAAACATGAGTTATCTATTCAAGCTTCAATAAAAGAAAATGACACCTTAACCATCCTAAAAGTTCAAGGACTTAATGATGCATAGTGAAGTTACAAAGGTAAAACTGCAGTTTAACTGATTGTTCCTGACTCTTGTATTTAATTACTAGCACTTACAATCTAACCAAAGAGTTTCACATTGGGGTTTCATTTTAAAATCTCACTTCCTTTTTATAAAGCGATAGCTTCAGATAATATGAAACCTTTTTTATTTAAGTAGCTTCAAATAATTATGAAGCCTTTTTAGTTAAGTAATATTCACCAATTCGAGTTTCAGTGCTTTTTCTCTCTTTTCACCACTTACTCTTGAACTAAAGGCAAGTAAGACTGCAAATTATTTTCAGTGTTATTTTCATAGTTTTTTATACATTAAGGTAGAGTTAACCCATGTAATTAAGCTGAAAATATACATGAGAGCAAGTGGCATTATCCAGTTGTAGATAATTGTAAAATGAAATATTTTTAAAAGTGAAATATAAATTTCAAATTAGATGAGCAATAATAAGAAAGCAGTGGAAGGCCAGTGCACCAGAAAACAGAATGAAAGCTGGTTATCCTAAGCCTTATTCTAAGATCATTTCTTTGTGTAAACCTTATCTATACCACAAGTGAAAGGTTATTGATCACAGCTACTAAGTATTTACAGTGTCATTCCTAAGTTAATGACTATCTTTTTCTAGTTTCTGTTCAGTAACTTTCTCTGAAGTATGTTTTTTAAAACTTTGTATAAAAAAGATTTTCAGTAAGTGTTTAAATTAGCTCCAGCTAGGTTTTTTTTTAAACAACCTTGTACTTTGGCTTAAGTCCATCATAGGAGTTATGAATGGAGGACCATTAAATTGAATTTGTGATTTAGTGTATATACACTATATAAACATTTTACACGAATCATCTAGTTTTTTATTCATTTTAGTGCAACGAAATTTCATAAATTATATCTAGCCTGAACACTTGCATATTGCTCTGTATATAATATGGTAATATTTTGATCCATTTCTAATACCTGTTTCTATGGGGAAAAAACTGAGTATGGATATCAACATGACTGTAGGACTAAGTTTGTCTACACTTACTTGCTTAAATGTGAATTATAACTAAACTTCTTGTTGGCTAGATGCCCCCCCTAAAATGAAGATACCTGTATTTTGATCAATAAATGTCTATTTGCTAGCAGATGACCCAGAAGATCCTATGTTTATTAAAAAAAAAAAAAGAATGGGTATAATAAAATCAACACAAGTATTAATTTTTTTCTAAACTTTGTGTTTGTGATATTAAAGACTACGCAGTGACTGGTAATGATACGGAACCTTTGACTTATAGGGCACTGATTCTAATCTGAACTCAGGTTGGTGGATGTGTCCTAAAATAATTAGCTGTTTGATAGACTAACAATAGCTATGGTAGCTATGTAAAAATGAGTTGGTAGTTGCAGACAAATTGCTAATGAGCAGCCTTTCACTGGACAAGTTAGTGAGTCTTGATGTCTCTCTCAGAGCTTAAGGAGTGAGTGGATGTGGTTGCCTTTAGAGGCAGTCCCTCTCCAGGTTAATGTGGAGGCATGCTAATGGAGCACTGTACATATTTCTGGAATTACTGTTGCTCACACTTTGCCCGTTCTATGAATAAATACAAGTCTGATACTATTAATGAGCACTAACTTTTTTTTAAGGCAGTTTCTTTTAATTAGAAATGAAGGCACAGGTATCCTACTTTTATCAGTCGTGTGTCATATATGGTATCTCTTTATAACAAATGTTTGATAGGATGTTTATATTTTTGTACATGTAGATAATTAGCCATATATTCATCCTTTTTCACATTGTATAGTGATGGCAACAGACGTCATCCTAGGAAGATGTTACAGACCAAATTAAATTCTTGTTCTTTTGATACTAACTTAGTCATGTTATTTATATTGTCTTTTTACTCCTGTTAGAGATAATTTGCATGATGTCATTACCTTTACTTTATATTTAATAGCATCAGGTTCACAGCTTCAGCAGAACTTCCTAACTAGTCTGAAAACTGAGCCATGGAGGCAGGGATACTTTGTGTATAGTGCTTTTTCTCTAAAGACATTCATGATGTAGATAAAGGTTAACATATCACACGTTCTTTTTAAGATACACAAAAAACTGTTGTGGAGCCAACTTTACTGATTGGCACCATCCGTAAGTCTCAAAGAAACTATTATTATTCAGTAGCTTAATTTGGATAATACAATATATCTGGCTAGCTGAGATGTTAACATTAGTAATTCAGGCAATATTAATGTAACTAGTAACTAATATAACACTGATCTCTCGAGGAAAATGTGGTGCGAGCATCTCAGAACAAATTTTGTTTGGATTAATTAAAAGTGCAATAAAAGCTTTCCTGCACCAATGGAAGAGTGACTTTAATATTAGCTATTGCTGATACCTTTATAATGCAAATTTTAATATAATGGAGGTGAATTTTGTTTGATTCATGGAAGATTAGTGATTAATTGCTAGTAAAATCCAATTTTTACGTTACGATGGAACATTTGGATATTTAATAGATTTTTCTTTAGCTGTCCTGCTGAAGGTTTTAAAGATTTAAACTATTGTTTTTTTTTTTCATAAATTACATCTGGGTCATCTGATTCAGCTGCCTCACAATGTTTGAAAGTGTCATTGTGACAGAAGTATTATTAAAAATATTGACTGTAGTCCCTGTCTGGTATTGTTAAAGTAGAACCTTTTTTTGCAGAAGTGGAACAATAGCAATCCAGGAGTGTTAACTAAAGGGAAGTTTCTGTTTCCTTCTGACTCTGGGTTTGTCTACACTACCACCCTAGATCGAACTAGGGTGGTAATGTAGGCAACTGGAGTTGCAAATGAAGCCTGGGATTTGAATTTCCCGGGCTTCATTTGCATAAAGCTGGGCTCCGCCATTTTTAAATGTCCGCTAGTGCGGACTCCGTGCCGCGCGGCTACACGCGGCACGGACTAGGTAGTTCGGACTAGGCTTCCTAGTCCAAACTACCAATACTCCTCATCCGAACTACCTAGTCCATGCCGCGTGTAGCCGTGCAGCACGGTGTCCGCACTAGCGGACATTTAAAAATGGCGGCGCCCGGCTTTATGCAAATGAAGCCCGGGAAATTCAAATCCCGGGCTTCATTTGCAACTCCGGTTGCCTACATTACCACCCTAGTTTGAACTAGGGTGGTAGTGTAGACATAGCCTATCTTAGGTGGCTCTCTACTTAGCTTGCTGGTGTAAATATTGGTGCTGCTCAGTGTTGGAGTTCAATTCCTAAAGTTGGATGCAAGCACTGTAGGTGTTTCAACAGCTAGGCATTGTAGGCACTAGTCCTGCACCACACAGCCACATGACTAAGGAAAATATTATTTTACTAAGGCTGGCAGGAAAAGGTTGCAAATGTCCTAGGTACAAAGACTTATACAGCTACAATTCAAAGAGAACAATAAGTGGTTGTTGTTAGGGATGTGAACAGTTAACCGGTAAGCATCACTTTACTGGGTGATGGTTATCGGTTATGGTTAACTGGCCGGGGCTGGAGTAGCCTGCCTGCCTGCCTGGCCTTGTTTAATTGGTTAACAAATTAAATATAACATTTACATGCCTAGTTCCTGCATGGCCTCCTACCACAGTGAACCTAACAGTCAGGGCCCTGCAAGCCTGGGCCCTGGAGTGTCCTCTGCAGTCCAATCTGTATAAGTGCTTGTGGGTTTCCAAGCCAAGTTCGGTTAGTGTCTCTCATTGGGTCCCCTTTGCACTGTCTTTCTTCTTAGCCACTGCTACTTCCCCATATGTCCCACATAGGCCTACACCCAGTGTAATATCTGGCACTAACAGCCCTCTGTTTGCAGCTCTGTTTTATGGTTCCAGGGGCAATCTCTTCTGCCTCCAGCCTTCTTGCAGCTCCTGGCTAGCTTTGTAGCTTCTGTATCCAAAAAAAGCCAGAACACTGCTTGGCGCAGGACCTTTCCTGGCCAGAAGAAGGGGATATGCAATGGGGAGGGAACTGATGGGGCTTGTAGTCCATTGGTTAGCACCTCCATCACTGGCTTCTCTGAATACAGTTTGTAGGTGCCTAACTCCTCCCACACATTGACAGTGTTGCCAGCTCTCGTGATTTTATCTTGAGTCTTATGATAATTGTTTTCCTTAAAGCCCTAGCTCCTGGAGTCAAGTGGTTATGTGGTGATTTCAGCCTTCATTTTTAAAGAAATACTATGTTTTTAATCCTCATGGCTAAGGTAAAATCTTCAAAATGTGACCCTAGTGCACCTTAAAGGCTCAAACAGCAGAAGGCAAATAAACCTCCCAAATCTATTCTTTTTACATAGTCTCATGATTTTAAAGTCAATTTCATGTGGGGTAACCACATGTCCAGTTTTCAACCAGAGTGCATGGTTGAAATAGGAGCCTGGTGATTCCAGTCAGAACCACCCATCAGGCATTAAAAGTCTGGTCAGTGGTGCTGTGGAGCAAAGGCAGGCTTGTCCTGACACCACACAGCATCCGAGAAGCAGCCCAGCAGGTTAAGCTTCTGCATGTGTGTGGGGGAGATGGGGCTTTGTGTGCTGCCCCTGAACTGAGCACTGGTTCTACACTCCCATTTGACTAGGAGCAGGCCAATGGAAGCTGAGTGGCAAGAACAGCTCATGGAGCTTCCTACTCCTTCCATAGGTGCCCCGTCCTGAAGTGTCAGCCCTGCTGGCCACTTCTGGGCCACAGCATGGAACTTGGGACAGGCAGGGAGTCTGCCTTAGCCTCACTGAACCACTGACTGAGAGCCACACAAGGTAAACCTGTGTCCCAACCCTGAATCCCAACCCTGTGTCCCCTAACCTGAAGCACCCTTCTGTACCCCAAACCTTTCATCCCTGGCCCAGCACAAAGCTCTCACTCACTTACACCCAACCCTCCTGCCCCAACTGAGAGTCCATTATCACATCCTGAACCCCTCTTTCCTGACCCCACCCAAGTGTCTTCATCCCCTAATGCAGGGCTGGGCAAAATATGGCCCTTGAGCCACATCTGGCCTGCCAAGCCACTGGATCTAGCCTGCAGAAGCACTGGGGAGACTCACTGTCTGCCCTTTGTTCCTCCCCTCTGCCCACCGGTACTCTGATCAGAAAAGTAGCTTCTAGGCCATTTATCTTTCAACAGCTGCAAGCCCAGGGAGAGGTTTGAAGAATAGGCAGTGCGCAGGGCATCCCTCCCCCACCCCTCAGGCTTGTAGATATTCACAGACCTGAATGACCCCTGCCATGGCCGGGCAGCAGGAAGCCTGCTTGAGAAACATGTTGAGCTGCTGGCCGGGTGTCAACCAGGTAAGTCTCCCAGCCAAAGCCTGCCTCTTGCACTACAGCTCCTCTCTGCCCCCCCACTCCTAACTCCTTACCCACATAACCCAACCTCTCTGCCCTCCATCCTGCACCCATACCGCCTCCCAAACTCTGCACCCCATCCTACACCCTACTTCTGTTTCCCAGGGTCACAACTGTTTCCTTCAGCCAAACTCCTTTGCCGACCCCACACCCCCTTCTGTACCCAGTCACTTACTCCAAGCTCCCTTCTGCACTAAACCTCAATCCAAGACCCCACACCTCCTCCACTAATATCATGGAAGAGTGAGGCCTTTGGTCACTTTCCAAATTCTTGGAGTTACCCCCCCCATTAAAAATCTTAGAATGCCCACTCTGAGCCCCGCTTCAATCCACAGCTCCCTCCCACATTCCAGATCCCCTGGCTCCACCCCAGGGTCAGTGCCCTCAGTCCAAGACTCTCACCCCCTTCCACAGCCCAACACCCTGCCTCAACCTGCAGCATCCCCCCCCCCCCCACATTCCAAATCCTTCGGTCCTGCCCCACAGCAAGGAGACTCTTCCTGCAACTCAAGCTCCTCATCCCCAAATGCACTCCAGAGCCTGCACCTCCAGCCAGAGTCCTCACCTCTTCCTGCACTCGAAACCTCAAAGCCTCTTCCCCAATCCAACGAGAGTGGGGAGGGGGGCAAGTCACTCAGGGAGGGAGAATGAAGTGAGCGGGGGATGGGAAGAGGGAGGACACAGGGTGGTGCCTTAAGGGAAGGGTTGTGCTAAAGTGTTAGATTTTGTGTGATTAGAAAAATTGGTAACCCTAATCTCATGATTTTTTGGTGAGCCTGATTTTTGAACATTTGGTGTTAACAATACTGATTGTACAGGAATCTTGTGCCCCTGTTTGGGGCAATGTATTTCACTAGGCAGTGGGGTGCCCCAAGTTAAGCAGAGGCTAAATCTCCTTTTTGGATCCAGTCCAAAATATATATTTCTCCCCTTCTTGTCCAAATTAGAAACAAATGTTTTGTACAATATTGATTCCTATGCTTCCAGCTGTGAATTTTAGGGTATATTATACAATACTTGGTGGCTGTGTTTAGACTGGCAAGTTTTTCCACAAAAGCAACTGCTTTTGCAGAAAAACTTGCCAGCTATCTACACTGGCCACTTGAATTTCCGCAAGAACACTGACGATCTCATGTAAGAAATCAGTGCTTCTTGCGGAAATACTATGCTGCTCCCGTTCGGGCAAAAGTCCTTTTGCGCAAAAGCTTTTGTGCAAAAGGGTCAGTGTAGACAGCTCAGATTTGTTCTGCGCAAAAAGGTCCTTATTGCGAAAATGGCGATTGTGGCTTTTTTGCGGAAAAGCGCGTCTAGATTGGCACGGACACTTTTCCGCAAAAAGTGCTCTTGCGGAAAAGCATCCGTGCCAATCTAGATGCTCTTTTCCGCAAATGTTTTTAACGGAAAACTTTTCTATTAAAAGCATTTGCGGAAAATCATGCCAGTCTAGATGTAGCCAGTGTATTTCTATAGAACCTACTCTAAATTAACAGTAGTTGGTAAACTTTTAAAAAACTTCCCTTTCTTTATTAAAAAGTAGTTACATAGGTCAGAAAAGCAAGATAGAGTCTTTATTATACCTTTGCAGTAAACCTCTTTTAGTTTTGTGCAGACTTTAATGGGAAGTTTCTTCTGACATTGTTAGGTTACTCCAACTTTTCTTATCTAATTGATACATTCACAGATTAATGCAACAAATTATTAGTATTTAGCAACATTTTGGAAGAATTGTTCTTGAAGCTGCAGAGCTACATTTTCATGTGTCTTTTCTGGATCTTGACGCCTTATCATTTGAAAAAAGCAGGAAGCCCTTTTTCTTTCACTTAAGAAAGACCCCCAAAGACTGTAGCAGCTGAGAAATATGAATGCTAGCAATTGAATTGTCTGGGATGGATCTGGGGACCGAATGTACCCATGGGTAATATCTTGTCATCCTTCCATTTAACATCTTAATGAAAGAATCTTATCTTATGGTGACAAAGAGTCCTGTGGCATCTTATAGACTAACAGATTTATTGGAGCATAAGCTTTCGTCCATGCATCTGACCAAGTGGGTCTTTGCCCACAAAAGCTTATGCTGCAATACATCTGTTAGTCTATAAGGTGCCACAGGACGCCTAGTCACTTTTGCAGATTCAGACTAACTAATAATCCAATAACTCTGGGTATGTCTACACTACAAAGTTAATTCGAACTAACAGCCGTTAGTTCGAATTAACTTTGATAGGCGCTACACTAGCGATCTGCTAGTTTGAACTTAATTCGAACTAGCAGAGCGCTTAATTCGAACTAGGTAAACCTCATTCCACGAGGACTAACGGCTAGTTCGAATTAACCAGTTCGAATTAAGGGCTGTGTAGCCACTTAATTCAAACTAGTGGGAGGCTAGCCCTCCCCAGCTTTCCCTGATGGCCACTCTGGGCGCCATGAGGGAAACTCTTCTGCCCCCCTCCTGGCCCCGGAGCCCTTAAAGGGGCACGGGCTGGCTACGGTGCCCGTGCCAGGTGCAAGCCTGCCAGCACCCAGCCAGCAGACCCTGCACCTGGCTCGGCTCGAGCCAGCCACCCGCTGCCACCCAGCCCTCCGCCTCTTCCTGGGACCAGGCTGGCGGCTCCCGGGAGCCTGCCCGGGTCCACAAGAGGCGGGAGCCCACCTGGTCTAGTGCAGACAGGGTGGACCTCCTCCACAACCTCCGCACTAGGCACAGGAAAGTGGCCGTCTAGGGCAGGAGAGCTGCCAGCCTGGCCACCCAGGAGCAGGTTTGCATGAAAATCAAGGTGGTTCACTGAGACCCCCGACCCTGAGCCCTGCGCTTAGAATGGCCGTACTGGGTCAGACCAAAGGTCCATCTAGCCCAGTAGCCTGTCTGTTGACAGCAGCCAACACTAGGTACCCTAGAGGGGATGGACCGAAGACAATGACCAAGCCATTTGTCTCATGCCACCCATCTCTAGCCTTCCACAAACAGAGGGCAGGGACACCATTTCTACCCCCTGGCTAATAGCACTCCATGGACCCAACCTCCATGACTTTATCTCACTTCTCTTTAAACTCTGTTCTAGTTCTAGCCTTCACAGCCTCCTGCAGCAAGGAGTTCCACAGGTTGACTATTTGCTTTGTGAAGAAGAACTTTCTGTTATTAGTTTGAAGCCTGCTACCTATTCATTTCATTTGGTGTCCTCTAGTCCATCTATTATGGGAACTAATGAAGAACTTTTCTTTATGTACCCTCTCTACACCACTCATGCTTTTATAGACCTCTATCATATCCCCCCCTCAGTCTCCTCTTTTCTAAGCTGAAAAGTCCCAGTCTCTTTAGCCTCTCTTCATATGGGACCTGTTCCAAACTCCTGATCATTTTCGTTGCCCTCCCCTCTCCCAGCCTCTCTCTTCCCCTCTCCCACCTCCTTTTCCCAGTCTCCCTGAGTTTTGTTCAATAAAGAGAGTTTCTATTTTTGAACACACGTACAAAATAAAGGACACATCAGGAAGGGGGGCTAGGGAGGGGTAAGTAGAAGGAGGTGAGGGAGGAATGGGGTACGAGCCCCCGATGGGGAGGACTGGGCTGGCTCTGCGGGCTCCTCAGGGTAGAAGCTCTCCTGAAGCCCCTTGATTGACCCCCCCCCCCCCCCCCCCCGGGATGGCAGCTTGCGGCAAGTGCAGCTGGTCTGATGGCCGAGTGCTGTGATGTGCCGAGTGTAGGCGCTCAGGGCACTCCAAGCCAGGACTGCTTTGCAAGCGGGGAACCCCTGAGAACTGTCTGTTCGAGATGGGGGCCGGGTCCCTTTAAGCACAGCCCTCGGCTAGCCTGAGACAGCAGCTCCATGCTCTAAGTCCTAATCTGATGCCCTGCCGGCACTGCTTCCAGCCATCCTTAACCTTGGTTCAGGGTCCACTCAGTGTGGACATGCTAGTTCGAATTAGCAAAACGCTAATTCGAACTAGTTTTTAAGTCTAGATGTGCTAATTCGAATTAGTTCAAATTAGTGCTGTAGTGTAGACATACCCTCTGATACTTACCTTATGGTTATGGACTATGCATATAAGAACAGAAATAGATGGTGTAGTGGGTGGTGATCCCTTCAGTATGCTGAGGATACCCAGCCTTGTAGCTCCTCTAATCTGGTTGTTTTGGATAAACACTACTCAGTCCATGCATCACACTACAATTTAACTGGCTGAAGTTTAAACCAAAGCAAACAGAAATAATATTTTAGATTAGGGGAAGAAACACTCGGCACATCACAGCACTCGGCCATCAGCCTGGCTGCACTTGCCGCAAGCTGCCATCCTGAGGGGGAAGGGTCAATCAAGGGGCTTCAGGAGAGCTTCCACCCTGAGGAGCCCGCAGAGCCAGCCCAGTCCTCCCCATCGTGGGCTCGTACCCCATTCCTCCCTCACCTCCTTCCACTTACCCCTCCCTAGCCCCCCTTCCTGATGTACAAAATAAAGGACACGTGTGTTCAAAAATAGAAACTCTCTTTATTGAACAAAACTGGGGGAGACTGGGAAAAGGAGGTGGGAGAGGGGAAGAGAGAGGAAAAAGTGGCAAAAATTATCTTGACTCCACTTAAGTGTGCTTGTTATTCCAGTTTGTTATTTTGGGATAAAATTAGATCCACTGTTACTTTATGTCCATATAGCACCCTTTTGCTAAAACCATTCTTTTCTAATATCCCTGGCTATGTCTAGACTGCAAGCCTCTTTCGAAAGAGCATCTAGAGTACAACCAGTACTTTGGAAAAAGCAAGCCACTTTTTTGAAAGAGAGCACCCAGGCAGTCTGGTTGCTCTCTTTTGAAAAAGCACAGTTTGCATTCAAGAACCCTTTTTTTCGAAAGAGCACTTTTGAAAAAAAAAGGCATTCTTCCTTGTAAAATGAGGTTTATTGTGGTTGAAAAAACTGCCGCATTCTTTCGATTTACTTTTGAAAGAACACGGTAGCAGTCTAGACGCAGGGAAAGTTGGTATGGTTTTTTTTTTTCAAAAAAAGAAAAAGAAAAGCCACTTCTTTTGAAAAAAAACGTGTAGTCTAGACACCCCTCCCCCTGTGCCCCTCTGATACAAAGTAGGATTCTCTGTGGGGATAATCATGGTATCCTAGCTGATGAGAAGAGTGTAACTTTTCCTTTTGGTTCCAGATCTTGCTACAATTATCCATGGTTTGTTTGTTTGTTTTGTTAGGAAACCTAATGCTGGACATTTTGTGTTCCCACTTTTATCCAAAACTTTTTGTTACAGTTTCAAATGAACCATACCTCGAATGCTCACGAACTCTGAGTGCACCCTTTTTAGGTCTCAGCAGTCACCTCTGCCTTTAAAAATTCATAGATTCTAATGCCAGTTCTAGTATGCTTCCCTGAATAATACAGGTTATAGAACTTCACTGAATTAATTCCGGTTTGAACTAGAGGATATCTTGTAGAAAAAATATGCAGTCTTTATTTAAAAATTGCCAGTGAAGGAGAATCCACCACAATTCTTGGTAAGTTGTTCCAATGTTTAATTATTCTTATTTAAAAAATTGCACCTTATTTCTAGCCTGAATTTGTTTCACTTCAACTTTCAGCCTTTGAATCTTGTTGTACCTTTGTATGTTACACTGAAGAGTTCATTATCATATTTTGCTCCCTATACAAGCATTTATAGCTGTAGTAGTCAGAAGTCACCAGTGTGATGTCATGACAGGTCTCCTGCTCCATCAATGATGGTAACTGTTCGGATGCTTGCAAGTGTTGACTTTGCTCACAGCAGACTCTGAGAGAGCCCCCAAAGACCACAAAATGAGATAAGGCTTAAAGGTGCCCAGCCCAAGTTTACTGTCAAATGAAGTACAATAAGAGTCGTCAATAGTCTCTCTACTGAACCACTATGCATATGGTAGTGACAATGGACCAGCTCAGTCAATGGGATGTCCCATTGCCCCGTACACCAGACAAAGACAGCCCCATCTAAGACACAACTTTGTATAATATAGGTACAAACAAGTAACAAGTTACAACTCACTCCTGACATAGCAAGTGGCTACTCTCTGATGTTACCTGTACACCTGGTAACACTCTGCACCTGGTGATTTGATCAAGACATCTCTATCCATCATGCTATCATTTTTAGATCCCTTCCTGAACCTGGGTCAATATGTTCCTGTTATCTGTGGGAGAGTGTGAGTAGCGAGGTCTTTTTTTAACAAGATGTTGTTACCATCCTTCTGGAATGAGCTTTCCACCTATGTCCAGTACCAATTACTATTTTACAGCCACTACCTAGTACCAATTACTGTTCTACACCTGTGCCTATTACCAATTAGAGTTTTACACTATCAGTCTTGTTTGTGCCAAGCTCTGTGAGCTGGGGCCTGCCTCTTGCTCATAGCTTCATTTTGCTTTATATTAGACAAGTCTTGACCATTGTTGCCAAGGCCTCACACCAAGCCTGTGATATGTGGGCTTTTGTTCCAGATCCTCATCTTTCTACAACAGCCTGTAATCAATAAATCCTTTAAGCTTTTAAAAAAAAAATTGTTAAGCTACGCAGACTCCAGGAACCCAATTTCTAAGCCACATTTTCCAATCATTTAATCATTCATGTGGCTCTCCTCTGAGCCGTCTCCAATTTATCAATATCCATCTGGTATTGCTGACACAAGGACTGGACACAGTGTTCCAGTGGTGGTTACACCACTCCCAAATATAGAGGTAAAATAACCCCTCTACTCCTACTCAAGATCCCCCTGTTTATACATTCAAGGTTCCCATTATTCCTGTTGGTCACAATGTCACATTGGGAGTTCATGAGCAACTGATTAAGCCTACATCATTTGATTCTGGATGTATAACTTAACTATATTAAAATACAGTACGTTGTTTTCTTGTTCCTAGTTCACTATGTAATCCAGATCACCTTCTATTATTGAATTCCCTATTTACCAATTCCCCAATCTGTGGATCATCCACTTTTTTTTTTAACTTATGTTTCTATGTTTTCTTCCAGGTCATTGATAAAAATGTTGAATAGCAGAGGGCCAAGAACTGATCTCTTCAGTAGTCTACTAGAAACATACCTGCTTGAAGTGTCCCTACTTTGATTGCATTTCAAGACCTATAACTTAGCTAGTTTTTAATAATTAATATCTGCCATGTGAATTCTGTATTGTTCTAGTTTTGATAACGTATTACATTTTGATTAAGAAGTCATATACTTTCCAGAAGTCTATTACATCAACACTATTACTTACCCTTGTCTTCCAAAAGTTGAAGACAAGTCTTGACCATTGTTTATCTCAAAAAGATAAAGTTAAGTTTGCCGGGATCTATTTACTATAAACCCCTTCACTTTGTGTAGAGTCAGATGACTCTCCTGCTCTCAGACTGGATGCTGGGCTGCAGTCCCCTATCTGTAAAGTGATCACAACAGCACATGTGACTTACATCAACACTCTGCAATTCTGTCTCTTGTGGGACAGTGACAGTAGTAATTACTGACCATGACCAAAGAACTTCCATCCCTGAATCTGGGAAGGCATAATATCTTCAAACTTCTCCACAATATGGCTATGTCTACACTCGCGGCTTCTTGAGCAAGTATGGCCGTTCTTGCGCAAGAATCCACAGAGCGTCTACACTGCCCACCTGCTCTTGCGCAAGTAAATGTACAGTATGGCGTGGTAAGAGGGGGCTCCTTGCACAAGAGCTACGCTCTTTTTTGACAGGTGTAAGCCCTCTTACGCAGGAGCTCTTGCACAAGAGGGCAGTGTGGACGCTCGGCAGGGATTTCTTGCGCAAGAAAGCCCTATGGCTAAAATGGCCATCAGAGCTTTCTTGCGCAAGAGAGCGTCCACACTGCCATGGGCGCTCTTGCGCAAAAGCACAGCGCACACATGGCAATGTGGACGTTTTCTTGTGCAAGACTTCTTGCACAAGAACCCTTGCGCAAGAAGCCGCGAGTGTAGACATAGCCTATGTGTCTGTTAGCCTGTCATTCCAAACAGTTGCTAACAACTGATCCTCCCACCCTAACATCTCTCAAGAATCCAGACAGTTTATAGCCTTTTGGTATGGAGGCCCGGAGGTGGGGAGGTGGGGCAAAGGGACAGTTGCCCCAGTGCATGGTGATTCAGAGGGGCGCTCTGGCTCCCAGCTGCCTCCGCTGCTACTGTGGCAGCAGCGGTGGTTGGAGTCCCAGGCCCTTATAATTGCTGCTGGAGTGCTGTGTGCTCCATGCAGCTCTGAGGGCTACCTCAGTCCCACCCCTTCCACCTGAATCTCCCTTTCCAGGAGCATGGAGATGGCCCTCCCCCACATCTTTCCCAGGGGCCTGCTGAGGCTGTTAACTCCCATGGTGTTACAGCAGCTTCCACCAGTGGCAAAATAAGGTTTACAGCATGCTGTTTACAAAATCTATGATGAAAACATCTGGCCTATTCTCTTTAATGTATGTGCCTAGATGATCGATCTGGGAAGCCATTGTGTTGCTTCCATGTTTGTTCTCCACACAACTCTTATTGACTTCAAGCATTATTGCATGCTAAAAGATTTAAATACAAATGCGAGAAGTATGGGTAATAAGCAGAAAGAACTGGAAATGCTAATAAATACAATTAGGACATTGTTGGCATCACAGAAACTTGGTGGGATAATCCACATGATGGGAATGTTTGTATAGAAGGGTACAGCTTGCTCAGGAAGGATAGACAGGGAAATAGGGGTATGTCTACACTACAAAGTTAGTTCGAACTAACAGACGTTAGTTCGAACTAACTTTCATAGGCGCTACACTAGCGCTTCATTAGTTCGAACTTAATTCGAACTAGTGGAGTGCTTAGTTCGAAATAGGAAGACCTCATTTTACGAGGATTAAGCCTAGTTCGAACTAGCTAGTTCGAATTAAGGGCTGTGTAGCCCCTTAATTCGAACTAGTGGGAGGCTAGCCCTTCCCAGGTTTCCCTGGTGGCCACTCTGGCCAACACCAGGGAAACTCTATTGCCCCCCTCCCGGCCCCGGAGCCCTTAAAGGGCCACGGGCTGGCTACACAGTTTGTGCCAGTTGCAAGGCTGCCAGCACCCGTGCCAGCAGACCCTGCACCTGCCACACCATGAGCCAGCCACCCGAGGACACCCAGCCCTCCACTGGTCCCCAGGACCAGCCTGACGGCTCCCAGTAGCCTGCCTGGGGACGCAAGAGGCGGGCACCCACTTGGTCAAGTGTGGAGATCATGGACCTCATCGAGGTTTGGGGGAAAGCCTCCAATGTCCACGATCTCCGCACTAGCCACAGGAACGCGGCCATCTACAGCCGCATGGCTGCCAGCCTGGCCGCCAGGGGCCACCAGCGCAGCCGGGAGCAGGTGCGCTACAAGATTAAAGACCTGCGGCAGTCCTACTCCCGGGCCTGCCTGCCAGGGGCCGACCCGGAGGCCTGCCCCCACTTCCACGCCCTGGACCGCCTCCTGGGGGCTCATGCCGTCCCTGCCCCCTGGGACGTGATAGACCCCGGAGCAGAGGGACCGCTCCAGGAGATGGAGGAGGAGAGCTCTGAGAGCCAGGAGCCTGCCGGCAGCCTGCCCAGGACCCGGGACCCCCGAGGCACCCCACAGAGCCGCTCGCCTGTGTCGTCCGAGGCCGGGGAGGCGTCCACCTGTGAGTACCATCGTGCTCCCCTTATGTGTACGGGGGGCTGGGGCGAGAGGGAGCCCCGGGACCATGTGCCTGGGCCTTGCCCAACATGGAGCAGCAGCTGGGGATCCTGCAGGGGCCCTGGCCTTGCAGAGGGGAGCTGGGTTTCACACACCTGGGCCCCTGGGGTAATTGACCGCTGGTCTTGTTGCACCACAGCTGCAGCACCTGGGCCTGCAGGGCGCACCACCCCGCCTGCAGCAGCTGCCCATGCCCGGGCAAGCAGGAGAGCCAGGAATGAGGAGGACTACCAGAGGCGGCACCTCCGGTTCCTGGATCACCAGCTCCGCACCCAGGACCACTGGGTCCAGGCGGACCTGAGGCTGCACCGGAGGAGTTTGGAGGCCCTGGAGGAGCAGGGCCGTGCCCTGCGAGGCCACCTCCAGAGCCTGCTCGACCGCTTCCCAATTCCTTCTGTTCCTGCTCCTGCTCCCCCTGCTGCTCCCTCTGCTCCTCCTGCTCCCCCTGCTCCCCCTGCTCCTCCTGCTCCTGCTCCTGCTTCCTCCACACCCCCCGTCCCTCCTGCCCCCCCCTCCACAACCATTTCCCACCGACGGCCCCGGACCCGCAGTGTGGCGAGACGCGAGAGGCAGCCGGACTCCCACCCCTGAGCTTTCCTTTCCCTTCCTCCCTTCCCTCCCCTTCCAGCTCCCTCTTCCCAGGTTTCCCCCTCCCCTCTCCCACCCTCATTCCTCCCTTCCCCCACCCCAGTTATGTGAAATAAACATACGTTTTTGTTTGAAAAACAGGTGTCTTTATTTTACAGTAGGTAGGGAGGGGAAAGGGGAAGGGGGGTAGGGTGGAAGAAGGCCCCAGCGGGGAATGCAAGGGAGAGGTCAGTCCTCCTCCTCCACCTGGAAGCTCTCCCGCAGGGCTTCCCGGATCCGGACGGCCCCCCGCTGGGCTTCCCGGATGGCGGCAGTGCGGGGCTGACCGTAGTGTCCAGCCATGCGGTCAGCCTCAGCCATCCAGGCTGGCAGGAAAGCCTCCCCCTTTCACTCACACAAATTGTGGCGCACACAACATGCTGCCACCACGGGAGGGATGTTGTGCTCGGCCAGGTCCAGACGGGTGAGGAGGCATCGAAAGCGGGCTTTCAGTCGCCCGAAGGCCCCCTCCACCATGATGCGGGCCCTGGTCAGCCTGGCATTGAAGGCCTGGCGGGAGGGATTGAGGTGCCCCGTGTAGGGCTTCATCAGCCACGGCTGCAGTGGGTAAGCGGCATCCCCCACCAGGCACACGGGCATGTCCACGTCCCCAACCCTGATGTGGCGGTCGGGGAAGAAGGTCCCGGCCTGCAGCCGCTGGCACACGGAGGAGTTGCGGTACACCCGGGCGTCGTGTGCTTTTCCGGACCAGCCCACATTAATGTCCGTGAACTGGCCCCGGTGGTCACACACGGCCTGCAGGAGGATGGAGAAGTACCCCTTGCGGTTGACGTACCGGGATGCCTGGTGTTCCGGGGCACGGATGGGGATGTGCGTCCCGTCGATGGCCCCCCCGCAGTTGGGGAAGCCGAGGGCACCGAACCCCCGGATGACGGCGTCCAGGTCAGCGAGGCGGACCACCCTGCGGAGCAGTACCCGGTTGATGGCCTTGACCACCTGCGGAGAGAGAGACAGCAAAGCGCCAATCAGTGGGGCGCCCGGGTGGCTGGGAGCGTTCGTGCCCTGGCAGTGCCCCGCGCCCCACTCCTGGAAGCAACTCCCCTGGCGGCGTGTAGTATGGCCAGGACAGACCGACCCCTCCGGTGCGGGGCGCTTTCGCCTCCTCCTGCCCCCCCTTTGTCCCTGGGGCGGCCCATCCCCTCCTCGCAGCCCCCCACCCCCCCCCGCCTCAGTGGCCGACGAGTGTCATACCTGCATGAGCACCGCTCCGATGGTGGATCTCCCCACGCTGAACTGGTTCCCGACGGATCGGTAGCTGTCCGGCGTGGAGAGCTTCCAGAGGGCGATGGCCACCCGCTTCTGGAGGGGGATGGCGGGCCTCATGCGAGTGTCCCTTTTGCGCAGGGCAGGGGCGAGCCACTCGTAGAGCTCCAGGAAGGTGTCCCTCCTCATCCTGAAGTTCTGGGTCCACTGTCGGTCACCTCAGCGCTCCAGGACGATGCGGTCCCACCAGTCGGTGCTGTTGTCCAGACGCCAGATGCGGCGGGGCACGCCGGTGACGGGGTACCGCCGTGGCTCCTCCACGGCCCCCAGGGCGGCCAGGCGGAGAGGCAGGGGGCTGACGTGCACCAGGAGGTGCCAGGCAGCCTCGAGCCATTGGTGGCAGGCTTGCAGCAGCAAGTCCAGAAAATGCACCAGAAGGTGCAGGGCGAGCTGTGGCTCCATGTTGCCACCTGCGGCGGCGTCCCCGAAGGGAAGCACCGACACAGATGAACACAGAGACCAACGCTTTGCTGTCCTTCGGCGAGGTTGGCAAGCAAGCAGGAAAAACTGAGAACCGGCTGTCCGGGGGGGTCCCTTTAAGCTCGAGCCTCAGATAGCCTCAGACAGCAGCCACACAAAGCAACTACTGACCTGATGCCCTGCCAGAACCGGTTTCAGCTGCCCTTAAATGCCCCCCTGCGTCCAATCGGTGTGGACGCGCTAGTTCGAATTAGCAAAACGCTAATTCGAACTAGTTTTTAGTTCTAGACATGTTAGTTCGAATTAACTAATTCGAACTAAGTTAGTTCGAATTAGCGCTGTAGTGTAGACATACCCAAAGGGAGGAGGTGTTGCCTTAGGGTATGTCTACACTACCCCGCTAGTTCGAACTAGTGGGGTAATGTAGGCATACCGCACTTACAAATGAAGCCCGGGATTTGAATTTCCCGGGCTTCATTTGCATAAGCCGGCCGGCGCCATTTTTAAATGCCGGCTTGTTCGAACCCCGTGCCGCGAGGCTACACGCAGCACGGGCTAGATAGTTCGAACTAGCAAGCCATTCCGAACTATCTGTACACCTCGTTCCATGAAGCGTACAGATAGTTCGGAATGGCTTGCTAGTTCGAACTATCTAGCCCATGCCGCGTGTAGCCACACGGCACGGGGTTCGAACAAGCCGGCATTTAAAAATGGCGCCGGCCGGCTTATGCAAATGAAGCCCGGGAAATTCAAATCCCGGGCTCCATTTGCAAGTGCGGTATGCCTACATTACCCCACTAGTTTGAACTAGGGTGGTAGTGTAGACATACCCTCATATATTAAAAATGAACACACTTGGAGTGATGGACATAGGAGACGGAAGTGTTGAGAGTCTCTGAGTTAGGCTAAAAGGGATTAAAAACAAGGGTGGTGTCATGCTAGGAGTCTACTACAGGCCACCTACCCAGGTGGAAGAAGTGGATGAGGCTTTTTTTAAACAACTAACAATATCATCCAAAGCCCAAGATTTGGTGGCGATGGGGGACTTCAACTATCCAGATATATGTTGGGAAAATAACACAGTGGGACACAGACTATCCAATAAGTTCTTGGATTGCATTGGAGACAACTTTTATTTCAGAAGGTTGAAAAAGCTACCGGGGGTTCTAGATTTGATCCTAACAAATAGGGGGGGAGCTGGTTGAGAATTTTAAAGTGGAAGGGAGCTTGGGTGAAAGTGAACATGAAATCATAGAGTTCACAATTCTAAGGAAGGGTAAAAGGGAGAACAGCAAAATAGAGACAATGGATTTCAGGAAGGCGGATTTTGGTAAGCTCAGAGAGCTGGTAGGTAAGGTCCCATGGGAAGCAAGACTGAGGGGAAAAACTAATGAAGAGAGTTGGCAGTTTTTCAAAGGGACATTATTAAGGGTCCAAAAGCAAGCTAGTCCGTTGTGTCGGAAAGATAGAAAATATGTCAAAAGACTGCCTTGGCTTAACCACGAGATCTTGCATAATCTAAAAATAAAAAAGGAGTCATATAAAAAATGGAAAGTGGGACAACTTAGAAAGGATGAATATAGGCAAACAACACAGGAATGCAGGGGCAAGATTACAAAGGCAAAGGCATAAAATGAACTCAAACTAGCTACGGGAATAAAGGGAAACAAGAAGACTTTTTATAAATACCTTAGAAGCAAGAGGAAGACCAAGGAGAGGGTAGGCCCACTGGTCAGTGAGGAGGGAGAAACAGTAACAGGAAACTTGGAAATGGCAGAGATACTTAATGACTTACCAAATTTAATGTTCATAACGTTTACAGTTTAGGAGTTCTTGAACAAATGGATTCACGGATGGACAGACAGACACATCCACATTTCTAAAATATATAGTAAGATAATAAATATTCCATCACTTCCAATATAAGTTATATAGATTCTAAATAAGTAGATTAAATATCAATGTGTTTAAGATTCTTACACAGATATTCATATTATTATATAAGGCAATTCCTGTCACAGATTAGTTCTGTAGATTTCAAATCTATTAATCTTCAGAGTGTGATGCATGGTCTGTTTTTAGGTGGGGTTTCAGGAAAAGGGTGGAGTGAGGGAAACATGATTTTTGGGCTGTTAAATGAATGTTCTATATCAGTGTGTTCGATAGATGATAAGGAAATTTTTTTGAATTAAAGGTATTTATCTTGGTATATATATATATATATAAATAGGCATTTTTGCCTTTTGTGCTAGGCTTCAAATCATTTTAACAGATAGTGAATAATTAAACCTCCAGGTCAAGTCTTGGTGGACAGTGCTCAGTGTTCCTGAATCATCATGGATTATTCAACTGAATGTACATGTTCCCCTAGAAAAAGCTTTTGTGTGAGAAAATATATAAACTTGTAAATGTGTCTATCTCCACTCTACAACAGGCGTATTTTAAATCATTTGAAGAATAGAAGATGGATTTTTTTATAGCTCAAGTTTTTGAGATCTTTTAACTGGTTTGTATCCTATGACATGTTGGCTGCTCTGAGTTCCCATTGACCTCAATCAAAGAAGAGGATCTCAAGCATGATAGGACCCAAAGTTAGCAAATATGGTATTCTCTGGACATGCTGACCACAAAAGTTGTTTATTTAGGCTGCACAAATGGGTACATACAATATTAATATAATTGTGTTCCCCCCCACTTCTAATTTGAAAATTATATGCCCTAATGGGAATTAAAATTGATTTAACCTTTCAGCATAATTATTAGTTAGCAACTGCTTTAGGCCCTCATGCGGTTACCTAGTTACAAGAAAAAAAATTCAAATGTTTTTCATTTTTCTGATGGAAGTCAAATTTGCTGATATATCAGGTTATACTGTCTCCACTGGGGTTTGTACTACATCTTGATATTTGTATATTTAAGGATTTTTTTGTATAAAACTTTAAAGAAGCACAGTCAAGATTAATAGACTACCTTTTAAAGACAAAAGGCCCCATTCTCTTCATCTGTGTATACCTCACTGTCAGGATTCCAACAAGGGCAGTCAGGGACAAACTCAAGGCTGGGAATAGTAGAGCTGTTCATAGTCAGGCTCCAGGCTAGAACTGATACTAAGGGTCAGAGTCTGAATCAGGTTTTGGGGTTTGATCCATGAAGCAAAGTCTAGATCAAACCAACATCAAAGCCAAGAATTCAGGAACAAGAGCAATCATGGCAGCTATAGGCGATTTACTCTATTGACTGGACAATTTCTGGAAGGTCCCTTGAGTTTATATAGGACAGGGAACCACGAGGTTCCTGTTTATCAAACCCTTAGGGTGGAAATTCCTGTGGTCTAAGTTCACAGTGGGCCATGGGAAGTGTCACTCAAACTGGTTACGGCTGCTGCTACATGAGTGGCTTAGAGGTGTCAGCTCTGCATGCCTGAGTTCTAGACATAGAGGGCTTTATAACTGAGTTGAAGTCTTTGGAATTACACTGGTGTAGCTAGGAGCAGAATGCTTTTTAAAATGTCATGCTGGTTAGTAACTCTTCTTCAAAAATAAGATTGTACATGGATTCTGACCCTACAAAATAAATAAACCTTTGGACTTATGAACGTTCTCCAAGATATGTAATGCTTTAGACTTTGACCAGACAAACACAGATGTGCTCCTATCTGACCCAAGCCCATTATATTTTTTTTAAACTGCCTTGAGCAGTGTCACTTTAACTAGCCCACTCTTCCTCGGATAGTGTTTTAAAGCACAGGAGCAGGAGACAGGATGTGGACTCTATTCCTGGCTGTCACCTGTCAAGCCATATCATGTGCATAAAATAGAGAAGTTCCTCAGGGGTGTGGAGAATAAAGAGAGCCTCAGTGGGAATGATATGCCCATTTTCTTATTTTGTTTTGCATTTCATTGGACTTTTGTTTTCCTTTCCAGTCATTCTTGTTCCTCCTCATCAACATTTTTGTATCCTTTCCAAACCTCTCTCATAAGAGCTTCTGAACATTTTGCATTTACTCCCCCATTTCTTCCATCAGGTATGACATTAGTCTCAATACCTTCCTGACTAGGCCTTCTCTGATCCACTCCTCAGTTCCTTCTTGCTGTATTGTACACTGTGATGGTGGCAAACAAGGTGCAAGGACCCAGGTTTCACTGAATATTGACAAATGCATACCTGGAAACCAGTCAGGCTCACCTATGGGTTGGTGTACTTTTAAGTATACTCATTAGTGTTAAGTATACTCATTTTAAGTATATTCATTCGTGTTATAAGAATGTATTTAGTGTGTAGACTGTATGGAGGGATAAGGGATCTTTCGGAAAAAGGCTTTATTTTCCGAAAGATTCTCGTCTAGACTGGCTCTTTTTTCCGGCAAACCTCCGTGCCGAAAAAAAGCGGCAGCTATTTTTATGCTAATGAAGTGGGAGAGATTTAAATCGCTGCTTCATTAGCAATTGCGATACGTCTAATTTGCATCCTTTTTACGAAAAAGGGATGCAATCTAGACGTAGCCTGATGGTTCTCAGTCAAGGGAATGCTCTGGGGGTATGCAGAGATCTTCTAGGAAGTACATCAACTTTCTAGATCTGTGTTGCTCAATCAGGGGGCTATGGGATGGGATTGGCGGTTTGCAAGTGCAGGGCCAGCATTAGAGAGTGGCTAGTAGGGCAACTCACACCACAGTGGACCTTACAAAGCTGAGTTACGTGCTTCAAAATGTATTTTCTATGGCTATGTCATTTGCTGTAATAAACTAATTTTTGAAGGAAAACACTTCCTCAGATGCCTTATTTTGTCTCAGTACAGATTCCTTTTATTATTTTTTGTAAAAACGCTACCTGATGTAGATGTATTTGGAATGGATTTTTCATAAAGGTGCAGCATTGCCAAAATAAATAGTTTTTGAATAATCCGCACCCCTGAGTGATGCAAGTCACACTAACCTAAGTGCCACTGTAGATGGAGGTTCTCTCTCAGAGGTGGAGTGATTAAGTCGACAGGAGAGCTCTTTTCTGTTGGCTTAGAGGGTCTTCATCAGATGCACTACAGGAGCCCATGAAAGCTCATGATATCATCTACATGTTTTTTAAGTTTTTCCTGTTACAGACTAACTGGGCTACCCCTCTGAAATACTTTGAAATAGGTGTTATTCCTTGTGAAATGAGGGTTACAGATTTTGGAATAAGAATCCTGTTATTTTGAAATTACTTTGAAATAACAATCTTGCTGTGTAGACGCTCACCTTGTTATTTTGAAATAATATGAGTTATTTCAAAATAATGCTGAAGTGTAGACATGCCCTCAGTGTCTTCATGGAGGCCAGAATTTGACTTTTGATCCATCAATACTATGTCTTATACTACCTTTCCATATCTGAACAACTGTTTGTGTATTTTCCTTTTAAAAAATCTGGCTTTTGGATCAGGCTTAGGTTTGTATACTTAGTAAATTAATACTGTGGTTTTGTAACTAACTATATACTGAGCCAGCTAAAATCTGTTGCCCCTAGTAACTTTGTAGGACCAAACAAATGCTAATATACATGCACAACATGTGTGGTCTTTTAACTGAACTCCAGAGGTGGAAATTATTCTCTTCCTTTGTATTTCTTCTAACTATGTTTCTATGGGGTCCTGCAAATTGTAAGGTTAAAGGATATGCCTTCAGAAACTGTACTTTCAACCATTTCCATCTTTGCCATTACCACGTTACTGACTACATGCCTGCGTTAAATTTACATTTAATTTTTAATTTTCCTTTTGAAATTGCAGTGTTCTAATGTGAGCTCATGCAGCCAATTTCCTCCAGTCAAAGGTAAGAGACATGGTGAGAAATTACCTTGGTAATGCACAGTGACCTGCAGGCATTCTTGTACTTGTCTTTCTTCTTAACTATGTTTTTTCAGAGCTACATCTATTTCTCTTGGTTTAAGATTAATCAACATTTATTTGTATATTTCTGGTGTCCCCATATCTATTTTCATTCTCATTTTCACCTCACTTCTGTTTAGCCCAGTATGGAACATTGAGTTCTGTTTTCACATTCACATAGTTGTATTACTTAATATACACAAGCCTCCTTGTCACAAAAATCACCATGTTCTAAGATGAGATCCTCAAAATTTAGGGCTAGGGGGAGGACTTCATGATTGTAGGCATTATGAATTTCCTTTCCTGGGTGTGCAACTGGCCCTGAGAGTCTGTTCCCATTTCCAACAGGTCACAGAGTTTCTGTTCTGCAGCTTGTTGAAGAAATCATGGTCTGACCCCTGCAATATCTGAATGCAACAGAAACATGGATCCATCTAATTTACTGATATTATCTGGGTTGTGGTGAACCATGCATGCCATCTTAGGTACTGTCCACTTTTTTTTTTATATGGTATGCTGGTGGGTTGCCTTTGTATATTGTGCAGGAAGGCTGAGGTTTCCAAAGCTGCCATGGGAATTTGGACTAGGCATGTAAAATCCCATTTAAAATATTAACCAATTAAACGATATGATTAACTGGTTAACCGGCCTGCTGCATTGCGCCATGAGCAGAGGGCTGATGGAACAGTCCCCTGCCCATGATGTGGTAAGCAACAAGAGGTGAAAAGGATGATGTGACAAGTATGATACTAGTGTGAGACTGTGGAGACAGGGTTTAATACACGTTCTATGACTGACTTCCTATATAACCTTGGGCAAATCTCTGTGTCTCTCTCTGTACTTTGGTTCCCCAGCTCTAAAATAGAGATAATAGCACTTCTCTACTTCATAGAAGTGCTGTGAGGATTAAGAAGATTGTGATGGCATTCAAAGACTATGCTGATAGAGGCCATATAAGTACCAGAGCTAGATACTATAAAGTATAGGGTCTCTTTGTTTGGTCAGGGTGGTTCTGAGACATGCCATAAAGATGAGGGAAAGTTTGAATCTTTCTCAAGAACACACTGCAACGCATAAGGGAAGTTTTAATGAGTTTGGCATGGAATTACTTTTGTAAAGCATTTTGAGATCTACAGATGGAAAGTGTAATATAAGATCAAGATATTATCATCATCACCAACACAGAGCTCTAAATGAGGAGCTAAGCTTCTCCTATTACCAAGAATAATATACCAAGGAGTAGTTTGAGGTGTATTGCAAATAAACAACTGAAGTAAACTAAGAAATATGGCAAGAGTTCTGCTTTTCCACTAAACAAATCTGCTCATAATCTATCTGCTGGTACTGTCCATGTGTAAATAAAAATGCAATGGGATAAATTATTACTCCTGTGTCTGATGTCCCCTCATATTTTTGCATAGAAATTACTCACTGTTTACTGCCTGGCCCTCACAGTGCCAACAATGGGAACGGCTGTTACTTAACAATAGCAGACAGGTACCTTTAAGAAATTGGTGTGTAGATCTTTTTAAAAGCTAGTGTTTTGTGGCTGTACAAAAAAGGCAATACTGATCTGCTGGCATTATCCTCCTTCTCAACAACCCACTCAAAAATGTCAGATAAAATAGTTGACAAGTTTCTCCTCTTTCTCATCCATAATTGTACTAGCTTATTTTTTTCTAATCTGTATACTGTTCTGTTTTGCCCCTCCACACAATTCCTTTCCTTGGCATCTTGCACATGACACAATAAAGCTATCAAGCTGGTGAGACTGTGACTTTTGCTAATCTTGTTTAACTTTTTTTTAAACAAAGCAGTATCATCCCATACCTAATCTTATGAAAAGAAATTGAACCATCAGAAGTGCATGCATCTTTTATGTATACGAAACTGCTAGCTTCTAAACAGCTAAAACCATTTTAGCTAGACCCATTGGTATTGTATCTAGAGGAAAGTAGTTGAAATGGTTCTAAGACCCACTCCCCATAAAAGAGGGTAATGCACTGAGGACCAGCCCCTCATCTGGTGTCAATTGGGATAGCTCAATTGCACTAATAGTAGGCTTGTGGCCCAGGGTCTCTTTTTATAACTTTTCCTTAATGTTCACTTTTGTATGTGGAACACATGTATAGCCCCTTGGAGCATGCATCCCACCCTCCAGCAAGCTGAGCAAGCTGCATTTGCGCATGCACCCTCTCTGGACAAAAAAAAGCGGGAGGAGGGGAATTTTTTTTGCTTGGGACTGCAAAAAACCTAGAGTCGGCCCTGTTTCCAGGCTTTGGGCAGGTTCTCAGCTGCTTCACTATGTAGTGAAGGGGCCTTCTTGTTGTAGCCCTTCTGTTTGGAGCTGCAGACATACACAGTCTGTCACCCTCTCTTTCTTCATACTTTGCTCTCCACCTGACAGCACTTCCTGTTCCTGGAGTAATCAGCACTTCCTTCCCCTAGGACAAAGATTAAAGAGGCCATGACTTCTAAAACCCAAAGGGGTAACTTTTAAAGTTAGCAAAATATACCCCTGAAGCTTCAAAATATAGTTATTAATCATATTTGGCCATTAGCAACAGTATGTCATGCTTTTCCATTTATACACTCAGGCTACGTCTACACTGCGGCTGTTTGTTGGAAGAGGAAATGCAAATGAAGCGCTCATTTGCAAATCTTGCACTCACATTTGCATATTCTCTTCTGATCCTTTTTGCAGAGGAGGTTTTTGTGATAAAACGCCTTATGTAGATGGGGCTATTTGTCAGAGAAACCCCATTTTGTGCAAGATCCCTTATTCCTCAAAAAATGAGGTTTAGAGAATCTTGCGGAAAACTTTTTTTTTTTTTTTTTTTTTGACAAATGTCCCCATCTACACAGGGCTTTTTATCACAAAAACCTCTTCCGCAAAAAGGATCAGAAGAGAATATGCAAATGAGAGTGCGAGATTTGCAAATGAGCCTCAGTGTAGATGTAGCCTCACATGATAAAATAGAACTGCATGAAGGTAGCATCTGCATTTCCTTCTACCGAGATGCTCACAAGTGATTTAAGCCTTGATTTTGCAAAAATTTATGTATGCTTTACACACTTGATGAATTTCAGTGAGACTACTAGGCAAGTAAGCCTTTGCAGGATCGAGCCTTTAGATCAACAATGGGCAACCTAGGCTAGTGAGCGGGGTCCCACATGTGGCTCTCCTTCATCTCAGTGGGCCACAAGATTGTCGTAACCAAGATGGTCTCCCAAGATACGGTAGTTTTGCTAACTACATTTGTGTACCTAGAATTTGCAATGTGTGCCAATTGAACCCCAGCAGCACTTTGATTTAATACAGAGGGAACACATGACTCTCACAGTCAGTGTAGTGTGCAATCAGCATGTACCTCATATCACATCTTTGCTTTAAGTGCATTTCACTTATACCTGTGTGGATGGAAACCAGCAGAAGCTAGCAACTCTGCACACAGGCAAAAATAAACAAAATGTCTCATGGTCCACATATAGAACCTCAATGGGCTGCCTGTGGCCCTCCAGCTGCAGGTTGCCCACCACTGCTTTAGATTACTGGCAAGCAACAAAGAAGTAATCTAGCAAATACAATAATCAATTCCATAATATTTGTGTTAATGTTAAATTAGAATATATGGAAGATATTGAATTACTCAAAGGCTGTTCATATATCTGTAGTTAAAACTTCAAGTGTGGCTTTCTGTAATATTTATTTTATTGCCAAAATAATGAATGCAATTTTCTTTTCACTGTTACACTGATTTTGTTTACTGACACTGTCTAACTAAGAAGAATTGATAGGATTTTCTTGTCAGACTGGATTTCCATATTATATTAAACAGGTGACCTTGGAAATCAACATTTACTAGCTAATAAAATAGACTAATTATAGATAATCTAAAAAATGAATATAAATTACCTTGCATGAAACAAAGTACATTTTTAAAAATCTATGATCTTTGTCCTTAAGTGAACTATCCTTAGCAAAAATATAAACAGATGCAAGTAAGAAATGGGAAGTATTTAATATCTATTTGCATTTCAACTAGTCTCAGTAAGAAAAATAATTGTTTAACAAGTCACAGAAACACATAACAGATCTTGAATGTGACTGGCAGCAACACACAGTGTTAGCACCATTTATGGTGATGAAGAAACCTAAATGTAACAATGTACACAACCACCCACTTCCCGAGATTACTTTGGAGAACTAGTTTTCACTACTTTGTTTTATTTCTTTCAAAAATGCCTGCATGTAAAAAGCTGTGCTGAAATCACATTCAAACAAATGTGCATACAGTTATTTAGAATGGAAATATATCTAAATGGCAGAAATTTGAATTCTACTAATTAAGTACAGCTTGTATATAACTTCCAGATTGTGGCTTTTTTTGTTTGTTTAAGAAAGAGGGAGAGAATCTTTTTTTTTACAAGTTCTTAATTGTTAGACTCATTGTTATTTCTCAGTTACATTAAATTGCACTAATTTGATTTAGCTCTCATGGACCTTAGATCCCCATTAGGTATCAAAATTAAATTGGGCGGGCCGGGGCTGCATGAGGAGCAGCTGCTCCAGTAGCTGGGATCTTTCCATTTAAACCTCTGCAATCTTAATTTTACATGCTAAGGGGAAAAAGTAGCTTTGAATAAACCCCTTCTTTAACTCCACTTTATTTAATTGTTTCTGGCTTAACAAATACTCGTTTTTAAAAGTGGGAATGTTTTGTATTTGTAGATATTAAAGAACATTTAATTATATGTAAACTGAAGAAAGTGTTTAAAAATCTGCTTCCCAGGCTGTAAGATACATTTTATTCTCACAACTGGCATTACTGTCCTGAACAAATTATGCTCAGTAATCTAAATCCTGAAACCTTTTCTTAAAAAGATGGGGGGCTGGCATTCTGTGCTGAGCCACCAGGAGGCTTGCAGCTGGTGTAGAAGGTAGGTGTTCCCTGCTTCCACTCACTGAATTTTCTTTCCTGATATTTCTGTGCTTAGTTCAGTGTCTTGTATGCAATTTGTGCTTGTGTAGTAAAGCAAACTGCCAGCATATGTCAACTTATGAATAGCCATCTCTTTAGGCATCTATTGTCTTATATTATGTTCAATAATGTAGCATTGGTGAGACTGAAAAAAATTACTGACCCCACTGATGAAGTCAATAGCAAAACTTGCATTAACTTCAGTGTGGTCTAGGTTTCATATCTGAGATGAAATGGTCTACAGATGGATGTCGCTTTGGGGATAGTGATAGAAATGTAGCCGTGTTAGTCTGGTGTAGCTGAAACAAAATATAGGAATATGTAGCACTTTAAAGACTAACAAGATGGTTTATTAGATGATGAGCTTTCGTGGGCCAGACCCACTTCCTCAGATCAAATAGTGGAAGAAAATAGTCACAACCATATACACCAAAGGATACAATTAAAAAAAAGAGAACACATATGAAAAGGAGAAATCAAATTTCAGAACAGAAGGGGGATGTGTGGGGGGGGAGGTAAATGTCTGTGAGCTAATGGTATTAGAGGTGGGGAAAGTCTTTAGCTACATAGTCCTGTATTTTGTTTATTAGCTCACAGACATTTACCTTCCCCTCCCCCCGAATCCCCCTTCTGTTCTGAAATTTGATTTGTCCTTTTCATATGTGTTCTCTTTTTTTTATTTGTATCCTTTGGTATATATGGTTGTGACTATTTTCTTACACTTGGATTACACTTTCAGGGCACATCTTCACTCGCACAGAGTGTTTGATTTAATGAGCCTACTTAAGACTGTAAATCAAATGCTGAAGGCAGCTCTGGCCAGTGTCTGTACTCGCAGTCATGAGGACTAAGAGAAGCCAACGGGAACATTTGCTCATTGGCCTCTCACTGTAGGGATGTCACCAAACTTGGCTTAAGGTAAGCCAACTTCAACTATGTATTCTAAGTAGTATACCTTACGCTGCTGTTCCAGATCTAGTGTAGACCTGGCCTCAATTATCAGCTTGAATTGTCAGCTTTAATTTTGAGATACTGCAGCAAAATATGATGGAGGACCAGTCTGAGACAACTGGTGGTAGTAGCTGGATTGGTTGGGTAGCAAATATCTTTGTGTTTCTATGTTTCTGAAGTTCACATGAAAACGAGTCCATAGTGTTGGTCCAGCAATTGTAAGTGTGGCAAGTATTGAATTGGTGAGCTAGATTTAAATAAAGTAGGGGAGAAGAACTTATTAGTTGTTGTTACTAAGCTTAGGTCAACAGCAGCTGCTGCTGTTAGCTAATGGCTTGGAAACTATGAATTTCTTCTATACATGTAGAAAGTGTCAGTATAAGAATAATTAGCTCATACTGTAAAGCTGCAGATACCTGATATCATACTACTTTCCCCCCTCATTATTTACCTTATCTTCTCAAAACAGTCCGGTGGTTGTCCATGTTATTTTACTACTTTGTAAAAGAAATACTTGGCAGATTAAGACACTTTAAACATACCAAAACAGCCTTGATGTTTGCATTTCTTACGGCTGCGTAAAAATTATAACTGAAGCCCTGAAAAAGCTTTTGCTTCTTATTGTAATGTAAGTCAGGCCAAATTAAGACTTTTTCTGTTTCCTATCTGGAAAATTGGAAAGTAGCTGCTCAAACCCTCCATTTGTAGGGGAAAGGAAATCTGCTATTAGAGACAACGTCTTGCTTCAGACTCTATTTTTTCCCCTTTTTTGTTGCAGCTGTCTTTTCCCCAGCCTCAAAAACTATACTTCTCCAGATATCTTTGGTTTTCCATATGGTGATCAACTCAGGTTAGCAACTGAAAGGTAACTGTAGTTCTTTCACACAAGTCCATTACTAATTCAAAATATTTTGTTCCATACTTTTATTAAGGGTCTCTTGAACATTATATGAAAAAATTTACTAAAAGCCTTTCTGTATTAATTTCATTAGGCTGCTGGAGTCTTTCTGCTGATCTGGATGTCTTCATAATTCTAATAGCACTTCCTAGAGATAATCTGAACAGTTTAATATCAAGTCTTATGACTCAAGAATGAAAATCATAGGGTTTATTTGCTTTGAGTACATTCTTTTCAAATTGCTACATGGTGCATTTAAGTTGGATAAACAGCTCAGTTTCCCATGTCTAATTTAAGTGTCATTCAGATGTGGTTTTAATATTGAAATAATTTTCATTCAGTTCAGGCTAGATCCACAGAGGGATTTAGGAATCTAATGGCCACTTCTGGTCACAATGTCAAAAATTTAGATCCTGAAAACCTCCACTCAGCTTCTGCCTCTGTCTGGTTTGGAGCAGGGATTTGAACCCTTATCTCAGAAGAATGCTCCAACCACTGAGTTATGGGTTATTCTGAGGTGGGGATTTCAGTTTCTCCTTTTGAAGCAGATCCAGGATGTATAGCTACATAAACATTAGACTAGGGACTTGAACTTGGGCATCGTGCATCCTGGATGAGTTCTCTAATCACTGGGTAAAGGTTATAAGGGAGGTAGTAGTAGTACTTCTAGCACCTTCTCTTCCTTCATTTTTGCAAGAATTACAAGAGAGGGCTCCTGGCTGTAAATCCCTGGTAGAGAGAAGCACTCTTCTCTAACCCAGACTTAGGCACCTATATCCTACAGCTTTTACCTCCACTCTCCACAGTATTTCCTATGGGCTAGCTTAAGCAGCTCCATGCTCAGCTTACTGCCTTATTGTCTATCCAATTCATAGGTGCCTGACTATGTGGGTCCATTGTAGGAGGTGCCAGGATGCCTAACTCGGGACTGTGGTTTCCATTAGGTGGGCAGGGTACAAAAAATTTAGCCATGCAATGCTGAGCCTAAGTCCCATTTATTTAGACCTAATTTACTTAAAAAGGCCAGTGGAAGATACTATTACACAATCCTGAAAAGAGGAAACACTTAAAATTAACCATAGAAGTATTTTTGGTCAATAGTTTTGAATGTTTATTTCCCTCTTCCCCCCCTTAGCCTTTTTATTACCACTATAACAACATCGAGCTATACAACATATACTTACCATATTGTTCTTTTACCAAAAACAATACTTAGAAATCATACTGTTTCATAATATTTAAAAAGCAACATAAAGCCAGTGCTAGGCTATAGGAAAACATACCACTTGAACAATTTTTTTTTATCATTTTAGGATGCTGGTGCTTAGCCAGTGATAAAATTAATAGTATTATCTCTGTTGTTAGTAGAGTGTTATCAAATGTATCACAATCACTTCTTCTTTTACTTACACTTCACCAGAACAGTCCTATCCCATAGACAAAGAGGCAATATTCTCTGCTCACTGAGAATGTGTCTACCCAGTGGTGCCAGCTCAAAATAAGCTATGCAATTTGAGCTACACAAATTGCATAGCTTATTTCGAGATAGTTGAATTTGGCACTGTCGACACAGCAATTCTGACAAATCCTCATGGAACGAGGTTTACCAGGACATCAGAATAGCAAGTCTGTTATTTTGATTGCACTTTGAAATAATGGGTGTGCTGTGAAGACGTGGAAAACGCTATGTCGGGACACCGGACTTATCGCAAAATAGCGCCTGCTGTCTAGCCGTACCCTAACAGGCCTGGTTTCTCTCCTGGGATTCTCAGCCCAGTCCCTACCTAGAACAGGTGAGGTTAGGAATGTATTACCTCCTTTTCCCTTTCATGCCTGACATCATCCATGGGACTCAACATCTGTAGCAAATTCTCTCTTGAGGCTTGCTGCTACTGGATTATGCATGTTAGTGTTCTGTATCTTAAAGCAGTTTCTACCCACTAGAGACACATCTAGACTACGTTTTTCTTTCAAAAGAATGCTTCTTCCTCAAAAAATGAGGTTTACAGCATTCTTTTTAAAAAGTTTATTTTTAAAGAACCGTGTCCTAGACTGCTTGCTTTTTTGAGAAAACCTCTTTCAAAAAAGCGATTGGAAGAAGATATGCAAATTCACATTGAATTTGCATATCTTCTTTTGAAAGAAAAACGTAGTCTAGACATTAGTGAATATACAGAAAGGTCCTAGGTTCCGGAGATAAGATGTAAAGAAAGGACAGACTCTAAGTAGAGGTGAGGGGAAATGGCCAATTTAAAGTCATGGGGACTGGAGGAGTCACAGAACACAACCTGAGGCGAGGGCATCCTTCCTTAAACTTTTCCACATCTCCAAGAAATATATTTTGATTTTATGTCAAGTAACTGAAGCAACTACTGATGCCTATGCACTTTGATTTTGCACCTACCTCTCCCCTCTTTTACAAAGCTGTGTCATGACAGCTAGAAAATAGCCCTTGATAAGAAACTTGTAAATCAGAAGTCACTTTGTAGGGCACCTAGGGTGTTTTACCTTCTGAAAATCGTGACTGCATCTATGGACTTGTGTCCTGCTTGACTGAAATATGTAATTGAGAAGTAAAAGCAAGAGTGTGATAGAAAGGGATACAGATGGAAGGGGGATTTCTCACACTATTATATGCATTTATTTAAGGGAGTCTAAGAATGGTGAACTTTTTCAGGATAGGTATGTGAAGGCATCAGAGCCTGAGCATTACTCATTGACAATCTCAGAGAACATGCTAATCTGAGTTACTGATTGATATTAATCAAAAGCAATTTTAAAATCATTCATCAAATTAGTTAATTTTTTCTTATAATTTATCTGCTGTCTTGTTGTTTGTAAAATAAAATATACGGAACTCCTGAATATGGTTATACTGATTCCTTCATCAGTGATGTCCAACCACCTACAATTTACAGTAATTGTTCATGCTACATAGTATCATCTATACTGGAAAATTTCTTCGGCATAAGGTACCAATTCCACCCAGTAATTTACATTTTACACAATTTTTTAAAAATACATCATGGCTTAGGCTTGTTAAAAATAACTTTTAATTCTGTCAATTACTGAACTGCAGTAAAAAATGGCTGACTAGACTGATTGATCATTCCTTCTATTTCTGGAGAAGCAAAAAATGGCTTTCCTATCAAGATAGACTTCAACAATTGTTGTACAAGTTGAACCTCTGTGGTCTGGGACAACCTGGTCCGGCAACATCCGTGGTCCAGAAGAACTATAGATGTTGCGGAACTAGAGAGCATCTGTGGCAGAGATTGCTGGCAGCTCTGAGTGGAGCTGACCAGCAGGGCCAGCAGGTCAGGGGAGCCCATGCGGCACCAGAGCCCGCAGCTGGCAAGGCAGGGAAGCTGGAGAGGGAGCCAGAACTCGTGGGGCAGTGGAACCCACAGCCAGCACAGCCGCCAGGAGCTCCAGCAAGGTGGGAGGGCTGCCACAAACTCTGACATGGCTCTGCCACAAACTCTGACGAGCTCCGGTGGGTCAGTGGGGGCTGCTGCAGCTCACTGGGCGGGGAAGCTGTGGAGAGGAGGCTGGAGTGAGGAGCCCAGCAGGGAGACTAGCCCCTCTCGTTCAAAACCCTCCCTGATCTGGCAAACTCCCTTGTTCGGACCAGTCAGGCCCTGAGGGTGCCGGACCAGTGAGGTCCAACCTGTACTATGAAGTAAGCAAATGACACAAACCATTAACATGTACTTGCCATAAGTGTAAGAATAACTGCAGTAACAAGTAAAACATGACAGAAGGAAATAAACATTGCAGAACCTGAACTGAAGGCTAAAAATATCACATATATGCTCAGGGCTGATGCCCTAGGCAAAAGTCCATTTTTACAAACCCTCCACTCAGACAGTCACTGAACAGCAGCTTAGTAGCTGTCTGAATTAAGTTTAAGCATTACATAAAATACAATTAAGAATGGGTACTTTGAAGTCGTGCATAATTTTTTTAAAGTTAATTGAAAATAATTAGCTTCAGGATAATTTATTGCATAGACTTACCTTTCAGCAACATTTATGGAAATTCAGATGAGTTCATCTAAAGTTGTAATGGGTACACAGCATATCCTCAGGAATTATGAAATGTCTTTCCTTTGGCACATTTCTAATACAGTATTATCACACTTTGAAAACTGTTGTTGGGCCCAGAAAAATAAGGCCTGGTCAACATTATGCTAAGGAAAGTTAACAAAGGCTAATTTCATAGGCCTCTGAGTATTTTTGACCAGAACCAGGAATGTGGTTCAAACAGAGGCGCACCCTCCATGCTGGCTTAGGTTATAAAAGTAAGATAAGTGATAAATTACATATTTGTGCCTACTGTAAGTAGAACAGCTTGTTTTGGGAACTGGTAAGTGAGGGTATGTCTACACTACAGAGTTAGTTCGAACTAACGGATGTTAGTTTGAACTAACTTTCATAGGCGCTACACTAGCGCTCCGTAGTTCGAACTTAATTCGAACTAGCGGAGCGCTTAGTTCGAACTGGGTAATCCTCATTTTACGAGGATTAAGCCTAGTTCGAACTAGCTAGTTCGAATTAAGGGGTGTGGAGCCGAGGGGCTACCCGTTACTAAAATCGCGGCTGGTTCTCTTTGGAGATGGGCCGCTCTCTATTGATGTGTGCACTATTCAATAAAGAGCTTGTGATTGGACTTTGCTGGTGTTGCCTGTCTCTTTGCGGTCAGACAACGAACTGAGCTGTCTGGGCTAGAGTCCCTGACACTGTCTTTCCTTGATTTTTTTTAAAACCAATTCTTTCCCTATGCGGAACCCACAGGAGGTTAAATGGCCAGGTCCAGGTCCTACTGATTTCCATCTCACCAAGATAATTTTTGCAATATGATACTCTAAACACACTGTTTTCATTTTTGTGTGTACTGAGAAACAGTGCTTTGGTGATTCAGTTGAAATTGTATTCATTTATAAATATTTATTTGCTTTTATATCCAATAAAGGCTGCTGTTTCACTATGGCTGCTAGACAAAAACTGGACCAGAAACTGATTCCAAGGGCATCATCAATAGGCAATAGTTCTGAAACACTAACCTTTCCTTGGGCTTGAATAGCACCAACTATGTCTGCTGCTGGCAGATCTAGATTAGCAATTGAATAGGGAACAGGCTGGTGACAGACTGAATGGCTTACAGCAAACATCTTGCAACATCCATGAGGCTAATAAGGCCTACAAGTTCATCTCTGCCCACATCGATAACTCATGGTCCTGATTATTTACATTTGCTACTATTTTTCATATTGAGTCTTGTAGCTATAAGTTGTGTTTTTTGCCCTAACTAGTATTTTGCCTCATAGCTAACAGCTTAATTGCTGAATGATGAAGACAGCCCTAGGGATGCAGATACTCTCAGATATGCAGTAATCAATTTGTGCTTTGTTTGTCAACAAACAGCATTTTTGGTACTTAGGAACTGAGATAGTATTATAGAGTGAGTAGAATGTGTTCTGCCCCAGTATTAACTGCTGTTACAAGCAGAGAAGAGTTATGTCCTGGGGAGAGAGAAAGTGCTTTGTATGCCATTGCTTTGGAGATCCCTCTGCCAGAAGCTGAGGTGGTTAAATGATTGGGTATATCTTTCTGCAGATGCATTAATTTGAGCATTGAGTCAATGCTATCATCAGGGAAAGAGTCCAACACAGAAAAGCAAGAGATGCTTTTGAATCCAGCAAGTGCAGTCTTTTGACATTGGCCAATGTCAGACTAGCACAGATGCTCATAGTCTAACATGATTGTGTTAGAATCACAGTTAATAAGGAACATACTCTCTGCCACCACTGTCCCATTGTAAAGCATCCCCTGGGTTGCATGAGGATAGTGTTTTCAACTCTGTTCTCAGCGCTGAAACTTGATTGGTATTAGTAAGTCTTTGTTATGCTTATTGGTGAGCTATACCTTAGATCTCTCTTACTTCAATACACCAGTTTCACTACTTTCTTCTCTGCATAGTCTAGCCACTCAAACTGGATATCTGGGGTGCAGGCCTTCCCTCCCTCTTTTCCAACTGTATTAACCTAACCGATCAAGCAGGAGTGTGGCACCTGTAAGTCTTTACCTCTGGGTACCTGTGACAGTGACTAATGACTCAAAAACCATTTTTTCAGCCACAAAGCATCATTTATTCTTTCATGCAGATGTACACAGCACACCAAGTGAAGGGTTAAAACAAAATAAAGAGAATCCTACCTGCATTTTCCTTTACCTTCTCTTAATCCTTCCTTGCCTTTGTTAATCTCTTTCAGCCTGGCTAACCCCTTCTCTGATTGCAAGAAGCAGACTCTTTTGCATGCATCATGCTCTCTTACATCATGCTCTCTTCATTCTCAGGCTGCTGACAACCTTACTTTCTCCCTCTCCAAGTCAGCATCTTTAAGGTTTCAGATCCCCTTTGATCCTAGGCTTTTGGCTTGGGGAAGAGTAAGCTATTCCATCCTGCTGGGAGCCAAGCAGGAGCACTCCGCAATTAATAGCCCCCTGCATTGTTGCCTGAAGAAGCCTTATCTTTTCTATTTTCCATCTTTTTCTACTGCACACTTGGATTAACTCCTGGTAGTTAGGCAGGATAACAAAGAGATACTTATAAAAATACACACAACTCCCTGCTTCTCCACAGTCCAGACTGAATATATAGCTTCCTTGCTAATCACATCCATCTCTAGCAGTCCCTGTTCATATTTGTGTATTACTCAAACATACATCAGACAAGTATCTTTATGACAATGGGGGCCAGATGGTTTTACATCAGCTGTAGGAGATACAGGTCCTAGACCACTGATGGCTTTATTACTTTCAGAAAAGTCAGTGTCGTTGATTGCTGTCATTTGTAGTGTTTTCTCACAAGTATCTAAGAGTATGTCTACACAGCAAAGTTATTTTGAAATAACAGCCCTGATTTCGAAGTAACTTTACCAGCGTCTACACAGCCAAACTGCTATTCGAAATTCATTCGAAATAGCAGAGAGCTTATTTTGAATTTGGTAAACCTCATTCCACGAGGAATAATGCCAAATTTGAAATAGCGAAATTGAAATAAGTGCTGTGTAGACACTTATTTCAAAATAGGGAGCCTCCAGCCTTCCCAGAGTGCCCTGGTGGCCACTCCAGCCTCAGCCAAGAATACTCCTCTCCCTCCCCCCTCCCCAGAGCCCTTAAAGGGGTTGACTCTGGCCATAGTGACTGTGCCAGCTCCAAGCCTGCCAGCCCAGAGCCAGCAGTCACTGCCCCTGACCCAGTGGCCCCAAAACATGAGCCAGCAAGCCACTGGCAGCCAGCCCTCCACCACTCCTCAGGAGCAGTCTGCCAGCTCCTAGGACCCTGCCAGGGCCCGGAGAAGACAGGCACCTTCCTGGTCCAAGGTAGAGATCATGGACCTTATTCAAGTTTGGGGGGAATGCCCCCAACATCCAAGATCTCTGCACTAGATGGAAGAACGCGGCTGTCTATGGCAGGATAGCTACCAGCCTGGCCACCAAAGGTCACATGCGAACCCAGGATCAGGTTTGCATGAAAATCAAGCTGGTCTGGTGAGACCCCCAACCCTGAGCCCTGAGCTTCCTCTCCCCCTTCTTCGCCTTGCTTCCCCCTTCCAGCTTCCTCCTCCCAGATTTCTTCCTTCCCTCTCCTACCCTCTCTTCTCCCCTCTCCTGCCTCCTTTCCCCAGTCTCACCAGAATTTCATCCCCTTCCCCCCAGTTTTGTTACATAAAGAGAGTTTGTGTTCATGAAAATATGTGTATTTTATTTGACATCAGGAAGGGGGTTAGGGAGAGGTAAGTGGAGGGACGTGAGGGAGGAATGAGGCACAAGCCCCCAGTGGGGCAGACCAGGGAGGCTCTTAGAGCTCCTCAGGGTGGAAGATCTCCCGCAGGCCTCCTGGATACTGACAGCCTCCCAGATGGACCTCCCGGATGGCAGCATACGGAAAGTTCAGCCAGGCTCACAGCAACGCATCCATGAGAAGCACCAGAGTACCCAGGGGCAGCTCTGGCTCCATGTTGCAGAGTGCTGTGGTGTCCCGAATGAGGGCAACCAGCGCATGTAGAGACAAAATGCTTTGCTGTCCCTCATCGAGGTAGGCAAGCAAGCAGGGAAACCTGAGAACTGGCTGTCCGGGGGGGGAGGGGAAGGGTCCCTTTAAGCACAGGCCTCTGATATCCTCAGGCAACAGTCACACAAAGTAACTCCTGACCTGATGCCCTCCCGGACCTAGTTCCGGCTGGCCTTAAATGCGATTCAATGTCCACCCAATGTGGACGCGCTATTTTGAAATAGCAAAATGCTATTTCAAAATGCATTTTGTGTGTAGACTTGATATTTCGAAATAACTTATTTAAAAATAAGATATTTCAAAATAATGCTGTTGTGTAGACATACCCTAAACGTGTAAAAATATTAAACTGGTGAGGTTAAGAGTTGGCATGAAAAAACAATAGCAAAATGGCCACATGAAGTGCTATTTTTGAAAATGAAACCAAACTTAGTCTAAACCGGGTATAATTATAGAGTATTTATAATACAAGTTTCCTTTAGTTTCTCTAATGTACTAGCAGTATTGCACTTTACTCTGCAGTCTCCCAACTTCCTTGTTCTCACAACATACTTTGCTTAAAAGACCACTTCTAATTCTGGCTCTGCTATTAGCCAAAAAGTCCTATGCAGAGTTTAATTGCTGGGCAGTTGCAGTAACTGCCAATTCATTCTCTAGTTAGCAGCTTAGACTTAAAATGTTGAATAATCTGAAGTTTAAAATTGCTGCTTCTATTGAAAGTTTGTGGTGTTTCTTTCCATTTAACTACAGGAAGGACCTTGCTGTAACAGGAAGGAGTAGCCAGTGTGGTAATGAGATTTCAAAACCAGCTAAAACAATCTGTGGGGGTGAAGGAGCAAGAAGGGGAAGAATACCAGCATTGGGAAATTGGACAAGAATGTAAGACATTTACAAGCCTGAACAAACCCTGCAAGGCCATTGTGGCCTTTTTCCTCCCCTCAGGTCCAGACTGCAGTAAAACAAGGCTTATAGGATCTGACGACAAAGCGTTCTGGGGTCGGCTGATCCCCATCTAGACTACCGCGCTGTGCCGACAATCAGCTGATCGGCACAGTACGGCGGCCATTTTGATGTAAATGAAATGACGATTATTTAAATTGCCGCTTCATTTTGCTATGTCTAGTAAACTCATCTACATGGCTCCATCAACGGAGCCATTTAGTCTAGACACACCCTGAGAGACCAGCTTTCTTTTAATATACAGTTATGGACACTAACCACAAAGGTAGTTAATTTAATATGGTCATATAACTTTATGTGCAGTCTAACCAAAGGTCTGTAAAATCACTTGCTTCACAATGTTTAATCTACGGTGGAATATTTAATCACTATGCGGTATTGGTGTCCAATGTATAACATCTAAATCTCATTGGCAAAAAGTTTCATGCCAATAATGTGATATTCTCCGGGATTTTGAATGTGTGGCCTTTGACAATTTCCTCTTGGAAACCATGTCTGAACACAACAGAAAATAAGAGATATTCAAAATTTATAATTGCTTTCCTCTGTATTTACTAATGCAGAATACATCACTGTATTAATTTTAATGTAGATTACACTCAACAAATATCAAGTTATCTAAGAGGCCCCAAAGATTTCAGTTTTTATTTTGTTTAAAATTTCCTGAGAATTTATCACTACTTATTACAAAAAATATACAAAATGGATGAAAATCAGTGCAAAAATTAATTCCAAGTTTCTGGGTAAATATCAGGGTTAATACTGGGGGATGGGAGGGAAGAAAGGAAAAAAGCAACAAATAGAGAAAAGTAAGAATGGTGAAAGTAGAAACACTGCTTCACTTAGAACTGGTGCTTTATTTCATGGTCTGTACATTGAGAGAGTGTACCATTATGCACATACATACATATGCATACCTTATACTACATTGCTTTACTTTAATAGGCAGCCTCATATTTACACTTAGATTTGTTGGTTACTAAATTAATCTATCTACTATAATGTACTTGGATTTTCTTAACATACGCAGCAAGAGTACCAATATTAGATAGAGGACCTCACAAAACCACAAGCACAAGTATTTTCAGGTATTCGGGTTCTTTAAAATGTAGGTGGAAATTGGTAAAAAACGGAATGATAGCTTTTGTAAAACACAGGGGTTTTTTTCAGTAAAAAATTCTGTAAAAACCTTTCCTTTTGCTTTTCCTTAGACATCTCTTTATGTTCTCCCATATACATTAAATAGATGGAACTTCTTCAGTCTGTAAAGGCAGGTCTTCCAGACCTTAAATTGTTATTGTGACTCTTCTCTGAACCATTTCCTATTTGTCAACATTCCTTATGAAGTGTAGACACCACAACTGAACACTGTATTAATACCACCTACTTACTCTTTCTTGATGCTCCCTGGTTATATCTCCTAGGATTGCATTTGCTCTTAGCTAAGGTATTTTACTATGACCCATAGAACTTGTATGGGAAGTCTGTGAAGAAATAGAAAATAAACACTATTTCCTAAGTTGCAGTCCAGTGACTTCCTTTCTATGGATTCTTTGGAGACTAAATTAGGACCTAATCTAAAGCCCATGGAAATAAATGGAAGTACATTGATTTCAGTGGACATTTGATGGGATCCTAGCTACTGCATTTTATCATTGCTCCGGTATATCTGGTTCATTTCAGACCAAGTGTCTTTGTTTTCTAGTTCATCTGTGTGCATATATGGGGGGAAACACTACTGATTATATATGCAAGCATTATTTCACGATGAGGATTTCTCCTTTTGCATTATACTATTTATATTGGGGTCTATGAGCTTGTTAGAAATTATTTCTTAAATGAAGCCCAAAGAAGGGAAGATAATAAGTTTGGCAATTCCTGAGGTAAATGGTGACATTTTAATTTTCTTTGATAAAGACCTCATTTATCTTGTTGCCAGTCTGCAGAGCTACAATGTCCTGGGGAAGTGTCTATTGTACTTTTATTAACTTGCATGTTCCTATAATGTTGTAAATGGCAAGAATGATTGTAAGCAATATAATGGAACATTATTTTGTTCCACTTATTCTGGGCAGAGTTTTGCTTTCACTGCCTCTTGGCCACATTTTTCGTAACCCTATTTTCCTGGAACATTGGTAGTAAATGTTTCTTCAGGTTTAAAATAAGGCATGAGCATTTTTCTTTATTGCTCCCACCTTCCCATACTTGTGCCTCTATCTGAAGCTGTTCAGAGGTTTGGAATGTTAAAAGTGTCTTGACAGAATTGAATTAGTGGTAGGTTAATGATCAGCAGAAATGCAATTGATCAAATTTTCTGTGGTTTATCTCATAGATATCACCAAAGTATTAGTGAATATAGAGGGGTGCATCTACACAGCACCCTAAACTCACACTAAAATATGCAATTTGCACTATGCAAATTGCATATCTTATTTTGAATCTATTTAGAAATAGATTATTTTGAAATTTGGCGCATCTACACAGCACCAAGTTTCGAAATAACATGCTATTTTGACCCAACCCTTATCCCTTGTGTAACGAGGTTTACCGGGATGGCAAAATAGAGTGCTTGTGTACTTATGGGGTAGCTATTTTGGGATACTTCTAGTATCTCAAAATAGTTGTGCAGAGTAGATGTGCCCTAGGAGACAATTTGCTGCAGTCTAAGAAGTCATATTTATTATACACCTTTGATCCCTTCATCTGCAAGTAATCCACCTCCACTGATATCAGGTTTAGCTATTCAAACAACTTAACATCTTCCAAAAGTTTGTATATCTTTTTTTTAAACCAGCCTGTTAGAAAAATGGTGATAGAAATGTAGCCATGTTAGTCTGGTGTAGCTGAAACAAAAAACAAGACTATGTAGTGCTTTCAAGTGCTACACAGTCCTGTTTTTTTGTTAGAAAAAGGTTTCTTTCTTTCCCCATAAATATGGAAGTCCACTTCCCGTGCAGGCTGCAGAGTTCAGTTCTGGAATAGTGACTGAATAAAGATCCGGGTCCCTCTTGTTCTGTCATGAGGTAGAAACAGGAGCTCCATACTGTTACAATGCAGGGAGAGAGTTTGTATGTAATGGAATAGTATTAATAAAGGGGTTATTGAAAATATTTTTGAATGATCACATGATTCATGAATAATCATCTGAGAAGAGTGTGAATAAAACTTGTATGCCACTCCATCATGTATTATATGTGTGCCACATGAGTTATAGAATAACAATGATAACAATAGCCACTAGAAAATTTATGACTTTTCAGTGTGACTATATATGCTCTTATACCATATATAAGATATTTTAGGTAGGAGAGAGAGCACTCCTAGTATTGGGTGATAATATTTCACCCTTCTTTCTGCTGGCCAGCCATTCTCACATTCATTGTTCTGTCCTTATTAGAAGAAAGTTTATTTGGTTGTACTTAAACCAACACCCTAACTAGAAAAGTTTGGAATAATCTATATACAGTTCCTGTGTCTTTGTGATGTGTGTAATGTAGCCATTTCAAATCCATGCTGTTAAAATCTTTATACCACGAAAAACCTGAATGCCCCACTATGCATATTTTGTCAGGGCACATCTATACCTACGAGAAGATCAGCGCTCCGGAAGTTGATCTTCTAGCTTTTGATTTAGTGGGTCTAGTATAGACCTCTAAAGTGAATGCTGAGGGCAGCCCCCAGTGGCATCAGTACTCCTCCTTCTTCACAGAGTAAGGTAAGCTGATGGGAGTGTACTATCCCATTGGCCTCCTGCTGTGTGGATGCTGCCACGGGTCGGCTTAGGGAAAGCTGAATCCAGCTATGCATTTGCTTAGCTGCATTTGCGTATCTTAAGCTGACCTGCATGGTCTAGTCTAGACCAGGCTTCAGTGTGCAAAATCTCTTTTCAAAATCTGACATTAGCTTGCAGACATTTTGCATTGTGATTGATCTATCCTTGTTTGATGTAAACCTAGAATATCACCATCCCTTCTTTTCATGGGTATGTTGCCATATATGCTAATACTTGAAAGGTAAAATCCTTCTGTAATTAGCATTATATTCCTATATTAAATTTCTACCCACAGTAAAATGAAGTCTGTTTAAACAGGATATAGACATTTATTTTTAATGCCTTAGAACTATGTCGTATTTGTGCCTAATGTGTTTATCTTTTTTCTTCTTTTTGTTGCAAGGTCTTTTACTCTGTACAGCATGATAAAATCAATTTAGATTTTTGAATTCTGATATTTAAGAAGTGTATTTTTCTGCTGGAGAAGTTTCAAATGCGTTCAGAGAGGCATTTTACTGACTTTATCTCTTCTGATATTCTCAGTTCCCTAAGATTCAGTGACTCAGTCAATAAGCACTAGACATCATTCGTATCTTTCTTATTTCCATGATGAAATGGCGTGAAGAGCAGAATAGGGAAAAATAAAATGGTATGGATGGTAACATGGCAAATGAATACCAGGAAACTGATAGGCATCACAAGCATCTTTATTTTTTGTAGTGATGCAGTACAAGGTAAATTGAACCAGTCTATTTCATCCCATTTTTCACTTTGGTCCAAATATCACATAAGGATAGTGAAGTCAACTGAGCTGGCCCAAAATAACAAAATATCTTTTATGCATCTAAACATTCATTTTACTGGTTTGCGGTGAGATGCTGCCAGTATGTTAAAAAAAAAAAAAAAAAAAAAAAAAAAAAAAAGATTTTGAACAAAAGTTTTCCTTCTTAGCAGGACACAAACCCAGTGTACCTGTGTGTGTGTGTGTGTGTGTGTGTATATATGTGTGTGTGTGTGTGTGTGTGTGTGTGTGTGAAAGAGAGAGGAAGAGAGAGAGAGAGAGCGAGAGAGAGAGAGAGGGACATGCAGAGTAATCTCTTCATTTGTTTTCCCATTTAAACAAGCAAACAAGCAAGCAAACAAACAAACAAAACAAAGTGGTTTCATAATCACAACTAAGGGAAACATATTAAATAGCACTTTTAAAAAATCATGTGGAGTTTATTAACAGTATAGCAGTGTTCAATTTATATAATCTGAAGACGCTGCAAACTTTATAAGGGCATGCCCATGCTAGGAAATTATTTCAAAATAAATACATCTGAACTAATAACTCCTGAAATAACAAAATCAAAATAGCATGTCCCTACTATGGGGGAGCCTTAAAACGAGTCTGAGGCAGGCTCGTTATTGTGGATGCGCTACCTCTACTTAGAGCCCGAAGAAGCACTAGGGAGTAATTAGTTTGAATTACTCTGTGAAGTAGTATTTCAAAATAGCAGCACTGGAACATCCACACTAACATTATTTCAAAATAACTATTTTGAAATTAGCATTATTACCTGAGGAAAGCAGGAGTACAGATTTTGAAATAAGTGGCCCGTTATTTCAAAATAATGGGATTGGTCATGTGGATGCTCCACTTATAAGTTCAGCCTGGGGGGCGTTATTTTGAAATAACACTCTAGTGTAGACCAGGGCTAAGTGTGCCAAACAGAAACCATTTCTGGATACTTTTTGTAATCTGGTCTATTCTAAAGGCAAAACACTTGGTCAGCAGAAGTAATGTATGTAATCTCCGGATGGGGTGAATTCACAGTTTTTAGAGATTGGATTAGCTTTCATAAGCAGGCAAAAAACATTCCAATGTTCATTGTACTGGTAAGCAAAATTTTAACAAGGGAGTTCCCTGAGCCCCAAATACTACTTCCATCATATCAGTGTGTAATCACTACAAATAAAATAATATACATGCCTTTAATATGTATCTATGCATGTATTTCTAGTTCACTTTTTATAACAATAAATCTGTTTAGGATGGGGTTGAGAAAGAAGAAAGCTGGATTTTATATCTTTACTGGCATAATCGGAGAGAAGTTTTTTACAAATGTTGTGTTGCTACCATAAATTCTGTATATGGCTATGATTAGAAAGTTGAATCTCATGCCTACAGGCATGTCTTTATTTAGAATGTGATGAACTGTTTAGGTTACACTTAGTAAGGCTGAAGTAATGAAGCCATTTTATAACGGTGTATAGCCATAGTGCCATCAATTCCTCTAGAGCCATTCATTTTTGAGTACTCAAAAAGGTAGTGAAATTTACCATTCACTGGGCTATAATATGATTATACATTCCAGAAGTATTAGGACAAATAAATATGATTCCATAAACCAAAGTAAACAAAACTTAAATTCCATTTAAAAATCAAATGAAGAAAAACATGTAGTAAGAACATAGCTAATGGTGGGTGTTAAGTTTTGGTAATAAATGCTGTTTATCCTCACCCTAGTTCTCTTACTTGGGCTGTGTCTAGACTACATGCCTCTGTCGTCAGAGGCATGTAGATTAGACACATAGGAAAAGTCAAATGAAGCCGTGATTTAAATGATCGCGGCTTCATTTACATTTACATTTACATGGCTGCCGCGCTGAGCCGACAAACAGCTGATCAGCTGTTTGTCCGCTCAGCGCGCTAGTCTGGACGCTCCCCTGCCGACATCAAAGCCCTTTGTCGGCAGCCCCATTATTCCTCGTGGGATGAGGTTTACCGGGGCTGCCGACAAAGGGCTTTGATGTCGGCAGGGGAGAGTCCAGACTAGCGCGCTGAACGGACAAACAGCTAATCAGCTGTTTGTCGGCTCAGCGCGGCAGCCATGTAAATGTAAATGAAGCCGCGATCATTTAAATTGCGGCTTCATTTGACTTTGCCAAAACAACAAATCTACATGGCTCCGTCGATGGAGCCATGTAGTTTAGACATAGTGTTCCATAGTGTGGAACAGACAAATATTTTGATTAATATACATTAAAATAGAGACATTAATTTGTTGAGTGGGATCACTCACACATAGTTTGAAGAATTAAGTATTCAGTGTGTATACTAGTTGCACTCAAATAAGAAATACTTTGGGCCTGATTATCTTCTCACGCCTGTTTTACACAGGTTTTACTCTATTGACTTAAATGGGGTTATTCCTTCTGTACATTCGTGTAAGAAATAAGTCCGCAGATAAGGTGATGATGGACACCATGGAAAAACTTAAATAGAATATGTAGATGGAAGGTTAGTATTTTACTAAGAAACCAACCCTAGTCACAGGAAATATTCTTTTGAGTTTACACAGAAGTGATACTCTTGGAAATATTTTTATTAAAATATACAACATATTTCATGGCTTTAAATCTTCAGAATTTATTTGTCTTGAAGTTTTGTTTCCTCCATATGTTTGCCATCAGCTAAAGGATCAGAATTGATGAACTGCATGGAAACATGTTGTCAGGCTATATATCAATTGCTTGTTTTCTAACAATTGTTGTTACATTTAACATGCACTCCCCTGGAGAGGAAATGATTGTTTACTATTATTCTGACATCCTCCTTGCCCATCAAAAATGTTTTGCAGATGTACCTTTCCAATAGGGTTTCCAAACCTTGCACTATTGAAGTTTGCAATGGCAATTCACTGATGCCTGTGGACTGCCCTTCATATGCATAGCCATTTTGGTCAGTCTGACTTAGGAACACTGTCTGTCCATCTTGATATAAGCAAAATTATTTGGATTTAGGCCGAGCAGTGCATCCTATGTCACAGAGGTACATCAGAAAGAGACTACATGTGAAGTAGGAGGATGACTGAGGACCTCATCACAGATCGATATTGACCTCATTTTTAAATGAATGTGTTGATGTACTCACATTTATTCAAGCATCTGTGAAGGGCTCCAGTTTCATGGCAATAGTTATATACATATTCATACAAATATTTGACCGTCAGGCTGTGTTTTGGATCCCACTGCTTAAAAGTCTTATTGATCCAGGCTCTTCAGCACTGAGTATCAAAATACTCTTCAACAGTGTAAAAGTAAGAAAAGAGGGAGACTGGAAAACCCAGGGGTTTGTTAATAGAATATCAAATCTTTCACTTCTGCTAGTTCAAAGTCAACATAGGAAGTGGAGTGTAGGAACATAGGAATTGCCAAACTGGAGCAGACCTAGGGCTGTCTAGTATAGTATCCCTGTCTTCTACACAAGCCAGCACCAGATACTTTAGAACAGCAGATCTCAAAATGTGAGTCAGGACTCCAAAGTGGGTCAGGAGGACCCCATTTTAATCGAGTCACTGGGGCTGGCATTAGACTTGCTGGTGCCTGGAGCTGAAGCCAAAGCCTGAGTCCCACCACCCAGGTTGGAGCCAGAGTTCAAGAGCTTCAGCCTTGGTTGGTGGGGCTCAGGTTACATACCTTGTATCACAGTGAATCTGTGAACTTTGGCTTTGGACCCCCCCCCCTCAGTGCCCAGGTTGACTGGTCTTGGGCAGACTCAGGCTTTAGACCCCCCCCCCCACCTCCGTGGGTTCATATAGTAGTAGTTGTTGTCAGAAGGGGGTTGCAGTTCAATGAAGTTTAAGAGCAGCTGCATTAGAGGAAGGTGTAAGAACCCTGCAGTAGGAAGATTAGGAGTAATCTGCTCTCCACATTAAGTCTCATCCTGAGATTTTATAGTTAGAACTGGGCTTAAAGCCTGAGATTTAATAGCTGTAAAAGGTTTCTATTCACTTATAGCTGGGTCTAGGAAGCTCTTGTCACATCTAGTACATTGGCTGTTCATGCTGTGGCCCCCATCTTTCTCCATGACTCAGGATAGTCCCTCTTTCTGACTCAGCTCTCAGTCATCATATAGTCCCCCTACTCTTCCAGAATAACAAAATCCTATCAGACAAGCTATAAAGTCCATCTTCCACTCCATGTCTCCAGTTCCTGTGCCACTTTCCCAGTGGCTGGTAGGAGAACCTGTATCAACTCCAGGTCCCAGCCCAGGGACCCAATGACTAGCCATTCAGGTGTGCTCAGTCTCAGACCCTGTTGCTCTTTCCCTGAATTTTTCCTACCTCATTCAGTATATTGTTCTTTATCTCTGATTTACCACCAGAGATTACTCTGCGCCTCATAGCTACTTCACCCTTCTAGGCCTCTTGCTGGACTCCCCAAACCAGGGCAAGACCCCAATGTTTACTCTCCCCCTGAATCTCTTCCTTGTACCTGGCAAACTCCCTTTCCTTCTAGGGTGTGGTGGCTACCCTCCTTCCTGCCCTCATTTCCCATCTTTTAATCCTATCCCAGCACCACTCCAAGCTGGACTTCATCAACCATTAGGAATAATCTATCCCTGGTTTCCCTCCAGGTGCAGTTTAAGATTAATTAGGCCCTTTTGGCCCGCCTTAATCCTCTCAGCACTGGTGTGGTGTGTATACTTCAATGCAATATTTCTTCCACAAAAATTATGTTTAATTATAATTCTGGGATGTCCTTTTCAATATAAATGTCCAATCTGTTTCTGAATCTGATTAAATTCTTGACCTCTGCAACTTCCTGTAGCAATTTGTTCCACCGCTTAACACATCTTATGGTTAAAAGTGTTTTCTTTTATTGCTGTTGAATTTCCCACCCTTTAATGGAATGTCTCCATGTTTGGCTGCTGTTATGAGACGGGGAGAACTGAAGTTTCTGATGTGCCTTTTCTTATATACATTTTTAGGTCTCTTCTCATTCATCTTCTTTCTAAGGTAAATGATCCCAGTTACTTCAGTTTCTTTTCACATGAGAATTTTTCAGTGTTCTTGTTCATTATCATCATCACCTTTCCCTGTATCAACTCCAATTCTGCAAATCTCTTTTTGAGATGAAGTGACCAGTAGTGCACATAGTATTCTGGGATGAGGCCACACTATTGCTTTATGTAAAGATATTATAATATTCTCTGTATTATTCACCATCCCATTCCTTATGCAAAGGTCAATTTTTGTTTTTTTTTTAGAGTGCACCTTGAGCAAAAGTCTTCATAGAGCATTCTACAATTATACCTTTTCTTGAGCTGATGCAGTTCATTCAGAACCCCGTAAGGTCTATGAATAGTTTATTTTCTCCCTTCAATATGCATTACTTTGTATTTATTTACACCAAATTTGCAATATAATGTATTTTAAAGATTCAAGTTTCAACAATTCACACACCTTGTGGGGTTGTAAATTAACTTCATCAGCTCAAGGAAGGGACATAGGCACCAGGAAATTACTATCTGCTGACTATTCAATGCCCAATAAGTGTGATGGACTTGGTCCAGTTCCTGAGGCCATGTGTCTACACAGCAAAAAAAAACCCCACATTTGGCGCTGATTTATACATTTGTCGTCAGTTTCAGTTGAAAGGTCACAAACTGAATGGATATGAAGACCGGAGAACCTCCCATTTGTAAAGGTGTTACCTCCTAATCATGTTGCCAGGAGAATGAGGAGAAGCTGCCATTGTTCCTGCATGCATGGTACCTGTTCTGTGGAAACCGGAATTTTGCCTTCCTTCTCTTATGCTGATCTTCATCTGATCTTCATTTTATGATCAGTTTTCTACATGTCTGTTAATTGACAATATTCAAATGCCTACCAAAGGCAATTTTTCCCTGATGTTTTGCACCGATGATCTGCCAAAGATAGACATTTAAATGATGGAGTGGAATTTGTAAAAACACCTTTAGGGTTTAGGAGCAGAAATCCCATTTATTGTATTAGCAATGGCACTTGTCCTCATAAATCCTATCTTTGTTTTTCAAAATCTCTCCCTATACAGTTATTTTTTTTAAAGCGATGAAAATCAACAAGAATTCTATGCACAAAGGTTGATTTCTGTGGGTGAGCTACTTTCATTGAGTTGCACTCTCCTCTTATGACTTTTCCCTACAATCCATTTGCCTATTTTTTTCTCACTGTGATTTATTATATTTGTTGGGCCCCTGGTTTCACTCTAAGTTCCTCTAAATTGGGACTTTGTCTTCTTAAATTTTATTTTGCCTATTAAGTGGCATGCACACTTTTGCAACATGTATATCAATGCTATACCATGCATATTCTGGGTCTGGTTTAAACACTCAAATTAGGACCCCCCACCACTTTACTCCTGCCATCACCCCCAACAAACCCTGCAGTCACCAGAAAGTAATTTTACAAAAGGATCAAGTTTCAGAGAAGGCTAGGAATCTCATTAATTAACACAGCCCAATCTGTCTGTCATGTTTCTGAGTTCTCTATAGAAATAACAGCCAGATTGCTGTTCTGCCTCATGGATATTCTTAGCTAGGCCTTGATTAATTTTAGCTCTTTTGTGAATTTTAGCCCCTTTGTGAATGTAGCTAAGGAGATCAATGACAACTTCATTTCCGAGTCACCCTTAAAGATTTTGTACACACACACACACACACACACACACACACACATCAAAGAACACAATGCCATTCTCAAACTCTTGGTTTTTCAGAAGTTCTTAATCAATATACCATAGTGGGCCACATTTGTGTTATGTGGTCTGAATTCAATACTACCTCTATAGCTATGAGGATGTCACAAGGGCCACAGCTGTGTGCTGATGGGCCACAGGTTGAGAAACACAGGTTTAAATCCTCAGGGTAACTTCTTACTAAGTTTTGAGTGTGCCTCTTGAGGCAGAGACTTTTCAGTTCCTCATCCAACAAAAAAAAGCAAATCTTATGCCAACTCCATAATGCTTATTCACCTATCATACAATTGTGTTAATATTACATCTAAGATGGGGTTGGAAAAGTCACATTCAAAACCTTTTTGGGATCTAATGACCTTCTGCCCTTTGCAAATTTGCCTGGCATTACTTTCCTCCTTTGCAATGATTTCTTTTTAAACTGTGTGAATATCTCTAATGTTTCAGCCTATAAAGCAGGAGCTTCCTTACATGTACTGAGTCCAGAAGACCCTAATTCTGAGAAAAGACACCAACTAAATTAAAAAATTAAAATCATTTCAAAATACACCAACTCAATTAAAAACTGTTTCAATATAATGATCCAGACGCAGCAAATTTTTACCCATGTTAGTTTTTGTTAAGATATTATATCACATCTTGATCAAAACAAGAAGAGGAAGTTACTCATCTTGGTGCAGTAATGACGGTTCTTCGAGATGTGTGTCCCGTGGGTGCTCCACTGTAGATGTTGGGTCATCCTAGTGCTGCAGATGGGAGTTTTCTTGAGCAGTGATTTGCCAGACCGTACATGCACAGCACGCGCCTCGCACCATTCACACCCTTTTGATGTCTCACGCAGTCCGATTCCCGCCAGTTCCTTTAGTCCGCCCCGGTATCTGTAAGATATAAGGAAAAATCCAAGGTGGGGAGGAGGATGGGAAGTGGCGCACCCACAGGGACACACATCTTGAAGAACCGTCATTACTGCACCAAGCTGAGTAACTTCCTTTTCTCCTTTGAGTGATGTCCTCGTGGGTGCTTCACTGTAGGTGAATGTGTAGCAGTACTCAGTATAACTTGGCCTCAGATTTATGGCTTTATAGCAGTAGATGAGACCATGGAGGCCACAATAGTGTCATTTATTTGAGTCTGCAAAAGTGCATAATACTTCATAAATGTGTCATTTATGGACCACGTAGAGACACAGATATCCTTGAGGGGAACCCTGTGGAGGAAAGCTGTAGAAGTTGCCATCACTCTTGTGAAGAGTGCTCTAAGTGTTTAAGGTAGTGCTCTATTCCTCAAAAGGTAACATTGTGTGATGCATGACACTAAAAGCTTAGAAATGATTCATGATGATAGCGGATAGCATTTATAGCAGTCCTCTATAGAAATGAGCAAACAATCCAATTTGCGGAAAGACTTAGTCCTCTCCAAACAGCCACATTTAAATCATCATTTTTCAGCTTATCTAAAATAATATCTCAAACATTCACCTCTGCTTTGGTGTGGATATCTTTGAAACCTACATAGCATTAAACAGGGCCCTGAAAGGTCCATTTGTGGGCTGAAGATGGAGAAGTCTAGGTCCCCCACAATGGAAGAAAAAGGAAAAGTTAAAAAAAGCAAAAAAGCAGGGCCCTTCATGGAACCCTTATTTGCCCAGTTTCCCTGGAATCATTTGACTCACCTTTCCGACAGCTGTGAGATAGATACCGTAACTTAAAGCAAGTACAGGGTTTGCTTGTGCCAGGACAATTGGATGTAGGGGGACTCAGGCCAGCCCCAGGGAGAAGTCGAAGGGCAGGTTGTGTGGCCTCTGGGCCAGTCCTAGGGAGAAGTTGGCAGGCAGACTGTAGTCCCATCGCTGCCTCCAGCCTGGCTCCAGGAAGCAGCTGCCTTGAGGCCTCTACCCCTTTTCCTGAGCCCCCATCCATGCCTCCAAACCCCATGCCATGGCTCCTGCACCCCTACCCCTTGCTTTGAGCCCCCCACCCCGTGCTCTGACTCCTGCACCCTCACCACCTGACCCCAGCACCTTTCACATCTCCAGCTCCCTATTCTGAGATCCCCACATCTTCAAGCTCCTGCCCTGACTCCTGCATCCCCCACTTCTGCAGTCCCCTTCCCTGAGCCCCTCCTTAATGACTCAAGCAACACCAGGTAAATTTGCTAGTATTAAATAAAAACAAATGGTTAGTTAAATACCTTTCATGAGTATCAAATACACACACATAAACCACAGAAGATTAGAATAAAATCACTTATTATGAAACCTTAGAGTTGCCAAATGGAAGAATGAAAAATATTTCAAAATGTTCAGGAATTTGTGTATGATAGCAATAATACTTAATACATTGAATTTCAGTATTAACATGTTTTGGTTGTTCTGCTTACAGATGCAAATGGCTCTCTACAAATTACTGTAAGCTACTCTTAATGCTGCTCACTTCTGAGACCTTATTTTCAACCTCTGGGTGAACAATTCAGAGGGCCACCCTTCCTCAACCTGAGTGGCATTTAAAGTGACCTATACAGAGCTGTTAATGATGGATGCCACTTTTACATTTGTCTAGGTATGGCAGTATCTGTTGATATGTTAATTAGCCATGTTACAAATAAAAGCTTTATTGCATATTGGCTGGTTACTTATTTGTTGGTATCTAGATCCTTCAGAGAATTCACTCTGAAAATATATAGACTTTATATCCTGTATCTGGGTGGAGTTCCCATTCTATTCTAGCTAAGGCCTGTGTGTGTGCTACATCTGGATCTGGTTTACCAGTAACGCAAATAATGAATAACATATGCTTGTCTTTCAAAGCCTGGCTGCTTATGGGGATTTCTACAGGCTCTTTTGTTCCTTTCCTTAATAACACTTAGCAAATGAAGTTTCAGAAGTCTCTCATATTTTTACTGTTGTGAATGGTGGATTAATACTGCAACACTATTATTAAAAACTTAGTAGTTCAGCTGATTTAAAGAAAATTTGAATTTGTAAGCAATTTTCATTTTGGAATGAATAATATAATCGTATTAGATTTACATCTGTTTTCATTTTGCTGACTCTTTCTCTTCTCTTGTTTAAAACATATGTGACCTGGAGAATAAAATGCTTCATTACCCACCTTTGACTTGCCTCTCGATGTTTTCCCTCTGTTTCCTTCAAATATTAAACAATTCTCCTACATAGAAGAGAAAATGTCACTTTTTGCCCCAATATTTTTTCATGTAAAAGTCAAAGTTTTCCATGGGAACCTCTCTTCCCATTTTCCATCCAACTCTAATCTACACACAAAAGCAAATAGACTATTCATAGGTATAGAGGACAAGCAGAACATTTAGATGACTGATGATGTCCCAAAACATTAAATATTAAGGGGGGGGGGGTTAAGGAGAAAATTCAGCATTAGCATAAACACATGTGACTCCATTGACTTCACTGAATTAGAACTCTGCCTGCTTATACCCTGATATGGCTCTACCTTGGGCAAAGTCTCACCTTCTGAATGAAGTTATTACCCTGAATTTTGAGAACTTTCTTGTTTCCCCAGTGGTAGAATTCCAGTAGCAATTTGTGTAACTGCCCAGTCACAATAAAAATGGATAATTGATTGGACATATTGCTTACTGATTCAACTTAACATGTAATATAGGAAAACCAGTTCTAAAGTGATAAAAATCTAAACGTTTTCAAACTTCCATGTAACATTCTGATCAGGTTCAGTTTTCACTCTGAATTCACCCACACCTCTTGCACAGAAACTATATGTATTTCTATATTTATATCTATATCTATATATCCACAGCTGTTCAAACCTGCTGTAAGAAACATGTTCTGTTATTATGTTACTGGTGATGATTTTAGTTAACTATTAATTGGTATTTTCTCAAGTTTTTTGTTATTCATTTCACATGGTAATAATTGTTTGACATGGGAATTACATATTTCTCCCTCAATTGATTTTAAGTATTTAGACACTATGGCCTCTTTGGTGGAACATTATACAAATTGTATCTGCAAGACAGGCTAAAGTATGTTCAAAGTGTCTTGCTCAGGATAATAAAGGAAGTAGGCCTTTTACTGATGTGTACTACAACTATCCTTCTTCTGTTTGTAATTGCTATTCACAGCACATACTTCTGCTCTTTGTCTGGTTAACATCTTTTACTGTAGATGGTTTGCGGTAAGTAGAGGAATTTAGTTTTGAGAACACTGAGGTTTATTGTAGGTTATTTATTGCAGCTTAATAAATTGTAGCAATAGTGTACATTTATCTACACAAAACATCATAATTGCAGCAGAAAATGAAGACTTAGCAAAAAAAAAGTGCATATTAGATTTTCAAAGCAGTAAATTAAACTTCACATTGAGGTGATGCTTTGTCTTTCTATAAGCTCCAGAAGCCATTGGATACTTATATTACTTTTGTTTCTTTTTCTTTGTATGAAATTTAAATTTTGCTCGATAATTTCTAAAGCTTGCACAGTGAATACCCTGCATAATAATTAATGTTTAGCTCCTTCTAAAGCTATGTGTAGAAGGGCACACACAAGTCATTTGCCAGCTGGGTTTTCTGTATTCTTCTCCCATGCATTTGAAATGTTTAATCTTGTATGGTGAAGACCTTTCCTGCATTGCAATTATCTGTCATTGCAGATCTCATTTTCATTGTCTTGGTTGCAGTCTATTCAAAATAGAGTAGAAACCTATGATGGGGAACTAGAATTCTTTTTCAGACACTCAAAACAATAGTCTAGTCATCTACAGATTCAGTCACAACAAGCCATGGGACTAATTTTAGTTGCTTAGATGTTCTTGAAAGTGGAGTAGTCACTTTTAAGTTACTATCACGTGGTAATTTGATGAAGCAACTGACACATTTATAAAAAAGTTGATTTTACAACAGGACAAGATAAGTGGTAAATTATTTGTATAATACCTTTCTGGAATGATTATGTTTAAATCTAGCTGCTAGTAAGGTATCTTCATGGAGATTTACACATGAAGCTTCCATTACTGTCAATGGGAATTATGCCTATTCAGAGACTCATTGAGTCAAGCAGTTTGACTCATAGCTTTCTACTAGTCCTTTCAAGCTCTTTGCGATAATTATTAAGCCTGATTTTGCAATTTAGCAGTGCCCATGCTTCAAGGTTTTGTTCTGGGTCTGGCTTTTTTTTTTTTTTAAAAGAGTCTACTGCTGCTGTAAGTCATGTTCTAAGTCAGAGATGGGGCACCTCAAGCCTAGGGGCTGGATGTGGCCCCCAACTTGCCTGGATCTGGCCCCTCTGGCTCATAACTCCCACCCCCAGCATTGGGGATCCCATGCTGGTGCTCTAGCTCTCCTGCCCTTCCCCCACAGGGCAGGAGCACACAAAATCTACTAGGTGGGCCCCCCCTGAGCTCTGGTGTGTGAAGGGAATGTTGGGAATGTCTTTCTCCTTCTCAGCTGGGAGCCACATCAGTGAGGGAGTTTTTTTTGTTTCTCACTTATGTGCGGCCCCTGACTGATTTTTCAGTAACCCCTTACCCTAATTCTGACCTTAAAAATGTTCCCTACCTCTGTTCTAGATTCTAGTACTGTTTTCTGTGACATTTTATCTAATCTATCTATCTATCTATCTATCTATCTATCTATCTATGGAAACCTGGAAAATGAATTCATATATATATGCTAATTTTTCAGATTTTTCTGAAAATATCATCCATTCACCCTATAGATAACATTTCACAGTGCACTCAGAACCAGTGAGGGGCTGTGTGACACCTGCCTTATGACCTTGGCTGTCTCACAATGCTTTGCCGCTGTAGCTCCCACTAGGACCACTCATGAACCGCCTGCCTGCATGAACGTCCCAGCCTGGATTTCTGAGAATAGCTGTAGCCCTGAACCCAGGAGCCTGCCAGCAACACACTGGCCAGACCATGGATTCCACCAGCATTGATTATTACTTGCTGGGTGATCCCAGCTTAGTCCCAGTTACCAATTTCCATCCAAAAAACATTGAAAAAAAGAAAGAAACAAATAAGAAATAAAACTGCCATGTGTTCTGCACTGTCCAGCCCTCTTCTGGCCAGTTCAGGTATTTTAAATCCATTGTCTCTGTTAAGGAAACATTATAAGACAATTTGCCATCTTAAATTGAGTTACTAACACAGTTTAGAACAATGAGTTAATTTTGATTAAAGAACACAAAGAGGTTAGCAACATTGGAGGTATATACAGTTCACCATACCATTGCTGCCCAGTGAATTATTAGTTTTCAAGTGACATATCGCCAGGAATATTTTTCACGAAGATTACTATAGTAGCATCCAGGGTGTGAATATAGGGATGCACTCAGTCACACTATGCTTATTTGTTTGTAACTGGTTCTTGTACCAGAACATATAAATAAAGTCAAAAGTAAAGACTGTGGGATGGCCCATGTATGGTCACCCCCTTGGGAATGCGAAGAGAGACTTCCTGGTTTATGCAGTCCACGTATGAGCTAGCTAGAATTCTCATCTCTGTACTCAGCTACTAATAAGGTGTTTCTACATTCTGGGTCAGAGCAACTTGTTGGAAAGGAAGCAGGAAACGGACAGAAGCATGGCTCCACCTCTCTACATGCTGGACAGCAGACTTGGCTGGTCACTAGTGTCTAGACTACATCCAGTTCTGTTGACAAAGCAAGCCGCTTTGTTATCATGAGAGTGTAGACACAAAGGACAGTGAAGATGCAATAACGCCTTCTGTTGACAGAACTCTGTTGACAAAAGGTGGTATTCCTTGTAGAATGAGGTTTACCGTCGTCAACAAAACTGCTGAGTTCTGTCGACAGAACTCGGCAGTAGTGTAGATGCAGGTATAGTTTTGTCGACAAAAGTCCACTTCCCTAGGGGAGTGTGTTTTAAAGGCGCATGGTGGATTGTACTCTTTCCTTTGCTTTAGGCAACTAAAGAGCTTCCTGGAGACAGAATACCTCCCTCCAGGACACTGCAGCTGTTCAACACCCATGGCAACTGTCTGTGACTAAATGCCACAACTTAGCCCCAAAATATTTGTGATCATGCTATATCTGCAAAGCTAATTGCGTTCCTGAGACTAACTTCAGGTGTCTTACCACGCCATGGAATCCAAAGCTCCGAGTTAGGTATCCAAGATCCCTAGATAATGTATGGGGAGACTAGCATGCCTAATGTGAGGATTCACAGAAGCCAGTGAGCTGAGCAACCATTGCCTAAATTAGTCAGTAGGAAGTATATATGAAAAGGATGTGCCCTAAGCCCCAACCCTGAGGGAGTTATGGGTTAGACTTACAAAGGACATAGGCCACTTTAAGTGCTTACATTTGAGAATCAGACTCCACTGGAATTCTCAAAGGCCTGGCTCAGCTGATCTCAAACCCTGCAAGTGCCTAAAGTTGCCCAGTGATTGACTTTTTTGGATTAAACGTTCCCTAAGAGTCTATATTTCTGTCTCTAAGGGTATGTCTATACTACCCCGCTAGTTCGAACTAGCGGGGGTAATGTAGTCATCTGCAGTTGCAAATGAAGCCCGGGATTTGAATTTCCCAGGCTTCATTTGCATGAAGCCGGCCGGCGCCATTTTTAAATGCTGGCTAGTTCGAACCTAATCCGAACTAGCTACTCCGTGCCGCGTGTAGCCGTGTGGCACAGGGTTCGAACTAGCCGGCATTTAAAAATGGCGCAGGCCGGCTTCATGCAAATGAAGCCTGGGAAATTCAAATCCCGGGCTTCATTTGCAACTGCGGATGACTACATTACCCCCGCTAGTTCGAACTAGCGGGGTAGTGTAGACATACCCTGAGAGTTTGTACTGCTGCTCCATGCTAGGCATCTGACACCTACACCCCAAAGCAAGGCACAAACTAGGAGAAGATAGGCGTTCTTCTGCCTAAGTCACATGTGGGGCCTGATCCAGTAAGTGTTCTCAGAGCTTGTCTAGCAGATTGGCCGCTAAAGACAAGTTTATAGAAAACAGCTGGGAGGGGATGACCTTTGGCCCGGTGTTTAGAGTACTCACATGGGATGAGGAGAGACCGCCCATATTTGAAAAAAATTGAACTGGGATCTACCAGCTCTAATGTGAGTGCTCTAACCCCTGAACTATATGATAGTCTGAGGTGTGGCCAGTCAGTTTCTCCTATTGAAGATGTTCCATGGTGAACAAATAATGTTTTAAAATAAGTCACCAGAGCAGGGCACTGAATCCAGCTTCAACAAGAGAGAAAGACTATCCCACCAGACTATCAAAGAGTCCTGTGCTTACAGCACTCACTTGGGAGGTTGGAAACACAAGTTCAAGTCCCTTCTTGTACTCAAGCAGAGTGAGAGTTTGAACCTGAGTCTCCTAAGCTATGGTTTAATGATCCAGACACGAGGGCTGGATTAAACAGATGAAGCGGCTTAGGTGACTAACTCACCTAACTAACATGGCTATGAATTCTGAGTGAAGGGCAGCACCTCCATTTGCCTTGGAATTAGAAACCTAGGGCCAGATTCACAGAGAAGCTCTTAGATGCCTAGAAAAAAAATTACTAGAGTCACAAAGTCTGAGTTTGGCATCAAGGTGCCTCATATAATAAATGGGGAGACAGAATTGCTTTAGAATGGGATTAACAAAAGCCAGCATGATAGGCCACTTGCTGCCTAAGAGAGATGATGCCATGCTGAGAGTGATGTACTAAGCCCTGCTCTTCTCTGTCAGAGATAAGTCTTGGTGGCAGGGAAGCAAGAAGCGCCATTTTAGCAAGAAGTCTGGGGGAGAGGGAGAAGGAGATGGAGTCCCCTTGTAAATTTTAGCCCTGTATAGCTTTTTAAATGCCTTTTGAAAATTCTGCTACTCATACTATCGATGGCCTCTGCGGTATGTACAGGAGAGATTAGGGCCACACTTTTCTCTGAGCAAAGCTTGTATTCACTGTGTCTTCCAGAGAAGTTTGCAGCTCCATCAAATGCACAAACAGCCATCTGTTTGGTGTTAAATTTACAAGCATCTAACTCTTCTAAGATAGTGGGTTCTGAGAGATGAAGCTGATGTGTCTTCTTTAACCTGAACTTCTAAAAATTCATCTACTGAAAAAATTCAGTAAAAACACTGAAAACATTATCTGGAAACATCCATTCAATGTGCAGCAGCAGTCAAAAAAGCAAACAGAATGAATGTTGGGAATCGCTGAGAAAGGGATAGATAATAAAATAGAAAATATCATGTTATCTTTATTTAAATCCATAGCATACCCATATCTTGACTACTGCATGCATATATGGTTGTCCATCTTTTTACTGAGATTTGATCTAAAATTGTTATGCTGTACTTTGAACTTTTTGCTTCTTCTCCTGCCCTCTGTGGCAAATGAGAACAACTATTTTTTGTCTTTATGGCAGCCTTTCAAGTATTTGAATTCCATTATCATATCTCCCCTCAACTCTTTTTCAAACTAACTATATTCAGTTCCTCCAGCCTTTGCTCATATGATTTGTATTCCTTCTCTTTCATCATCTTTGTCATTCACCTCTGGATCCTCCCCACTTTTTCTAAATCATTTCTATACAATTGTGACCAAAATTAGACACAGGACTCCAGCTGAGCTATAAAGCATCACCTCCCATGACTTGAAAGCTATGCATCAGTTAATGCAATCTAAAATTGCATTTGCTTTTTTGCAACAGCATCACTCTGCTGACTCATGAGAAGTTTGTGATCCACACAGATCTTTCTCAGCCGTGCTGCTACCAAGCCAGTTTCCCCCATTCTGCATTTGTGCATTTGGGTTTTCTTCCCTAAATGTAGCACCTTACATTTCTCTTGTTGAATGTAATTTTGTTGTTTATAGCCCATTTCTCCAATTTATCAAGAACCCTCTGAATTTTAGCTCTGTCCTCCAAAATGTTGCCAGTTGTGTCAAACCCACATTTCTCCAGTTTTCTTATCAGAATGTCATGTTTCCTTGTGTCAAAAGCTTTGCTGAAGTCCAGGTATATTATGACAAACACATTCCCCCTATTCACCAAATCAGTTGCCCTGTGAAAGAAGGACATCAAGCTGGTTTGGCATGATTTGTTCTTGAGAAATCCATGCTGGCTTCTAGTGATTACTCCTTCATTCTCCAAGTATTCACAAATGGAATGTTTTACTCATTGCTTTAGTAACTTTCCAGACATTGAAATCAGGATGGCCTTTAGTTCCCAGGTTTATCCTTTCCCCACTTTTTGAAGATGGGCATTGTGTTGCAGTCTTAAGTAACTTCTCCTGTCATCCATGAGTTTGTAATTATTATTGCCAGTGGCTCTGACATTGTTTCAGCTAATCCTTCAGTATTCCTGGTAAATAGCATCCGGCCCCTCTAATTTGAATTCATTCAATTTGGTCAGAAGATCTCTGACAAGTTCTTTCCTTATCCCAGTCTGTATCACTTCCCCTTTATTGTTTATGATAACTTTGCTGGTCATCTGGTCATGTTATTTTTGCAAGAAGATTGAAGCAAAGTAGGCTCTGAAGTGGCTCTGCTTTCCTGTCCTCTTTGTTACCAGTTCCTTTCTCCACTGAGCAGTGAAACAAACTGTGATGTACGGGGCCGGTTCTGGGCACCACTGAGGGTGTCAGCTCAGGGTGAATTGCTCAAAACCAGGACTGCTTACTGTCCTTGACTGGAGACCTTTCCCAAAATAGGCCACAAACCAGTCACACAGAGCACTTCAGCTGCCAATCTGGCTAGCAGGAAGCCTCACAAGCAAAACCCCTCAGACATCCTAGCTCTCCCTGTGCCACAATCAGCCCCAGGCCTTACACACAAGTGAAAGGTTGTAAAACCTGATCTCACCAACCCAAACAGATCCTCCCAGTCCCAAAGAACCAGCCACAGTCTTCAGTCTTTAGATCTTACCCCCAAGAGCATGTTGAGCCAATCCTTTTGAATCTAAAATCTATAGGTTTATTAATAGAAGAAAGGAAAGGTTGAGAGTAAGAGTGTTAAGGAGAATACATTACGTACATCAATCGCCAAGTTCTTGATGCAGGCTTTTAGCAGAGATGTTACAGACCGCTAGCTTAGAAGTCTCTGGTGTATGTCTTGTATAAGAATGGGTCAGCAATTCTTCCAGGCTCTCTGTCCCTAGCAAGGCTGCATCTGGAATTAGGAGCAAGATTGAAGACAAGATGGAGACACCCTCATGGCACTTTTATATTCCTGGTGTCTCCCAAGCTGGAGCTGGTCACATGATCAAATGACCTATCTGTGTTTCACATGCCAGCAGCCATGAGACACTGGCTAGTCTGCAGGCTCCCAGTCGCACTCCTCAGGTGTGAATTGGCCACTCTGAGAGCCATTGTCCATAAAGCAGTGCTAGTTAACATAGCCATTCACTGAACAATCCTTCCTCACAATAGGCAGTTCAGGCCCATTGCTCCCTCCCAAACAGGACATTTACAGTACAAGAACAGGGCCCATATTCATAACTTTACGTACAAAAATCACATAAGTACGTGAGTAGCATGCATAGGATCAGCATAGCATAAACTTTCATTTGATACCGCACATGCCCACTTTTTACAGAATTTGTGGCAAACACCACCCGGAGGTGCAACAGTGATCTGTCTGCTCACTTTAACATCCAATACTGTGACACAAACGGTCCTTGATTTTTCTTTTTGTCTGAGATATCTGAAGAACCCCTTCTTGTTGTCTCTAATATTTTTTTGCTAGCTGTAACTCATTCCTTGTCTTGGCTTTCCTGATTTTTCCCCTACTCGTGCTATTCCCATGTATACTTCTTTGGTGACACTCTCCTTCTATTTCCTGTATATATTTCTTTGGGGTTTTAGATATCCAAAAAGCACTTTGTGCAGCCATACTGGCCTCCAGTGGCTCTTCTTATCTTTCCTCTGCGTTGGAATAGCTTGCTGTTAAATCTCTAGTATTTCATCTTTTAAGAACTGCCAGCCCCTTTTGGCTCCTTTTCATCTTAACTGTTGTCTACTTGGGACCTTACCTACTGTTTCTTTGAGTTGGCTGAATCCTCCTTTTTGAAGTCCAGTATCTCTTCTCTATTCTCCTACCCTTCTTTCTAAAGGATCCTGAATTCTATTAGACCATAGCCACTTCCTCCCAAGTCCCTGACCACCCTCACATTCACAATTAACTCATCCTGTTTGGTCAATACCAGATTCCAAATAGACAATTCCCTACTTATTTTCTCAACTTTTTGAACCAGAACGCTGGACATATTATGTTTTGCTGCAATAGTCTTCTGACAGATATCTAGGAAGGTGAAATCTGCATTTTTACTACTTTGCGCCTGTGTTTCTCCTGGAATGTCAAATAAAAAAGAGATGCCTTGAAACTTTGTGATGATCTTTCATAGGACCAATGAAAAATAGAATTTTGACATATATCAATGGCAACTAGATAAGTAGGTCTTTTGTTCACACTAGGTTCTTAGAAATGTTTGTATAGTTGTCCCCATCCACTCTCCCTCAAGATATCCACCTCTTTTAGTCAAAACCACAATTTTTAAAATTTAGTTCAACATTTGAAAATTAAATCTTGTAGCCTATTTCATGAGCCATAAAGCAATAAAAAAGTAGGGCTGGAAGGGATCTCAAGAATTCATTTAGCCCATTCTCCTGCAAGAAGGAAGAACCAGAGGTGAAAGTAACAAATTTCTTACCGGTACTGTCCTATCACAATACCACCCCACCCCCGAGGGGGAGGCAACAGAGAAAGCGGTTGAGGGGTTGCAATAAGACCCTACCTATAAGCAATGTAAGTGTGGGATGGAGTGTGGGGGTCTCAGGGAAGTCGGTTGGTGTGTGTGTGGGGGGGTGTTCAGGGTAGGGGTTTGGGATGTAGTGAGTTCATGAGTCAGGGTAGGGGTTGGATTGTGGAGATGTAGGAGTCAGGGAAGGGAGTTATGGGGTATTTGAGGGTTCACGGGGTGTAGGGAGGCTCACAACAAGGAACTGGGGTGTGTGGGGTTCAGAGCAGAGGGCTGGAGGTGTGTATGGGGATCTCGGGACTAGGATTGCAGCCTCTGTTTGCTTCTTTGCCAGCAGATCCCCAGGGCAGTGGGGACCACGCTGACCAGCTGTCCCAACACTAGGGCTGAGGCCCCGGTGCTCTGTGGCTGTGCAGCCCAGGTGCCGGCAGCATCCAGATCCCAGCCTCCAACTGACCAGTCTCTTACTAGTGTGCTGCACGGGGCACACAAGCTTACTTTCACCTTTGTGCAGGACCAAGAATACCTAAGCCATCTCTGACAGATGATTGTCTACTTGTTTTTTAAAACCTCCAATAATGCAATTCCACAACCTGCCTTGCTCACCTTTTCTGCTACTTATCTGTGCTATAAGTTAGAAAGTTTTTCCTATCTAATGTGTAAGCTAAATTTCCTTTGCAGCAGATTATGCTGATTATCTTTTATGTTACTCTTGGTGGATGGGGAGAACAACTGATCACCATTCTCTTTGTAACAGCCCTTTACATATTTGAAGACTATTATCAGTTTCTACCTCAGCCTTTCCCCAGGTCTAAACATACTCCTTTTTTAAAACATTTTTTCATATAATATTTTTACTAGCGCAAAAATGTCTTGCTTTAAACTAGGGGTCTCCAAATTACAGTGCCTGGGCCTCATCTGGCCACATTTTGACAGGTCTACTGAGTTCAGTGGTATTACCAATACTTGCAGTCTACGGGCTGTACATGGCCTGTCAGGGTAATCTGCTGGCAGACTGAGAGCTTCCTTACATTGAGCATCTGCAGTTCACTGTTCCCAGCCAATGGGAGCTGCAGGAAGTGGCGTTAGCTTCAGGGATGTGCTTGCGGCTGCTTCCCACGGCTCCCATTGGCCCTGAGCTCCAGTCTACTTCACAATGCACACTCCTATGATAAAATGACTACCCACATTTACCAGCTTTCAATCACCTTCTGCTGTCTTGTTTATAACTGTAAGCTCTTCAGGGCAGAAATAATCTCTTACACAATGCATGTATTATTGTCTATTGACCCACTCTGCCCCATCATAGGAGCAAGACTGAGTGGCCCTGGCACCCGAAAGTTTGGGGACCCCTGCTCTAGAATTAGACTTATTTTGGGCTCTTTCTTGTATATAGACTTTGTATGTGAAAGATGATATAGAAATAGATACATAATTACTACTAATAAAATGTGCTGAAACTTCATTTTATTGAGATGAGACAATATCCCTGAGGAGATGAAAACGTGTTTTATTCTCAGGCCAGTTCTAGCCTACTTTTACATGCTGAGTGAAAAAGCTTTGGTACGTCTCAACTACTGAATGTCTCCAACGAACACCACACTTTATATTATGCTTTGTAACATGACTAGCAAATGTTTTCTTTGGACTGATCACACAAGAAAGACTGGAATCTTATACATCATCTTTTACATCATCATCATGTTTTCTTTGGAATTTTCATGTTGTAGCACTGCCTCTTTTTCAAGTGTAAATGTGACCTTCCCCCACCAACAGACTCCCTTGAAGGGAGAAAAAATGCCTTGTGATTTCCTGTTCTGGAGCGGGGAGAGGTTACGCTGCTTTTTTCCTTTTTGCAACCAGCCAATGCCCTATTATAGACTGTAATTCACTCTCCATTTTTAGTGCTGATTTTTGTAGCTGGTCTTTGTTCTGTTTATGATACATTCTGACAAGGTCAGCATATTAAATTGCTAAGATTTTCGTTAACGGTATGTAGCAAAACAAAATAAAACAGAGAGGGCAGTTACTTTCCTGTTAAATACAGAGGCTCAGCATTGTCTGGAGATCTCTATTGCTATTTGAGTAATCCATGGAATAATGGCTTGGGCCACTAAACTAATTTCTGCAGTGATACTGGTAAATCATATTAAAATCTTCAAGTACAAATGCCTTGCTCAGGAACATATATATGAAAGAACGTAATCAAATTTTATTTTCCTTCTATATACAATTGTTTGCAGGTCAGCTGCAGAACAGTTTTGTACCCAAGAATCCCCCCCCCAAAAAACCCCCCACTTTTAACGCTTTTGCTACATGCATATCTCATGCAAATGAAAGAACAATGAAAGTATTATGTACTTTCCCTTCTTATTTCTGCTTTTCATTTCCTTTATCATTTGCCTATGAAAATATATTACAGCTCTCCATGTTCCGACAGCTACTCTTAACTATGACCATAATAATAAGAAAGACCAATATTTTAATTTTATGTTTACTTTCTTCTAGAAAGTACTTTTTCAAACATAGGGTTCAAACATATGTCTACATTTTCAAACATAGGGTTACACAGATAGTTCCTAAGCTGCACCAAATGTAACTTGGCAAAACATATTCTTACAAAACTGCACAAACTCTATTTTGTTCCACTGGAACAGAGCAGGCAGAATGAAAAGCCAACATGTGGCACTGCCTGGGTCTTTGACAAAGGCTCAAATACTGGCTTTTTGTTCTCTATTGCTGCTCTATAGCAATAGAATAAAATATCAATCAGGCATTTCTATAACTATAGCTTGCTTGAACTCTTTTAACATTTTAGCTTTGGTGAATGGTAGCCCAAGTTTTCATTTTCCTATGTAGCTTAAATTATGTAACTTTTCATGGGCTCCTCACTACTGCAGTCTCCTTAAGACTCTTTTAAGGATTTTGAGCTTTATGAACATCTGATTTTAATATTGTGAAAAAACTCACAGGCATTTCTGAAGACTCCATAGACAATAATTGCCTGTGTGCTGGCAGGCTATATAAGCCCTATTTAGACTAGGAAAGATCATGGTTTAAAGCAATTGTGTTTGCTAATTACATTTGCAATTATCACTTAAATCCTGATGTAGCTGCAGTTTAATACCTTGAAACCCATATTTGCTGGTGACGTTTGAACCTAGTGGGGAGTCAAGTGTCAATGCAGACCAGCTAAATCAGGTTTAAAGGTATTAAATTGCACTCAACATTGAGTCCTAAGTGGTCAGTGTATGCCACTTAATAGCAGTCTTCATATTAACAATTCACAGCTAATAGCAATATTTTGCTGGGAACCAGTCCCATCCCATTGACTTTAATGTTAATAGGATTTGGAAAGTAGCAACAGAAATGCTGATTATTGACAAAGTTTTCATATTCTGTCTGCATCTGGGAGAGGAGGCTACTGGCCAGGCAACAGTGGGGAGGGAGGCTGCATCCTGGATGGTAGGACTTCCCATTGGCAGCTGGGTACAGGAGGGTCATTGCATTGGCCAGTAGCTCTCTATGCTCACCAAGTTGCTCCCTGCCTTGACACTGGAGACCAGGCTTGGCACATCCCAGTGCTCTGTTCCCTGGCGACAGCCCTGCAAAGCTGCCTGCAGGCTTGCAGCCAGGGAAGGAAGTGCTGTGACTGAGATGTGCTGAGCACCACCTATCGGCTGGTTTGCTGGCTTGGAATAATGGAAAGAAATGCTGTGACATGGTAAGCAGCAGTTGCTGGCACAGCTGCAGGCAGGTTTGCGGGCATGCAGCCAGGGAAGGAAGTGCTGGGATGTGGCTTCCCCAGAGGAAGCCTTACAAACCTACCTCCGTGTAGGCTGCCTCCGCCCTCCTCTCCCAACCTTCTCTCCCAGCCCAAGGCAGGTTTACAAGGTTGTAGGGAGAGATACCATCCACGTGCCAGCACTTCCTCTCCTGGCTGCAGCTTGAAAACCCGCTGCCTGCTGATTGGCAATCTGTGGATAATAAACAACATTCTTCTGGGACCAGAGAGGCTGCTAATAGGTGGAATCTAATTATTTCAAATGGTGGTCAGATAACATAATTTAAAAAAACAACGAATAGTCTTGCAGTACCGTAGAGAATAACAAAATGTGATATCATACATATTTTGTTAGTTTCTAAGGTGATGCAGGACTATTTGTTTTTTTTTAAATAAGTTTTTCCAGTTACAGACTAACTCGGCTACCCCTCTGAAGCTTTTGAATAATTTTTAAAAGCATCATGGAGAAAAACTCCTCAAAAGCCTGCTTTGTTTTGGAACACAGACCACATAGGCTTTCAAACTTGTTTATCCCTTTTAGTTAAATGGTTCTGCTGTATTCACGAGACAAATCCCTGAAAAAGGGAAAGCATCTTAATCCTATAATCTAAGGTGATCAGACTCTTAATTGTAGCTAGCAAGTTTATCCTTTTTTAACTTTGTTTTACTGTTAATGGGATTTACTGTTTATCCCTTTTTAACTTACCTTATATCCATTACCTCATATAAAATAGAATGCATTTGGAGGCAAAGAGGAGAAAAATGAGAGACCAGAGATTTAAGTACAAATCTTCAAACTATCTTCATTACATGTAGCAGAGCATAAAAAATATATTAATGCTTTTTTCCCCAGATTTTTGTACATACAGCTTCATGCTTGGGCCTAATTTGCCAGAATCCAATTTTTCATGCAGAACCTTTCCCTTTGGCTACAAATTCCCTTCTATTTTCTGTCATCAACAGCAGCAGCTCAAACAAGGAATCTAATACTATCGCTGTACTTGCTTTAAAAATTCCTAATAAAACAAACTACATTTCGTTCAAACTAAATTCGGTGGTGTTTGAGTCAAGATCTTTTCCTTATATTTTTTGCCTCATCCAAGCTTTACCCTTTTGGATGAAAAGTACATATAGTTCTATGTGTAAAAGGAAGCACAAAATAAATATGAACTGATCTTAGCTCTTTTTGTTCAATATCATCCACACTGAAACACTGGGATCTGGAAAACTCCCAGCAGAGAAGATTGACTGAAACAAATGTATATATTTTCATAGATATGGATAACACTAGCTGCTTGGCTAGGAAGCCTGAACAATTTTATATAGTTCAGCTGCTCTTTCTAAATGCTAGGAGTATATCTCTATTTGTGACAGGATGCAATTCTATTCTCTTTCTTCTAATCTAGTTTATATGTATATTTTACTTCCATACTATTTCTGGGCCACACAGGGCAGCAGCAATAGTAGTTTAGTGCTGTTTTAATTTGCCTTCCCCAGACAATGGCCTTGATGATCAGAGCTAGTGGAGCTCATTGTGCATTAACCCACCCTTCTGCTATTCTTGATACATCTTCACTGCTATGGATGGGCACACAGGAGCTGGTTTAAGGTTGACTCAAGGAGTAGTGCAAACAAGACTTAAAGAGGCTAAAGATCTGGTCCTCATTTTTTATAATTATTATCTACTATCCTTCATTGGGCAAGAAAACACTGGAGCTGTGTCTACATTGGCACCCTTTTCCGGAAAAGGGATGCTAATGAGACAAGTCGGAATTGCAAATGCCGCAGGGGATTTAAATATCCCCCGCGGCATTTGCATGAACATGGCTGCCGCTTTTTTCCGGCTCGGGGCTTTGCCGGAGAAAAGCGCCAGTCTAGATGGTATCTTTCAGAAAATAAAGCCTTTTCCAGAAGATCCCTTATTCCTGATTTTAAGAGGAATAAGGGATCTTCTGGAAAAGGCTTTATTTTCCGAAAGATCCCGTCTAGACTGGCGCTTTTCTCCGGCAAAGCCCCGAGCCGGAAAAAAGTGGCAGCCATGTTCATGCAAATGCCGCGGGGGATTTGCAATTCCGACTTGTCTCATTAGCATCCCTTTTCCGGAAAAGGGTGCCAATGTAGACACAGCCTGGAGGTTTTTTTGGGGAGGGGAAGATGGGGGCGGTTTGGAATAATAATTTCTTCCAAGTAACTCTAATTACTGCAGATGATACAAAGTCAGTTACTTAAATCAATGACAAATTCTACATTTTTTTTAAGGCTACAAAAGTCAAAATGTCAGTGCCTTTTGCAATTGCAAAACATTTGAAAAGATGTGCTTTTACTCAAGATAGTGGAGATTCTTAGGCATAAAGAATTAAATTCAGAGGCAGACCAAATGATGATGTAAATTCCACAATGTGGAGTCACTCCAAGTTGATATAATTTAAACGCTGAAAGGTCAGAAAAGAAGAGCAGAGCATTGAATGGTGATGGGCACATTACAGACATGCAGAACCCGATTCTGTCAGTCTCATTTTCATCTCACTCCATGAGTAATCATGTCGTAGTCAATATGAAGAAGACTGAAAAAATTAGGCATATAATAGTAGCCAGAAAATCAATCACCAGGTAAAGAAACATAATGAGCGACCTTATCAAAACCTAGAAAGACAGAAAATGGCTCCCCTAATTTATCTTATACTTTTTTTACTTTCTGGGTTTCTTTTCTCGCTTCAGTCTATATACTTGGGAAGTGAATTATATAAAGTTTTCTGATGAAAACCTTGAGCTGTCTGACAATGGCCTTGTCAGTCTTTTTAAAACATCATTCCTTGACCAATGCAAATGACCCTGTATTTGTTTTCTCTAGAAAAATTGTGTACATTTATTGGACAATGGATGTGGAGGAGAAAGTGAAACTGGAAAGTGTGCTAGCTAACCTTTTGGTTTTTTCCTTCTTTTTACTTGCAACTGTTGTTGATTCAGGAAAGGGAACTTCACTAATGGAGTTGCCAAAAATCAGAATGAGACTATGTTTATTTTCCAGCCTTCTTTTCTGGTTTACCAAATGATTCCCTAGGGCATAGATGTAAACATATTTGTTTGCAAATCTCACAGCACTTTACATAATGTATTTGTTCTCATTTTTCATATGGAGAAATTGAGACACTGATGTCTGAAGCATCTTGCCCATATTCCACACCTTCTCTTTTGGCCCTGGGCAGGGGTTTGGGAGCTGGCTGCAGCTGGGCTGGCAGCAATGAAGGCCTCAGATGGCATGCTTGGATCTGCCATGGCAGAGGTAGGGCAGAGCAGAGCGTTGCTGTGTGGCACAGGAATAGGAGAGCCTGCTGTACGCCACAAGCCCTTTCCCCTGGGGCTGCAGAGTGTAGACATAGTAGCCAGCAGGGCACCTGTGAGAAGCTCTGGAGGCCCCTTATTTTGAAATAACCACAACTTCACTGTCTCCGCACACTCTGTTTTGAAATAACTGTTTTGGAATAGGCATTATTCCTCGTAAAATGAGGGTTATGGATTTCAAAATAAGGCACCCCTTATTTCGAAATCATTTTGAAATAACAGGCTTGCTGTGTGGACACTTACTTTGTTATTTTGAAACAAAGCTGCTGTGTAGATGTGCCCTTTAGTTTGTGAATTCTATTAGGACTGAAGTGTGAGCATCAGGACTGAGGTGGCTTTTTGCATGCCCAGCAGCAGAAACCAGGAATCTACAGAGGTAGGCAGCAGCTAGGTGGGATTTTGAGAATCTACAGATTTTGTATTCAGGAACTGGCTCTAGCTCTGTTGTAGATCTAGCTGGAGGAACTTGTATCTCTGCTCAGACAGCTGCTGCCTGTAACATTGGGAGAGGGAAATAGATGACAGATCTAAAGAGTTACTTGACATTTCTTGGCAGACATTAGTCCAGTTATTATTACTAAGAGGAATAATCTCTTTTCATATTTAATTTTAAAAGTATCCTGTGTCAGAGATGTTATGAAAAAGGGTGCATGTGGCTGTTTTGAACATAGGTGTTCATGGAAACAGTTGTTTAGGAAAAGTGAGCCCATCAGGGCAAAAGGGAATATTTTAAACTACAAAAATGATTCAATACTTTTCTTAAGAAACTATGGAAAATTTAGTTCAATTCTGAGGCTTTGGAGATTAAATCCAAGAGGGAATTTATTTCTATTTTAAATTCAATTTTCCCTGCAACTTGAACTACAGCATGGTTATGATGCCTCTGTAGATCAATGTGAATATAAATCTGTTCATTTTCATCATTCCTCCAGTCAACAACTCTGTGGTTTACAATATTTAATAACTTATAACCTATATTCTCTGATTCTTATTTGCAGTTTCACATACCACTTAGAGGGATAGTGAGATAATCATGGATATTTCAGACTCTTGTACACACAAGCCACTTGTGAAATGGATCAGCACACATGATGGAAAGAAGAAAACGGAGGTGTGGGGGGGATAAGGGTGTGAACGCACCTCTATGGTCCCCCCAAGTAAATGTGCTCTGGTCAGCCAGGGGAAGACAGGAGTGGAGCGCTGCCTGACTTTCCCTTCCCCATGCTCCGGCTGGCTGGGGGAAGGCTGGAGCATGCTTACTTGGTGTGTTTGCACCCTTGCAGTCCATATTTACAAAAAAGACCACCCCCACAGAAATTCCTGTATATGGGCCTAAGAACTATTACTGTTTCTGTGCAATCCAAATACTCACGGAGGCTTCTTGCACAAGAGAGTGTCCACACTGCAAAAATGCATCAAACAAGCAATGCACTTTTGTACAAGAGAGCATCCAGACTGAATGGAGGCTCTCTAGAAAGAAGCACTGATTGCTATCCACAGAATGGACACCAGGGCACCTGTGCTTTTTCCTCTTTCCTATTTTTGTGCAAAAAACCCTTGTTGCCCGTTCACACACACCTTTTTGTGCAAGAGGTCTTCTGTTCTGTTGATTCACTGTAAATTTACTTGTGCAAAAATGAGCTTCAAGTGTGGATGCTTTGTGGGTATTTGCGCAAAACCCTGTATTGTAGATGTATCCTGAATGTGCAATCCGTGACCTAAGCAAATCACTTATATACACAAAGTAGATTATATTCACACAAATTATAGATTCAAAGACTTGTTGTTCCCCTTTATCCAGGTTCCCCAACATCTTGTGCTCCCCAGCAAAAATACTCTTTAGCACCAAGCTGTTTTACCAATTGTGTGCTGGTTAATAACCATCTTTTTAAATTAAATTAAAATTGGGGGGACAGGGAAACGGATAGCTCAGTGATTTGAGCATTAGCCTGCTAAACCCAGGCTTGTGAGTTTAATCCTTGAGGGGGCCATTTAGGGATCTGGGGCAAATCTGTCAGGGATGATGCTTGGTCCTGCTGTGAGGGCAGGGAACTGGACTCAATGATGTCTCAAGGTCCCTTCCAGCTCTGAGATGGTATGTATCTCCATATTATTATAAACTAAACTAGCTTCTTGTTAAAACACCCATTTGCAAAGCTGCTCCAGCAGCACCTTAGCTTTCCTAACCATATATACAGAAGCTAACTTCCTATGTATGTAGGTGTCGTGAGCGTTCATGGGCAAAATCCACTTCATAAGATGATGGGTTGGAGAGGAATAACAGAAACCAAGTATTTTATAACAGGGGAGAAGAAGAAAAATTGTCAGTTGTAGGACTGGTGCTAATGAGGCTAATTAAGTGGGCTGGAAGTGTCCCATACTTAGCATGTGATGTAAACATGAGGTGTTAAAGGCAGGGAAGACTGGTGTTATAATGAGACATCCAGTTAATGTCTTTGTTCAAGCCCAGGGAAACAGTTAAATTTGCAAGAGAATACCAATTCTCCACTCTCTCTCTGTAATTGGCTGTTGAAATTCCTTTGTAGACACTGCAGAAACCCATAGACTAAAGCTGGGACTTACAGCTATCAAAGTGAAGTGTGTAGCCATGAAGCTTTGGAATAGTCGTGTGAAGACAACTTTGGAGCATTGGACTGCAGCCAACAGAACTGGCTCCTTCCTTGTGCCCAGCCTACTTGGCCACTTGGCTGGCAGGAGCGCCAATAGGACTGGCAACTATGACATCAACTGGAGGATATGCGTGTGTGTGTGTGTGTGTGTGTGTGTGTGTGTGTGTGTGTGTGTGTGTGTGTGAGAGAGAATGAATATATATGCTGATTTCTACGCTGTATTTGCAATAAACATGGCATAATGCCTTTTCTCCCTGAAAAAGAGCCCATGTGTTGCTTATAAACGTAAGTTACATAACAATGTAATGAGTTCCAAAATTTGAATGAATATTCTAGGTGTTGCTAGGCAGAGCCCTAGTGATTTTGGTAAAAATGTGGGATGCCTGGAAGCCTTATTATTTGGTTAGCAAATTTACCAATTTCACCCAAGTCTGTAATTGTCTATAGATCAAAGAACCAGTTGATGGCAGGCATTAACATCTTCCAGCACAACAATATTAGCTGTACCCATCCTCCCAAAGCAGTTTAAAAAAGTCTTAAAAGAGAAAGAAAGAAGGAACATAAGAATAGTGATGGGATGGGAGTGCACACTGAGCCCCTGGCACAGGGGAAGAACAGGGGACTCTGACATGGGAGGAATGGATTGGCATACAGAGCTCTTACCATGGCAGGGAGGAGGACACATAGCTCCTAACGTGGGGAGAATATGGTAAATCCTGTAGCAGGAGCAATAGGGATCACACAGAGCTACTAGCATGTGATGAGAATGGGGGATTCTGGTATAGAATGGAAGGGGGAGATGGAAGGTCTTCAGGGAGTGGTGAATAGATGCTCCAGGCCCTGACATGGAGGGTGAGAAGGAGGGGCCCTGGCAATTGGGGAAGAAAGGCATAGGGGGCACACAAAACCTTTTGTGGGGGGTAGAATGGGGATCCCTGGGATGGGGATAGGGGACAAAAGGAAGGCAGACAGAGCCCCTGGAAGGGGAAAAGAGGGAATGGGGGACCACAGAGTCTCTGAAATAAGGGATTAGGGCTGAAAGGAGACCCTGAAATTGAGGGGGATGGGATGGTGGCACCTAGGGAGCTGGTGGGGGAGAATGAAGAGGTGGAACAGAGCCCCTAGTGTGCAACAAGCTCAGCCTAACAAAGCAACAAAGCATGCAATGCCCTACTGGCACTGCCGCTATCATTTTATAATGCAGAGCTGAGTTCCCACCTCTGCATTCTGACAGATCTGTAGGGTTTGGCAATCATTTGGCAGATCAGCTGTTTTCAATAAGGGATGAAGGCCTACAGTTTTGCAACAAACATATATTTACGAATTGTGTTGGTTGTGAAACTTGCCTTCATCCAACTTAAGAACAATTGTACTACTTTAAATTACAGAGCAGGGAGTGAGAGAACATTCTGGTTTTTAAGAAAGAATTCTCCATTTGCAAGTGTGGTCTGTCGAAAAAAGGCTGAATTTGAAATACCACAGTTACATGACTCTTTCCTAGTGAAAGTAGCATTGATGCGGTTGTTTCTGCAGTATTTTCAATGAAATATCATGGGAACAATCTGTCCCTGTGACATTTTTGGTTTGGCCTTCTGATAGGAAAAATAGGATAAATGAAGAGAAGAAAGAGAAATAGCAAGAGGATTGTATGTGTGTGTGTGTGTGTGTTTATACGTGAGTGTATCAGGTAGGAAGACAAATAATCGGGATGGAAGAAATGAGCTAGGTCTAGAAGCTGGAGGGAAAGTAGAAGAACAAAGAAAAAAGTAGACTAGAAACAGCTTGTAGCTCAGAAAAAAGACAGAAACAAAGAACTTGCCAGGGAGAGATAGCGAAGCAGAAAAACAAAACAGAAAGGCAAAGAAATAAAATTAGAAATTGTTGGATCAGTTCCTTCAGGTTTGTCAGCAATAGAGTTTAGAACCGCCCCCTGCCAGTATGTTTCATAATTTGAACCTGAACTCTGCTATATACAAGATGGATCCCACTGAACTTCTGGCAAACACAGCTTTTAGAAACCTTGTGAGTGATTCATTAACATTGCTTTTGTACTTAAGTGACTATTTATTAATGCTTTATACTATCTTTTTAGATTGTTTTCATAAATATCAGAGCTATCCCCTTTTCTATTATTATGATAACAAGTGTGGCAGTTTGGGTTAATAATCAAAAGAGCACTCAAACAACCTGCTTTTAGCACAGGCCTCTTTCTCTTCAGCGCTGGTTCATATCTTACTGCATTTTTAATTTTGGACTTAAATTGGTGAGCCTTTGAACGATGCTGTTTCAAACGATGATGGTTCTCAGCATCACCCTGAGACTCAGTGGAATTACTCTGATTTTTAATGACCAAGCTGAGGCCTAGCTTTTCTTTAGAGCCGTGTTGTGAGTATGTGTGTGTGCACACGTGTGCATATGTATAGGGAGCCAATGAATGGGAATGTGCAGGCCAGATTCAGGTAGAATGCCTTGGACACTGAAGGGAATGTATGTACCATGCTCCTTACAGCTCTCTTTTTTAAAAGCATCAAATAGTAATGCAAGGATAGTGAACTCTTAGCCACACCCCTAGCCATGCTGGCCATGCCTATTTAGGAGAATGGAGCACAAATGGGCAGAGTCCACATTCTAATGCCCTGAGCAGGTTATAGGTTGTGATGGTGAAAACACTCTGGCTACGTCCACACTGGCAGCTTCTTGCACAAGAACTCTTTTGCGGAAGAGTTCTTGTGCAAAAACTCTTCCAGAAGAGAGCGTCTACACTGGCATGTGCTTTTGCGCAAGAGCATCCATGCCACTGTAGATGCTCTCTTGCGCAAGAAAGCTCTGATAGCCATTTTAACCATAGGGCTTTCTTGCGCAAGAAATTCATGTTGCCTGTCTACACTGACCTCTTGTGCAAGTTGCGCAAGAGGGATTATTCCTGAGTGGGAGCATCATAGTTCTTGCACAAGAAGCACTGATTTCATACATTAGAACATCAGTGTTCTTGCACAAGAACCTGCGACCAGGGTAGACAGGCAGCAAGTTTTGGTGCAAAAGCGGCTGCTTTTGCGCAAGATTGTGCCAATGTAGACACAGTCTCTGTGTTCTAAGTATACTACATCTTTCACCATGGCTGTAATAGGTGAAGCTGCCCCAGTGGAGAATTATGCATCTGATTTTTCCTCATGAAGATGCATTTTATGAGGTGACATTAACTGTGTCAACAAAACTCCCATGACCTATTGCAGAAATGGATTTACCTGCAATCACAGGTACAACATAACCACTCACGCTAATGTTATAGGAAGTGTTGTTGTGACTTGAGAGGCTTAGAAATCATCTACAGAAAATACAATAAGGTGTCCAGTGGCACCTTAAAGACTAACACAAGAGAAGGCTGGGAGGTCTGCTACTACCACTGCGAATAGAAAACGTAGCGTAGTGGTGGTCAGAGACTCTTTTCTGAGGGGGACGGAGGTGCCCATCTGTCACCCTGACGTATCTCGGGAGGTATACTGCCTGTCGGGGGCCCGTATCTGAGATGTTACAGAGGCATTGTTGAGGATTATCCAACCCTCTGACTACTACCCCATGCTACTCATCCATGTGGGCACTAATGATACTGCGAGGTGTGACACTGAGTGGATCAAGAGTGACTACTGGGCTCTGGGAGTACGGGTGAAGGAGTTTGGAGCACAGGTGGTATTCTCCTCAGTCCTTCCTGTCAAAGCTAGGGGCCCAGGCAGAGACAGGTGCATCCTGGAGGTGAATGCCTGGCTGCGAAGCTGGTGTCACCAGGAGGGCTTTGGCTTCCTCAACTACGGGATGCCATTCCAGGAAGGACTGCTAAGCAGGGATGACGTTCCCTTTTGAAGAAGGGGAAGATCCTATTTCGATACAGACTGGCTAACCTAGTGCGGAGGGCTTTAAACTAGGTTCGACGGTGACAGGTGACCAAAGTCCATGGGTAAGTGAAAAACATGGAGACTTGGGAGATGGGTCAGAAATGGGAGGGAATGTGGGCTATAATAGAAGAGAGAAAGGAGGGACAAGCCAGAACTAGGAGGCAAGATCAAATCAGTATATTAGGGTATGTCTACACTACCACCCTAGTTCGAACTAGGGTGGTTAATGTAGGCAACCGAAGTTGCAAATGAAACCCGGGATTTAAATATCCCGGGCTTCATTTGCATCTTGCCGGGCGCTGCCATTTTTAAAGCCCTGGTAGTTCGGACTCCGTGCCCGCGGCTACACGCGGCACGGAGTAGGTAGTTCGGATTAGGCTCTCTAATCCAAACTACCGGTACACCTCGTTCCACGAGGAGGGGAACACTTCAATCTTCCTGGACACACAATTGCAGATCTAAAAGTAGCCATCCTGCAGCAAAAAAACTTCAGGACCAGACTTCAAAGAGAAACTGCTGAGCTACAGTTCATCTTTAAGTTTGACACAATCAACTCTGGATTAAACAAAGACTGTGAATGGCTCGCTAACTACAAAAGCAGCTCCTGCTCTCTTGGAATTCACACCTCCAGATCAGCTGCTAGAAGTGGGCCTTCATCCTCCTTGATTGGATCCTCGTCATCTCCAGCCTGATCCTGGCCTGCATATTTATACCTGCCTCTGGAAATTTCCACTACATGCATCTGACGAAGTGGGTCTTTGCCCACAAAAGCTTATGCTCCTACACTTCAGTTAGTCTATAAGGTGTCACAGGACTCCTCGTCGCTTTTATTAAAATGTACAAACTCGTGGAGATGGACATAGGAGACGGAAGTGTTGAGAATCTCTGGGTTAGGCTAAAAGGGGTAAAAAACAAGGGTGATGTCGTGTTAGAGGTCTACTACAGGCCATCTACCCAGGCGGAAGAGGTGGACGAGGCTTTTTTTAAACAACTAACAAAATCATCCAAAGTGCAGCATTTGGTGGTGATGGTGGACTTCAACTATACAGATATATGTTGGGAAACTAACACAGCGGGGCACAGACTATCGAATAAGTTCTTTGACTGCATTGAAGACAATTTTTATTTCAGAAGGTTGAAAAAGCTACTAGGGGAAAAGCTGTTCTAGATTTGATTTTAAAAAATAGGGAGGAACTGAGAATTTGAAAGTAGAAGGCAGCTTGTGTGAAAGTGAACATGAAATCATAGAGTTCATGATTCTAAGGTATGGTAGAAGGGAGAACAGCAAATTAGAGACAATGGATTTCAGGAAGGCAGATTTTGGTAAGCTCAGAGAGCTGGTAGATAAGGTCCCATGGGAAGCAAGACTGAGGGGAAAAACAACTGAAGAGAGTTGGCAGTTTTTCAAAGGGACATTATTAAGGGCCCAAAAGCAAGATATTCCGCTGCATAGGAAAAATAGAAAATATGGCAAAAGACCATCTTGGATCAACCAGGAGATCTTGAATGATCTAAAAATAAAAACGGAGTCATATAAAAAATGGAAACTAGGACAAATTACAAAGGATGAATATAGGCAAACAATACAGGAATGCAGGGGAAAGATTAGAAAGGCAAAGACACAAAACGAACTCAAACTAGCTACTGGCATAAAGGGAAACAAGAAGACATTCTATAAATATATTAGAAGCAAGAGCACAGGGTAGGCCCATTGCTCAATGAGGAGGGAGAAACAGTAACAGGAAACTTGGAAATGGCAGAGATACTTCATGGCTACGTCTACACTGGCCCCTCTTCCGGAAGGGGCATGTAAATTTCATGAGTCGTCGTAGGGAAATCCGCGGGGGATTTAAATATCCCCCACGGCATTTAAATAAAAATGTCCGCCGCTTTTTTCCGGCTTTTAAAAAAGCCGGAAAAGAGCGTCTAGACTGGCCCCGATCCTCCGGAAAAAGTGCCCTTTTCCGGAGGGTCTTATTCCTACTCCCCGCGGATTTCCCTACAACGACTCGTGAAATTTACATGCCCCTTCCGGAAGAGGGGCCAGTGTAGACGTAGCCCATGACTTTTTTGTTTCGGTCTTCACTGAGAAGTCTGATGAAAGAATTCCTAACTTAGTGAATGCTAGTGGGAAGGGGGTAGGTTTAGAAGATAACATAAAAAAGGAACAAGTTAAAAATCACTTAGAAAAGTTAGATGTCTGCAAGTCACCAGGGCCTGATGAAATGAATCCTAGAATACTCAAGGAGCTGATAGAGGAGGTATCTGAGCATTTAGCTATCATCTTTGGAAAATCATGGAAAACAGGAGATATTCCAAAAGACTGGAAAAGGGCAAATATAGTGCCCATCTATAAAAAGGGACATAAAAACAACCCAGGAAACTACAGACCAGTCAGTTTAACTTCTGTGCCAGGAAAGATAATGGAGCAAATAATTAAGGAAATCATCTGCAAACATTTGGAAGATAAGGTGATAGGGAACAGCCAGCATGGATTTGTAAAGAACAAATCATGCCAAACCAATCTGATAGCTTTCTTTGATAGGATAACAAGTCTTGTGGATAAGGGAGAAGCGGTGGACGTGGTATACCTAGACTTTAGTAAGGCATTTGATATGGTCCCGTATGATATTCTTATCAATAAACTAGGCAAATACAACTTAGATGGGGATACTATAAGGTGGGTGCATAACTGGCTGGATAACCATTCCCAGAGAGGAGGTATTAATGGTTCACAATTCTGCTGGAAAGATATAACAAGCGGTGTTCTGCAGGGGTCTGTTTTGGGACTGGTTCTCTTCAATATCTTCATCAACTATTTAGATATTGGCATAGAGAGTACACTTATTAATTTTGCAAATGATACAAAGCAGGGAAGGGTTGCAACTGCTTTGGAGGAGAGAGTCATAATTCAAAATAATCCGGTCAAATTGGAGAAATGGTCTGAGGTAAACAGGATGAAGTTTAATAAGGACAAATGCGAAATGCTCCACTTAGGAAGGAACAATCAATTTCACACATACAGAATGGGAAGCGACTGTCTGGGAATGAATACGGCAGAAAGGGATCTAGGGGTTATAGTGGACCACAAACTAAATATGAGTCGACAGTGTGACACTGTGGCAAAAAAAGCCAACATGATTCTAGGATGCATTAACAGGTGTGTTGTGAGCAAGACACGAGAAGTCATTCTTCCACTCTACTCTGTGCTGATTAGGCCTCAGTTGGAGAATTGTGTCCAGTTCTGGGCACCACATTTCAAGGAAGATGTGGAGAAATTGGAGAAGGTCCAGAGAAGAGCAACAAGAATGATTAAAGGTCTAGAGAACATAACCTTTGATGGGAGACTGAAAGAATTGGGCTTGTTTAGTTTGGAAAAGAGAAGATTGAGAGGGGACATGATAGCAGTTTTTGGGTATCTAAAAGGGTGTTAGAAGTAGGAAGGAGAAAACTTGTTCTTTCTGGCCTCTGAGGATAGAACAAGAAGCTATGGGCTTAAACTGCAGCAAGGGGCTTTAGGTTGGACATTAGGAAAAACTTCCTAACTGTCAGGGTGGTTAAACACTGGAATAAATTACCTAGGGAGGTTGTAGAATCTCCATCTCTGGAGATATTTAAGAATAGGTTAGATAAATGTCTATCAGGGATGATCTAGACTGTACTGGGTCCTACCATGAGGGCAGAGGACTGGACTCGATGACCTCTTGAGGTCCCTTCCAGTCCTAGTATTCTATGATTCTATGATTAGGGCATAAAATTTCATGAGATTCAACTTGCTTCCTGTAGCCAGACAGGAACCCCCCTGTAACATCCATTTTTGCTTGCCTGAAGCATACAGGGCGCACACAGCAGTAAGATGCCTTGACAGAAGGCCCAGATATGCTGGCTGCTTTGACCCTGGATGGCTGTAAACAGAGATATGCCAATTGCTGACCAAGAGGCTGCTAAGGAGTGCCCTTGACTGAAACCTATATTGATACGAACACACAGCCGTCGCCGGGGGAGGAATCTCCTGCCCAGTAAAGAATGTCCAGTACTCACAATTTAGTTATCTCTCTTGCAAGTGTAAATTAACTTGAAACTCCCTTGTAAGAATTGGCATCACAAAGCCAGACCAACACAATTTGGCATCTTAGATAAGAAAGAGGATACGGGCCCCTGTGGGTATAAAGATGGGTCCAGCAGCACACTTACTCTGAGCGTCAATCTACCATCTATCTGCTGGTTGGTTTAGGTGATTGGCCTCCCGAGGTTCCACGGGAACGCCCACCTCGTATTCGTCTTTCCTACGAATTGAGGGACCGGCCCTGGCCTGATACGCTGGAGTCGAGAGGCACAGAAGGGGGTAAAAATTGTACCTGGATGTGGTCCTTTGTCTTAAGTGTACAAATAGACTTAGAGCTCTTTAAAGATTAAGCTGTCACTTGGTACCATTATTTCTATTTTCTATCTTTATTTTCTTTGTAACCATTTTTAAGATCTATATTTGCTAGTAATTAAGAAATAGAGCAATAGCCATTGTAACCATATGATTTATAAGCTTCTTTAATAAACCTGTAACTGTTTAAGTTTTAACCTGACTCTTTCAGTTGCTGTAACAGAACCAAGCACAATTTAAAAAACTCCAGCCAGTCATAAGGGACAGATACAGGCAGAGCTGGGCATTTGGATCGTGTTGCTTCCAGAGGACAGATCCATGGGGCATCTCTCAGACTTCCAGGTTGCCCGCTGCAAAGGGATCATGTATCCTAGCAGTCAAAGTCTGAGATGTTATAAGCTCTTCCTATAAACTCTGGGCGTCTGTCAGCCTGTTGGCTGCCCTCCGCGAAGGGATCCCGATCCTAGCGGACTAAGACACGGACGTTAAACTCCTCGGGGCACCCGTCAGCCTCCCTAGGCTGCCCGTTGCGACAGGACCTTGTGTCCCAGCAGTTGAAGATTCGGGTGTAACACACACACACGCACACTGCCCTGACCATCGGCCGACACTTCCTTGAAGTGAAAGCAAGTCAGGAATATAAGGATGGTGCTGTTCAGATAGCTAACACCCAGTGTTCTTGTATAATTGGTTCAGACTTTGTCTCATGACTCTTTTGTACAAGGATGCTGAAAATGGTTTTATTCAGTCTACAAGGGCATCAGAACCATCTTCAGCACCCCATTGACAATCATTGTCAACAATGAAAACAACTTTAAAAAAACAACAACAAGCAGTCCTCTGGCACCTTAGAGACTAGCAGAAATATATGAATGGTGTCATGAGGTTACATATATTTTTGTTAGTCTCTAAGGTGCCACAAGACTACATGTTGTTTTTTTAAAGTTGTTTTTAAAGTTACAGACTAACATGGCTATCCTCTGAGACTACCAACAATGAGCTATTTTCTTGCACAAGCAGGGCTTTTTGGGTTTCACTCTGTTACTCTCTTTTTCAACTCACTCTTTTGATTTTTTTGTCAGTTACTTATGTAATTTTAACTAGATATCTTAGCTTTTAATTTTGGTTCAGTGCTCAGGAGTCAATATCTTTCTCTCATGTCAACTCTGTGTGTAGTATGTCTAAATGTCAAGATTTATTAAAATGCAAGAATATAAAAAAATGCTAGATCTGAACATCTCTGAATTTTCTCAGTTGAAAGTTCTCTTAACTTCATGGATTGCTGTATCAGGTCTACAGTGATCAAAATTGAACATAATTCAAATAAAATCATAAACCATTCTCCCCTTGGGAGGCAGTATGGCCTAGTGGTTAGACCAGTAGTTTAGGACTTGGGAGATCTGGCTTCAGTTCTTTCATTGAATTTCTACACAACCTTATATAACACGTCACCACTCTATGCTTCAGTTTCCCTGTTTGTAAGTTAGGCATAATGATGTTTACTTTCTTTGTACAGTGCATTGTGATGTATAACACTTTTAACCTACATAAAGCTAGCATTTTGGCTTCTCACAGATTAATCTATTTATCAACTAAACAGTCAGTTTCAGAGCTTGAGACAGAAGTCTTATGGGCACCCAAATAAAAATAACCAGAAATGAAATGTAGAAAAGCAGCAGCAATTTACCCAAATCCCCCCCAAGTGCAGCAAGTTACAGTGCTATAAAGCACCAGTATAAACAGACTCTCAGAGCTGGAAGCTCATTTAGCTGGCAATGGTGCTTTGATTGTGAGGCAGTGCTTTAATGTTCTAAGTGTAGACTTAGCCTCGGCAGGAATAATACCAATCTGACATATATTAGGCAAACACTTCATAATAAACACCACTACTTAAAATGGACGCAAAAAAGTTGATAGTCTTGTCTTGAAGATTAGCATAGCTCTACTGTGATCTGATGGGGCAAAAGGAGAAGGGGATTCTAGATTTTAATGGCCAGAAGCTCCACCTTCACCTATCTCAGTTCTCCTGGCATTATTTTAAATTCATTGTTTCGGTGATTCAGTACTGGCAAAATTTCTGATTTCTGCAGAACTCATTCTTCAGAACTAATTGGCTTACACCTGGGGCGCAGATACAACAGTTGAGCCTGTCCAGTTTCTTAGAAACCTGTTTTTCAGGTTTCACTCTCACAATACTTCTATGGCCATTTTAAAAATAGAAAAAATATAGAAATAGTTGACTCAGTGTGAAACTAATTTCCTTTTTATCGTGCCATAAAAGTTATTTTGAATAGTGTCAACATACTGTCAAGCTAGAGGACTTCTTACTCTGACTCCTGTAACCCTCTGGCTGTGTCTACATTGGCATCCCTTTCCGGAAAAGGGATGCTAATGAGACACTTTGGAATAGCAAAATCCGCGGGGGATTTAAATATCCCCTGCGGTATTTGCATTAACATGGCTGCCGCTTTTTTCCGGCTTGGGGATAAGCCGGAGAAAAGCGGCAGTCTAGACGTGATTCTCCGGAAAATAAACCCTTTTCCGGAGGATCTTTTATTCCTACTTTCAAGTACTTTCAAGTAGGAATAAAAGATCCTCCGGAAAAGGGTTTATTTTCTGGAGAATCATGTCTAGACTGCCGCTTTTCTCCGGCTTATCTCCAAGCCGGAAAAAAGTGGCAGCCATGTTAATGCAAATACCGCGGGGGATATTTAAATCCCCTGCGGATTTTGCTATTCCAAAGTGTCTCATTAGCATCTCTTTTCCGGAAAGGGATGCCAATGTAGACACAGCCTCATTGTATAAGGAGTAAGGGAAGTTGGAGGAAGAGTGCTCTATTTTGAAATAAGTGCTGTGTAGATGCTCCCAATTTTGAAACAAGCTATTTCGAAATAAGATACACAATTGACTTGAAATAGCTTATTTCAAGTTAAGCTCTGCAGTGTAGATGCACCAGGAAAGTCAGAGGAAGAGCGCTCTATTTTGAAGTAAATGCTGTGTAGACACTCCCAATTTTGAAATAAGCTACACAACTGACATAATTCAATTAGCATAGCTTAGAGTTAAGCCCTGCATATAGATGCACCTGTAGGCTACACTATGTTTCAAAAGTATTTCAAGAACTAAAGGAGTAGTACTTAATTGCTGTAGCTTTCAGTATCTGATAGATGCTGTGATAGTTTCATTCTTTCAATGACAGGAGCTCTGTATGAAAGAAACTCTCATAAATGAGAATTGAAAATGAATGTTGAAAACTTGCTTGTGAAGTTTACACTACTCTGTGCAGAAATAACCATTGGAATGGTAAATTTAGCTCTTGAAGTAAATGGGAATTTTACCTAAATGATGACCTAGTATAAATGACTATAGGATGGGCTTTAATTTTGGTTCACAATAAGAGCGGATTTTTTATTAAAATAAGGGGAAAACCAGACTGTATTTGTGAAAGAGAATGCATGCAGAGTTCTCTGTAACAAATGACAGATTTCCCTTTGAAAATGTTTTCTCCATATTGGTGCTGAAGTTGGGGTGCTGTTTTCTGCAAAACTCTGGGTAGCATGTGTGTGTGTTATTAATATTTGTGTTTTAGTTTTCCAGGACTTGAAAAATCCACTACCCCTCCTACCAGCGATAAAGTATAAGTCTTCCCTAGAGAGGATGGGGAACTAAAACACTAATTTCTTCAGAATTTAAACTTTTATTTAAAGAAAACAAAGCTTTGAGTCTTTATGGTGGCAGTAATAACCATCTGAATGTCAACTGAATGTAAAGTAATGAAATATTGACTTAGTGCACAGATACTGGTTCTTATGAAATCATAGAAATGTCAGATTGGAAGAGACCCTCAGAAGGTCCCCCTGCACTGTGGCAGGACCAAGTATTCCTAGACAGTGTTTGTCTAGCCCAGGGGCAGGGAACCTACTGTGCACCAGCTGCACATAGTTCATCAGCATTAGCTGTTGGCAGGCTGCCAGATAATTTGTTTACCTGAGCATCTGCAGGGACGGAACCTCAGTGCTCTCATTGGCCATGGCTCCCCACCTGTAGTCTAGGCTGTGCCTAAAACCCACCACTGATGGGAATGTCATAATCTCCCTTGAAGCCCTGTTCCAGTACTTGGCTATACTTCTTGTTAGAAAAAATGTTCCTAATCATTACCCTAGTCCCCCCCTTGATGCAAATTAAGCCCATTATCTTTTGTCCAACTTTCACTGGACATAGAGAGTGATTAATCACAGTCCTGTTTAATATAGGCCTTTAAAACAACCCCATTCTGTCTTTCCTCAAGGCTCAATATCACCAGTTTTTTAGTCTTCCCACAAAGGTCAGGTTTTCTAAACATTTTATCATTTTAATTGCTTTCCTCTGCACTCTCTCCAGTTTGTCCACATTCTTCTTTAAGTATGGCACCCTGCACTGGACACAGCATGCCTCACCAGTGCTATGCAGAGTGGAACAGAATGAAATCAGCCTTTTTTTTTTTTTTGCAACAGTACCATATTGTGCCTCATGTTCAATTTGTGATCCACCATTACCCCTAGATTCTTTTTAGCAATACCACTTCCTAACCAAAACACAGGACTATGTAGCACTTTAAAGACTAACAAGATGGTTTATTAGGTGATGAGCTTTCATGGGCCAGACCCACTTCCTCAGATCAAATAGTGGAAGAAAATTGGCACAACCATATATACCAAAGGATACAATCAAAAAAATGAACACATATGAAAAGGACAAATCACATTTCAGAACAGAAGGGAGATAAGGGGGGGAGGTAAATGTCTGTGAGCTAATGTTATTAAGGTGATAATTGGGGAAGCTATCTTTGTAATGGGTAAGATAATTAATGTTTTTGGTTAGACCGAGGCGTAAAGTGTCGAATTTAAGCATGAATGACAGTTCAGAGGATTCTCTTTCAAGTCTGGTGTGAAAAGGCCTTTGAAGCAGGATGCAGGTAATCAAGTCATTGAGACAATGTCCTTTCTGGTTGAAATGGCAAGAAACTGTTTTTTCTTTGTGATCCTGTCTAATATCTGTTTTGTGGGCATTGATTCTTTGGCGAAGTGTCTGAGACGTTTGTCCAATGTACGTAGCAGACAGACACTTTTGGCACATGATAGCATAAATTATATTTCTAGATGAGTAGCAATATGTGTTTTTGATCTTATAACTCACTTGGTAAGGTCCAATAATGGTATCAGCAGAGTGAATAAGTGGACAAAGCTGGCAACGGGGTTTGTTGCAAGGGAAGGTTCCAGGGTTGGTATTAGTGTGGTATGTCCTGTGGTTGTTGGTAAGAATCATCTTGAGGTTAGGTGGTTGTCTATGGGGGTATGTCTACACTACAGCGCTAATTAAATTCGAACTAAGCTAATTCGAACTAACGCATCCAGACTAAAAAACTAGTTCGAATTAGCGTTTTGCTAATTCGAACTAGCTTGTCCACACAGAGTGAACCCTGAACCGGGGTTAAGGATGGCCGGAAGCAGATGAGGACTTAGAGCATGGAGCTGCTGTCTCAGGCTAGCTGAGGGCTGTGCTTAAAGGGACCCGACCCCCAGCCTGGACAGACAGTTCTCAGGGGTGTCCCGCTTGCAAAGCAGTCCTGGCTTGGATTGCCCGGAGTACCCACACTGGGCACATCACAGCACTCGGCCATCAGACCGGCTGCACTTGCCGCAGGTTGCCATCTGGGGAGAGAGGGCAATTGGGGGGCTGCAGGAGAGCTTCCACCTCCAGAAGCCCGCAGAGCCAACCCAGTTCTCCCCATTGGGGTCTTGTACCCTATTCCTCCCTCACCTCCGTCCACTTACCCCTCCCTAGCCCCCCTTCCTGATGTCGGGTATGTCTACACTACCCTCCTATTTCGAACTAGGAGGGTAATGTAGGCATACCGCAATTGCAAATGAAGCCCGGGATTTGAATTTCCTGGGCTTCATTTGCATAAGCCGGGCGCCGCCATTTTAAAATCCCGGCTGCTTCTTAGTTCAAACTACCGTTACTCCTCGTGGAATGAGGATTTAAAAATGGCGGCACCCGGCTTATGCAAATGAAGCCCAGGAAATTCAAATCCTGGGCTTCATTTGCAATTGCGGTATGCCTACATTACCCCGCTATTTCGAAATAGCGGGGTAGTGTAGACATACCCGTACAAAATAAAGAAAACGTGTGGTCAAAAATAGAATCTCTCTTTATTGAACAAAACTCAGGGAAACTGGGAAAAGGAGGTGGGAGAGGGGAAGAGAGAGGGTGGGAGAGGGGAGGGCAACTAAAATGATCAGGGGTTTGGAACAGGTCCCATATGAAGAGAGGCTAACGAGACTGGGACTTTTCAGTTTAGGAAAGAGGAGATGGAGGGGGGATAGGACAGAGGTATATAAAAGCATGAGTGGGGTGGAGAGGGTGCATCAAGAAAAGTTCTTCATTAGTTCCCATAATAGAAGGACTAGAGGACACCAAAGGAAAGGAATGGGTAGCAGGCTTCAAACTAGTAACAGAAAGCTCTTCTTCACAAAGCAAAGAGTCAACCTGTGGAACTCCTTGCTGCAGGAGGCTGTGAAGGCTAGAACTAGAACAGAGTTTAAAGAGAAGTGAGATAAAGTCATAGAGGTTGGGTCCATGGAGTGCTATTAGCCAGGGGGTAGGTGAGGTGTTCCTTCCCAAAGTTTGTGGAAGGCTGGAGAGGGATGGCACAAGACAAATGGCTTGGTCACTGTCTTCGGTCCATCCCCTCCAGGGTCCCTAGGGTTGGCCGCTGTCGGCAGACAGGCTACTGGAGTAGATGGACCTTTGGTCTAACCCAGTACAGCCATTGTAAGCTCAGGGCTCAGGGTCGGGGGTCTCAGTGGACCACCTTGATTTTCATGCACACCTGCTCCTGGATGGCCAGGCTGGCAGCTCTCCTGCCCTAGACGGCCACTTTCCTGTGCCTAGTGCGGAGGTCGTGGACAAGGTCCACGATGTCCGCACTAGACCTGGCGGGTGCCCGCCTCTTGCGGACCCGGGCAACCTCCCGGGAGCCGCCAGCCTGGTCCCGGGAAGAGGGGGAGGGCTGGGAGGCATCAGGTGGCTGGCTCGAGTCGTACCAGGTGTAGGGTCTGCTAGCTGGGTGCTGGCAGGCTTGCACTTGGCACGGGCACCGTAGCCAGCCCGTGCCCCTTTAAGGGGTCTGGGGCCGGGAGGGGGGCATACGAGTTTCCCTGGTGTTGGCCAGAGTGGCCACCAGGGAAAGCTGGGGAGGGCTAGCCTCCCACTAGTTCGAATTAAGGGGCTACACAGCCCTTAATTCGAACTAGTAAGTTCGAACTAGGCTTAGTCCTCGTAGAATGAGGTTTACCTAGTTCGAACTAAGCGCTCCGCTAGTTCGAATTAAGTTCGAACTAGCGGAGCACTTGTGTAGCGCCTATCAAAGTTAATTCGAACTAACGTCTGTTAGTTCGAATTAACTTTGTAGTGTAGACATACCCTGGGAGACTATGGGTCTGTCTCCCATAGCCTCTTGGAGTTTAATATCCTGTTCCAGTACAGGCTGTAGTTTATTGATAATGTGTTGGACAGGTTTAAGTCGGGGGCTGTAGGTGATGACAAGTGGTGTTCTATTGTTGGTTTTCTTGGGTCTGTCTTGAAGTAGTTGGTTTCTAGGTATTCGTCTGGCTCTTTCAATTTCTTTTTTTCTTTCTCCGAGTCGGTAGTTGAGGTTTATAAATGCTTGGTAGAGATCCTGAAGTTTCTGGTCTCTGTCAGTGGGATTAGAGCAGATGCTTGGCTATAGACGATGGATCGTATGGTGTGTTCTGGATGGGAGCTGGAGGTATGTAGGTAACTGTATGAGTCGGTGGGTTTTCTGTAGAGAGTGGTGTCTAATTTTCCATTGGTGATTTGTACTGTTGTATCCAGGAAATGTATTTCTCGTGTAGAATGGTCCAGGCTGAGATTGATGGTGGGGGGTAGGTTGATAAAATCTCTGTGGAATGTCTTCAGTGTTTCTTGGCCATGTATCCAGATCATAAAGATGTCATTGATGTAGCGTAAGTAGAGAAGTGGTAAAAGGGGATGAGAGCTGAGGAAACGTTGTTCTAAGTCATCCATAAAGATGTTAGCGTACTGTGGGGCCATGCGTGTACCCATGGCTGTGCCACTGATCTGGAGGTATAAGTTGTTCTCAACCTGGAAATAATTGTGGGTGAGAACAAAGTTACATAGGTCTGCTGTCAGATTGGCAGTGGTGTCCTCTGTGATAGTGTTTCTAATTGCTTGTACTCCGTCTTCATGTGGGATGTTGGTGTATAGAGCTTCTACGTCCATGGTGGCAAGGATGGTGTTATCGGGGAGGCGATGTTTTGTAGTTTCCTTAGGAAGTCAGTAGTATCTCAGCGATAGCTGGGGGTGTTGGTTGCATAGGGTTTGAGAAGAGAGTCTACATAGCTGGATAAACCAGTAGTGAGTGTGCCGATACCTAAGATGATGGGACGTCCGGCGTGTCCAGGTTTATGGATTTTGGGAAGTAGATAGAACAATCCTGGTCGGGGTTCAGAAGGTGTTTCTGTGTGGATTTGTTCCTGAGTAGCTGTAGGGAGGCTTTTAAGGAGACAGTGTAGTTTCTTTTGGTATTCCAACGTGGGATCAGAGGAGAGAGGTTTGTAAAATGTGGTGTTGGAGAGTTGTCTGGTTGCCTCCTGGTTATAGTCGGCCTTATTCATAATGACCACTGCACCCCCTTTGTCAGCTGGATTGATTATAATGTCTGGGTTGTTTTTGAGACTCTGGATGGCATAGTGTTCAGTGCGGCTGAGATTGTGTGTCGCTTGTTGTCGTTTGTGAATAATGTCAGTCTGTGCGTTGTTGCGGAAGCTTTGTATATAGAAATCCAGATTGTAATTCCGACCGTCAGGGGGAGTCCATATAGAATTATTTTTCCTTTGGTGTTGATAGGGGGGATCTGGTAGGTTCAACTGATGTTCAATGGTGGTTTGGAAATATTCTCGGAGGTGGAGGCGGCGAAAAAAAGCCTCAAGGTCACCACAAAATTGTATCCAGTTTGTGGGGGAGGTCCGGCAGAAAGAGAGACCCCGGGATAAGACAGACTCTTCTGCTGGGTTGAATTTGTAGCTGGAGAGGTTAACAATATTATCCGGTGGGTTGAGGTAGTTGCTGTTGTAGCCTGTGGTGTGGAGCAGTTTAGAAAGTTTATTGTCTTTTCTTTGTTGTAGGGAATAGAAGTGTGTATAGTAGATTTCTTGTCTGGTGGAACAAAACTCTTGTAAGGTGTTAGTCGGTGTGGATGTTTGTCTTGAGATGAGACGCTCTAAGTTAGAGATGTCATTCTTGATGTTTTTCTGTTTCTTGTATAAAACACTTAACCTGATATTCCTCATTTTGTAGTTGTGCATTTGATTTTTGCCCTCCTAAATGGAGTACTTTGCTCTTTGTGGTACTAGTCTCTTTTGGCAGGCAGCAATCCTGTGGGCAGCAGTGACAGTGTCAAGAGTTATAATAACTGGGGGTATGTCTACACTAGAAAGTTAGTTCGAACTAACGGACGTTAGTTCGAACTAACTTTCCTATGCGCTACACTAGCGCTCCGCTAGTTCGAATTTGAATCGAACTAGCGGAGCACTTAGTTCGAACTAGGTAAACCTCATTTTACGAGGACTAACGCCTAGTTCGAACTAGCTAGTTCGAACTAAGGGCTGTGTAGCCCTTTAGTTCGAACTAGTGGGAGGCTAGCCCTCCCCAGGTTTCCCTGGTGGCCACTCTGGCCAACACCAGGGAAACTCTATGCCCCCCTCCCGGCCCCGGACCCCTTAAAGGGGCACGGGCTGGCTACGCTGCCCGTGCCAGGTGCAAGCCTGCCAGCACCCAGCTAGCAGACCCTGAACCTGGCACGGCACAGACCCACCCACCCGATGCCCCCCAGCCCACCCCCTCTTGCCGGGACCAGGCTGGCGGCTCCCGGGAGCTTGCCCTGGACCGCAAGAGGCGGGCACCTTCCTGGGCTAGTGCGGACATCGTGGACCTCGTCCACGATCTCCGCACTAGGCACAGGAAAGTGGCCGTCTAGGGCAGGAGAGCTGCCAGCCTGGCCACCCAGGACCAGGTGTGCATGAAAATCAAGGGGGTCCACTGAGACCCCCGACACTGAGCCCTGAGCTTACAATGGCCGTCCTGGGTCAGACCAAAGGTCCATCTAGCCCAGTAGCCTGTCTGCCAACAGAGGACAACCCTAGGGACCCTGGAGGGGATGGACCGAAGACAATGACCAAGCCATTTGTCTCGTGCCATCCCTCTCCAGCCTTCCACAAACTTTGGTCAGGGACACCACTCCTACCCTCTGGCTAATAGGACTCCATGGACCCAACCTCCATCACTTTATCTCACTTCTCTTTAAACTCTGTTCTAGTTGTAGCCTTCACAGCCTCCTGCAGCAAGGAGTTCCACAGGTTAACTATTTGCTTTGTCAAGAACAACAACTTTCTCTTACTAGTTTCAAGCCTGCTACCCATTCCTTTCCTTTGGTGTCCTCTAGTCCTTCTTTATGGGAACTCAGGAAGAACTTTTCTGAATGCACCCTCTCCACCCAACCCCTGCTTTTAGAGACCTCTATCCTGTCCCCCCTCCGTCTCCTCTTTTCTAAGCTGAACAGTCCCAGTCTCTGTAGCCTCTCTTCATCTGGGACCTGTTCCCAACCCCTGATCATGTTAGTTGTAGCCTTCACAGCCTCCCCTCTCCCAGCCTTTCTCTTCCCCTCTCCCACCTCCTTTTCCCAGTCTCCCCCAGTTTTTTTCAATAAAGACAGAGTCAATGTTGGAAGAAACGTTATCTTTATTTTGTACATCAATAAGAAGGGGGGCTAGGGAAGGGCAAGTGGAAGGAGGTGAGGGAGGAATGGGGTACGAGCCCCCGATGGGGAGGACTGGGCTGGCTCTGCGGGCTTCTGGGGGTGGAAGCTCTCCTGCAGCCCCCCAATTACTCCCTCTCCCCAGATGGCAGCCTGCGGCAAGTGCAGCCGGGCTGATGGCCGAGTGCTGTGATGTGCCCAGTGTGGGCACTCAGGGCACTCCAAGCCAGAACTTCTTTGCAAGCGGGGCACCCCTTAGAACTGTGTGTCCGGGGTGGGGGTCGGGACCCTTTAAGCTCAGCCCTCGGCTAGCCTGAGACAGTATCTCCATGCTCTAAGTCCTCCTCTGATGCCCTGCCGGCACTGCTTCCGGCCATCATTAAGCCCTGTTCAGAGTCCACTCAATGTGGACTTACTAGTTCGAACTAGCAAAACTCTAGTTCGAACTAGTTTTTAGTTCTAGATGCGTTAGTTCGAACTAGCTTAGTTCGAATTAACTAATTCGAACTAAGTTAGTTCGAACTAGCGCTGTAGTGTAGACGTACCCTGGCATTAGTCTGGTAAAAGCTAGCATAAGTACATATACGCAAGCAAGGGAAATCACAACCCTAGCTTGTAACATAGACATAGCCTTCTAGGTCTATTTGCTACTATTTTGATATAGTGAATAGGGATAAGCTACAATAGCAATGACATTTTTATATATTTGCAATGATTTTCATCTGGAGTTCTATTTATTGCTAACATTACCCATCCTGTTGTGACTGGAGACATATACTCAAGTTGGTCTAGAGCGGGGGGGAAAACGCAGATCTGGCCACCATCTAGCCCGTGAAGGAACCCGCTGCTGCCATGGCTGTGTCCCCGCTGTTCCGCCCCCACCTCACGCCTCCTGCGTCTACTGGGCACTCACATCCACTGGAGAGTGCTGTAGGCCTGTGGAGTCTGTCATCCAAGTGCCAGCAGGCTGGGTCCTGGCCAGCCTGCTGAACCTACTGGCTGAACTCCCTGTGCTCTTGGCGAGGTGTGGCCTCCATTCCACAATTGACCTATAGGCTGCTAACTTGGCCCATAGTAGGGAGGAGGGAGGACTTCAGGGTCATGAGGAGGGGGAAGGCATTTTGGGGCCGGGTTTGCGAGCACGGGTGCAGGGTGGTGCCAACAGGATGACTTGGGTATTTAGTGGGCTGCTAGGGGCGGGGGGAAGAGAGGGCAGGTTCATACCTGGGGGATGGTTTAATTCTGGTAGCTGTTTGGGGAAAGGAGCCTTTCAGACCCCACTTCAGTGCAAATCTTCCCCGAGCCTGCAGTGTGACACTCTGTGCCCCAAAGCAACATCTGGGCACCCCCACATTCACCATTGTAATATAATTATGATATGTTATGTACAGGTATCGCTTGTGAAGAATCATTTGAAAAGTCTTAATCTGTTAAACATCAAAATCCTGTTGAGTTGTATATGCTAGTATTGTTATGATGTTTGCTATGTATGTGTAACTAAAACATATTGGCTATGTCTACCCTACAGAGTTTTTTTGGAAAAACAGTCGTTCTTCTGAAAAAACGTCACTTATGTCCACACTACAATTGTGTACTTTTGAAAGAAAATCGAAAGAACGGAGGGTTTTTTTTTTCTGACATTGGTAAACCTCTTTCTACGAGGAAGGAGCCTTTTTGCAAAAGAACACTTTTGGAAAAAGGTGTGTGTGGACGGGGAAGAGGGAGTTCTTTCAAAAGAAGAGGAAAGAGGAAAAAGCACAGGTGCCCTGGTGGCCACTCTATCAATAGTAATCACAGTTTAAATGCAAAATAGTGTCCATTCAGTGTGGATGCTATCTTTCAAAAAAGCAGATTGCTATTTTGATGCACTTTGGCAGTGTGGAAGCTCTCTTCAGAAGTTTTTCTGAAGATCTCTTCTGGAAAAGCTTCTTCCAAAAGAAGCTTGCAGTCTAGACATAGCCACTGTGAAGTTGGGAATAACCAAAGCAGCCTTTCAGGTATAATAATCAGACAATGTTGACTGCTCACTGAAGAGAGCACCAACAATCACAAGGAACGGTGTGCAATGAAACCTGTCAGAGATAGCACAAATATCTCCCCAAGAACTGTACAATGGAAACCTCTCAGAGACAGCGCATAACAAATGGAGACTTTTTGACTCAGGTCTCAGCAAAAATCCTTCCAGCGATTTGGAAGAAGCTATAAAAGAGTGAAAGTGGCATCAACTCTTGGCCTTACTTCCCACACAATAGTACACCTGGAAACCTTACCTGAGGAACACAGATTGAACTGGGGGAATGTGCTGGCTCCAAAAAGGAAAGTAGAAAACCCTGCCTGCATGGGTGGTCGGTGAAGGTAGGACTGGGGGGAGGCAGGTTCCCAAATCACTTACAGACCCGACCCTTCTGCTGACACCCTGCCTCCCCACCACAGGGAGGGAAGGGGACGAGTGCATGTGGCTCTAGCCTCCCTAGCCCTGGAGCACCAGGGAGAAAGGAGGGAGAGCGGCTGCATCCTCCCCAGCCTCAGAGCACAGGGATGGCAGGCATCGGTACACTCACAGCAGGCGTTCTGGGGGCAGAGTGTAGGCAGGGCCATGTCTGGCGGTTGGGAAGGATGTGCCTTCCCCTGTCTTTGCTACTGGCCTCTCATGCCTGCCTGTGTATGAAACATCAGCAAACTGCTTGAGCTATCTCTTTAGGTGAGATACATCTCGATTCACATCCTGTCTAGTATATGAAGCTCAAGTTGTGATTTTGTTTGTTAGGAAATCTCATCTGATCTGTACATCTATTACTTATATTCACTTATAATCGATCTGTAGTTAATACATCTATTTTATATTTTACTTAAAGCCAGTGTGATTTGAGTGAAGTGCTTGGGAAAAAACCCCTCATCTCAGTTAACAAAGGCTTGCGCATACACCTTTCCACAAGTGCTGACTTTCCAAAGTACAGGTGTGTGCTCACCTCCTGCTCTTTCCTAGGCCCTGCTTCCACTCCACTCCTTCTGCCAAATCCTCTCCAGCTTCCTGCCCCTACTACAGCCACGTCCTGCATCTTCCCACCCAATCGCACCCCTCCTCAGAGTACGCCACATCCTGGCTCCTCACCCACAATTCCCCTGAATACTGCCAAACAGCTGACTGGGGCAAGTGGGAGGCATGGGAAAGGGGGGAGAGTAATTGATCTGTGGGGTCCCCTGGTGGGTAGGAGCACTAGGGGTGGGAGATAACTGATGGGGCTGCCGATGGATGCTGAGCACCCACTAGTTTTTCCCCATGAGTGCTCCAGGGCTGGAGCAGAGGAGTGGGCACCTATGCACCACTCCTCATTGAGTTGGAGCAGACTGGAAAATAAACTTACTTGGGTCAGGCTTTTGACCAGAGGGCAGAGTTCAGGGATGCAAGGCCAGGGATCTGGGGGAAAACTGTCTGGAGGATTTCTATGGCAGGTTCATGTGGAAGCTGGTCAGAGCATTCATGAACACAGCTCAGTGGGGTCCCTCCCTCTGGATGTTTGTGTGAGGGAAAGCGTGAATTTGCAGCTTGTTTCATTGTCACAGTGGGAGGGGGAACTCAGATTGGTAAAACAGAGGGCCTAACAGTACCCGGGTTCTAGGTTGCACCCTGGGACCAGCCAACATAGGCAGTGCTATGTATATCAGAACATTATTCATCAGCCACTGCTAAAGAAGAATCTTTCAGTTAGGAAGACTAATGGGAAAATATCATTACTTTTAAAGGCATTCTTCAAAAGTAGCCCTATGCTCAAGATTTCTGTGAGTTTTAACTAAGTGGGAAGATGAAGTGCCCGAGTTCTTACATTATTAAGAATGCTTGGGGAATAAAAGTTTGACACCAAAGGCTAATTTCTTATTCATTTTAAATTTATTTTAACAAATTAGTTGATTCATTTGCTTGTAAATTCACAGAAAATTATTTCTGAAGTTTAAGTGCTGTAATTTTGGAAACAATATTTTATATTATATACTTTATATAAAGTAGTTGGATCGCTGTTTTTAACACTTTTTAAATATGGATCTACAGTCAGTGGTTCCACTATATGGCTACGTCTAGACTGGCATGATTTTCTGGAAATGCTTTTAACGGAAAAGTTTTCCGTTAAAAGAATTTTCAGAAAAGAGCGTCTAGATTGGCACGGACGCTTTTCCTCAAAAGCACTTTTTGCGGAAAAGTATCCGTGGCCAATCTAGATGCGCTTTTGCGCAAAAAATTCCCAATCACCATTTTTGCGATCAGGGCATTTTTGCGCAAAACAAATCTCAGCTGTCTACACTGGCCCTTTTGTGCAAAAATTTTGCGCAAAAGGGACTTTTGCCCGAAAGGGAGCAGCATAGTATTTCTGCAAAAAGCACTGATTTCTTACAGTAGGAAGTCAGTGCTTTTGCAGAAATTCAAGTGGCCAGCGTAGACAGCTGGCAAGTTTTTCCGGAAAAGTGATTTACTGGAAAAACTGGCCAGTCTAGACACAGTCTATATGTATATCAGCTAGGTGATTATCTGCTTTGCTTAACTTTTTTTTTTCATGATGGAGAATGACTCTTCTGGAAAACATGTAAGATCAGAAAAATTACACATGGGCTCTACTGCAAATTTGAGAGATTAATATAGTCCTTTTGTAGGACTATTAAATGTGCCAATGTAAATTACATAAAGCCATCCCATATTAAACTTCTCTGCTTTTTGTTAGCCCACACGTGTGCATTTCTTGATTTCCAGACTTGTTGGTATTAATGTACTGTCCTGGGGTTTTTATTTTTGCTAGATAGTGTAATGGACAGACTAATATGTACATGTCACCATGGCCCTTTGTGCTAGTATAAGCGTTGGTAAAGTAGGTGTCAGACTATATTGTTAACACAGGGATATTATTTAAAATTAAAATAGTCAGTTACCTAGAATGTGTGAATACGAACTTCACACATTTTGTTTTGTTATATAAATAACAGGTCATGGAACAGTTTACTTCAAGTGCTTGGAGCTTGTATTTTTGGAGAAGGAAGGTTTGAATTTAGGCTCCATGATGTTCCAAAAGTGTGATGGTGACAAAGCTGACCAGGGATGTGTTCCAGTAGCCTGTTTTATCTAGCTCTGCTTAAAATTAAACAAAATACAATTAGTGAAAATCATCCGTGTTGTCCAGTACTGCCTGCCAGTTCCTAGGAAGACTGTATCTGCATTGGGTCTAATCGCTGAAAGACAGTACTTGGCCCTGGTGCTTTCTTTTCATGGCTCACAGAATGCGGATCATGTTCCTCCTCACTTCCAAGGCCCTGTGTATTGTAGATGTTTCTCTCTTCTGTCACCCCCCCCCCTTTATTCTTACGTCCTTTCTTTCTGTTGCCAGGCATATTTTTTTTCTTATGTTGCTAGGCAATTTTAGTTTTCTCCTGATTCTGCCACTCATGTCACTGCTGTTCACCTTCTACTCTTAACATCACCCCCATGCACCTTGTATTCATATACCACATACCACCACTGCCCAGGAACATGTTCTAACTTACTATGAACTAAACAGGGGGCAAATGAGGTTTTAATGAAGCTTCCTTTACCTTAGCTAACCTTAAACAGACACAGTTTCCAATAGAGCTTGAATTTAAAAAATATGATTCCGTTGACAAATATAGACCCTGCTATTTCCTCTCAAGTATGCTGTTAAAACAAAATTGAATCCAATGTGTACAGCTCCGGTGAGGTGGGTAAGGTACTGGCTGTGATTATCTATTATGTTGTCATGCATAAACATAACCTAGACGGCTGTTGAGGTTAAAATACACTTCACTCTGTTTGTTTAAAAATCCTTCATATAACCCTTCTGGCATCTCCTTTATTAAACCCACTTTATTAAAGAGCAGCATGAATAAAAAAAGCATTTCCAGTGCCTGTATTAAACAAAGAAAAGGATGGGCCAAAGGCTTGGCATTTTATTTCAATGAAACCAAATGATACAGAACAGACATGCTGTCCTCGTGTGGCAGCATGAAAATTACTGCGCTATCAGCTTTTAAAGTTTCTGATTGGTTTGGCCTTCAAAGCTTCCCCAATATTTATTTTCTCCATGGATGCTGTCACATAGGCTGATGCCAAGGCTCCTACTGGCCTAATTGCTTTTGTCATATAATTTCTTCAGAGACCTTGTTGTGTGACACGACTTGCAGGAGAATGAGACCAGAGGAGGGCAAATAGCACACTCCTTTTCTAAGCTAAGAAGCAGGTTTAACCCTGGTAAGAATTTCACTTCAACACCTCAGCTGTCAAATTTTCTGGCTCCCCTTATTGTAAACAACTCAACTTGCTCTTTCAGGGGCTGTATCCTCTCTTCCAGTAGCCGTAGTCCTGACACACCTAAATTGCAAAATTTTTCAGATTACCCTTTCCTATGACAAGAGTTCTGGTGACCAACCCTCAGGTGCAGGCTCCCAGTTTTCCCCCCAGACATGACAAAAAACCCATCCCAGCCCCACCTCCTCAGAATGATCCCCAACCTGATCCACTGGAAAATGTGCCCAGCTCCCCTCCCTATAATCTTATTCCCCATTTCTCTCTGCCCTCACTTAAATCAGGTATCTAATACTTCCACATTCCCCACATCCAAGCTACAAGCAGTCTTCCATACTGGCAAAACTCATGCTGTCAAGTCTGTATAGCTTCAGAGTTCTGTGACCTCATCCTTGGAGCACAGACAGGAGCAGATGGCCAGCCACACGGGAAAGCAGACATTCTAGTAGTGTTGCAGAAGGCATCTGGGCAGAAGATCATGATCACAAAATTTCTAACATCTTGTAGTAAGGCTTATAGAGAGTTTATGATGTGGCAACAGGCACCCCTACAAATATTCTTCCGATCTGTTGTAAAGAAAGAGTAAAAGAGGAGGACAGAGCAGAAAGGAGATAGGGAATGCTCATTGCCAGTGATAACTAAAGGGAGACTGGCTATTTCTCTTGTCATCAATATTATTACTTAATATAATTCATTTTTTAAAATGCGGGTAGAATGCTCATTGCTACGACATATGTCAAGCAAATCCTTGCCTGAAAGAGTTTACAGGCAATTAAGATAAGACTCATTTAGCTAACCCGAGAAGGGAGCTACTACAATTATATTTTTCATTCTGTTTTGTGTTAGTGGGGCTTGTGACAGCCAGGAGTTCTTAGGGGGGGGTTAAATGAGGACAGGAATAGTCCTGGACACTCTGTAGTTGCCATGCTATTCTTGTGGTTATGATAGGTGAGTAGGACACTAAGAGCCTTTTTCCTGAAAACCTTGCTTGGGATGAAAAGGAATTAAATTGCCCTGCATGAGTATAAAAGAACCACAGTTTCCTTCTGGCAATAATCCCAATTTAGACTGATGTTACTGGAGACAATTCTTTGCTATTAGTGAAATCAAGATTGTGAACAAATTCAATCCCTTTCAAATGTATACTGTTTGAAATGGATTCGTCATGTGATTGTGGTGAGCTATGAAAAGTCAACATTCAAAATACAGATCAAAGCTATTTAATAATATTCTAGTTTAAAAAAAATCGTGTTTTTGTCCTCTAATATAGTCATACATATCCCATTCATCCCAAATGCCTTAAATTTGACTAAGCTGGTCTTTTGGGGTGGTCTCAAAGCTATCTGGATAAATGGTTAGCAAAACCATGACTAAAAATCCCCACTTCCTCCAAATGTAATCTCTTGGAGTATGTCTACACTACCCTCCTAGTTCGAACTAGGAAGCCTAGTTCGAACTACCTAGTTCGTGCCCCGTGTAGCCGCGCTGCACGGGGTTCGAACCAGCGGGGTTTTAAAAATGGCGGCTCCCCGCTTATGCAAATGAAGCCCGGGAAATTCAAATCCCGGGCTTCATTTGCAAGTGTGGTATGCCTACATTACCCCGCTAGTTTGAACTAGCGGGGTAGTGTAGACATACCCTTGTATAGTAACACAATGTTCACATCATTGTAACTTCATAATGAGCAAACTATTTGGATCACCCTCAGCTTCAGACAGTTGGATTGCTCTTTTGCCATACATATGCAGTGCTGTGTCATAACTTTTTCTACAGTGAATCTCATTGGGATTTACATGTCCTTTGGTCTGAGCCTAGAATGGCTGGATCTGATTTAACGCCACTGACTTCAAAGTAGTTACTGTATGGCTTTGTCTACACTACAAGGTTTTTGCAGCACAGAGTATGCTAATGACGGACTCGTTAGCATGAGCTGTGATGTCATTAGCAAGTTTTCTGCCAATGCTTTTTGTGCAAGGGGTTTTTGCTCAAAAAGAAGTAGTGTAGCTGCTTCAGTTTTGCGCACAAGGGGGGTTGCACAAAACGGAAGCGGGTACATTATTTCTTTTTGCACAAAAACCCCTTGCGCAAAAAGCATCGGTAGAAAATGTGCTAATGACATCATGACTCATGGTAATGAGTCCATCATTAGCATACTCTCTGCCGCAAAAACCTTGTAGTGCAGATAAAGCCTTCAAGAGAAGAGAATTAGATCCATTTTCAGGTCTATTTATTACTACTGCTGAACACAAACTAATCATAGCACTCTAAGCGTCAGCTTTATAGAAGAATTTGTCAGAAAGCTTTAATTCCTTTTAAATACCAGCTTCATGGGGGGAAAAAAAGAAAAATAAAATTCCCAGTATTCCTAGAATAAGTCTATCTTGAAAACATTAGGCCAGATTCTCTGTCAATGTAAAAGCGACGAGGAGTCCTGTGGCACCTTATAGACTAACTGAAGTGTAGGAGCATAAGCTTTCGTGGGCAAAGACCCACTTTGTCAGATGCATGTAGTGGAAATTTCCAGAGGCAGGAATAAATATGCAGGCCAGGATCAGGCTGGAGATGACCAGGTGGATCCAATCAAGGAGGATGAGGCCCACTTCTAGCAGCTGATCTGGAGGTGTGAATTCCAAGAGAGCAGAAGCTGCTTTTGTAGTTAGCAAGCCATTCACAGTCTTTGTTTAATCCACAGTTGATTGTGTCAAACTTAAAGATGAACTGTAGCTCAGCAGTTTCTCTTTGAAGTCTGGTCCTGAAGTTTTTTTGCTGCAGGATGGCTACTTTTAGATCTAGAATTGTGTGTCCAGGAAGATTGAAGTGTTCCCCTACAGGTTTTTGTATGTTGCCATTCCTAATATCAGATTTGTGTCCATTGATTCTTTTACGTAGGGACTGTCCTGTTTGGCCGATGTATATAGCAGTGGGGCATTGTTGGCACATGATGGCATATATTACATTGGTAGATGTGCAGGAGAATGTACCAGTGACAGTATGGCTGATCTGGTTAGGTCCTGTGATGGTGTTGCTGGTGTATATATGTGGGCAGAGTTGGCATCGAGGTTTGTTGCAAGGATTGGTCCCTGAGTTCGAGTTATGGTGCGGTGTGTAGTTGCTGGTGAGAATATGCTTCAGGTTGGCGGGTTGTCTGTGGGCAAGGACCGGCCTACCTCCCAAGGCCTGTGAAAGCGAGGGATCATTGTCCAGGATGGGTTGAAGATCACTAATGATGCGTTGCAGAGGTTTTAGCTGGGGACTGTAGGTGATGGCCAGTGGTGTTCTGTTGGTTTCTTTCTTGGGCTTGTCCCGTAGCAGGAGGCTTCTGGGTACACGTCTGGCTCTCTCAATCTGTCTCCTCACTTCCTCGTGTGGGTATCGCAGTTTACAGAATGCTTGTTGAAGGTCTTGTAGGTGTAGGTCTCTGTCTGAGGGGTTGGAGCATATGCGGTTGTACCTCAGTGCTTGGCTGTAAACAATGGATCGTGTGGTGTGTCCAGGATGGAAACTGGAGGCATGCAGGTAAGTATAGCGGTCGGTAGGTTTTCGGTATAGGGTGGTATTGATATGACTGTCACTTATTTGTATCGTGGTATCCAGGAAATGGACCTCCCGTGTAGATTGGTCCATGCTGAGGTTGATGGTGGGGTGGAAAATGTCAATGTAAATAAACAGCTCCTTTGAGGTCAGTGTTGATTTATGCTGAGAATCTTGATGTGTGTGACTTCTTTATTTCACTATTATAATAAAATGTTTTTATGCAGAACCCTGTGTAATGAGGTTCTTAGTGCACTGAAGACAGAGGAGATGTTATAGGGGCAAAGTAGAAAGAGACAGAAGGTAAAAAGCTCAATGTGCTTGTGACTAATCACTCCAGGAGTTCTTAAGTTTCTGAAGCTTGGTCTGACTAGTGGAGGTTGACATAAGTTAACTTAAAAGTGAAATATAAAGGAGGTCCCTTGCCAAATCCCTTTATCTATATGGCACACTGCCCTGTTAATTTGGCCTTTATTGTTTGACAGCTTGAACTTTTTTTTTCTTAAAGTGTACAGACACGCTGTGTGTGGGCATTATTATTATTACTTCCACCTCTCTATAAGTACCATACAAGTTTGCTCTGTAATCTTATGAGCAGGAGATGTTATCAGGATGCTTGTAAAATTAATTTTTCCTCTTGCAGGCAGTTTGAGAATCACATGTAACCTGTTTCCTTATTGCAGTGTTTCTCAAAGTGTGTTGTGGGCCCATTTTAGGAAAGCCGCTAGTGGATCTGCACCACTTTGTTTACCTAACGGGTCCATAGCCACAGAGCTTTGTGGCTCCCATTGGCTCAAAAAATGAGGAGTCCTGTGGCACTGTAGAGGGTAACAGATTTATTAGGGTATAAGTTTTGTAGATAAAACCCACTTCATCAGATGAATTTGAGTGGCGTTTACAGAGCCATGGGTGTGTATATATATATGAACAACAAAAGAAATAAGGTACTTGTGCAACTTGTGTACCATATAAAACAACAGCAAGAGTTACAGCAAAGACCAGCAAAGAGGGAATTACTTTAAAGAACTGGCTAAGTCTTAGGTCCCCTCTCAACTGAGAGCATACATCCCTCAATGACTTGCTCAACTTGACCCCTCCTGGGCTTTAGCATAGCAGCCATGGCCAGCATGGATATTGGATGCTTGTGAACTGCTAGTGGTAGGTCAGGTACCATTAAGACCAACCATTTTTTTTACTGTACCTAAACCTAAAAACAGATTGACAATTCAAAGAAATCTGAGGATTTCAGAAAACTCCAAAGTTGCCTTGTTACATAATGTTACCCTGGAAAGGAGAGATATAAGAGATTGCAAGGTCATCAATATGTAGAAAGAGTTAGATGAGGAAAAGTTGACTTTTGGGAATCTGGTACCTTGCTACCCCATAAAGAACCTTTAAATATCTCTACCTAGAGTGGACACAACACCTTTCTGCTTAATTTTATAAATGGAGGAGCTTGGTCCACCTGGCAAAGAGCCATCTTAAGTGCCTTCCTCAACCTCCAAAGCCTCGTAATAAACAAGGTCATAATTCAACCAGAGCTGGTATTTGTCTCTTCCAGAGACAGACCCATTCACAAAACCAATCAACCAATCAACCAAAACTACTGCTAACTCAAGAAACCCTTTACAGTGAAAAGCTTCAAAAAGCCATAGTGAAAAGTAGAGCCAACTCTGCTTCTAGGAACAGGCAATTTGGAACTCCTTCTAGATTTCTTCCCCATAGATCAATACAGATTAAAACAATTTTGTAGACATGATTTGGAAAAGAAAAAAAATCCTCTACTACCATGATAGTGATTGCACATGATTTTAAACACATTCTGTACTATAGTTGCTACACTACTCCTAGTACTTCTTTCTTCCTGTTCATGTTGGCATGACCTAATGAATCTCACCCTTGAGTACTTAAGGAACTAGCTGAAGCAATCTCTGGACCATCAGCAATTTATATTGAGAACTCATAGGCTTTGTCTACTCTGCAGGGTTTTTGCGCAAGAAGCTTTTTGCGGTAGAGATCTTCCACAAAAACTTCTTGTGCAAAAGTGTGTCTACACCTCAAAAGTGCATTGCAAAAGCAAAGTGCTTTTGCGCAAGAGAGCATCCACACTGCATGGATGCTCTTGCGCAAGAAAGCTCTGATTGCCATTAACAGAATGGCCATCAGAGCACCTGTGCTTTTTCTGATAGGCTCTTTTTGTGCAAGAAATCCTTGAGGAGTATCCACACATGCCTTTTTGCTCAAGAGCTGTAGTGCAAAAAGAAGTTATTCCTCATGGGGAAAGGAATAACTCTACCGACAAAAGCCCTCTGTCCTGTGGATTTAATGTCTTTTTTTGTGTGTGCAAAAATGCACTTGAGGGGTGGACGCTCTGCCGGTTTTTGTGCAAAAATCTTTTAGTGTAGATATAGCCATAGTGTTTGGGTGATGTCCCAGAGGACATGAGAAAAGCAAACAAAATACGTATCTTTAAGAAAGATAATGAAGAGAACTCAGGAAATTTTAAACCTGTCAGCCTAACTTTAATACCTGGAAAGATACTGGAACAATTTATTAAATGATCAAGCATCGCAACATTTCAAGTAATAGATAAAAATGATGTTAAATCAATCTGATTTCCTTCTTTGATAAGATAATCATTCTAATGCCTACAGGGGAAGAGTAGATGTTATAATCTGAAGTTTAATAAGCCTTTTGACACAATTCCATGTGACATTTCATAAGCAAACTAGGGAAACGTGATTTAGATGAAATTACTGTAAGGTAGTGACACAGCTAATTGAAAGCCCATACTCGGTGGCTACATCTAGACTGGCATGATTTTGCAGAAATACTTTTAATGGAAAAGTTTTTCCGTTAAAAGTATTTCCGCAAAAGAGCGTCTAGATTGGCAAGGATGCTTTTGCGCAAAAAGTGCTTTTGCGCAAAAGCATCCGTGGCCAGTCTAGATGCAATTTTGCGCAAGAAAGCCTCGATCGCCATTTTAGCTATCGGGGCTTTTTTGCGCAAAACAATTCTTCCCTGTCTACACTGGCCCACTTGCGCAAGTATTCTTCTGCAAGAGGGCTTTTTCCCGCGTGGAAGCATGAAAGTATTTGCTCAAGAAGCACTGATTTTTGTACATTACAAAGTCAGTGTTCCTGCGCAAATTCAAGCGGCCAGTGTAGACAGCTGGCAAGTTTTTGCGCAAAAGTGGCTGCTTTTGAGCAAAATCTTGCCAGTCTAGACGCACCCAAAGAGGAGCTAGTTATAGTTACCTATCAAAGTGGGGTTCCACAGAGGTATATCCTGGTTTTCGTACTATTAACGGTTAGATATGGGGGGGGGGGAGGATTCGTGACTATAAAGATTAATTAAGCTCTGGAAAAGGTTACCTGGTGAGGCTGTGGAATCCCTGTCACTGGAGGTTTTTAAGAACAGATTAGACAAACACCTAATAGGAAGGTGGGGGTTTCGTTTTATTTACTTAATATTGCCTTAGCATGGAGGACTGGACTAAGTGTGGACCAGGGGACCTCTTTAGGTCCCTTCAAGCCCTACATTTCTTTGATTCTGTCATTTGTGGTTCATCATGTCTGTATGGGTATGTCTACACTACAAAGTTAATTCGAACTAACGGAGCGCTTAGTTCGAACTAGGTAAACCTCATTCTAGGAGAACTAAGCCTAGTTCGAACTTACTAGTTCGAATTAAGGGGTGTGTAGCCCCTTAATTCGAGCTAGTGGGAGGCTAGCCCTCCCCAGCTTTCCCTGGTGGCCACTCTGGCCAACACCAGGGAAACTCTATTGCCCCCCTCCCGGCCCGGACCACTTAAAGAGGGACGGTCTGGCTACGGTGCCTGTGCCAGGTGCAAGCCTGCCAGCACCCAGCCAGCAGACCCTGCACCTGGCACGGATCGAGCCACCAACCCGATGACCCCCCAGCCTTCCCCCCCTTCCCGGGACCAGGCTGGCAGCTCCCAGGAGCTTGCCCAGGACCGCAAGAGGCGGGCACCCACCTAGGCTAGTGCGGACATCGTGGATCTCGTCCACGACCTCCGCACTAGGCACAGGAAAGTGGTCGTCTAGGGCAGGAGAGCTGCCAGCCTGGCCACCCAGGAGCAGGTGTGCATGAAAATCAAGGTGGTCCACTGAGACCCCCGACCCTGAGCCCTGAGCTTACAATGGCCGTACTGGGTCAGACCAAAGGTCCATCTAGCCCAGTAGCCTGTCTGACGACAGCGGCCAACCATAGGGACCCTGGAGGGGGTGGACCGAAGACAGTGACCAAGCCATTTGTCTCGTGCCATCCCTCTCCAGCCTTCCACAAACTTTGGGCAGGGACACCACTCCTACCCCCTGGCTAATACCACTCCATGGACCCAACCTCCATCACTTTATCTCACTTCTCTTTAAACTCTATTCTAGTTGTAGCCTTCACAGCCTCCTGCAGCAAGGAGTTCCACAGGTTGACTCTTTGCTTTGTGAAGAAGAACTTTCTGTTACTAGTTTGAAGCCTGCTACCCATTCCTTTCCTTTGGTGTCCTCTAGTCAATCTATTATGGAAACTAATGAAGAACTTTTCTGTATGCACCCTCTCCACCCCACTCATGCTTTTAGAGACCTCTATCCTATCCCCCCTCCATCTCCTCTTTTCTAAACTGAAAAGTCCCAGTCTCTTTTGCCTCTCTTCATATGTGACCTATTCCAAACCTCTGATCATTTTAGTTTCCCTCCCCTCTCCCACCCTCTCTCTTTCCCTCTCCCACCTCCTTTTCCCAGTCTCCCCGAGTTTTGTTCAATAAAAAGAAATTCTATTTTTGACCACACGTTTTCTTTATTTTGTACATCAGGAAGGGGGGCTAGGGAGGAGTAAGTGGAAGGAGGTGAGGGAGGAATGGGGCACGAGCCCCCGATGGGGAGGACTGGGCTGGCTCTGCGGGCTTCTGTGGGTGGAACCTCTCCTGCAGCCCCCCAATTGCCTCCTCTTCCCAGATGGCAGCCTGCGGCAAGTGCAGCCGGTCTGATGGCCGAGTGCTGTGATGTGCCCAGTGTGGGTACTCCGGGCAATCCAAGCCAGGACTGCTTTGCAAGCGGGGCACCCCTGAGAACTGTCTGTCCGGGGTGGGGGGTCGGGTCCCTTTAAGCGCAGCCCTCGGCTAGCCTGAGACAGCATCTCCACGCTCTAAGTCCTCCCCTGATGCCCTGCCGGCACTGCTTCCGGCCATCCTTAACCACAGTTCAGGGTCCACTTAATGTGGACATGCTAGTTTGAATTAGCAAAATGCTAATTCGAACTAGTTTTTTAGTCTGGATGCGTTAGTTTGAATTAGCTTAGTTCGAATTAACTAATTCGAACTAAGTTAGTTCAAATTAGCACTGTAGTGTAGACATATCCTATGCGATGACAACCTGTAAAGGTGACATGGGGAAATATATTTTATCCTTCTCACAACCTATGCATGTTACAAGCAACTGTCTAAAGGGATCACTATTCTAGGCCTTGACATAGAAGACCACTGAAGTACATGCTTCGCTTTAAGCTCTTGCCTGATTTTTCAAGAATATGCTCATTCAATAGAGCTCATTGTCTCCCAAGTTACTTTAGTGCCAAGTTTTCACTGTTGTACAACTGAGCTCACTTTGGGAGCTATTATGTGCTCAGCAGTTTTGGCAAGTTCCTAAGTATGAAATTAAAAGTCTCTGTTTAGGATCCTGTTTTTGAAAATCTTTGACCTACAAATCCAGCTTTTCCTAGTTATCTTTCTTTTAAAAACAACAGAGTATTTCTTTCTACATTTGTTATAGAATTATGCAGAAATTAGGAAAACATTGCATACCTCTGGCCAATCTCTTTCTGAAATGCAGTTTAAAACATATGACCTTTATTTTTAAAATTAATCCTTTCTTGCCACAGATCTCTTTTCAATTACTGTTTGTTTTAAATAAGTCACTTCCACACATCATCCTTCCCTTTTTTTTTTACCTTGCTGTTGCCATTGATATCCAGATTTCAAGTGACTTTTTTTTCTGCTAGGAGCCTTGGGCTATTAATTTACTATTATATATACAGGAAGGATATAATCCAGTGATTCAGCTGTATGCCAGATGGTAAATATTTAATGTTTATTCCCATCACTGAAATTATTTTTGGTGTGGCTATTGACAGTCATAACGCACATACACAGATTGGTATGACTTATAGCACATAACATCCTTTCTAACAGGCTTTAGTTTATTTGATCTTTTCAGCTTCACTTAGCAGTGTAATTCACTGGTTTTGCTATGTTATTTTCCAGATGGTAGTTTTACAGTCCACATTTCATTTTCATGCAATCTGAATTTTTTGGGGTGAGGATTATAAATGCTCCATCCTCCCAGTTTGTCTATTTGTGTTCATCCTGTTGTCGCTGGGCAATACTGCATAACTGATTTGTAACATCATGCCCTGACAATTCCTCACCATCATTCCTACAAAACCTAGAGACAACAATATAAGTTCAAGTTAGAGTACCGGGCTTGGCTTTGAATGTTTATGCTTTCGTGGATCCAAGTCATAATTTAAACAGACTTTTTTACAAGCACTGTATATTTCATTGCCCCCACTTTTTAAATAGAACTTAAAAACTAAGAAAACTTCAGAGAAGTAAATATGGGTTGATAGCTACACCATAAGTCACATCAATATGTTCAAAGTACATGAGATTGCAGAGCTCAGATTTAACCTGCTATCCGGGTATACTTTCATTTTTTTTATTTTGTCTGTGATGTGTGTTTAAACCCCACTATCATGCCTATTAGGTTTGTGGGATTGGCATATGAAAGTTATGATGAGTGGTCATGAAAATGTGCCCCAAAATCCTGCCAATAAAAAGAGCTGGGTCCAAACAGGAAGTGAACAATATGCACTGACCACCATAGCAGCAGTAGGGAAATGTGCTAGTATAGTATTTCAGTGTGTTTAGTCATTTTTATATATTTATTATCAATTCCATTTGAGTGATTCAGAATAATAAGGTTAATAATAATAATCATTTGCCCCTTTTACGCCAACATTTCAGCCATGAGTTCTTTGTTTGGCTGATATGGGTTTGCTGCTATAGACTCTAAAACGCGAATGTTTGACTTGGGCAAGCATTTCAGGTCATATGTCTCTTTAGTTGGCTGAAACTCTACCATTAAGCAGTATTCTGCATAAGACACTATTCTTTACAGAATGAGAAAAGATTCCAGAGCTGCTAAACATTGATTAGATCACCTATATCCCAGCTGCCGATAATGGAGGTTTGTTATCTAACATACAAGTTTATCTCATGTAGTGTCAAAATGAGGTGATTGGTGTGTGACAGGTTCCCATCTAGTGAGAAGGAAGTGCACCCTGTCCTGTGAGCAGCTCTCTGTTTGTAGGCAATGAGACCTAAGTCTATAAAGTCAATAAAATTGCCCTGAGCTGCAAGATTGTAATTCCTAGTGGCCACAACCTATGTAATTGCTGTGATCTGCAGGGCAGAAAGGCCTATTGACTCAAGACAATACGGTCATGCTTGTCCTCAGGGCAGTGATGCCTAATGGCCAGAGCCAACAGGATTACCCTGGTGGACAGGGCAACAAGGCCTGGAAGCCAGGGTCAATAAAGGTACCTTAGTTTGCAGGGCAGCAAGGCCTAGCCGCCAGAGTCAATAAAGAAGCCCTGGTTCACAGGGGAGTGAGACCTAGTGGCCAAGTCCATGGAGTTATCCAGGGTTCAAAGGGCAATGTAGCCTAAAGCCAGAGTTGGTAAAGATACTCTGGTTGATAGGGCAGCAAGGCCCAGTGGCCATAGTCAATAAAGGTACCCTGGTTCACATGATGGCAAGGCCTATTGACATAAAGGGCACCATGTGGTGGGTGAGGGGACCCAAGCCTTCCATACCTCACTGTGTCCCAACCCAGATCCCTGGCAGTGTCAAGTGAGGCCACCACTGAGTCCATGGAGATCCATCTGCACCATGCTCATCATGCCTGTGTCTATGGCTAGTCTCTCACCTGGGCCACTTTCCACTGTGAATCCTGGACTGGGGTTTTCTGGGCTGGTCCTGGTTGCTCTGAAGTCTGTGGAGTGTTCATAGGTATTTGGGCATCTACAGCATCTCGACACCACTGGCTTCCACATCCATGGGGCTGCCATTCCACCAAGACAGGAGCCTGTAGCAGATGTCTTTCTTCACAAGAGGTCAGTCCAGAAGGTGCTGGGCTGCTCTTTTTTATGCTTACACTGCACTTGCTGTATGCCGGGGTAGAGGTGTGGGGTGTGGCTTCCTCAGCCCACAATGAGGAATTCCCATCCAATGCAGAGTGAGTCCTCCCTGTCATATGCTGCTTGAACCAGGGAAAGAAGATGACAGAGCCCCTTTCTCCTGTCAGATGCAATGTTCTATAAATGCTACCCATTAAAATAAAATACTTTGACAAGGAAGTGCATGCTAGGAAGTGGCCTATTGAGGCAACTGTAAGACACTTCTGGGCATTAGACATTGGTACCTGTTACAGGGCCATGGACCAAGACATAGTGGAATGTCAGGGCCTAAGCTCCTCTACAAACCTTCTTTGTGAAGCGGAGCATAAAACCCTTCGCTTTTAGTAGGTAAAGACTTTTGGGATTGGACACCTTCAGGGGTCCTGTGACTTAGTGCCTAGTTATAAGGCAGAGTCCATTACTGTCTGTGAATCCCCTCTGTTTTTTCCCAACTCTAAGTAAAACAGAGGTTGGGGCAGGGGGAGAGTTTTACTTTAGGGAAGAGGTTTCCCAAGTGAGCTTTTCTCTGGTTTTTGTGGAAATTACTTGGGTGGTGGCAGTGGAATTCTCCAAAGTCTGGGTATCAGGATTTTGGGGGTCAGTTTTTGTACCAAAGCCTGTAGAGACCAGGTTGTGGGGTGCTTTTGCAGGCCCCTGCTTCAGCATTTGTCATGCCAGAGTGGGGAACAGATTTGACACCAGGACAGTCCATCATCTCAAGCATCAGCACACTTACAACATGACTATCCTTCTGAGGAAAATTCCATGAGAACTTGAGACTTATATCCAACACCAGGGAATTGAATGTCAAGGGGTTTTTGATATTCCACTGCAGCTATAGAATTAGATTATATGTAAGGGTTGGGGAGAGAGAGCAAGTAGCCTTCTTGTACAACAAGCATACACAAATGGCTTTAGCCACGATGAGCCTGCATTCTGCTGGTGATACAATGCACTAGCTTCCCTAGATCATCTCTCTCCTCTCCTGTCTCTGGCCAGCAGCACTGACTGTGTGTGGAACGTACACATGCTCCTCCTGATAAAGGGCAGGGGAGCTCCAAGTGCAGTATTCACTCCACTACATCACCTGGAGAGAGTTTGGATGAGACAGAGGTTTGGGAAGAAACTCAAAGTACTGTGGTGCTATATATAACCCTTCTGCCATGTAGAACCAGAAGCAAGGGCCAAGTTCAATATCTAGGGGTTCCTTTCCCTCAATGCAACAAGGAACTAGCTTGAGCCCCTATCCAGTGCCTTGGGAAATTTACACACCACCTCTGGGTGCTTCTGATAGGCAATACTTCCCCACCCACAAGTGCAGAGTCTGAGTGTAGAAAAAGTTTTAATAAAAGGAGGGAGGTAACTTGGCATTAATTTGGAAAAGCACTACAAACGGGGTTCATAAACATAAACCATGGGTAATAGACCAATCCTGGATAGGTTGGCAATGTCCTTTTCCCTCCATGTTCTTAAATCCAGCAACCCACAAGTCCCCTTCATACATTCAACACTTCTTTGCACCCCACTCACAGTTGCCTATCAACCTTATACTAAACAAAGTAGAGTACGAATTATTTGTTGGGTTAACTTCAATAGATAAAGATATGCAACAAATTTACTCTTGACATAAGCAAATGCAGCTCAGCTAAGATTGATCAAGTTGAGCTTTTTCACATCACAAAATGCAGTGATTTTGGCCCAATGTTTCTTTGAGACCATTTTTGCTGACTACGGTGTCAACTTCTCCTTTAATATCAGATAGTATAGGAAATCAATGGTGTTCTTACAGAAAGCTGACAATGCATACAGCTTAATTGGTTTTTAAATAAATATTTTTAATCCAAGAAAACTGTGCAAGGTTTTATTTTATTTTAGCTAGTCAAAAAAGGAATAAACTATTTAGTTACTGGACATTTTTATTGAGTACAGAAAATAGAGAATTTAGAGTTAGTGGAATTCTGAACATAACAAGGGTGTGTCTACACAGCAAAGTTATTTTGGAATAATAGCCATTATTCCAAAATAAGTATGCGAGCATCGACACAGCATTTCCATTATTTTGAAATAATTTCAAAATAATGGATGGCTTATTCTGACTTCTGTAAACCTCATTCTATGAAGAATAATGCCTATTCTGAAATAGCTATTTTGAAATAAGTCATGTTTAGACACTTCACTTCTGCTATTTTGAAATAGCCCCTCAGCAGGGCCATTCTAAGCTATTCCTCCTGGGGCTATAAATCGAGATAGCACATCTATATCAGGGAAGCCTTCCTCAGCCGAATTTTGAGGCGTCTTTGCAGTGTAGATGTGCTATTTCAGAATAACTATTCCAAAATAACTGTGCAGTGTAGATGTAGCCCAGAGTTTATAAGCATCTACATGTCTAATTCTAGCTGTGAGAAATTCATATTAACTCAGTAATATTTTATAAATATGATTTTGACCTGCTCAGGGTTTTCTGAATGGTGTTATTCTGATTGTTCATCACTTTACAATGGGGATTTTTTTTGTTCTTACAGGTTTTAGTTAAATGCTTCACCTTCCTTAATTGTCTATTCCCTTTAATCCTGCGATTAGCTTTGTAGTGACTTGCTGAATCTTTAAATGCATTAATGTTGTCATGATGTAGTCATTTGGCTTTTCCTTCTTTAGTTCAATATTTTTTTCCTAGCAAAACATTTTGGGGTATTTGAATACTTTTGTAGTAAGATTTCAGATGTTTTCCTGTGTTTCAATTCTGCCTTTTTTTAGTTTCATTTGCAAGTTAAGAGCTTCTCCTTTGTGTTTTCACACGTTTTAATAATTTTCTTTGGAAATATACCAATCTGGGTTTCAGTGCTAAAGAAGGATGCTGAAGTTTTTATCTTGTGAGGACATTCCAGTCCTCTCCTTCCCAGTCCTCTCCTTCCCTACTTTGGAGGGGGAAATTCCCAATGGGCTGATATGGGATGGGGATTTCTTCTTCTTTTTAGAGGTATCCATGTAAGGTTTTAGGCTCCCCAGCTGTCATCTCTTTTCGGGCAAAGGCCCGCATCTCTCTCCTTCCAGACCAGGTGTGTAGGCTTGCAGTGCCTCTGCACTTCACTGCAATTTCCTAGCAAATCTGATCAGGGTCTATCACCCATGGATAACTTTTTCTCCAGGCCTATAACAGTGTACACTAATTAACAATCAACCTTGAAAAAGTAAAAAAAAAAAAATTACAAAAATCATATTAAAACAATGAAAGAATCTACAGAGATGGCAAAACCTTACCAGAGGTCACCTCCAGTTTCAACATAGGACCCCTGATAGGTGTCAGTGCTTCACACCCCATACACTCTTTAAAGCCCTCTTGTTACAAGTCCACTCATGACATGTTTTAAGATCAGGAACCAGACACCAAATGGACCATTCAGCTGTTTCTTTATACGACTTTTGCCTTTTGCTCTCCAGTCTCCAGGAATAGGTATTCACCAGTAAATGGCCCTCACCTCTGGGCACAGATTCAAAAGGCCGGGTGTTTTGCATAATTAGGTTTGTAGATGTAATCAGGGTCTGAATCAATGCTTCTATTATAGCCAGTTGGAATGGGAGTGAAACCCTGGGTGTATCTACATAAGTAAAGTTTGACCCTGCTTTGCTTAGATGTGTTCGATATTCGGCTGTTTCAATGGTGTTTTGCTTATTGTAATCAACTTGGCTGGTGTTGGGTGACAAATTGTGTTAATACTAATTGCAATGTCTGTAACTAACTATTGGGGGAATAAAAAAAAAAGTCTGTGCTTAGCCTGGCACAAAGGAGGGAAACACTCTCAGTTTAAAGAATGAGGTTTTGGGCCTGTGCATGCAAATACAGTTCACTCAATTTGCTTAAGCCTGCTAGATATTCTACTGTTAGAATATGTTCTGCCCATTATAACCAATTTGGCTGTTGCGGGGTCACAAATTGCGTTGTAAGATATGATCATCAATGCTTGTAGTTATTATGGGAATGCAGAAAGTCAGACTGTGTTTAACTCAGTTCGAAAGGAGAGACACTGTCAGTGTAAAGAACCTTGGATGAACAAGGGGTCCACTGTCAAAGCTCTGTGAAGTGAGGGAGGGCAGGACTCTGAGTCACTAGGTTACATGCCCTTCAGATGCACACTATAACCAAGTAAGCCTGGTTCAACCTGTTTCTCCCCCCCCCACTTCTAATGATAGAACTAGAATACATTCCAGAAGGAGTCTCTTTGATTAGTTTAAATTTCTTCCAGTAGATGCTGGAATTTCTTGTGGTTGGATTGTGCTTTGAGCCAAGAGCTGAAAATACTCAGTTTGGCCCAGAGCCAAATCCACCTCAAACTGGTGGAAGATGCAAGGAGCAGTGGCAGCAGTATGATGAGCAGCTAGCTGAGTGGTGATGGAGAGGTGTAAGGAGTAGCCAGTAGAACGGGTGCATTGAGGTGAGACGAATGGCCAGCATAGTAGCGGCAGACAGCAGCGAACAGGTGGGTGGATTATGACAAGCAGAGTGAGTAAGATACTTCCTTACCTTCCTCCCCCCCACACTCAGGATAGAATGTGAACTATGCAGATGCACCTCTGAACTCTTGGTCTGCCCTGACCAAGGGCAGCAACTGTGAGTGAGGTGCAGAGAAGGTTTGGGCATGTGAAAGGGTTATTTACATTGCTGGAATTAAGGGACATTATTAAGGGCAGAAGAGAAAACTATTCCACTGTGGAGGAAAGATAGGAGGTGGACAAGAGACCATCCTGACTTAACCAGGAGATATTCAGTGACCTAGAAATGAAAGACTCCTCCAAAAAGTGGAAATTAGGTCAATTTATAAAGGATAGATATAAGCAAATGATAAGTATATAGGGGCAAAATTAAAAAGGCCAAAGCTCAAAACAAGATCAAATTAGCTACAAACATAAAGGGTAACAAGAAAATATTTTACAAATGCATTTAAAACTAGAGCAGGGGTGGCTAACCCATGGCTCGCAAGCCACATGCGGCTCTTCAGAGGAAAAATTGAGGCTCCTGCACCTGTGGCTTGGCTCCCACACCTGCGGCTGTTCTGC